>NC_039363.1:93554523-94254208 GCF_003573695.1 Papaver somniferum | reverse complement strand
CCAACTTCCGATACCCCCTGTTTAGGTCTTATCACTCTATATATGCTGAACAGGTCCCTAAATCTCGAGAAATCATCCAATTAAAATCTGTTTTTCTTCCTCCTAAAGTCACTGACTTTTCTTTCATTGTATGTTGTTTACGCGTCTTCCTTTTGTTATAAAACTCTCTAAACTCGAGGTCAAATACTAGGAAGATATTATTTCCCATCTCTCTCATATCTTCTACCAATCAAAACTTTCCAGAATAAACCCGTGAACCAACTCCTTCCTGTTTTAACAAACTAACCGAAAAGACGAGGGTACCCAAGTATACCTCAATCTGAAACTTTTCCACCTATAAGTCTTTTCTCCGAAAGTGAATATTATGGACTGAGTCGAGACAATGCAACTAATCGGTTCACACTTCGTGTGATCGTCTATGGATACGAGATCGATACAATACGGCAACAAGATAACTTGCGTGATTGACTATGGATACAAGATCGAGACAATACTACAACGAAGTATGATTACTTGATAATAGGTTCAGACTTAACCAAACACAAGAAGATTGGTATCAAGTAATTAGGAATTAACGTTTGTGTATTTTACTTCTAATTATAATAAAAACAATTATAATTGCGGAAATAAAAAAGTAAAAGACACAACAAGATTTTGTTAACGAGGAAACCGCAAATGCAGAAAAACCATGGGACCTTGTCCAGAATTGAATACTCTCAGGATTAAGCCGCTATACAAAATCTAAACCAACTTCGTATAGTTGAGACCAAGCAACTAAACCTATAGTTCACCTAGTTCCGTCTGTATCCCTGCGCCTCCAACTTGCAATAAGTCACGCACTTGGAACAATTCCTTTGGTTCGTATTCCAAATAGTAAAGGAACAACAAATATGTTCGGTAACAAATCTTTTCAAACAAGTGATATGAGTTTGAGAAAAGGCTCTTACGTTTATCCCAATAATCTCCTTTGTCAAGTTCTTATATCTATATATTTAACTAAATTTTGCAATCAATACTCTAAGTCACAAAGACAATATATTGATGCCGATCTATTCAACTAATCGATCAAGATTATCACAAAGATAAACCGATTATAGTTGGATTCTCATCCGATCAAGTTTTGTGCACACCAAATATTATGAACTCAAACAAGCAATCTTCTTTGTCTTCAAATCTTCTTAGATCTTCAATAAACACATGCACACAATCAACTTGAATCTCTTGTGATCAATCACACACAAAACGGAATCTGTTACTAATGGATTATCACAAGACGTGTTTAGATCTACAAACAGTCTAAAGATCCCCGTCGAACTTCGATCTAGTTTGAGTGAATCTTATATCAGAAGAGAAGATTCTTAAGCATAAACAAACAAGGTGCAATCAAAGTTCAACCACAGTCAGTCAATCAAATCAATCGAAAATTAATAATAAATTGCAATTATCCGGTTTCCCACCAACGGTACTCGTAGAGCTTCCCAATCCCAAAAAAGTCTTTAAAACGAGCGGTCGTAAGAGATTTTGCCGAATTAGGGTACTTTCCTCTCCGAATAGACGACTCCACCAGTAACAACACAACTAGGTAGTTTTGCTGGCTCTGAGTTTGCTCGAAATGCAAACTTCAATATTTATAGACCAAGGAAGTTTGGACACCAAGGAATTTCCAAAACCGAAAATATTCTCAATATATGCAATATATTTCCAAATTCGGTTTTCACAATTCCTGGAAATTCTCTGTCCAAATATTGACCGAAATATCAGTAGAAAATCTCCAATTAGTAAATGCACATTACCAGATTTTATTTTCTAAAGATATGCTTTTTAATTGCTGGAAATTAAAATCATATAAAACTAAAAACCTTAATTAAAAGATTCTCAATTTATTTCGATCCGAGATTCTCCTTTAGTTATTAAGGAATATCTTTGAATAATAAAAGATAAGAATTACTGCACATGTTCAAAGTATGTTGACATATTTACTTTATAGATCCTTTTTCATATTTACAATCTTGGAACCGATTTGCCACACTTCCAAACGAGTTTAGAATTGGTTCATCTGATTTCCAAGAACTATGTGATTGATCAAAAATATTCAATCACCATTCATGGGTTTAACGGTTCTACCAAAAAAAGTTTCGGTTCTACCTCCAAGTGGCTACTAGGATCGGTCACATTAGTTTCCAAAACATTGTTAACTATGTACCAGGATCGGTTACCACTTATTTATGGTACTTACTTGTGATCGGTTGCACAAGTTATAGGATCGGTTACAACAATTACTAAAACTTGTTAACCTACTACAAGGATCTATTAAACATCTTGTGATTAGTCCCAACCAAGTTCTAGGATCGGTTACCCAATGACTAGGAATGGTCACACCAATTACAAATATCTATCATACCATCTGAGGTGATTACTTAGGATCAGTTTCACTAATAAAAGTCATACCAATACAAAAGTAGAGCATTGTGAATATTTTTACCAAGATACATAAACAAGTTATGAGCAGTTATACTAAACACACATATTGATAATCCAAAGATTTGCAATGACTAACAATAGCAATAAGCCTAGCGATTTCCCTTTCGATTCATAAAACAAGTTTATGAATTGTACTTCCTTTAAACGAATGTAAAATATTGTTTCCTGGGATGAAATCTTCACCCATACCCATACACATAACCACAATAAAATTCATATGATTATGTCGATGTCTTATATACGAAGTTCAAAAGATAGACGTTATACTTCGTATTGTAATTCCTTAATACTATGTCTAACTAGAGTATAATCATTCACAGCTTTGCAGTTATGTTTTAAATATGCAGGATCTCGTTAGTAATGAAACAGTTCAAGTCAAATATTACTAACCTCAAGTGGAAGGATGATGTCTTCGTTGTAGCTCTTTACTTCTTCACATTCTTCAAGTCTTCATGTAATACTTGTAAGTCTCATATCCTAGTAACTTTCTAGCTAACCTATACGAGGTTGACTCTAGTAAATAATCAATCGACTCTTTAAATGAGTTTTGATTCACTAAAATATGACAACCAAACTTGACATACCAACGCTTGGTGGGTTCAACCAAGCAATGCTCTAACACTACCAAATATAAAGAAGACTTTATGCCCTATTTTTGATTAAAACACGTCACTCATCCTGCCTTTTCGCTTCAAGTTCATCCCAATCCATATGCACGATTAACTCACATAAAATCTTCCTAAATATCATCACATGATCTTCGTAGTATTCCAAAACTTTCTTCAACCCATGTTTAGTTCAAACCGAATATCTGTCCCAATTTAACAATCCAATAACCTCTGCTAACTCTGTTTAGCCGTAACTAGTCCATCACAATCAATATCTGGGCTTGTATCTCTCCCAGACCTGTCTAAAAACTGAAGCAAAAATTTGCAATCGACTTTCCCGCCAAATTCTGTTTTTTGAAAGGAAAGGGATGGAGTTCCTTTATCCAATATTCAGGCGCCTATAACACTTGGGTGCCCTGAGATGCCCTTAGTAACTCGTGGGGTGCCTTTATCAATTTATTTGGGGGTGCGAATAACATTTTTTCGTGGTGCCCTTAGTAATTCCTTCCGGGGCAACTTCCACTTTTCGAGCCAATTTCTCCGCACATGTTTATTTCTCCAAAAATACCGATATAGACATAAAATACCAAAATAAGTACAAAAATGACAATATGGAAAATCGAGATCAAAATAGACACATAAAGGCGTCTATCAACACCAGACTGCATTAAGCATCTACACACACTATCCCACTATCAATCTTCAGACTGGCATGTGGTTGAGACTGATTTAACCCTCCAGGCTAATCAGCTGCAGTCGTGCTCTTTACGTCTCTTGAACCTCGCAAGGCTCTACACAATTTAGTCCCTTAGCTGACGTCCTTTACAGCATAAGAGTTATTTCAACCTATATGAAGACTTCTGATACCAATTTTACTCTAACATATAAGCCTATCTGATTTCCCTTTAGATCATTTAGATCAAGGATTTAAAATCTATTTGCAATAAACAAATCTAACAAACCTGACGAATCTGGAACACTTACACTCAGTTACCTATGAAGCCTGGATTAAGAAGCACATCTCAAGAAAAATCTAAACCGATCAACGAAGAAGAGTTTTAGATATCTATCTTGAGGATTCACAAAGGTTGAGACGAAATTAACCTTGCGATTTCTATCTATCTAGTTACTATTCATTGATTGACGAAAACCTCCACGATCAATAAGAATAAGATCCGGATACATGAACTATCAAGGTACAGATAGTCATACCTGACTTCACGAATCCCTAAGTGAAATCATCATGAGTTGGAGGACACCTCATGGCTACATTGGACAACTCATATGACATTTTAGGTTAAAGGACATGTCATACTTAGACTCAACCTTATGTAGCATTAACTTTAAGCTAGTCTTTAGTGCATGATTACTACCAAAAACATGCCTTAATGCGGATTAAGACTAATCCGGGTCTTTCAGTCGTAAACCTAATTATATTTCTCACATTGTAGATGGTGGATTTTCGACAAGGGCTAAAATCGTAAACCCATAATTATATATGCTCCTGATCTAGCAATCAGACGAGTATTGAGGCTCATGTCTCTTATGCCACGAGAATCTCTGACTGAGAATACTGTCTCTCAGAGTATATGTATATGTGTAGTCTCTCAGCTGAGGCAACGACATATCTCATGAATACTGAGCAATTTCAGTGATCACTTCCATATAGAGTCGCAAGATTAGACAGATCCTAGACAGCTTGCGTGCTAGTATAGAGAAGTACCGTCTTCAGGATGTAACAATGATTTCCCTGACTGTATAGAAGAAATATGACGCTTCAACAAGCTCATATCACTCAACTCCTGAATAATTAATTCTCCTAGATGATCGTACTATTATAGAGCCATCAATTAATTATTCCTAAATCATTAGATTAATTCACTGAATCCTTGAAAAATATTCAATGTTTTTCATAATATCTCGTTAATTCAATTCATGATTTTCTCAACAGAGCTCCATGGGTTAGTAATAAATATTCAGCGTACGGGCATCTGAGCTACCTTCGAGTAAGCCCCGACCCAAATGATACAAGTTTACTCAACAATATGCACTAACGAGCACCTGAATGCACGAACGAGCCTCTCAAAACACGACGGGATAATGAACCTATGCAAAATAGGAAAGAAAATAATAAATAATAAAATATTAACCAAGGCGCTGGGGAACTGGGCCCACCGTCCGGCCGGTCGTTCCGTGACCAGTCCCATGCCCAATTTTATATTTTATCATATTTTTTATTATTTTCCTTGATCTCATGAAAATCCCTTCATTTGAACAAATATCCTTCATTTTAAGGAAACTCCTCAGTTCCATGATGTTTCCTTCGCATCAAAGAAATAATATAAAATTAAGAAAGGTGTTTTGGGACTGTGTATACTAGTCGCCGGTTATTCCCTAGTCATGGACGGTCCCACACCTCATGATTCCTTATTATTTTATTATTATTTCCCTAATCTCATGAAAACTCCTTAATCTCATGGTATTTCCTTCAAACCATGAAAAAATAATATAAAATTAGGGAAACTCGTGGGATCGGGCCCTAGCCGGCCGGTCATGCCCTATCCGGTCCCACACGCTCTTTATTTTATTATTATTATTTTTATGTTTCCTTGATCCCATGAAATTCCTTGATTTCATGGTATTTCCTTCAAATTATGAAAATTCCTTCAAATCATGGAAATAATACATAAAATTAGGAAAAACTCACGGGACCGGGCCTTAGCCGGCCGACCACGCCCAAGTCGGTCCCATACGGCCTTATTTTATTATTATTATATTATTTGTTTCCTTCATGTCATGGAAACTCCTTCACTTCAAGGAAAATTCCTTTATTTCGATAAACTCCTTGATTTCATGATATTTTTATAAAATCATGAAAAATATAATAAAATTAGGAAAAATGCTATGGGATCGGGCTCATTGGCCGGCCGGTCATGCCTTGACCATGGCCGGTCCCACACTTCATGATTCCTTCATTTTATTATTATTATTCCTTCATCTCATGAAGTTTCCTCAGTTTCAACAAAAAACCCTGATTTCTTCATATTTTCCCAAATGATTGCTCAAACGCACATCAGAAAATATCAAAATTCTCAGGACTGAGATGCGAACACTTTGGTGATGTGAGCATACTACCTTGACCGACCAAGGTTGAATCTTTGGCTTGCAAAAGGCCGGTCCCACATATTTTTATCATTTGACCCAATTTGTTCATATTAGGTCCAAACTCTCCCAAATCATTTTGGAACTTCATAGAATGATCGTTATTCGATACCGTGACCACTCAGGGACGGTTTCACGACCCCTTGGTCGGTCCCTCATCCCGTCATAATTAATTTGGTTTTATCACCTAACGCTCAGACGATAATTATTTTAATAAATTATTAAACCGGCATTTAATTATCCTTTCATCAACGTCTTCAAGAGACTTTGGTATTTTGCTCATTGGAGCATCTGATCGCTACATGGTCGATCCATCATCCATATATCCGGTCCCTCCTTCATTCCATGGTTAATTCTCAATAGACCATCAATTGATCAAATTAGGGTTTCGAGTCCAAGGTCCATACTCCCAGATTCAAACGCTAATTATTTTACGTTGATCTCATGATCAAGTAAATTGCCAGTATCTTAATTTAGGATTTTATCTGGTTACATGCTAACAATTATTCATCAAACGAGCAACATTTGCTCAGATGAGCAATATTTGCTCAAACCAAGGAATATTGGTTCAACTCTCAATATTCAATAATTCATCGAATGAACCTTAACTATCGACGTTTACTTGAGAATTATACCTCTATCTCAACACACATGTTCAATTCATGAATTTCAGAACATTTACAAATCATGTTCAATTCAGCAATACATGGACTCATCGTTCCATGAAGTCATGAAGTCAGCAACTGACTAACTAAATACACGTCTGCCTTGTAGACTCCACAGTCACGAGACATCAATCGTGTCACATTGGGGGATATTAAGTAGGGTTTTGGTCTGGCGGTCTACGGCACGTGTGTTCATACACACGATGGGAATGTGAGCAAGTCGTGAAATCAGTTGAAGGAGTTAACAAAGTAGTGGATGGAAAATCGACCAAGTCTCCGCACGTTGAGCAACTGGTTTTAACACACGATTTCCATTTCTCCACTCTTTGATCCCATCAACTGTCACACTTCATGGGATCATGGTGTTTACAATTCTAGCAAAATAAATAAGTCTCTGAATCATGATTGAAAAAAGAAGAAAATCTTACGTCAAGCAACAACACGAGATTAACAACTCAACGTCTGAGCAAATTCAATCATTCAGAACTTATCTTATTTTCAGAGTACACAACACACCTACAATCTTCGATCACCATTGATCTCACACTTTCTCAGCTTCCCTCCTACAGATCGACCCATCCTCTCTTGTGACCGAATTTACTCTGGAACGGCCATTGTCTTGGTTTAGGCTGGAGTACTACAGATTGATCTCTCGAATTCAAAGCACTCCCTTATTGCTGTGCATCTATGTGAGGTTTGACAGTTCGCTCGGTTCAAGGAGTTTCCTCCGTACCTCATCAATTCCGTAAAAACCAGCAACTCATTTTTCCCAATCTACATATTGGATCATGGTGTTTACAATTCTAGCAAAATAAATAAGTCTCTGAATCATGATTGATAAAAGAAGACAATCTTATGTTAAGCAACAACACGAGATTAACAACTCAACGTCTGAGAAAATTCAATCATTCGGAACTTATCTTATTTTCAAAATACACAACACATCTACAATCTTCGATCACCATTGATCTCACACATTTCTCAGCTTCTCTCCTATAGATCGACCCATCCTCTCTTGTGACCGAATTTACTCTGGAGCGGACATTGTCTTGGTTTAGGCCGGAGTACTACAGATTGATCTCTCGTATTCAAAGCACTCCCTTCTTGCAGTGCATCTGTGTGAGGTTTGACAGTTCACTCGGTTCAAGGAGTTTCCTCCGTACCTCAATTCCGTAAAAACCAGCAACTCGTTTTTCCCAATCTACATACAGGAAACAGTTTAATAAAGGACGGCACTAGAAAGAAACCAGGACACTGAAGTGTTAGGGATTTGAATTTCCAGCTATATGTGTCTCTCTATTTATAGACTTTCAACACCATAGGCAGCTTTGAATTAAAGCTAAGATAACTTGAGGTTCAAGATAACACTTTCTCAGTTTAGATGAAATTTTTGTTAGGAATTCATGTAAGCATGTGATAAGTTTGTCTTGAAATTACACAAAAGAATATGCACTGCAGTCTAGGGCTCTGGAACCGTGTATAATGATAGTTTCTGGCAAATATGACTTACGAACTTATAAGCATAATCGTGTTCATTAACACTCGAGATTTTAATCATGATTCACAAACACAAAGTGATTTAATGATCAAAGGTGTCTTAAAAGTGTTTATGAGAGTTGCAGAAATGCCAAACATATTTGTGGAAACAGTTTATGAGCATTTCTTAATTCATACTAGGTAAGTTGATATACACATTTTTGTGTCTGAGTTGTCTCAATTCTATAATTGTTAGTGCTCATTGTTGTACTTATTATGGTGTCTTATGTGTATGTAGATGTTTTTAGGAAAGAAACATGTTTAGAAAAATCGGCTCTAAAAAGTGTTAAGGGCACCCGAAAAATTACTAAAGGCACCCCAAGAAATGTACCAAATTAAGGGACCCCAACAGAGGATAGGGGGACACCATCTTCTTCTCAAAATTCAAACTGAAAATTGACAGGAAAATCAGTTTTCAACTGGCAGAATTAGGGTTCGATTATTGAGCGAGTTTCAGAGAGATTCAATCAGAGATTTTTATTGAGATGAGAATGTTAATGCTAAACAGAGATGATATATGTGTTAGTTTCGACTAAATTGGTTTGAATAATCAATTTTAATTAAAACAGGAAAGTTTATTTACAAGAGGAAATTTTAACGAGATTTTCTGTGGATTGCTTGAGTTGCTGAGAGTTTGAATGTATTTAATTTGTGTATTCCACGTGTTTGGAGAATCTTAGATATATTTATTGATGCGTGAAGGAGATAAAGAAGAAAATAAAATCCCCCCCCCCCCATTATGTATTCAGAACCTTAGGGAACGCGTACTGGTATGCTTACCTCCCTTGTTTCGGGAATCAGATGTTTGGGGTACACGTACCGTGTATGTGTACCTACCATGTATTCTCAAAAGTTCTAAAAACTATCTTTAAACAATTTCAAACATTCCCAATCGCCAAAGATATAAAAACCATTGCTTGGGAAATTTTCAAATGATCAACTTGAAATAATAATAGCTTTTGAATAATAAATTGTTCTTGACTAAGATTGTTAAAGATCTATGAACATCCATTGCATGAATCATCTATCGTAAAATTTATCAAGACAAGCTTGACTCGAAATTTCTTCTTTGCAATATGAAATCTGCTAAAATCATATGAAATAGTCTCATAAAGATAGAATGGTAAATGACGAGAGTAAATAGGATGGTTCAGTCTCACATAACTCTTTGTTGATGAAGTTCTCTAAATGTCTTCGTTTTATCTTCATTCTTCAAGCTTCGAGAGTTATTCAGTGATGTCTAATACTCAACTACCATACTCTAATCTTAATTTGGAACTTGACTTTGATAGACTATAAATAAAGACATAGTTTTGTGCAACTAACATTGAAAACAAGCTTGAGATAACAAAGCTTGTGGGTTCGACCTAGCAGTTCTCTAACAATTTATCCTCTCTCCTCCACAAACCGCGAAAAAACCCTTCATCTTCTTCGTTTTTGTCCTGTATGCACATGTTTTATCTAATATTTTATATCTTCTGGGAAGATCAAGGTTAGTCTTCCTAGTTTGTATAGTTTCCAATAAAACAAATTATTGTTCAACAATTTTTAAGGTTGTTTCTATTTTTCTTATCAATCAGATGGCTTGCATGCCATCTTGATTTATTATTATATGTTTGCAAAAAAATTTCCTATATCCTTCAAGGAGGCTCTATCAATTATTGAAATCATTTCAAATACATCTTCGAGGGCGAATTACATTGGTTTGACGTAAATCTCCATTCTTGTGAAGATTCATAGCTAGAGGATGTGATCATGTTTCGATATACATTTTATATTATTCCTCTCTTGTAGGATCATCAAATCTTAAAGAAGAAGATAAATATGTTCTCAAATGAAGAACAACAATTCAAATGGTGGAATCAAAAACTTCACACAATCACTCAAAAAACATTGATCGATTTTCACGACGAACTACATGAATTTAGTAATTTTTGTTGTATTTTAAAATATATAAATTTCATATTTGTTTATAACTTTAAATTACAACGTATTCGGTTCTTATAAGCATTTTTATCGGTACAGGAATTTAGGAGCATTTACTAGCTAGTCAGAGAAACAAATAAGTGATGCCAGGTGAAAGACGACTGGCTTTAAAGTTGTCTGTTTTCCTTAAGAGTTAGTTTTATGTGTAGTATGGTTGTCCATTGATGGGTGTATTGGAAATCCTTGGTCGTTGGATGAGAATTTGTAATGGAATCATATTGGGTTTTAGATTAGCATGATTAGAGTGAGGCCCGTAAATTTGCAATTTGCATTGCTTTTTTATGGTTGTAAATAAGGCCCATCATTAATTTGTTGCTTGACTCGGCAAACTAGATCGTCCTTGCGAGCTGGGAGCTCTCTCTCTTTCCAATAGTTTTGAGTGAAACATTAATTGTGCAGTTGAACTGTTGAAGTGCTTTGTGGTTGTAACAATAGCCTGCTACAATATGTGATGCATTTTTTATGTGCCACACCTTAATAATCCAAAAACTAGGACGTCGGTGAGGGCCTGATGAAATGAGAGGCATCGAACGCTCAGCTAATGGAGGCCTTTCGAAAAAAAATTCATCATGGATCCTAAAATATGAATCATCACATGCCTGAAAGCCGTGTCAGAAACATGGAGTATCATGATTTTACGAATTTGTCCTTTGTTGAAAATCCACCATCTACAAAAGTAAATGACACAACAAGATTTTGTTAACGAGGAAACCTCAAATGCAGAAAAACCCCCGGACCTTGTCCAGAATTTAATACTCTCAGAATTAAGCTGCTACACAAAATTACACCAACTTCGTATAGTTGAGACCAAGAACCTAAACCTATAGTTCACCTAGTTCCGTCTGTATTCCCATGCCTCCAACTTATAAATAACTCACGTACTTGGATCAATTCCTTTGGTTCGTATTCCAAACAGTAAAGGAACAACAAATATGTTTGGTATCAACTCTATTCAACCAAGTGATATGAGTCGGACAAAGGCTCTACTGTTTATCTTAACATAAACTCCTTCGTCAGGTCCTTTATTCTATCTTATGTTCAATTCTCGAAGTAATAATTTAAGATTAAGACAACAACACTATTAATCCAAAGAATTGTGTTGATTCCGATCTACTCAATTAATCAATCCAATTTATCACAAGGATAAACCGATTATTAATTGGATCCTCTTTTACCGAAACAAGTATTGTGCACACCAAACATTATGAACCCACAAATCAGAAATCTTCAATATCTTCTTCGTCTTCAAATCTTCTTAGTCTTCAAATCTTATTATTTCTTCAATAATAACCTGCACACAATCACTTGAATCTCTTGTGATCAATTACACACAGAACGGAGTCTGTTAACAATGGGTTATCACAAGATCGTCTTTTGAACTAACAACAGTCTAAAGATCCTGTCGAAACTATGAACTAGTTTGAGTGAATCTTATATCAGAAGAGAAGATTCTCAAGCATAAAAAAACTAGGTGCAATCATATTTCAACCACCACTAGTCAATCGAATCAATGAAAACAAAAGATAAACTGCAATTATCTAGTTTCCCACCAACGGTACACGCTAGAGCTTCTCAATCCCAAAGAAAACTTTAAACTGAGCGGCCGTAAGAGATTTCGCCTAATTAGGTTACTCTCCTCTCCTAATAGGCGACTACACTAGTATCAACACAACAAAGAGGAAGCTTGTTGTTACGAAGGATTGGTTTGCTAGAAAGGCAAACTTCAAGTATTTATAGACAAGGATGTTTGGACACCAAGGAATTTCCAAAACCGAAAATATTCCCAAAATATTCATTAAAGCACAAATTCGGTTTCCATAATTCCTGGAAATGCTCTATCCAAAAATAATGATCGAAATCTCTCGGAAAATCTAATTAGTAAATGCACATTACTAATTCTTATATTCCCTACAAAATGAAATTAATAACCTTAATTAAAAGATTCTTAACTTACTTATGTTTCGATCATGGGATTCTCTTCCCTTAGCTAGTAAGGAATAACTTTGAACAATTAAAAAATAAAAATTCATAGCACGTGTTCAAAGTTTGTCGACATCCTTACTTTGTAAGTTCTGTTTCACACTTACAACTTTGAAACCGATTTGCCACACTTCTAAACAAGTTTAGAATTGGTTCACCTGACTTTCAAGACCTATGTGATTGATGAAATAACATTCAATCACAATCATGGGTTTAACGGTTCTACCAAAATAAGTTTCGGTTCTACCTTCATGTGAGTACTGTGCATAATCACACTAGATTTCCAAAATTCGTTTGAATAGGTACTAGGATCGGTTCCCCATATATATATGGTATCTAACTTATATGTGTTGCACATGTCCATAGGATCGGTTCCCCTTTGCCTAAAAACGTGTTGCACATGTTCATAAGATCGGTTCCCCTTTCTGCTATAAACCTTGTTGCACCTCATACAAGGATCGGTTCCCCTTTGTGATGTACTACACCTCTTACTAGTATCGGTTCCCCTTTCCCAAATTTGGATAGACAAAACACAAACCTGATCATACCATCTCAGGTGATTACTTAAGATCGGTTTCACTAATAAAAGTCATAACAATACATAAGTCAGGCCTTTGTGAATAGTTCTACCAAGAACACAAACAAGTCGTGAACGGTTATACTCAATCACACATATTGGCTGTTCATAAGATAAGCAAAGAATAACAAAACCAATAACGCCTGGAAATTTCCTTTTCGGTTCACAAACAAGTTTATGAACTTACTTCCTTAGAACAAATGTAAAAAATTATTCCCTAGGATGAAATCCTCACCTCATATCCATACATAATCACATTAGCTCAAATGATTATGGCGATGTCTTATCTACAAAGTTTAATGGTTAAGCAATAAACCTCGTACTGTATTCCTTAATACTATGTCTATCTAGAGTTCAAATATGCTTTGCAGTTTTGTTTTCAATATGCACTACTTGAAAGATATGTTAGGGAATGAAACAGTTCAAGTCAAATATCACTAACCTCAAGTGGAAGGATGATTGTTTTCGTTGTAGCTCCTTGCTTCTTCACATCTTCAAAACTTCGCAATACTTGTAATGTCTCATATCCTAATACTTTCAAGCTAACTTATACGAAGTTGACTCTAGTATATAATCAAGCGACTCTTAACATGAGTTTTGATTCACTAAAATATGACAACCAAACTTGACATACCAACGCTTGGTTGGTTCAATCGAGCTATGCTCTAACAATCTCCCTCTTTGTCAATTTTAGTGACAGAACTCTTACATCATATGGATAAACAAATTACAATAATTCATTACACATACGCTTGATTCACGAAATCAACAACACAATAAATTGCTTACATTCAATCCTTAAAAATGTCGTTGTTTACATTATAATAACAAAGCTAATACTCCCCCTAAGGAAGATAGGTAGATATTCAATCTGCACGTATTTGTTATACCAATTCATATGACATGTTACTCCCCCTTAGTCGGTGATTTCTGAAAAAGCGGGGTCTAACAACACCACCCAATATTTCGCTTAGTAATCTGTATGGACAAACTCCAAAATACTTTCTAGAGAATCAACTAGACAGTCAGACTCAATCTAGGTAAAAGTATCTCAAGGAGTTAATATCTCTCTCTTGTTTTGATTTACTCGAGCTAATAGAAATCAGCGAGTCTTTAATCAAACACAAGGAATAACTTGGATGGTACCAAAGACCAATATCCAAGGATCAATCAATGACAATCAACAACCAAAGTTTGGATTACTCTAATTGATGATCTAACGCACAACCTGTATTATTTCAATTATAAAGATAAAACAATATAATGCGGAAATTGAAATAACACAGACGCCACAAATTTTGTTAACGAGGAAACTGCAGATGCAGAAAAACCCCGGGACCTAGTCCAGATTGAACACACACTGTATTAAGCCACTACAGACACTAACCTACTCCAAGATAACTTCAGAATGGACTGTAGTTGAACCCCAATCAGTATCTCACTGATCCAAGGTGCAGTTGTACTCCCTACGCCTCTGGTCCCAGCAGGATACTGCGCACTTGATTCCCTTAGCTGATCTCACCCACAAATAAGAGTTGCTACGACCCAAAATCGCAGGCTTTGACAATAAACAAATCTGTCTCCCATAGACAAGTCTATCAAAGGATCAATCTGTCTCCCAAAGATAAACCCTAAAGGTTTTGTTCCGTCTTTTGATAATAATCAAGGTGAACAGGAACCAATTGATAATCCGGTCTTATATTCCCCAAGAACATCCTAGAGTTATCAATCACCTCACAACATTCTTAATCGTATGGTAGCGAAACAAGATTTTGCGGAATCACAAACAATGAGACGAAGATGTTTGTGATTACTTTTTATATCTTGCCTATCGGACATATCAATCTCAAGCCAATCAATCTGATTGTACTCGTACGATAGAAGATGCAAGATCAGATCACAGAACTACGATAAAAGTAGTATCGGTCTGGCTTCAGAATCCCAATGAAGTCTTTAAGTCGTTAACCTGGTTTTAGAAGAAGAAAAACAAAGGTTAAAGGAGACCCGACTCTAGTATGCAAATTAGTATCACATGTGAGGTGTGGGGATTAGTTTTGCACAATACTAGATATCTCCTTTATATAGTCTTTCAAATCAGGGTTTGCAATTAGGTTACCTTAGTAACAAAGCAATCAATATCCACCGTTAGATGAAAACATGATTTAGATTCAAGCTAATATTTTTCAACCGTTAGATCGAAAAATTAGCTTGTTATACACACTTGAAAATGCATGCTTCTAGGTTTGTTAATAGTACCCAAACGTATGCACTTGTTGGTTCAACAACAGTTAACCAAATGGTTAGCCATATGAGCATTTCATATCAACCATGTTCTTCTTTACCATAACTAGTTCAAATGACTTAAAATGAACTAGTTAGAGAGTTGTTCAATTGCAAGGAAATATCATGTACTACACAAGACACAATTGAAGCAAAGATGATTTGATTCACTTGAACCGATTCATGAACTTTTATAGCCACGATTTTCAAACTGCATTCCTTAGTCTTTTTAAGTTTAAGTTCAGAAATCATCTTCAGATATATAACCTTCTCAAGTTCGTAGACTAGGTTCGCGGGCTTAAGTTACCAGGCAGAGTTTACAAACTCCAGCAGAAATTCTCGGGTTTGAGAACTTTGCCGGTTCGCGGACTGGGTTCGCGGACTTGGTTCACGCAAGTAGTTTATCAACTCCAGCAGAAATTCTCGGGTTTGAGAACTTCGGAAGTTCGCGGACTTGGCTCATGTCATTCTTCAGGTTCTCTTGATCAACAAAGTTCGCAAACTTTGGTTCAAGGAATAGGACTTGTACATAAATGTGTTTCCACAACAATGCTTATGTCCACCATTGGTTATGTAATCTAAACTCTCATTTCAATCATTGAAACATTCTTAGAGGACGTTATACAGTTGTTACATCATTTCTCGTCAAAGAAATTTTCAAGATGATTGAAACATATCATGACTTTTGTCACATGGTAAAGATAAACTTGATCGAAGCGAAAAGCTTACCAACACATATTTCGAGATATAGATAAGCGAGGTATACTCGGCTCAAAATACCAATTGTGTATAATCCAAGTTCATATATATAGCACACGACTTCTTGTCTCAAAGAGTAGGAAATAGAGTAGACAGACTTTTGAATGACAGATAAGTTCAAGTCTTCACATACCTTTTTGTCGAGAAGTTCCACCGGTTCCTTGAGTAGTTCTTCTACTTGTATTATGAATCCTCATGAAGTCCTTGAGCTCAAATATACTTTCTATCCTAGTCCGAGACATAGCTATAATAGACTAGAAATCAAGACTTATAGTTTTGATCACTAACATTGACAAACATGCTTGAGATAGCAACGCATGCGAGTTCGACCGATCAATTCTCTAACACTTTCACTCTTTCGTTTAAATAAAACGTTTAAGCACCAATGTTCTTTTCCTTAGCGATATCAATCAATATAAAATCAATGTCAGTATCACTTGTTTACTCCATATATTTCTCCCTATTTTTGTCACAAAATGAAAAAGAAACGAAAAAATAAAGGACAACATGAAAAGAATCTTACAAATCTCAAAATAGACTTGCAACCTGTAGAGTTAGGCACGAGGGTTCCACACATCATGTTCTGATAACCAATATCAAAACCGAAACTACAAGTAGTTTTATTTTGATATGTTACCAAGGAAACGATTGTCCGAAATAATTTTTCCACTTTAGTTTAGCAAAACAAAAATCAACTAAGCACCTTAGTCCGTTTGCTAAACCGATTGTTCAAAAACAAGCTCTTAATTCGATAAGACCAAAGTAAAGATAACTCTATTTTTCTCATCAGGTTCTAATTATCCATAAACTTAGTCCTTTCAATTTTAAACAAGACAAGTACTAGGTTAGTTAACTAGCATTTCTTGTTAAGGAATTCGATTAGACTTGAATAACCTAAACCTCACTTCGGTAAGTCTAACTAAGATCAGAATTAACTTAGTTTCTCTTATCCGGAGTCGAATTGGACTAAACAACTCATCCCGTACAACTTTTATTTCGTTAAGCCATAAATAATTCATACAAACCAAAATAAATCAACTTGCATAATTATTCACCTCAACCGGAAGCAATTGAAACAATATAAACATTGAAACACCACAATTGCACCGAAATTTTGTAAGCCTAAACAATTGATACCACGCAATAACGCAAGATAACAATAATTTTTCTTAACCAGAACCAATTGAATCACGCACATCCATACACACATCATCTAATAAACATCAATTGAACCAAAATTTTGTTAACAAAAAGCAATAAATATATATAATATAAACTCAGGCTTTTCTTAAACAAGAAAACAATTAACTAACAAGATTGTTACCTCAAATTTCACATCCACTTCTCCAATATGATTGTATCTTCGTCCAAGGAGAATTAATATCGAAATATCATCATGTTGTCATCCTTATGAAAAAACAAAAGAATAATAACACCCAACCTTTACCAGAGAAAGGTTGAAAATCGGTTTTAACAATTGCAAGCAAAAGTTGAAAACCGTCGAAACACATATGCTTTTATGCTAAACCAAAACGATTCAACATATTGTGACTTTTTCACATATTGTTTCTACCAGAACCCCTCATGATTCTTTGATAAAGCCTACCAACATGGGCTAGAACTTAATCCTGCTATACCAAAAAGTCACCCAAACCACAAGGGTTCATAACATATGAGATCGATTAGTAAGGTAGTAAAACCGAAATCAAACATCCCATAAACATACATAGCAATAAGATAAAAGAATTCAAGCACAGACTATGTAAACCGAAAATTATCACAAGAAAAATTACCAATCAAATAATTTTATTCATTATAGTTTTATTCATAATAGACCAATACAATCATTGAAAGAAATCAAAAATTGATATATATTCTCTCTCTCTCTCTCTCTCTCAGTTTTAGTGAAGATTGCTTTCAAAAACTGGATTCAAATTCCTCTGAGCACTTCCCTTTTCAGTAGATTTGTTCATCTCCAGCAGTTGAGAATGAAGATTAGCTACTACTTCTTTTGAATCCTTTATCATCAGCTCATGATATCTAATACAACCTTTAACAGAGTGAATCTGTTTTCTTAGAGATTCTTGAGAGTTATCATGAAGAGGAACATCATGAGTTTCAGTCATAACTGATGCACATAGTGTTAAATCATCAAGGGATGACTCTTCTTTTTACCGATTTCTCAATTGAAATGTGATAGTCTTCTTACAGACAGGAAGAAGATATATAAGATGGGAGAAAATCAAGGAATATAAAAATATTTGGTTTATGGAAACCGAAACTATTTTTCCAAAAAATAAGAAATATTTATTATTTTTTACTAAAGAAACAATCATGAATAACTTTCCCAGATTATGCTTCCTCACAATCAGAATAGGGCAACGAGTGAGGATGCAAGACTCAACAGCATCATTGTGTGTTGAGGTGAGAATTATTCTCACCATATTTAGCAAAGACATCCTTAAAATGATTTATAAACACAGTGGATTGTGTTTCCTTCTGTACTTTCTTTCTCTTGTAATTGCAAGAGTTTGCAATCTCCTTTTGAAAGCCAAGAAATTTACCAGTCTTCTTTATCCCTTTTAGAAGATATTGGATAAGTTTGATTTCGCAAAGGATTGCAGCGAGATTATTTTCTTCACATGAAGAACTTGTTGTGACATCAGAAAAACTAGTTTCCGATTCTCTTGGTATTTCACCCAATTTTTCTTGTTCATATTCTACCATACAGGTTTTATCTGAGAGGAAATTCAGAAGGCTTTCAAGTACCAGGCTTAATCTTTTATTTTCCTTAATCTCCAACTCACGTTTTTCTAGAAGTTGATCGGACTTACCGGAATCATCACAATTAAAGTTGGCAAGAAGTGCATTGCAATTAGATATTTTTTCATTGGATTCTACCTCTGGAATATCAACAAGTTCCAGTTCCTAGTTCTTCTGCTGGGGCAACGTTTTTCCATATGTACGATTCTTCGGCACTTGAAGCATTGTACTTCATCATTACCCTTTTTATGGCAAACTGATAGTGTATCAGGAATACCTTTATCAATATGTAAAATTTCCTTAATTCGTTGTGCTAAAAACACAATAGTTGAGTCAAGTTCTTTTTCAACGGGTGCCTTAACCTCTTGGAAATATTTCTCAATTTGATTCTTCAGCAGAATTTCTCTATCAAAGATCTTTAGCTTTACTACAAGAGAGCTTCGAGAAAGTGTAGAAAGATCATTTCCTTCTATTATGGCATGTTTCTTAGACTCGTATCTGGATGGTAACGATCTGAGAATTTTGCATACTATTTCCTTTTCAGATATGGCCTTTCCAAGGAAAAAAGATGCATTAACAATCCCAGAAAGTTTAGAGTTAAAGTCCCCGAAAGTGTCGTTATCAATCATTGAGATGTTCCCATTCAGATGAAAGGGAAAGAAGTCTAGCTTCTTTTTCACATTCATCTTCCTCGAATACAATCTCAAGAATATCCCATGCTTCTTTAGAGGTTCTACAAGCCAGTACATGATGTAGAAGATCATGACTACTGCATGAATGATGGCATTCAGACCATCAGAATCCTGCTTTGCAAGAATCCTTTCTTCAAGAGTATAAGACGCAAGGCGTTTAAACTCTGACTCTGAATAGTCTATCGGACGTTGGTATCCGTCTTCGATTAATAACCATGTATTAAAATCTCGGGATTGAATAAAAGCTTTCGTAGCCGACTTCCATAATGGATAAATTGTCCCATCAAATCTTGGCGGTACGTTAATTGAAGTCGATTCATGAGAACTCGAGTTCATTTTTATAGGTTGGATCGCACCAAACACATATTGTTAGATCTTTTTTCGTGTTTGACTGCTCTGATACCAATTGAAAAGTCGAGGGTACCCAAATATACCTCAAGCTAAAACTTTTCCTACCTATAAGTCCTTTATCCGAAAGTGATTGTCTATGGACTGAGTCAAGACAATACAACTAATCGGTTCACACTTCGCGTGATCGTCTATGGATATGAGATCGAGACAATACAACAACGAAGTATGTTACTTGATAAAAAGGTTCGGACTTAACCAAACACAATAAGATTCACTTATCAGGTAAATATGAATTAACGTTTGTGTAATTTATTTTAATTATAATAAAATAATTATAATGCGGAAATATACAGTAAATGACACAACAAGATTTTGTTAACGAGGAAACCGCAAATGCAGAAAAACCCCGAGACCTTGTCCAGAATTGAATACTCTCAGGATTAAGCCGCTACAAAAAATTACACCAACTTCGTATAGTTGATACCAGGCAACTAAACCTATAGTTCACCTAGTTCCGTCTGTATCCCCACGCCTCCAACTTATAAATAAGTCACGTACTTGGATCAATTCCTTTGGTTCGTATTCCAAACAGTAAAGGAACAACAAATATGTTTGGTATCAACTCTATTCAACCAAGTGATACGAGTCGAACAAAGGCTCTTCTGCTTATTTTAACATAAACTTCTTCATCAGGTCCTTAGATCTATCTTATGTTCAATTACCGAAGTAATCGTTTAAGATTAATCCAACAACACTATTAATCCAAAGAATTGTGTTGATGCCGATCTACTCAATTAATCAAACCAATCTATCACAAGGATAAACCGATTATTAATTGGATCCTCTTTTACCGAAACAAGTATTGTGCACACCAAAGATTATGAACCCACAAATCAGAAATCTTCAATATCTTCTTCGTCTTCAAATCTTCTTAGTCTTCAAATCTTCTTAGATATTCAATAATAACCTGCACACAATCACTTGAATCTCTTGTGATCAATCACACACAGAAAGGAGTCTGTTAACAATGGATTATCACAAGATCGTTTTTAGAACTAACAACAGTCTAAAGATCCCTGTCGAAACTCTGAACTAGTTTGAGTGAATCTTATATCATAAGGGAAGATTCTCAAGCATAAACAAACTAGGTGCAATCAGATTTCAACCACCGTTATTCAATCAAATCAATGAAAACAAAAGATAAACCGCAATTATCTAGTTTCCCACCAACGGTACATGCTAGAGTTTCTCAATCCCTAAAAAGACTTTAAACTGAGCGGCCGTAAGAGATTTCGCCTAATTAGGTTACTCTCCTCTCCGAATAGGCGGCTACACTAGTAACAACACAACAAAGAGGAAGCTTGTTGTTACGAAGGTTTAGTTTGCTAGAAAGGCAAACTTCAAATATTTATAGACAAGAAAGTTTGGACACCAAGGAATTTCCAAAACCGAAAATATTCTCAAGATATTCATTAAAGCACAAATTCGGTTTCCATAATTCCTGGAAATGCTCTATCCAAAAATAATGATAGAAATCTCTTGGAAAATCTAATTGGTAAATGCACATTACTAATTCTTATATTTCCATACAAAATGAAATTAATAACCTTAATCAAAAGATTCTTAACTTACTTATGTTTAAATCCTGAGATTCTCTTCCCTTAGCTATTAAGGAATAACTTTGAACAATTAAAGAAATAAATATTCATAGCACGTGTTCAATTATGTTGACATCCTTACTCTGTAAGTTCTCTTTCACACTTACAACCTTGAAATCGATTTGCCACACTTCCAAACAAGTTTAGAATTGGTTCATCTGACTTTCAAGAACTTTGGGATTGATCAAATAACATTCAATTACAATCATGGGTTTAACTGTTCTACCAAAACAAGTTTCGGTTCTACCTTCATGTGAGTATTGTGCATAGTCACACTAGCTTTCCAAAATTCATTTGACTAGGTACTAGGATAGATTCCCCACATATATATGGTATATAACTTATATGTGTTGCACATTTCCATAGCATCGGTTCCCCTTTGCCTAAAAACGTGTTGCACATGTTCATAGGATTGGTTCCCCTTTCTGCTATAAACCTTGGTGCACCTCATACAAGGATCAGTTCTGCTTTGTGATGTATTTCACCTCTTACTAGGATCGGTTCCCCTTTCCCAAATTTGGTCAGACAAAACACAAACCCGATCATACCAACTCAGGTGATTACTTAAGATCGGTTTCACTAATAAAAGTCATACCAATACATAAGTCAGGCCTTTGTGAATAGTTCTACCAAGAACACAAACAAGTCGTGAACGGTTATACTCAATCATACATATTGGTTGTTCATAAGATAAGCAACGAATAAAAAAACCAATAACGCCTGGCAATTTCCTTTTCGGTTCACAAACAAGTTTATGAAATTAATTCCTTAAAACACATATAAAACATTGTTCCCTAGGATGAAATCCTCACCTCATACCCATACATAATCACAATAGCATTCGAATGATTATGGCGATGTCTTATCTACAAAGTTTAATGGTTAAGCAATAAACCTCGTATTGTATCCCTTAATACCATGTCTATCTAAAGTTCAAATATGCTTCAAAGTTTTGTTTTCAATTTGCATGAATTGAAAGACACGTTAGGGAATGAAACAGTTCAAGTAAAATATCACTAACCTCAAGTGGAAGGATGATTGTTGTCATTGTAGCTCCTTGCTTCTTCACATCATCAAGAATTCGCAATACTTGTAATGTCTCATATCCTAATACTTTCAAGCTAACCTATACGAAGTTGAATCTAGTACATAATCAAGCGACTCTTAACATGAGTTTTGATTCACTAAAATATGACAATCAAACTTGACATACCAACGCTTGGTCGGTTCAACCAAGCTATGCTCTTACAATACTATGGTTCCCGGACTTGGATTACACATATACAAGTACACATACTGTGCTTATAATCCAATCATGGTTAAGTGTTCTAAACTCTTATTTCAACCATTGAAACATTCTTGGAAGACGACAAAAGCTGACTCACACAAAGTATTAACTTCAAAGCAATTTTCAAGTGATAGAATGATCAGTACGAAATATTCGGAGTCTACATCAAATGACTGTCTCACACAAATCATGTAAGATGTTATACCAGGCGATTTTCACATGATCATCTTTTGAATTTCGTCAAGAATATAAGATGAACTTAGTTAAAATGAAAGCTTACCAACACATATTTTGAGAAATATGTAAGCGAGTTAAACTTGGCTCGAAATATCAAATGTGCATAATTGAAGTCTATATAGCTATATACGACTTTTGTCTCAAATAAGAGATATAGTAGATAGACTTTTGAGTGATAGATGAGTTCAAGTCTCCACATACCTTTTGTTGATGAAGTTACACAAGCTCCCCTTATTAGTTCTTCGTCTTCAATCAAAGAGCGTCGTGAAGTCTAATGCTCAATGATGAGTGCTAAAAAGTGCATATTTCTATATATTTTTCTTGGCATTTAACTTATCTGTTGTGCATTAATTCTACATTTTATCCCATATTCTGTATTTTCATTGTTTTCAAGAATAAATATTTTTCTTAATTAATTTTGCATTTTTAGGTACCAAATAAAGTTTGGATGACTTGCGGAGCGGAAAAGAGCAGAAAAGTAGTGAAAAGCCGGAAGAAATTACGCAAGGAAGCCGCAAAGAATGGTGCGCACAAGTCCAAAAAGCTAGGAATGGGCTCAAGAAGGAAGAATTGTTCTTAAAGAAGATATGGGCTTGGCATACCCAAGGCCCAAAACCCTCACCCAAACCCATTTCCTATATCCAAACCCGCCTCCATCTTCAGCCGTCGGATTGGATCCATCTCATCATCCAATGGTCGCTTCATCGTCGTTCATCGAAATCGGAAGCTCCTGTCTAACACTACAGCACCTAACTCCATCTGGCGCCGTTAGTTTCGTTGTATATCTGCATCCAACGGTCGCTGCCAGCCTCTTCACTTTTAGCCGTTAGATCAATCTTCATCTCCACACCCCACGGCTAAGCATCGCAAGACATCGAAATTTGATGAAACTGCCTCACACCCAAACATTAATTACCCTATACCCCAAAAGAGAGAACCCTAACCCAAATCATTTCTCCTCCTTCTTTCTTCTTCTTTCTCCCGACCTGCTACCACCTTTCCCGACTGCAACTCCATCATCCATCGCTCCTGTCATCACCATCTCTACCACCAACTCCTCTGTCTCAATCACCTATACATCCCCCTACTCTCTAGCCATCTATTACATCATCCCATCACCCTTTTTCTCGCTGGAACCCTAGGCGTGAAGAGTTGATGAAATAGATGAGGCTATAGATTGAAATTGAGGGCAGAGAAGGATCGAGAGAGAAGAGAAGAGGCATGGGTCGCCACCAATTCAGCGGATTTGGTGAGCAATTTCGGAAATGAAAATACCTAATTTTAATTTTAGGGTTTGTAAATTATTGGGGCTTTTGAAGTATAAATAGTTCATGGTGTAGAGGATGAAGGGTGTTCTTGGGCTAGCCAAGTTAACCCCCAATTTGGGTCTGAGTAGGTTTAATTTTAATTTCAGTTTCAATTTCTATTTCAATTTCAATTACTCTTTCTGTTTACCATGTTTTAGTTCATCACTAAGAAGCAGATGAAGCCTCTATGCCACAGTTAAGTAAATGATTAGTTTTGTTCTTGATGAGCTTGAATTAGAACCATGGAGAATTGATTACTCAGTGATGATAGTAACCTGTGATTGGTGGTGCTGTAAGAAGACCACCAATGCTAGGGGTGAACAGGATTAACTAGGTGAGCAATTTTCTTTAGATATAGGATAGTTAGTCAATTAGTGATCAAGTCCATCTGTGATTGATGGTGCTGTAAGAAGACCATCAATGCTAGGGATGCATTAGTGAACTAGGTGAATAACTTATCCTAGATGAAAGCCCAGAACACAAGGCAGGCGTGAACCTTCACCTTGTTTACAAAGGCCAAAAGCAATACTTGCACTGGACATGATATAGCTGAGGATTTAGGTGGATTCAATATCCTAGTTTTCCCCAATTCCCTGTTTAGGTAGATTTTACTTAGAAAACAACAATAGCTCCCTACAAGTCCCTGTGGACAAACCCTTTCTTCCCATCACTAGCCACAACTGACCCTGTGCACTTGCAGGTCAATTTGTAGGTTGTTTATAAAACCCATCAAGTTTTTGGCGCCGCTGCCGGGGACTCGGTTAGCGGCGCTGTTATTGTTTTTGTTCTACATTTGTTTGCTGTTCTCTGCATTTGTTTGCTGGTGCAGGTCTTGTTGCTGGCTAGCCTTTGCTAGCTAGCTAGCTAACTGTTGCCTGTTGCTGTTAGACCTTTCTTAACCTTGCTGCTGAGCTTGCCAAGCTGCTGGGTTGTAAGAACTTGACCCTTGTTGCTGCTGCCCTGCCTGCAAGCCCTGAACTGAACCACCTGCTGCTGCTGGTGCTCTTGTGCTGTTGTGGTGCTCCTGCTGGTGCCAGGCCAAGAATCCTGTGAGCTGTTGCACCTGTTGCTGTGCTGCTAAGGCTGAAACTTGCTGAACCAAAGCTGCAGCCTGAAACCCAAAGCCTGCTGCTGGCCTGTTGTTGTTTGAACCTGAACTGGTGCTCCTGCTGCCACTGAAGCTGCTTCAGCTGGTGTAAGATAAAGCCCAACTGGGATGTAATCTGCAGAAGGTGAAGAAGTTGAACCAAAGCCCAACTGGGCCTCAGAAAAGCCAAAGTTTAGGATGATCCAAAGCCCAACTGGGCTTTTGCAACCAAACTGAGCAGCTGGGCTGTGCTTAAGCAAGTAAGCCTAAACCCATTAAGAGAACCCAACCTGTGGGCTTCCAATTTTTAATTGTGGGCTTGTAATATTAAAGCCAATTTTTGGGCTTTTTATTTTCTGTTGGGTTTGTAATTAATTTTTGTGGGCTTGTATTTAATTTTTGTGAGCTTGTTTAATTTGGACTTGTATTTTGTATTCTGGGTTTTTAAACCCAGCTGAGCTTGTAACCGATCACGCTAGGTTAACTCGTTAGTGGGCCGAGTACCCAAATTCTAGGCCGAGATTTTGGATTCAGTTTCACCAAACGTTTTCAAAGCAGCTGAGCCAAAGCAAACACAAAACCAACAGTGGGCTTGCTCCCATTCAAAAAACCAAATGTTACCCATGAAAACCAAATTTTTCCCAAAAATCCAAACCCATTAAAAACCAAATTTTGGGCTTTGTAATATAGTTACTTAGCTTTTGAGCCCAATCATGTCTAGATCTTGGTCTACAGTTGGGGAATACAACAAATCCCTTAGAGAACTTGCGTGTGGACATACTTCACGTTATGAACCTCCCATAGACCATGATGTCAATAGTCATAGGAATTATTATGGACATTTTCAAAGTCCCGAGCCTCAATACTTGAACCCTAATGACTATTCACACATGCATCATTCGCCACAACGTGAAAATGAACATTTTGTTAGTGCCTCACTCACACAATCATCACTGATCGATCAATTAGAAGCTCGAATCGCAGCTTTAGAAATGCAATCACATGAGGAATCTGTCACATCTAAGTTTCTTAGGCAACCTGAAATCTATGCATGTCCCGCATGTGATAGCTTAGACCACACTATTGCGAATTGCTATATTTTCCATGAATTTAGGCGGACTGGAGAAATTCCAAGGTTTGTAGAACCTACAGATTAATATGATGGTGGTTATTGGGACCATAATCAACCTTTTCAAGGTTGCGATCAACCATTTATAGACCCTAACGACCATGCACCCATGTATCAATCACCACAAGGGGAGGACGAACAATTTCACATGAGCCCTTGTATGCAATCTATAATGGAAAACATCAATCTCCTCAAACAAAACACTGCTAGTTTAGAAATGCATACATTGAATGATCATAGCATCATTGTTATCCCTAATGAAATTAATTATCAAAATAGTGTTTTTAACCCTACTCATGATAGTCATATTGAACATGAACCTAATCTAGAGGTAAATGAGTGGAATAGAAACACTATAGTTTTTAGGGAAGGACACTCTTGTTTTGTTGAGGATGATAATAATTATGATGTTATATTAGAAGAACATGTCTATACTGATGATGTTATGGAACCTTTGGGTTCAAATACATTAGGCTTGTCTGCCCAGACCTTAATGAATGATATCTCTTCTAGTATTCCATATGATGTTTCCATTGAATTGTCGATGCATGAGGACAAATCTGTTGATGATGTTGATGATTCTGATTGTGAACTTGCTAATTTGATTGATGATTGTGAGCATGATGTGACATGTGTAGATGATTTAGGAGATTTTGATTTGATTGATATTGACGTACCTATTCTCCTACATGAGTCACAATCTGATGGCCTTCCACCCAACCTAGATTTGGTTTGTACCAATATTGTAAAACCAATTTTTCTGAGAATGCCTAATCTAGGTTTGGAACTGTGTGCTTCCCAAGTCCTCTTGGACCATTTTGCATTTAAATATAATATCTTTGAGGAACCACAGTTGGAAATTGCATGTTTGCCCGTCCATAGCAAAGTACACTTTGAGTTAGATCTTGTGCATGATGAACCCCCAAAACTGCGCGATTTTGTTTTCAAAATTATATCTTCTGTAAAATCCAGGTTTGGGGGTAGCTCATTTGGTTTCATAGATTCACGTGCTTTTCTTTCATGTGTGAAGTTGTTGAAACCGCTACACTTTGTCTTTTGGGTTGATCCTCAACTCTTTAGACTTTTGGTGTATGGTGAATTTTTGTATATAATCCAGTAGATAAAATTTCTTAAAAACCTTTTTGTTCCTTTTGTATATATTTTGCTAATCCAATATGATCTCGGCTGACATATGTTGGATTCTTTCCTTGAATAACGGAGTTCTAATATTGCTTTCGCCGAAATCGGGTATTCTCTTTCCTTTTTCTCTACTCAACATGATCCTCTTCATATGTTGTATTATAATTTTGTTCATATTTTGAAACATTGAGGACAATGTTTAGTTTAGGTTTGGGGGTGAAAAGTAGATACTTTGATAACATGTTATAATCGAAAAATAGAACTCTTCCTTTTTGAAAAAATCAAAAAATGAAAATAAAAAATTAAAAATTGAAAAAAAAAAAAACACATAAAAATGGAGCTCATTTACCTTGAAATGTTGACTCTTGTGCAAATATGTAATTATTAGGAGTCTTAGTCTATATATTTAGGCACCCTGATTCTAGCACAATTCACATAGTGATAAGAAATTTGCACGCGCACGATCTACCAATACATGTATAGCCTCGATCTTCAAGGTGTTTGATAGGAAGTCACGATTGCCAATCACTTTAGAATACTGAACGAAACTTGACTAGCTTGTTCTTTGGTTGGTTGGGATAGAAGGTGGAGGTTACATTAAGAAAGACAACCATCGAATTTAACTGGGTGCATCAAAAAGGGCTACCTCTTGCAAAGTGTCATGTAATTTTGTTTCCTTTTGTATATGTATCAAAAGTGTTTCCTTATTCAAAAAAAAAAAAAAAAAAAAAAAAAAAAAACGATGTTTATATTCAGAAAAAATATCAAAAAAAAAAAAATCAAGTATTTATCAATTCCATTCTCTCTTGTTCCAAAAATAAAAGAGAGTAGTCAATGTAAATAAGAGTCATGTAAAGAGTCATCTTTTATGTTTTATTGTAATAAGCAAGGAAGGGTGTATGCCATTGATGTACAACGCGAGTAATTGTGAAATACCTCAAACTCATTCACAATTCTCGTAAAGTCCGGACTGCTAGCTAGATTTCGACCTTGGTTCTTAGCCTGAGAAACTATCTCTTGGTGATTAGTAGTCATAACTTCAGATCTTTCTTTACACATGTGTAGATACACTTTACACTCTTATCACATGTCTTTTTTTGTTATCAGTGCTAGGATTGTGCCTTTGATAGCTAGATTGACATCTCCATTTTGCTGTGAGCTTAAACTGTCTTGCACATGTCACATTTGATGGAATATGAGCTTATATTTTGACCTAGAAATTTGTAGGTACGTTCTAAGCAAACCTTCACGAGACTTAACTCGTCCACTAGGGACACTTAGTGGTTTAAAAGGCTTAGTGCATACGCTAAATTCATTCGAGAGACCAGCGACAGTGGTATTGGTAGGATTCCCTTAGTTTTGTTTTACTTGAGGACAAGTAAAATTCAGGTTTGGGGGTATTTGATGAGTGCTAAAAAGTGCATATTTCTATATATTTTTCTTGGCATTTAACTCATCTGTTGTGCATTAATTCTACATTTTATCCCATATTCTGTATTTTCATTGTTTTCAAGAATAAATATTTTTCTTAATTAATTTTGCATTTTTAGGTACCAAATAAAGTTTGGATGACTTGCGGAGCGGAAAAGAGCAGAAAAGTAGTGAAAAGCCGGAAGAAATTACGCAAGGAAGCCGCAAAGAATGGTGCACACAAGTCCAAAAAGCTAGGAATGGGCTCAAGAAGGAAGAATTGTTCTTAAAGAATATATGGTCTTGGCATACCCAAGGCCCAAAACCCTCACCCAAACCCATTTCCTATATCCAAACCCGCCTCCATCTTCAGCCGTCGGATTGGATCCATCTCATCATCCAATGGTCGCTTCATCGTCGTTCATCGAAATCGGAAGCTCCTGTCTAACACTACAGCACCTAACTCCATCTAGCGCCGTTAGTTTCGTTGTATATCTGCATCCAACGGTCGCTGCCAGCCTCTTCACTTTTAGCCGTTAGATCAATCTTCATCTCCACACCCCACGGCTAAGCATCGCAAGACATCGAAATTTGATGAAACTGCCTCACACCCAAACATTAATTACCCTATACCCCAAAAGAGAGAACCCTAACCCAAATCATTTATCCTCCTTCTTTCTTCTTCTTTCTCCCGACCTGCTACCACCTTTCCCGACTGCAACTCCATCATCCATCTCTCCTGTCACCACCATCTCTACCACCAACTCCTCTGTCTCAATCACCTATACATCCCCCTACTCTCTAGCCATCTATTACATCATCCCATCACCCTTTTTCTCGCTGGAACCCTAGGCGTGAAGAGTTGATGAAATAGATGAGGCTATAGATTGAAATTGAGGGCAGAGTAGGATCGAGAGAGAAGAGAAGAGGCATGGGTCACCACCAATTCAGCGCATTTGGTGAGCAATTTCGGAAATGAAAATACCTAATTTTAATTTTAGGGTTTGTAAATTATTGGGGCTTTTGAAGTATAAATAGCTCATGGTGTAGAGGATGAAGGGTGTTCTTGGGCTAGCCAAGTTAACCCCCAATTTGGGTCTGAGTAGGTTTAATTTTAATTTCAGTTTCAATTTCTATTTCAATTTCAATTACTCTTTCTGTTTACCATGTTTTAGTTCATCACTAGGAAGCAGATGAAGCCTCTATGCCACAGTGAAGTAAATGATTAGTTTTGTTCTTGATGAGCTTGAATTAGAACCATGGAGAATTGATTACTCAGTGATGATAGTAACCTGTGATTGGTGGTGCTGTAAGAAGACCACCAATGCTAGGGGTGAACAGGATTAACTAGGTGAGCAATTTTCTTTAGATATAGGATAGTTAGTCAATTAGTGATCAAGTCCATATGTGATTGATGGTGCTGTAAGAAGACCATCAATGCTAGGGATGCATTAGTGAACTAGGTGAATAACTTATCCTAGATGAAAGCCCAGAACACAAGGCAGGCGTGAACCTTCACCTTGTTTACAAAGGCCAAAAGCAAGACTTGCACTGGACATGATATAGATGAGGATTTAGGTGGATTCAATATCCTAGTTTTCCTCAATTCCCTGTTTAGGTAGATTTTACTTAGAAAACAACAATAGCTCCCTTCAAGTCCCTGTGGACAAACCCTTTCTTCCCATCACTAGCCACAACTGACCCTGTGCACTTGCAGGTCAATTTGTAGGTTGTTTATAAAACCCATCACTCAACTACACTTTCTATCCTAGTCCGAGACTTAGCTATAAGTAGACTAGAAATCAGGACTTATAGTTTTGGAAACTTGACTTGACAAACAAGCTTGAGACAGCGACGCTTGCGAGTTCGACCGAGCATTGCTCTAACACCAACAAAACCATCCTCCACTCATTCCAACGGCCTCATACACGTGCCGTAAATACTAGGTTTTCTAAGTGTTCAAAGAAGAAAGAGATTGAAATAGAACCCAGAAAAGCAGAATTTCAGAGAAAATAAAGGGAATTTAGCTCAAACAGGGAAGTTCGAGTTTATAATTTCCAAAGGCCGGACCGGACATGCGCCTCTCTCTATATCAAGACAGGACCATAAATAGAGAAGATCACGGCCTCTCATGCAAAATAAAAATCAAGGTCATGGTGGTTTTTAATAAAAATACCCTTAAGTTTCAAAAGTAGCTATTTTCTCTGAAAAAAGGTGTATGATTGGTACAAAGGATTGAACAAGCTCTCATCACAAAAGGGGACAACACCACAAGAGAGATTCATGCCTACCCAGTCTCATCAAGCCTCTCCAGAATGTCTGAAGGAGTCAGACAAAAACAAAAGAAATTAGGGTTTAGGTGCAATACAAGCCTGAACTCAGAATCTGTAGGTGATAAGGGTTCCGCAACTCAAAAGGGAATGCATGTATTTTCCCATGGCTCTTCACCAATAAACATCCATCCAAGAAGCTGCTCAAAATTATTTCTTCCTCACATACTTGCGCGCATGTACAAAATTGAAAGCTCAGAGTTGCACAAAAGGAAGATATTAGGGTTTTGATCAAAGAAACCCTAATTAGCAAGTCTATTACTCTTTCAAGACCGAAATTTTGTCACATAAAGACTCCATTATCACGCCACTAACGCCTCCCAACGCAAGCACTCAGAAGATTATTCCAAGTCCATAGTATATTTCAAGTTCAGAGTCACAACAAGCAAAGACCAAACATCTATTCGGGGATTCTGCAAGTCTAAAAGAACGAGTGGATTGTAATTTCACATCTGAACAATTTTTCACCATTTATATACTTATCGTATAACAATCAAGTTTCTACTCTGAGTAGGGGACTTAACGTAGATGGTGAATTTGGATAAGGGGCAAAAGTATCATTTCAAGACCTTGTGACAAAACTCAACTCTCACGGGAGAGAGTCAACCCTTGGTCCTCAAGGAATCCATAGCCATAATTTATAGTATAAGTACCCGCCAGACACTTCTGGTCGTGATTCCGTGACTTCTATCACACATCCTCGACGAGTTACTGCTGGTTACGTAAGTTCTGTAGAGCGTAAAATGTCTCCGGATGACTTACGAAACAAAATAACCATACTTTCAGCATTTCTTCGCGAGACGCAGCTGGCTGTGATCTCATGATACCTAGTATACATCCTCAACGATAAACTGCTGGTCATGTAGGCTCTGTAGATGTGTAAAAATGCCTCCCATGGACTTATGACCCAGAGCGGAGACATACATGTCTCTTGTAAGCACGACTCATCCTATTTGAGATCAAGGACTGATTCCTAGTACGTCATTGCGAGATACAATGGTCATATCTACTCTAAGCTCTGACTCGACTTACTGAGGCTTCGGATAATTCCTAGGACATACCTGCGAGATAAGTTGGTTATTCTGCCTCTGAGCCCTTTCGACATACTCCTAGAACATCCTCTCTAGACACACTGGTTATGCCGGCCCCATTATACGTACACAATTAACTCCTAGCACATCTCTACAATATACGTTGGTCAAAGATAAGTGAGCCAAGGTCTCGCAAAGACATTATTAGGCGCGCAATCCTTCCTTTCTCTCCCGAATATGTCCTAGATGACTTCGGAGAGAGTCAATCGCACAAGAAAAATCTCAGACGGCTCTCAGTTATGTCAGCCAAATCTCTGACGACATTAATCGTGTCAGCTAAACCTGGATGGCCTCATCTAATCTGAGCTAGATTATCTAAAGAGTCTTATACATGCATAAAAATCAAGCACAAGCCTCACTTCATGCCTCTTTCTTAGCGTCTCAAACATATTCATGGATAGTAAAATTGGGCCTAAACTATACATGTCTATCCAAAAAAGTGGATATGCTCCCTTGTGCTCCGCATACTTAACAAAGGGACCCACAAGCAATAATACGGTGTCTATGTGATACACGTGACCGCCAATAGAGAGAGACACGGAGAGAGAGAGATCGACCTCATCTTCTCTCACATTCTATACACGATTTCCGAGGTATTCTATGTCTTTGCACGTGACTCATCCAAGCCATTCTCACATATAAGAGAATATCTCTCTATCTTGGTCAACTCGGCTAACAAGAATATTTTTCTCTCTCAACACATCATCACAAAGGCTGACTTATCTTCACACAAATGTGGGGATATCAATTAATGTTTTGGTCTGGCGGTCTACGTCACGTGTGAGAAATACCCCGCCTATTTTTCATTGCAGAAGAGAGTAAAGGAGGTGGAATAAAGAGATAAACTCAACCTAGTTTATCACTGTCCATTCCTGAAGAGACGGGAAAAGTACCCCGCACGGCAAGCAATCCCTATCTTTAACAACCAGATATTAGAGAATTCACCTATAAATAGGTCCTTTATTTCTCCAATCTAACACACAACTTTCTCATAGTATATCAAAGTGATAACTTGTTCTCTAATCTCTCTCTTCATCTTCTTCCCTCCCCAAGACCGGCCCAAAGCCTCGTTCTCTATGACTGAAACAACCTTTCAACAGCTACTGTGTAGGACTTAAGCGAAGACTGTTCGTGCTCAACCTTCCGTAACTCACTCTCATAAACCATAAAATCTCACTTTTAGCCTCTCATCGATTTTAGGTAACTGCATTGAGTTGGTAAAATGGAAAGTTTTTATTGAAACCATCAAGTTTGGTTTCAACATGTTACAATATTTTTGCCGGTGTTGGAGAAACAATAAGTTTATGTTGAAACCAAATTTGGTTTTAACTGATTTTTGACTTAGTTGTTGTTGAAACCAACACAGTTGGTGGTGAAGTAAGTTTATGCTGAAACACTACAAAAAAGAAGGCTTCTAGGGACGGCCAGTTTTGAAAAAACTGTCCCTAAAGAAGGATATTTGGGACGGTGATGGCCTGTCCGTCCCTAATAGTCATAAAATATTTAAATCAAGGCTAAAATATGTCCGTCCCAAAAAGAAAATATGGACAAATAGTATTAGTGACGGTGGAACAGGGGACGATACATAAACCGTCCCTAATACTTCTTGGGACGGTTTTTTGTCCTCTTGGGACGTTTTTTGGCCGTTCCAAGAGGCCTTCTATTTTGTAGTGAAACCAACCTGTCCAAAAGAAGAAAAAACATATCTGACACAGAGTTAATACAGAAGCTATGGTGGTGGCTGCGGAGGTAGTGCTTGTGATGGTGCTCATGATGACACTGGTGGTGTTGGTAGTAACCATGGTTCCAGTGGTTGTGGTGGTTGTAGAAGAGGTAGTGGTGATGGTGGTTGTGAAGGTGTGTTCGAAATGGCGCTGGTAATGTTGGCGGAGAAAGAGAGAATCAAAGAGAAACTTGGTTTTAATTATAGAAGAACGTTGTAACTCCTTGACTGGGATGAGTTAATTTAGTAGTTTTTTAGGTTAAATTACTAAGAGGGATAGCTTAGATAAATTATAAAAAGGGTATTTGTGGTTCTGTTTATTGTTGTGGGTTTTTGTAGATGAATATATACAGGTTTGGGGTCTGCGTAATTTTTTAAAAATCATTATATGTTAAATTCATGATCTTTGCACGTTTTTCATAGAATGGGGATGCTCCACAAGATCTAACCATTTCACAGCGTGATATGATGAATCTTGTGAACCCTTTGTGAAGGCTCTATCAGAGCTAGTCAGTGTTAATTTTGAGATTTCTGAAAAGGAGAGGGTACCAAGTACACCATCATTTTTTTGTTTCGAAAACATGTATGAACAAAAACTAATTTAATTGCAAGTAGATATAAATTAAATATCATTGAACAATGTGTATATAGAGTTTTTCTCTTTCCCTTTTACAATTAATATGTTTAGACAACAAAGTCCGTGGACCTGATTGTGTAAAAGAATTCTTGGATTTCAAAAATCAATATCCAAGATCGATATAGTCTTATCCAAATCAAGAGGATTTGAATTTTACTCAATCTTTCAAGATCCAAATTCAATAAGAACAAATCCCGTTATTGATCACAATTAATAAGGACTTAAACTACCTAGATTTAATACGTACTATTTGTGCTATTCATATTACAAAGATATAATAATACAATGCGAAAAAGGAAAAACACAAGACACAAAAAGTTTTGTTAACGATAAAAACCCTGTGCCAAAAATTGATGTAGTTTTTACAGTGATAAGAAAAATGTAGATTTAACTCCTAATGCTAAAACAAAAGAAACTTAATTAAAATTTTATTCAAGATTGTAGAAAGACTGGGGTTAAGGATTCCACTATTTTTTCAATTTCAAAGTGATTTAAATTCACTAATTATGATCATGCAATTTCACACGTTCAATTTGATTCTCAAATATTGAAAAGTAGATTTTTAGAAATAACAATTATCAACCGAAAGTATGGGATATCAAAATCCTAAGCTAAGCATGTTTATCAATTGAAAACACGATTGTTTAACAAAAATCATAAAATCAATTTTTATCTAGGCAAATAATCATAAATATAATTGCACAAATTAAATAAAATAGGAAATACCACTTTTAATTGGCGAAATAGCTTCCTTCGTCGCCCTAGAGATTGGGTTTAGCTTCTCATATTTTTCACGTGCTCAAAATACATGTTTCTCTCTCAAAAGCTGATTAAAAAGAAGAAAAGGTATGAAGCAGTGTGTTTGTAACAGATATAATTGTTAGAGAACCCACTGTTTTAGAGAAACCTAACAGAAATAACTGTTGGAAACTATTACAAATTTGAAATAAAAGGTGACGGTTTTTCCGTTTTCTTCTTCCTCGTTCTGCAGCTTCTTCTCTGTAGTTTTTCTTTCTCCTTTGTTCTTCTTCCTCGATCTGCAGCTTCTTATATGTAGTTTTTCTTTCTCCTTTGTTCTTCCTATACTGATCTCTGCAACTCCTCAAACTTCTCTGCAGCCACCCCCAATTCTTTTAAAAAACAGAATTTGGCTGGAAAATGTTTCAGTCGACTGCAGATTTTGGCTTTGATTTTTAGGCAGGTCTGGGAGATATTCAGCCCATATATTTATTAGGATGGACTAGTTACGGCTAAACAGAGTTAGTAGGGGTGATTGGATTGATTGAATTGCTCCAGATATTCTGTTTGAACTAAACAGGGATTGGAGAAAGTTTTGGAATACTACGAAGATCATGTGATGATATTTGGGAAGATTTTGTGTGAGTTAATCGTGCATATGGATTGGGATGAAGTTGAAGCAACAAGGCAGGGATGAGTGACGTGTTGGAATCAAAAAGAGGGTATGAAATCTTCTTTATATTTGGTAGTTTGTTAAAACAGGAAGGAGTTGGTTCACGGGTTTGTTATGGAAAGCTTTTATTGGTAGAAGATATGTGAGGGATGGGAAATAATATATTCCATAGGATTTGACCTCGAGTTTAGAGAGTTTTGGAACAAAAGGAAGGCGCGTAAACAACATACCATGAAAGGAAAGTCAGTGACTTTAGGAGGAAGAAAAAAAGATTTTAATTGGATGATTTCTCGAGATTTAGGGACCTGTTCAGCCTATATAGAGTGATAAGACCTAAAAAGGGGGGGTATCAGGAGTTGGGGGACCGATTGGGATTGGGAGGTCGCAGTGAAGAATAGAAGGAGTTGCAGAGTCGAGTTGATTTCTTCACCAGTGAAGAACAATAATAAGTACAGAAAGACACATAATAACAGTCGCAAGGAACTGCGGTAGTTCAATAGTGCTTATTTTCCTTGTAAAATACCTTCTAGGACTACAATATACTTTCAGCGACTAATTGTTGAGAAAGACTTTCTGCAATTGCTATATATTCTTTTTCATTCTTTTCACCTTTGTAAACACTTTTGAGTAATGGAAAAAACTTTTGAGCGTGTTTTTGACATGAGGATCTAAACCCCAACACTGGGCCGACGGAGGAAGCTATATTTCATGCGACTGTTATTATGTGTCTTTTTGTACTTATTCTTCTTCGCTGGTGAAGAACTCAACTCGACTCTGCAACTCCTTCTGTTGTTCACTGCGACCTCCCAATCGGTCCCCCAACTTCCGATACCCCCCTGTTTAGGTTTTATCACTCTATATATGCTGAACAGGTCCTTCTGTTGTTCACTTGATAATAGGTTCAGACTTAACCAAACACAAGAGGATTGGTATCAAGTAATTAGGAATTAACGTTTGTGTATTTTACTTAATAAAAACAATTATAATTGCGGAAATAAAAAAGTAAAAGACACAACAAGATTTTGTTAACGAGGAAACCGCAAATGCAGAAAAACCATGGGACCTTGTCCAGAATTGAATACTCTCCGGATTAAGCCGCTATACAAAATCTAAACCAACTTCGTATAGTTGAGACCAAGCAACTAAACCTATAGTTCACCTAGTTCCGTCTGTATCCCTGCTCCTCCAACTTGCAATAAGTCACGCACTTGGAACGATTCCTTTGGTTCGTATTCTACATAGTAAAGGAACAACAAATATGTTCGGTAACAACTCTTTTCAAACAAGTGATATGAGTTTGAGAAAAGGCTCTTACGTTTATCCCAATAATCTCCTTTCTCAAGTTCTTATATCTATCTATTCAAAAACTTCCAAAGTAGTTGGATCTAGATTTTGCAATCAATACTCTAAGTCACAAAGACAATATATTGATGACGATCTACTCAATTAATCAAATCAAGATTATCACAAAGATAAACCGATTATAGTTGGATCCCCAGCCGATCAAGTTTTACGCACACCAAAGATGATGAACTCAAACAAGTAATGTTCTTTGTCTTCAAATCTTCTTAAATCTTTAATAAACACCTTGACACAATCAAATTGAATCTCTTCTAATCAATCACACACAGAATGGAGTCTGTTAACAATGGATTATCACAAGACGTCTTTAGATCTACAAACAGTCTAAAGATCCCCGTCGAAACTTCGATCTAGTTTGAGTGAATCTTATATCAGAATAGAATATTCTCAAGCATAAACAAACTAGGTGCAATCAAAGTTCAACCACCGTTAGTCAATCAAATCAATTGAAAACTAATAATAAACTGCAATTATCTAGTTTCCCACCAACGGTACTCGTAGAGCTTCCCAATCCCAAAGAAGTCTTTAAAACGAGCGGTTGTAAGATATTTCGCCTAATTAGGGTACTTTCCTCTCCGAATAGACGGATCCACCAGTAACAACACAACTAGGTAATTTTGCTGGCTCTGAAGATTAATTTGCTCGAAATGCAAACTTCAATATTTATAGACCAAGGAAGTTTGGACACCAAGGAATTTCCAAAACCGAAAATATTCTCAAGATATGCAATATATTCCCAAATTCGGTGTCATAATTCCTGGAAATGCTCTGTCCAAATATTGACCGAAATCTCAGTAGAAAATCTCCAATTAGTAAATGCATATTGCCAATTTTATTTTCTAAAGATATGCTTTTTAATTGCTGGAAATTAAAAGCATATGAAACTAAAAACCTTAATTAAAAGATTCTGAATTTATTTCGACCCGGAGTTCTCCTTTAGTTATTAAGAAATATCTTTGAACAATAACAGATAAGAATTACTGCACACGTTCAAAGTATGTCGACATCTTTACTTTGTAGATCCTTTTTCATATTTACAATCTTGGAACCGATTTTCCACACTTCCAAACGAGTTTAGAATTGGTTCATCCGATTTCGAAGAACTATGTGATTGATCAAAAACATTCAATCACCATTCATGGGTTTAACTTCTACCAAAAAAATTTTCGGTTCTACCTCCAAGTGGCTACTAGGATCGGTCACATTAGTTTCCAAAACATTGTTAACTATGTACCAGGATCGATTACCACTTATTTATGGTACTTACTTGTGATCGGTTGCACAAGTTATAGGATCGGTCACACCAAATACTATAACTGGTTAACCTACTACAAGGATCGATTACACATCTTGTGATTAGTCCCAACCAAGTTCTAGGATCGGTTACCCATTGACTAGGAATGGTCACACCAATTACAAATATCGATCATACCATCTCAGGTGATTACTTAGGATCAATTTCACTAGTAAAAGTCATACCAATACAAAAGTCAGTCATTGTGAATAGTTTTACCAAGATACATAAACAAGTTATGAGCGGTTATACTAAACACACATATTGGTAATCCAAAGATTTGCAATGAATAACAATACCAATATTCCTAGCGATTTCCCTTTCGATTCATAAAACAAGTGTAAAACATTGTACTTTCCTTTAAACGAGTGTAAAACATTGTTTCCTAGGACGAAATCTTCACCCATACCCATACACATAATCACAATACATTCATACGATTATGTCGATGTCTTATATACGATGTTTAAAAGATAGACGTTATACTTCGTATTGTAATTCCTTAATACTATGTCTAACTAGAGTATAATCATTCACAGCTTCGCAGTTATGTTTCCAATATGCACGATCACGTTAGGAATGAAACAGTTCAAGTCAAATATTACTAACCTCAAGTGGAAGGATGATGTCGTCGTTGTAGCTCTTTACTTCTTCACATTCTTCAAGTCTTCATATAATACTTGTAAGTCTCATATCCTAGTAACTTTCTAGCTAACCTATACGAAGTTGACTCTAATAAATAATCAAGCGACTCTTTAAATGAGCTTTGATTTACTAAAATAAGACAACCAAACTTGACATACCAACGCTTGGTAGGTTCAACCGAGCAACGCTGTAACACTACCAAATATAAAGAAGATTTTATACCCTCTTTTTGATTCCAACACGTCACTCATCCCTGCCTTGTCACTTCAAATTCATCCCAATCCATATGCACGATTAACTCACACAAAATCTTCCCAAATATCATCAAGTAGTATTCCAAAACTTTCTTCAACCCCTGTTTAGTTCAAACCGAATATCCGTCCCAATTTAACAATACAATAACCCCTGCTAACTCTGTTTAGCCGTAACTAGTCCATCAGAATCAATATCTGGGCTTGTATCTCTCCCAGACCTGCCTAAGAACCAAAGCAGAAATCTGCAGTCGACTTTCCCGCCAAATTATGTTTTTTGAAAGGAAAGGGATGGAGTTCCTTTATCCAATATTCAGGCGCCTTTAACACTTGGGTGCCCCGGGGTGCCCTTAGTAACTCGTGGGGTGCATTTATCAATTTCTTTGGGGGTGCAAATAACATTGTTCGGGGTGCCTTTAGTAATTCCTCCCGGGGCAACTGCTAATTTTCGAGCCAATTTCTCCACACATGTTTATTTATCCAAAAATACCGATATAGACATAAAATACCAAAATAAGTACAAAAATGACAATATGGAAAATCGAGATTAAAATAGACACGTAAAGGCGTGTATCAACACCAAACTGCATTAAGCGGCTAAAAACACTAGCCCACTATCAGTCTTCGGACTGGCATGTGGTTGAGAACGATTTAACCCTCAAGGCTAATCAGCTGCAGTCGTGCTCTTTACGTCTCTTGAACTTCGCAAGGCTCTACACAATCTTAGCTGACGTCCTTTACAGCATAAGAGTTGTTTCAACCTACATGAAGACTTCTGATGCCAATTTTCCTCTAATAGATAAGCCTATCTGATTTCCCTTTAGATTATTTAGATCAAGGCTTGGAAATCTATTTGGAATAAACAAATCTAACAAACCTGACGAATCTGGAAAACTTACACTCAATTAGCTGTGAAGCCTGGATTAAGAACCACATCTCAAGAAAAATCTAAACCGATCAACGAAGAAGAGTTTTAGATATCTATCTTGAGAAATCACAAAGCTTGAGATGAAAGTAACTTTGCGATTTCTATATATCTAGTTCTTATTCATTGATTGACGAAAACCTCCATGATCAATAAGAATAAGATCAGGATACACGAACTATCAAGGTAAAGATAGTCAGACCTGACTTCACGAATCCCTAAGTGAAGTCTTTCAGTCGTAAACCTAATTATATTTCTCACAGGAAACAGGTTAATAGGGGACGACTCTAGAAAGAAACCATCTTCTTCTCAAAATTCAAACTGAAAATTGACAGAAAAATCAGTTTTCAACTGGCAGAATTAGGGTTCGATTATTGGGCGAGTTTTGGAGAGATTCAGTCAGAGATTTTTGTTGAGATAGGAATGTTAAGCCTAAACGGAGATGATATATGTGTTGTATTCGACTAAATTGGTTTGAATAATCGATTTGAAGTAAAACAGGAAAGTTTATTTACAAGAGGAAATTTTAACGAGATTTTCTGTGGATTACTTGAGTTGTTGAGAGTTTGATTGTATTTAAATTGTGTACTCCACGTGTTTGGATAATCCTAGATATATCTATTGATGCGTGAAGGCGATACAGAAGAAAATAAAATCCCCCCTACCCCCCCCCCCCCCCCCCCCCCCCCCCCCCCCCCATTATGTATTCAGAACCTTAGGGAACGCGTACTGGTATGCTTACCTCCCTTGTTCCGGGAATCAGATGTATGGGGTACACGTACCGTGTATGTGTACCTACTCTGTGTTCTCAGAAGTTCTAAAAACTATCTTTAAACAATTTGAAACATTCCCAATCGCCAAAAATATGAAATATCATTGCTTGGGAAATTTTCAAATGATCAACTTGAAATAATAATAGCTTTTGAATAATAAATTGTTCTTGACTAAGATTGTTAAGGATCTATGAACATCCATTGCATGAATCATATATCGAGAAATTTATCAAGACAAGATTGACTCAAAATTTCTTCTTTGCAATATGAAATCTGTAAAATCATATGACATAGTCTCATAAAGATAGAATTGACGAGAGTAAATAGGATGGTTCAGTCTCACATAACTCTTTGTTGATGAAGTTCTCTAAATGTCTTCGTTTGATCTTCATTTTCAAGCTTCGAGAGTTATTCAGTGATGTCTAATACTCAACTACCATACTCTAATATTAATTTGGAACTTGACTTTGGTAGACTAGAAATCAAGATATAGTTTTGTGCAACTAACATTGACAACAAGCTTGAAATAGCAAAGCTTGCGGGTTCGACCTAGCAGTGTTCTAACAATTTCTCCCCTCTCCTCCACAAACCGCGAAAAAACCCTTCATCTTCTTCGTTTTTGTCTTGTCTGCACAGGTTTGATCTAATATTTCAGATCTTCCGGGAAGATTAAGGTTAGTCTTCATAGTTTGTATAGTTTCCAATAAAACAAATTGTTGTTTCAAATTTTTTTTAAGGTAGTTTCTATTTTTCTTATCAATCAGATGGCTTGCATGCTATCTTGATTTATTATTATATGTTTGAAAAACGATTTCCTATATCCTTCAAGGCATCTCTATCAATTATTGAAATCGTTTCAAATACATCTTCGAGGGCGAATTACATTGGTTTGACATAAATCTACATTCTTGTGAAGATTCATAGCTAGAGAATGTGATCATGTTTCGATATACATCGTATATTATTCCTCTCTTGTATGATCATCAAAGTTCTCAATGAAGAACAACAATTCAAATGGTGGAATCAAAAACTTCACACCATCCCTCAAAAAACATCGATCGATTTCCATGACAAACTACAGGAATTTAGTACTTTTTGTTGTATTTTAAAATATATAAATTTCATATTTGTTTATAACTTTCAATTACAACGTATTCGGTTCTTATAAACATTCTTATCGGTACATGAATTTAGGAGCATTTGCTAGCTAGTCAGAGAAACAAATAAGTGATGCCAGGTGAAAGACGATTGGCTTTAAGGTTGTTTGTTTTCCTTTAAGAGTTAGTTTGCTTATGTGGAGTATGGTTGTCCGTTGATGGGTGTATTGGCAATCCTTGGTCGTTGGATGAGAATCTATAATGGAATTGGGTTTTAGATTAGTATGATTAGAGTGAGGCCCCTAAATTTGCAATTTGCATTGATTTTGTATGAAAGATTTTTTGGGGACCAAGGTTTTTTTTTTTGGGACCATGGTTCTGTTTTTAGTAAGACATTTAGAAGTAAATCTAGGTCACCCCTTATCTAGATATTTATATTAATACCTAAACTACCCTCCTGATTAATTTTGGGTAATGATTAGTGAAATGATTAAGCTAAAGAAGTAGAATTATTGAGAGAGTAAAATTAGAGAAGATGAAGAAGAAAAACATGGAAAAAAAATCCTATTCACTAAGCTTGAGTATTCAAGTGATGATAGATCATCTGATTCTTCATCTCCATCCTCTCCTAGAGTATTTGTTTATCTTCACAATGATCTAGATAAGAGTTATTTCTTAGATGGTGAATGTATTCTTCTAAAAACTCAATCTCAAGATGAAAATGATGGATTTTACCAACCACAACCGGAGGAAGAATATTTGGGTACCCAAATATGCTTCAAACTTAGATAATGGTGGTTGAATTCGTCCAAATATTCATAAAACTGTAAATTTTTATAAAAAATTCCTGCTAGGTTCAGGTAGTTCGGTTACCAAGTGTGAAGAACAGGTAACCGAACACGGAGTTCGGTTAATAAATGTCAAGAACATATAATTGAACACAGAGTTCAGTTTCTTTCTTCAAACACGCAGGTAGCCGAACTTTAGTAATAAGATTTACAAAGGTATGTTCGGTTAGTTCGCAAACTTCAACGCAACCAAATTCCCGATCGAACTGCAGGTTAAAAGTAACCTAGTATTAGAAGTTCAGTTGGTTGGCAAACTTCAACATATTTTGTGAATCAACCGAACTGGGATTATATATGCATATATGCATTAGGCAAACGTTCGGTTACTACGAAATTTATTTCTTGGCGAATTAGGTAGAGTTCGGTTACGAAGTTTCAAAGGTAGAGTTCGGTTACAAAGAAAACTTAACATTTTTGCGAAGGAACCGAACTTATGGACTTGTGTTGTTCTAATACAAGGAGTTCGGTTAAAAGTATTTGTTGCGAATCAACCGAACTCTGAGATTGGTTAAGAAAAAAATAATTCGTGATAACCGAACTTTTTGCGATGAAACCGAACGTTTTGCGACGTAACCGAACTTTTTTCTGAAAAAAACTCCATTAAACCTCTCTGCAACTTCCATTTTCAACTCATTTTGATGATTACTTCTCATTTATTCAACCAAAAACGAATGACAAGTAATGGGTTTGTAAGAATATCTTTGTTAATGTTTTAAATTAAGCTATATATATAGAGGTGGTGGTGGTTGGCGGTGGTGGTAATCGGAGGTGGTGGTGGTAATCGGTGGTTGGTGGTGGTGGTAATCGGCGGTGGTGGGCAGTGGTGGTGGGAGGAGGTGGTGGTGGTAATCGGTGGTTGTTGATGGTGATAATCGGAGGTGGTGATGGTAGTAATCAGCGGTGATGGGCGGTGGTAGTGGGAAGAGATGGTGGTTAGGGCTGCACAACGGGTAGGGTGGGTAGGATATGGTCTATTTCGCCACCCTACCCGCTAAATGGAGGGTAAGAAATTTTTTACCCGCCACCCTACCCGCCATTAAACGGGTAAGATCCTACCCGACCCATTATTTGGCGGGTCGGGTAGGATAGGGTAGCGGGTATAATCGTTTTTTTCCCCCTTCTATGTTCTGGTTCCTACTTTCTACTATAGTCTGGTTCCTACTTTCTACTATGTTCTGGACTTTGTGGTTCATAGTTACTACCTTGACTGTGTATACAAAAAGAGTTTCCCAAAAAGCAAAATAGAAAAAGAATAATCTTGCAACAGCCTATCTAAATATGTACCCAATGGTACTGCCAATCTAACTAGGGAAAAATGAACAGAAAAAAACATCCTGCCAGGCACAAATCCATTTGTAGTCTCAAGAAACAAGAGTTCCATTCTTTTCAAAATCGACGATGAATCCCAGCATAATTTCATGTTCTTCACGTAACCTTGTTCTTCATATAGCAGTATCATCACCAAAAGCTCTTCATATGATCTTCTTCTTCAATCATCATCTACGAGGATGGAATACATACTAAGATCACCAAATAAATCTTCATAACAACAGTTGAAACATGAGTGGTTAAGGCTAAGTATTCATAGTTAAGAGAGATTCTAATTTTTTGCATTGTATACACTGCGGCTTATCCAAAGACCATCAACAACAAGAGGCTGAAGCAAGGGAAGCATGAAACACAATGTGGAAGTGATCAATTGTACAAATTGCAAAAAAAAAAATCGAGACAGTAATTTTGACAAGGTAGGTAGACCTGAAAACTTCTCAAGGAGGTACAAGAACTGCACACTAATGTTTACCAATGTTCTATTTGAAATTATATTATATGCCTGGTGCCTGTTGTACACTAAACTAGCATAGGGGGAAAATTTTAAATAAATGTATGGGGTAAATCCCCTGTGACAATTCATTAAAATCCAGAAAAACAACTATTCATTAGATGTATAAAATGAAACCCTTCTGGTGTAAGTTCGCACCCGCGTGCTTCAAGAAGGGTCAAGGACTGTGCACACCCTAGAAAGCCAATACCTGTTAAAACAAAATTATATCGTACCCTAGAAGAAGAAACAATGATTAGAGTTAAGAACCCAAATCAATTTTCTATGTAAATTTTCGTTCAATCTGAGTAGCTTAACTTCCTAACAACAAAATGAGCAACCCCACATAAAAATTATATCGTACCCTGCAACATGCATGAAATCGTAAAACCCTATGATTTATTCAATCAATTTAACAGAAAAAAATAAAATGAAACAAAATCAACTTTGAAGTTAGATCTTACCTTGAATCAACCGATTAAAGGGTTCTAAACGAGATCCGTTAACATCTTTGAAGTTGATATGTAACTTGAGAGGTGAGAGGTACTGGTAAATCAGATAAAGATGGGTTTTATGCTTCCGCGTTATGGCTTCACAAGAATCATCCTAAAACCCTAGCTATTAATCTCAAAGCCATGGTTGATTTCTAATACTTCAAAGATTTACCTGAGAATCTGAGATTCTATTGAAGAAATGGTTGAAGGAGAAAACGATGGGATGATAGACGCATTTATGTGTCTAATTTGTCCCAATTGTATATATTGTTAGTGCTGGATTTTGTACTTATTTGGTTATTTTATGTCTTTGTAGGTGTTTTTGGAGAAATAAGCTTTTGCGGCGAAATTGGCTCAAAATGTGGCATTTGAACTTCCGTAGATAACGTACCAGAATCTCCCCAGAAGTATGCCAGAGACACCCCATAAATACCCCGGAGGAACCCCGAAAAAGTGCGGAAAACATCCCAGAAAAATTACTAAAGGCACCCAAGTTTTGGTTATTTCCACCCAATAATTTTATTTCATCCCCACTTTCTATTCGCACCCCATCAGAGGATAGGGGGCATCCTTCTTCACATTTCAAATTAACGTTTTGGCGGGAAAATGTTTCCAACGAGAACAGAATTTAGGGTTCGATTGTTAGGCTATTTTGGGAGAGATTCAATCGCCAATATCAACTGGAATGGACTCTAATGGACTTAACAGAGCTTTTATGGGCAATTTCCTCGATCCAATTGGGCTGAATCGTTGATTCCAAGGAAAACAGAGGGATGTCTTTCACGGGTCTTCTGTGGAGTTGGTTTTGTGAGATACTTGCAGATAAGGGAAAGTTAGGATAGAGAATATCTTGTATGGGATATTTACTGAATCCTAAGAATAATTGTAACAACCAGGGACGCGTACATAAGCTAAAAAAGAGATTTTCTCTCAACTGTTGACCGAAGAGAATAAAAAGAATATTCATAGATAAACTCGGATTTGTGGGTTTTGCTGGGTATAAAAAGGCTGGTTCGAGTCTTAGAAAAGTTATCAAGAAGTTTTGGGAAGTTTAGAGACCACAGAGACGCAGCAGAGAGGCTGGAAGACGAAGAACATGAAGCTGCAGGAAAGCTTCCTGCTGCTGCTCGAAGAAGAAGAAGAAGAAGAAGAACAGACAGTCAGAAACTGTCGTTCTTCAACAGAGGCAGCAGCATTTTGCATGTGTCGTTGTTTACAACATTATCGTCTTATCGTTCTTTCTTTGACGCCTTCTGTGAGTCTCAGAATCGCTGTAACGTTGTTTAATGAATCCGTTGATTATTCTTATTTCATAAACTCAACGTTACAAGGCTCGACTAGTGGATTATGAGGTGGCCAAAAGGTCATATATACTTTCCACCATTAATCAAAAAAGTTCATCATTAAGGTCTAAAAGGTAACTTATCTAGTTTGATTATGAGGTGGCCAAAGTTAATTGCGAAAGTACAGTATTTATTGATCATCATCATCTGCCAACAACGACTCCATTTCCATCCATGCAAAAAGGAATGTTTGAGCTACTTTCTTCTTCAGTCACGCACAACTACCACTAAAAGCATTACGCTATGCTACGTTTACCACTAATATTTATCTCACAGGCTATAATCCATATCTATAACCTCCAAGAAAACAGGATAAATGTTTGCACCGTCCAGACTTATGTCTATTTTATTCCACACAGTCCAACAAATCGGTAAAGTTGTGATAATTGGTTCTTGAACAGCTAATTTCTGCTCATTACGTCCATGTTTTTGGCTTTCACACTGACTTTTATTCACATCCAACGAGTTTTGTATATGAATGAGACTGTGTTCGGTGATACATCCGTTGATGTACTTCTTTAGTCTTTCGCATCAATTATTATCTTCTTGCATTAATTGTGAAGACTTCTAGTCGAATATATAACAGGACCATGTTTAACGTTTAAGTGATCTTACAATAATTTACTCCACTATTGTTGATACGATTAAGAGACTATATATACAGTATCCTGATAAGCATGCAGCACAGAAAAGTGCAATGGAACAGAATGAAAGATGTTACAGAAGATCTCTGCAAGATTGTGAAAATGAATGGGAATGATATACGGTACACAAGCGGAGCAACCCTACAAATGTACATAGACTGCACAGTGATGTATGCAATTCCAAATTGCTTTTAGTTTTTTCTATCTAATCGTGAAATTGTCAAGATTTCAAAAGAATGAGGCGTAGTTGGTTTAGATTTATTATTTTGATAATTAATTACCAAGATAGAGATGGAAACAATGTGGCCAATCTGTAGAATAGTTTAATTGTTTCTTTCCAAAATGATAATCTTAGTTTATTTGTTGATTTTCAATTAATAAAAATCCAGTTAATGAAGACTTTAGAGTATCAATATGCGAACATCATCAAGAATATATTACTCTTGAGAAAAGATCACAATCTTTTGTAGGGACTATGATTATTGCATTTGTAATTGATAAACTCTCAAAAAATTAATTAGCTTTTAATTAGGCTAACCTCCAACTCTCACCCTAATCAATTTCAAACATGTAAACGCAGTTGGGCTCACATGTGTCATACCTACCTCTCTTTATTTCCATATCCGTTGTTGTGCATTTGCTTAATTACGTCTTGTGAGATCTCTGTAAATTTTCAACTTCTGAGATCACTATAAATTTTAACTTCTGAAGTAGCTGCAAATTTGATGGATACCTCAAAATTGTAACGAATATACCAATGCCTAAGTAACAATGTAACATTCAACAACCAAATTTATATTTCTTTTATTATGGAACCAACAAAACTTATTGGAAACATCTAAAACAAATTAGGCTTGTTATGTCACTAATCGTGACAGATAGAGAAAGACATGAGATCCCACTTGATACATTGTTTTCACAATAGAGACGAGGGAAAGAGACTGTTTGAAGAACCCAAAGATTCAAACTTACACAAAAAGATGCTTCAAGAAGCCATTAAGTATTTCTAAGAACAAGAGGGTGATTCAACATGCACAAAAAGAAACTTAATCTATTTTAGCACTCAATGGTTATGGCATAAGCCCCTAGTGCAAAGGTAACCTATGTAACAAAAAATCTATTGTTACATCCACTCCCTATTACTGCAACAAAAGATTATACTTTTTTTGCCACACTTTTTTGATATTGCTGCTACATTTTTGTGGCAACAGTTTTATTTTGCAGCAACAAATTATAGTTTTTCTTAGTTATATTTAGAGAACTACTTTGACTAATTTTTTTCTTTTGCAACATGTATAATGAAGAGGTGGCAATATATAGTGTAGCTATACGTAGCTTTTCTTATAGTGATGGTTGACAGTATACAACCATGCAAAAAGAGAGTAAAAGAACCCTCATGAAAAAACTAAGTCTTGATAGACAATACATCTAGCAGCACCACAACATATATATGAAGGTGGATGGTGGTTGGTACATAACATATGAGCTAAGGAAATGGTAAAGGAGGATCTACGTATAGCAGGAAGGCTAGCCGCTTGAAGATCATGCGACACCACCGAGAGATAAAGCCAAAAAAACAATGAGCGTGGGCATGAACATGAACTAAACTGAAGTCTGATTCGATCTTTCCTTAGGTCTCCGTTGTTTTCATATATTGATTACTAGACCGTAGGCTCTTTACAAGATCCTTTACTGTCATACTATACTCAGCGTTCATCTGCAAGAAATAAAACTGGGTTTTAACATGGTCTAGTTATGAACCATATGAATGCAACATGCATATTAAGCTATCTAAAATTAAGGAATCAAAGCTTTAGCCAGTTACCTGTGCCGTTATGGTTATAGCAAGAGACGAGTCATCAAATGGGATGGCATTTGAACTGATAATAGAAAGATGAGGTTGTTGGATTAACTTCAACATAGAAGTCACTAACAAGTTGGTTAGGACAAGATTAGGAAATTGATGTAATCCTAAGGGAATTAGAAGTCATCTAATTCTAAGAAAAGGAAAGACATGTAATAAGGTAATAGGACTAGGAAAAGGAATTCATAGTTCTATATATATATGATCACCAAAGTTGTGGTTGATCATATGAGCAAGATTAGAACTTGTGTTTAGTTTTGAGAGATTTTCTAAACATCAATAAAGAGAGTTGTCTTTATATAAGCTAAGTTTCATCTTGCAGTTGCCATTAATTGGTATCAGAGCTTGTCTACACCGAGCCATGGGAGACGAGAGCACCATCATACGTACAAGATTTTTCACAAGCACAGTTGAAGCTTAAGGGGGGGAATGTTGGATTAACTTCAACATAGAAGTCACTAACAAGTTGGTTAGGACAAGATTAGGAAATTGATGTAATCCTAAGGGAATTAGAAGTCATCTAGTTCTAAGAAAAGGAAAGACATGTAATAAGGTAATAGGACTAGGAAAAGGAATTCATAGTTCTATATATATGATCAACAAATTTGTGGTTGATCATATGAGCAAGATTAGAGCTTGTGTTTAGTTTTGAGAGATTTTCTAAACATCAATAAAGAGAGTTGTCTTTATATAAGCTAAGTTTCATCTTACAGTTGCCATTAGAAGTTTCTCAATCTGTGAAAGTATTTTAACGAACACTCCGTTACGTCTTTCGCAGTGAATTCTTATCAAAACATTCTTGTGAGAAACTCTTGCTTCGATCTTAGGTAGTGGCTCATCACAGGTGGATCCAGCGACGGAGTTTTCTTCCGAGGAAGACTCATTATCATCAGCATAAATTTGAGTTTTCTTCAGAAAGATTACTGATTCCACTGTTTTCTTTGTAGTTAGTTCCTCAAGTGTCTTCACTTTCTCTTGAAGCTGTTTCATGTACTTTACAGCATCTCCAAGAACTGAAGCCTTATCCATCTGCGAGATATATAAGACATGGATGGGTTATATTGTTGAAATAACGCATGATTTGCTGATCTAGCTAGCTAGTCATACTTATTAGCTAGAGTTCAGTAGTAGTTATATGTCCAATACTTCACTTGGTGTTGTCTATAGTTAATGCGAGATAATATCTCAGTTTCCCTTGATATTATAATGATCAATTCATATATGCTCAATGATGCTCCCTATGGTTAACCTTTTTCTGATTAAGAACAACGAGTGTGCTGAGCAATTTGTGGCTAATGAATAAACTTTCAGTCAGATTGTATGCTTGGTTCAAAAATCAGAAAGAAGTAGTGTTTCATAGAGGAAATTCGTGAATTTGCTGAAAAGCTAGAGTACCTATTTCAGGCCTGGAACAGCGGCAGATAAAGCGATAAACTTCTGGCTAAGCTTCTTTCTTCGCCTCCTCTCCGCCATCACATGATCTTTAGTACAAGACTCTTGGTTATCTTCCATAGCAGCAGAAGTAGTCCTTTTTCGCCCTTGCTACTTTCCTTTGGATGTAGAGTTAATGTTCATGTAAGAAACATCAGATGGAAGCATCATGTTATTCTTTCCGGGAGAAACCACCTCTTCTTTAGGGTTGATAGGACAACCTACGTTTTCACAGATCTGAGCCACTTGAGGAGGTTTTGTAGGCGAGATCTGACTATTTTTACCGAAAGAAAGAAAGTTGGACGGAGAAGAAGGCTCAGCAGGAGGAGTACTTGTTATGTTTTGACGAGTATGATCAATAGGATAGCTCCAACTACCAGTAGTTTCCATATATGCTGGGTAGGACGAAGAGAAAGATTGTCTATTGAAATCTCCTCCAAGTGCAGCTGCAATTTGTTGTACAGTTAACTCATCAATGGTGTCCATATATGAATATTGGTTGATCAAAACTTGATCCTCCATTCCCTACACAAAATAAAAAAAAGATGGTCGTCGATCTTAGAAACTAAGATTACAAAGAGTGAGCCAAATGAACTAAGAACGATGAATGATAAATATACCATGTCGGATAAGCACTGGATAGATAAATATTCCATCGAAAGTAGAACCAAGTTGACCAGTTATTAATAATATTTTGATCAGCCCCAGATCTTAATAACGCCTGTAAAAGATTTACAATGCTTGTAAGATCTTTGAACTAGAACCATATACGTTGAAGATTTGTATATGATGAGTTGTAACTTGTAAGAACAAGATTTTATTCTAGCCAGGGATACAAAGCTAGTTTGTGGCAAGATATCAGTATCTAGAAAGAGATACACCCAAGAGTTATAAATTGCAACTTGAAGAAAACAAAAGAGCTAGATCGATAACTCAACTCTCCATGTATAGTTTTATTATGCTAGATATTATGAGAAAACATAATACCTAATTAGATAGGTTTAATTTAAAAGCAGCATTATTATGATAATGAAATACCTAAAGGGAGATGATTGAAGAAATCGTCAAATCTATATCAAAGAAAAAAACCAGCTCATAGTTTGGTTTTATACCTGAACAGCTTAACCACTTGAAATTCTAACACATGTGAACATTGTCTTTGTCTTTCCGATCCCACTGTTCAAATAAAGTCCGTCTCTATTTCTTAAATTCTCAACACGAAATGATGGCGTGATTGGATTGGATCACTTATGTGTTTTCTACTTCAGAGTCTAAAATTAAATAATTTGGAATTTCTAGCCACGGAGAATAATAAGTGCTTGCAGCATAAGACCACAGATTTTTGTCATCATCTGTCAACGGTCAACTACAACCTGGATTTAATTAATCGGAAAATTTTGTATGTGGGGACTGTTGACAGTAACCATATAGTTGTCGACGCCCTAGTTAGTAATTCGGGATTCGGCAAACGCACGGAGCGACAAACGTACGAGTATTATACGGTTTTGTAAAATCCAGATTCGGTCCAAAATTTGGTCAACGGGACGTGATTCGTCAGTAATTCGGAACGGCATACGTACGTGTATAATTCGATTTATAAATGTGAGTTCGGCTCTGAAAATTCGATATCTATATATAACAAATAATTTGTATTTATAAGGTCATAGACCAATTTTTATGAATATGTGTGAGTTATTTAAAGAAAAAATAAACTTAATATGATGATATTAATAATATATACAACATTAGTTATCCAAGATGACGTCATATGGTGGTTTAGATGCTTGGTTAGTGAGTTTGAGATCTCTCTCACCTTCACCTTCAAATCTCTTCAGTCGTTTTTGTTTCATAAAAATTACAACACGTCTAATATTCGGTCGTGTATGCTCGGGAGGAAGTAAAGCCCAGAAAGTGGAGTCTTTAAAAAGTAAAAGCTAAAGAATTTATGGCGAATTAAGCGGACGTATCATTCGGGATACGTAAAATTCGTAAACGATTCGCGAATAATCCGGGAATGCCACATAATACGCGATTTGGGTTCGGAGTTGCAAACGTACGCGAATAAGACGGTAAAATTCGTGATACGGAAAAATTCGCGAACTTACTAACTAGGGTCGACGCTGCACAAAGTTTGGCATCAGATTATGCTTTGGCCAGAAATATTACCAGGCAAGTGAATTTGGGTGCTGGCCCAGCGATAATTTTGTCAAACTATTTATGTGCGTATAAATTTTACAGAAAATAGTCGAGTGGATGGATCTCCTTTGAAGCTAGAGCTTACACATACACGTATATAAATTTTACAGAAAATACGTTAGACATGAAGCAGTCATAAAACGTGGTCCACGAATAATCTATATATTATACTAAGATTTGGAGTATAATAAAATTTTCTTACTGTAGCGAATGGCTCGAGTAAATTATTTCCAATTCTTTAATATTAATTTGTGTTTAAATTAATAATATCATGGGCCATGTGCGCATAATAACTGATGGCCAAGTAAGTCCTCCTAGTTTGCTCTAGTGTTTTCAAACTCGCTAATCACATCGCCAGGTCATACAAATAACAAAATTCTACCTTGATCTTGATATCTGACCGCATTCATTTGAAATCTTCATGAAAAGATATGACCAAGTTGCTCTTCCTTAATTTACTTTATGTCTGAAAAGTTAGCCATATATCCGGCACAAAATTGGTTAAAAAGACCAAAATCAATAATTAATGGGTGATCTAGATTTTCACTGTTTAAATGGACAAAAATGTAAAAATAACCAGGATGTAAACAGTTTCATCCTGCCCATTTACAAATATTTTTTTTTTATTTTTAATTTACACAGGATGCATCCAGTTTAATCCTCGCTATTTTTTTAAGTTTAAGCCAGGATGAATCCAGTTTCATCCTTGCTATTTTTTTTGTGTCCATTTCACCCATACTATTTTTTACTCGTCCATTAGAACCGTGTTTTAAAAATATTTGGACAAATGACCTATTTTTCGTATATCTAATCACACAACGTATGATATGAATTTAGTAAACACAAAGTTGGTTAATAAGACCAAAATCAACAATTCCTGGGTGAAAAAGATATGTAAAATTTGATACTGTTCAAATGCACGAAAATGTAAAAATAGCCAGGATGTAAATAGTTTCATCCTTCCCATTTTCAAATACTTTTTCTTATTTTTAATTTTCATCAGGATGCATCCAGTTTCATCCTCGCTCTTTTTTAAATTTAAGCCAGGATGAATCCAGTTTCATTCTTGCTATTTTTTTGGTGTCCATTTCACCATACTAATTTTTACTCGTCCATTAAAACCATGTTTTAAAAATATTTGGACAAATGACCCATTTTTCGATTTGGTAAACACAAAATTTTCACCGTCCAACATTGTATAAATCACTAAAATTTCTCATAGAAAATAGATATGCTGAAATTTCCATACGATACATAACCGCGAATTTGTAAACCAACGTCACGTTACACTGAGAATTGTGTCTGACTCAGTAACATTTTTGAGAACAAAAATTCTAAACGAACCGTGTTAGGGAACCACATAAAAACCGCTACTCAGAACAAAACTCAAATAATAGGACTCCTATTGTCCTTCGCTGGGCCCATCGGACCCACACTAAAAATTTTGTGAGATAAATAGTGGGATACGGTTTTGGTGTAGTCTGATTAAGCGGTTTGTTTAGAACTACTCACTCTTTTGAGAAAAATGGTGGTACAACGACCACGACAAGAAGACTTCGAAGCAACATTCTCATCATTCCCATAAGACTTTGGGGAGGAATATTGCACATAGCCAAATACGTTCTTGTAGTGCTTGTGGGAAAAATTTTGATGTGGAAGAATATTGGATGTGGGCGTGAGGGACTAATGAGGTGCTGCCACTTGAATACTTTTTAACCGTTTTTTTACTAAATAAGTATCAGTCTTTCTACTCCAACTATACCCTTCCCAAAATCTCTCTAGTCAATTAAGAGAATAATACATTTCCTAAATTAATGTGAATGTAATTTCTTAATCAATAAAAAGTCTTGCATCATTAATTAACGTTGACTACTTACAAGCTAAAAGTAAGAAAATAAAGAACAAGATCTTATTCGGTTGTAACTTTTTTTGTGTGTGTTTACAGAATGGGAGAGCAAGAGAAGTTGTATCCATTTGATTTGAATGAATCTAGTTATCTAGATGAGGTTGTTCGGGATGGAGCGCAAGAGAAGCATTATTCAGTTGATTCGAATGAAATTGGTTGTCCAAGCGAAGTTATGGTGACAGAAAATGGCTATGATGTGGTTGTTCGGACTAATCCCGAAGACGTTACTGTTATTGAGGAGGCTACGGGAGATGATATCACTATGATTGGGAAAATATTTAAGTCGGAAGATGATGCATATGAATTTTATAATGTTTATGCAAGAAGTGTCGGTTTTAGCGTGAGGAAACATTGGGCTTCGAAAAGAAAAGTAGACAAAAAAATTATTGGAAGGACATTTTGTTGCTCATGTGAAGGCCAGCGGGAAAAATATACAAGAGGAACACCAACTAAACCTCGGGGAGTGACGAGAACAGGTTGTATGGCAAGAATGCAAATTAAAATCAATGACAATGAAAACTATTATGTTGTGGAATTTCTGGACGATCATAACCATGAGCTTGCATCTTCAGATAAGGTGCATTTGTTGCGATCACAAAGAAAGATACTACCTTCTCAAGCTACTTTAATAAACAATATGATTTCCAGCGGATTTGGAGCAACTAGGATTTTCTCATATATGAGCGAAGAAGCAGGAGGGCCACAAAATCTTAATTTTACTCAAGAAGACTGTAATAATTTGGTGCAAGGAAAACGCATTGAATAGATGAAAGCGGGAGATGCACAACTTCTTTTAGACTACTTCCAAGCGAAGCAAAAAGAAAATAAGTCTTTTTTTTACACTATTCAACCTGACGAAGAAGACCGTATTATGAATATTTTCTGGTGCGATGCAAAATCTAGGATAGATTATAGTGCATTTGGAGATGTTGTGTGTTTTGACACTACATTCAAAACCAATGGTTATGACTTGCCATTTGCACCAATCGTTGGGGTGAACAATCATGGTCAGACTATACTATTTGGAAGTGCTTTATTAAAGGATGAGAGTACACGTTCATTCGTATGGTTGTTTGAAACATTCCTCACAGTAATGGAAGGAAAAGAGATGAAAACTATATTGACTGATCAGGCCATCCAGATTTCCAACGCAATTAAACAGGTATTCCCTAATGCTCATCATCGTCTCTGCTTATGGCATATTTTCCAAAATGCTGCGAAACACTTATCACATATTTTTGGCATTCATGAATCATTTTTAAGTGATTTTAGAAAATGTATTTATGATTATGATACTGAATATGAGTTTCTATCAAGCTGGGAACAACTACTTGAAAAATATGAGTTAAAGGATAACAAATGGTTGAACAAGTTATTCAAGTTACGTGAAAAATGGGCACAAGTATATGGCAGAGAGCATTTTTGCGCTGGTATGACAACCACTCAAAGAAGTGAGAGCATAAACAATTACTTCAAAAAATATTTCAAGAAGAAACAAATTCTTCGAGAGTTTGTGGGTCAATTTGGTAAAGCAGTTGCTGCTTGGCGCGAAAAAGCCAAAAAAGCAGATTACAAATCTATGGCAACGAAGCCAAACTTGACGTCAGTATGGGAAGTAGAAGAAAAATCATCTAAAATATATACTAGTAATATTTTCAATGAATTCCAGATGAAAGTTAAGAGGCTCATTGACCTTGAATTCAAACTTGATAGTGATGATGGAACAACTAGCATATACAAAGTATCATCCTATATTGGAAAACGAGCACCTCGCACGGTACGTATCACTTCCTCTACCCTTACATTCCAGTGTAGCTGCAAAAAGTTTGAGTTCTTTGGCATACTATGTGCACATATTTTGAAAGTACTGCGCCATTTGAAGATTTCCGATCTTCCATCAGAATACTACTTGAAAAGGTGGACGAAAGATGCATCAAATAGTATAGTTATTGATTCTCAAGGAAATAGTTTAATGGTTGATTGTGATCCATCTTTATCAGCACGTTATAGTGAGTTGTCACACTTAGCGTTATCTGTAACTACAAAAGGTTGTATAAATGAGGAAGCAAGTATATTTGTAAAACAGGCGTTGTTGCGGGTTCTTGAAGAGACAAAATCTCTTTCGACAGCCCAGCCTAATAACGTTGGAGTTGATCGCGAAAAGAATTTGCTTGAAATAAGCGATGAAGATCTTCCACAGGGGAACACAACACTAAAAGATCTCATTCGAAAGAAAACAATAGGGGAGTCTTCTGCTAGACATAAAGATCCTATGGAGGTGGGGAAAAGGGGAAAGAAGGGGAAAAAAGGAAAAATGACTAAGAACAAAAAATGATTAGTTGTTTCCAAAAATTTACAGCATTTTTTACATTTGATTGCTACTTCCATTCATCTATATTTTTTTCATAACGTTATTCATGGAGATGCTTTCTATTCACTTTATTACGTGGTGGATATCAAACTCTTTTTTTTTTACACATTGTTATGCTCGATGGGACGATGTCATTTTATATCACTTGTTTTTATTTAAATTTATAGCAGACTCTTGTTTATAAGTTTCTTGTTTCACACCCAAGCTAATACCCAATGTCCATCGAGCAATAAGTGGTCCTGATGATTAGGATACCTCCAAAGTATGAATAAGCTCAATGCTGTTATTGGAACTAGCAGCCGTAAACGCTCTCAGTCAGCACGTTCGTCGTCACCGCCTGTGACACAATGGGGTGAACAAAGGCCTCAAAAGATATCCCGTGTTGCTCTCCCATTCTGTAAACACACACAAAAAAAGCTACAACCGAATAAAATCTTGTTCTTTATTTTCTTACTTTTAGCTTGTAAGTAGTCAACGTTAATTAAGGATGCAAGACTTTTTATTGATTAGAAAACTACATTCACATTAATTTAGGAAATGTATTATTCTCTTAATTGAGTAGAGAGATTTTGGGAAGGGTATAGTTGGAGTAGAAAGACTGATACTTATTTGGTAAAAAACGGTTAAAAAAGTATACAAGTGGCAGCACCTCATTAGTCCCACACGCCCACATCCAATATTCTCCCACATCAAAAAATTTCCCCTTGTAATGTCTGGTCATTCCACAATTTTGTAAGCATGTCATGTGATGATTCTTGGAAAAAATGAGTGATACACTTAGATTTTAGGTAATAATCTGGTAATCTAAAAAGGTTATGTTTGCATCATCAATCAGCTTCATTTGCGTGAGTCCAAGGGAAATCTCAGTTATCTATCTAAGGAAAGTTGGACTTCTGCATTATAGTATTTTTTTTAACTAACTCATTCAGAATTGTAAAAAGAACAATCTCAATACTCTTGGATTCTTTCGTTCTTTTAATCTAAACTTGCAGAGACAAAGAACAAAAAACAAAAGATGGTCGTGAACGGCAGGATTCGAACCTGCGCGGGCAGAGCCCACCTGATTTCTAGTCATGCCCCATAATCTCTCCGACACGTCCACCTGATGAAACACTTGAATCACTAATTCTTTATATAAAAACAGAATTTTTCCGAGCGCTGTGGTTAATCAAAGCTTCTGGTTGATTCTGGCCCAACCAAATTTTTAAAAAAGAAGTTTTTCACGCGTGTACAAACAGAAAAAGTGTAACAGCCCCACGTAATCTTTTTTTTTGGAAACAATTTTTTTTGTTGCCAATAAAAATTTATTCCAAAGAATAAAATATTACCAAAAATAATTAAGTCATGCATTCACGGTTTCGCCTAAGAACTAAATTAATCATGCATTAATCATAAAAGTAATCAGGCAATCAATCGCATCAGAAATTTAAAAAAAAATAATAAAAATGATATGTCCAATGTCCTGTTACAATTCTTCGATTTTCTTTTTTCCTAATTACAACTTCGTTCTATCAGTTAAAATCAAATTGAAACTAACGAATAAGTTAATCCCGATTATTACACTTCCGATGATGAAAAACTTAAAAAAATGATTAAATTGATCGTGGGTACTAACCTTTCAATCGGACGATATGTCTCTCTTGCGAATGGCATTATTATTGATCCTGTTTGACAAAAAAATAAAAAAATTATGCAATCGTTAGAATTTGAAACAGAAAAATGGAAGCAAATATCGATTAACATACAAAAAGTCCAGCAAACAAAAAACGGGCTCATACAAAACAAAACCCGAGCAATATTTCCGAATTAGTAAAATTATTTTCATGTTACTTTTCTTAATATTGTTTATACCATAATTAAAACAAAATAAATATAAAATAAAGAAAATTGATAAGTAAGGTAGATACTCCCATTTATGGAGTTATTATATTTGATAAAAATAAAAAGGTGGATTTCAAATATTGTTATATCTGGATATGCCCTAGATTTTTTATTCTAAAATGTAATTATGATGATGTGGAGATAACAAAAATATCCAAATTTTAAAGATTTTGATGGATATCACGATTTTATTCCTTAAAAAAATATTTGTTACCTATTTCGCGGTTTTGTTCTTCTGGAAATTCGTGCTCATGCCATCTATATAAAGTGCTCCAGTAACATTGTGGTCATGTTGTTTCAGCGGTGAGTTTTTTCCCGGTTAGGGTTTTTTTCTTCTTGTTTTTTTGAATCGTATTCTTATTATTGTTAATACTATCAGTAGTTAATATCCGATCTTTATAATGTTGTTTGGTTTTGGTTTGCAGATGTTGGTTGTGCTTCCATTTGCTTTAGGCTTTAGTGCCGATAATTAAATCAATGATGCCGTATAAAAATGAGGTGATGAGTTTTGTTTTACGGTGGTATGCATTTTGTTGTTCCGACACATTTTTGTTGTTTTTACTATTGTGTGATCTATCAATATTAGGAAACGATTTAGTCGTTGTTTGTTTCTTCTTGTGAACCGATAAGGTAAGAGATTCTTTTTTCATATTAATATTTGTTACTTCCCTATGGTTTTCCTAGATTTTATTTTTTCGTTCTCAAAGTCAACGTAGATACTATTAAAAATCATGATTCTTCTACTTTCTGCTTGCAGGTTATTTATTTGCAGTTTTGCACGATGTTATTGTATCATTTTGCTTACCGTACCTGATCACCAAAATTACTTAATTACTTAATTATAGGCGTACTTTTTATTTTCCATTTCTCTCGGATATCATAATATGCTACATTGTGGACGTGATGCTATTACTTTTCTATTGTTTTCTACTTATTTAACACCACCAACTCTTTGACTTCCTGCTAGGTTACAACGGTATTGTTTAATGGCAAGCTATATAAGTGTGTCAGACATTCGTGGTTCAGAACTTAAGTATTTTCCTGCTTCTTTAATTTGGTAAACCTCTTTGTGTTTAATGTGTTTAATAGTTGATCTGAGACTCTATAAGAGTATTAGTTTACATATCGGCATCAGTCGCAACAACGAGTTACCAAAAGCCACACGAATTGGAGGATTACACGTTCTCTGAATTTAGTAAGTATTTATCTGTTTAATATTTGCTGCCCCACATGCCTATGTGATGAGACACGTATATCCTAGCCAAATTCAGTTATACAACTCCTTATGGTGATGGCAGAAGCGGAAATAGGAGTTTTCAGTACCCTTCATTGACAATAACATCCCATCAACAACTCATCGAAGAGTTACAGGGATCGACTAGAATTCACTCTTTAAACAAATGTATATCAACCCCACATTCTAACAAGATAGAACAATATAGGGAAAAACCACGGTAATTTAGCTCTAGATTTAACTGACCTTCTTTAGTACCTGGCGGAACTTCATAGTTATTTCTATATTTTGTTCTCATTTGGTTCTCACTTTGTATTTGACAAGAAGCGCGTTTCATTTAAAACCACGCGGACCAACTAAATTTACGTATATGAACAAAATCGGAGGGAGGGTCTTCTACGACCACCCGTGGCTCTTCCACCATTGCCCAGTATAATTTAGATTTTCCAAAAATTATTTTACAACTTCTTTACTCACTTTATCATGTTTTATCTCAAATAAATATAATATTTTATATTTTAACTTTATCCTATAAAATATATTATATAAAAAAAACAGTTGGACCCTAGAAAGCCTTCATTTTGCTTTGATTTTCACGTTTGTCCATCCACGTGGCTTGGTAAAAAAAATATATTTGGTACCAAAGGAACTACCCTAAAATTACCATTACAATCACAAGCTAAAACTCAGGGAAAAGTAAAACTATAAAATTGTTCAAATTTTACATTTCAAAGCGGAGAACATGCTATAATTAATTGGTTGACGTTATGGTGTATCTTGGTAGCTTTAACTGAACATGTAGACTTTGAAACTAAGAGTTTCTGATGATTTATTTTATTTAGTAATTTTCAGTGATGTAGTTCTTAAAGTTTCATATTATACCAATCACATTAGTTGTATAAGACGTTAGATGATTTGTGCAAAAGAATTATTTAAATCCGGATGATTTGTACCAATGAATTATTTTAGTGTCGAAGATGTACACTAAACCATAATAACTTTTATATTGAGAATTTTTTCATCTTACAACATTTATATTTTTGTAACAATTTTCATCTTAGAACTCCTATTTTTTTGTGCCTTAACAGTTAATAATTTCGATGTAGCTTATTGTCTTCTTATTATCCTCGCTAATTGTCATCTCACATGCATCATTATTTTTCATCTTATGATTCATACAGGTTATTATCCATATGATTTACAATGGTTATATGAGTTTTTCCGCACAGCTCTTCAATGACCATGAAATATGATTTACTTTAATTCTATTTTGTGGATCTTACTAATTGGGATTGTTGATTTCAAAGATTTTTTGCGCGCTTTATTTGTATATGGAGAATAAAATGTTTAAATCGAATGCTCGTGTAGTTGTAGTAGGTGTCTGTAAAACTGGTAAATCATGTTTACAAGTCCCGATGTTAAAGAAAAAAAATTGTGTGGTTGTATATTTTATTATAAGGACTTTATTAGCATTTGAGTTTTTTGATACTTACATTTTTAGCATAAAGAATGGTCCTAGGGATGAAATCCGATAAATGTAAATTGATAATGAGACAGCTTACAAACCTTAGGATCGTCGGATGTCGTTGATTAGGATGAAATTTGGATGGTCGGATGCAACGTTTGTCTCTCAAAATGTTATCCGACCGTCCAAAGCTCAAAAATCCCTTCTGTTTTGTATTTGTGATTTTATTGTCTCTATATTATTTAAATTCCAATTTATTCTTAGTTTGATGACTTCCATGTAGAAACCATTTTTAGGCAGGGGAGATAAAACAAAAATCAAGAGAAAACCATTAAACAACCGAAAAAGCTCATTGCTCCCGATTATTTTACCTTAAAAAAATACTCAACACAGTCACATGACTTAATTGAGATTAATTAAAATTTAAAAAATCAAGTAATTGGACAAATTTTTTTTAGAGATATAATGTATCATAATTTCGATAACGCTTTGGCTGATGAAATAAAAAATAAATAAATAATTGAGCAGACCAATAGAGATGAGAGTATATAAAATAAATGCATGAGCTTTAGAAATTTAAAGAACGTCAATTCAATGAAAGATTGGTGCGATAACACTCTTAATCAATTTATGAAACTTGAATAAATACCATATGCTTTGAAGATGTCTAAGGTTTCCTGCGAGTCCAATATCACATAAAGGTTTCCATATTTTTCCAAGAATTTCGTGATTTTGTCCCTACTCTGAAATCATATATAAACTTAAAACATAATATGAGTTTAATTTTAAATAGTCCATTAGACTACAAATTCATATTGAATTCTAGGAATTATAAAACATGAGACTTAAATATCATATGAAGCATTATTATGGTAAATTTTTAGTTTCTTTTTTTTTTTTAATTTCGCGTAAAAACGTGTAAACCTTTATTTTAGGAAAAATTCTATTACACTATTTTTTTCTTTTTGTTTGAAGCAATTATACTACATTCTATTAGTTTTTCAATAATATCCTCTTATTTATTTGCATTGAAATGAAGTTAAAAAATGATCAAATATTAGACAACCGAAAACCAGACCCGTACGTAGCACGGGTGACCAACTAGTCCTTCTAATTTATAAGATAAATGATATCTGAGGTGCAAGCGGCAAAACACATTACAGTATGGTATGCAATAGAGGATTATGAATCCATGTCACAAGTACAGGTTTGCCTTTATGAACTAGAAATCATAATGAAAATCACAAAACAAAGGCCACACGGAATAGAACTAATTAGTGGTTAGATCCATATTATCCAAGAACTAATTGTTGGAATATTTTCAACGCCGCTAACCAAAGGGGGGTCCTGGGGGGCAACGCCCCCGGAAGAATTTTTTGAACTGAAGGAACCTGACGTTTCGTGAATAGAAACCTGTTGGCGAATAAAAAACCTATTCCCAACAGGTGCAAAACCCTTTATAAATAGCTTCTCCCAGTTTCGTTTAATAGATAAGAAAAATCAATCTGTTTTCTCTGTTTCAAAAAGCATCATCAGAAATCAGAAATCTCTTTGTGTGTTCTTGATTGAATCAAGGGGTACAAACCTTGAATTCAGTTTTCGTTGCAGGGCTTTCATTGTATCCTGAAGGCAATATTTCGCATACCTGTTATAATCGCCAATTGTTATTGGGAGGGTAGAAATATTTGTCTAAAAGAAATTTATACAAGCCTTGAAAGTTTTGGAGTGCAACACTTTCTTCTCTGTGTCATTCATCCTTTGTGAAACCCATTTTTTCCAACACTAATTAGTGGCTGATAGATAGTTCTCATTATTTATTTGTTATCTTGTTATATGATCAACTTCTACATTATTTTTATACACAGAAAAGAAACCGATAGGTGCTCCAACTATCTTTGAACTAAAGATATACATAAATCTGTTCAATTTTGTAGTATTAGATTTGTATCTACTAGAAGATACTTCAAATATTAATTACGTATTTTGTAATACCAAAGAATACTTATACTTATCACAAACCTGAAGTTGTTAGAGACAGAGAGTATCCATTAATAATCCTAATCAATTTTCTTTAGTTTATTCTTGCCAACCCTCAATATTAGGTTGATGCATACCTAACGTGTAGCTTGTTTGTCTCGTCATGTTGGGATTGTGTACGTGCGATGTTGTCGGACGGTGCATGATGAATCAAAATACAAAATTTGGGAACTTAATCTGAGATAGAGATTCTTAAATTTGGAAACGTCACTTCACACTTGGTGTTCTTAGTTACCATATAGGTATGCACAGGTAGGAGCGTTTCTCCAAACCCCATCCCCAGCCAGCCAGCCAAAAAGCCAGCAGTTGTGTTGTCTGTTACAACTTACTAGTTTCATGATAACTTTGAAAAATCTTCAAAATTTATAAAGGCTTCCGTTGACAGAAGGGAAGCGATTAAAAAGCGGAGATGATAGAGCTACTCAGGGTTGTCCCGACCCTTACAGAAAACTCTCCCCACCCCCAAACCACGGATCAATAGGGGGTCATTATTAGTATGGGTCCCGTCTCAGTGTGAGAGGCGGGATAGGCCACGGATCCCAATCTGCGGTCAGTTAATCATTTTCGAATAAAAAGACGGTTATTTTAGATAATTAAAACCATATCTTGAAGTTGTCTCGCACTAGCAATTAGTGATTTGGCAGTACACTATCTGTTGGAGAAAATGAGTTTATTGTTTTGGTTTTATGGTCTTGGTGAGAATGGAACTTAGGACCTTTGGGTCTCTAAGAACACTTACTCATTTTCTTATGAGTGAATGAAATAGAACCTTTAGTCCCACATTGGGTATAACTAAAAAGGAGTTCCACTATATAGCTATTCCTTTATGAATAGTTAGTAAAACAATGTGGGTGGGATGGGTATGACAAAATATTTTTGTCTTCACTAAGGTTTGGGCTTAGGGCTCGGGCTCGTGCTTCCACCGTTGATTGGTCAACCAAGACGGACCTTTTTGGACATAATTCCTTTGAATTATTTCCTAAAACGTTTTGAAAATCAATTTAAATTTTGTATTAATGTGGGGGGGCGTCTGACCAGGCGCAATATATTTTGCTTACCAAAAAACTCTTATGTAGTAACAATGGGTTTAATTGACATAAATATTCTTTTCGTTTTGAATTTTATTTTGATTTAAAAATTAAATTAAATTGGTTGTTTTAATTCCGTTTCAATTTAATTAGCTTCATGCAGGGAATTGATTTGAGAATCAATTGTCATTGTTGCGCCTCTCTCATTTCTACCTATAAAAGGGACTCGAACTTTTCATTCCAACTTGTGTCCAGAAGAGATACTATCCTCTTCTTTTCGTCTTTCTCCCTCTGTGTGGTTTTTACTTTCTTTCTGTGCCATTGCTGTTGAGTTCGTAAGAGTGGGAAAGTACTGTAGTGCTAACAGTGTTTGCATCGGGCAGTTTTATCCTGGATATGACTTGACCACAAGGTATAAGCATCACTCATTCTTGAGGCGTACCGGTCAACTATCATATTAAGGACAGCGTGTTGAACACGTGACTCTGTCCTCTGTTTGCGTTCATCTGAGTGTTTCTTATAAGCTTTCCAGAAATTTATTTTACAACATTTTCTTTGAATTTTATTATTACAGATGCAACACTGTCTTCCTCTCGCTTTAGGTGATGACTTGTCAGGTGTTAATCGATTGTTGTAAATGCAGTTCTCTTTCAGAAAGCAATCGCTATTGAAGAGTACGTTGAGAACATTTTTAAACAAAAATGTTAACCATTAAGGTCAGAAGGAAATTTTATAGTTTCATTATGACTTATGAGGTGGTCACATTTACTTGCCAATTACTAGATGTATTACTTATCCCAACAACAATATTACCAACCAAATCAAACCAAACCAAACCAAAGTCTTTTCCCGGTAGAAAGTACCAACAATACTACATCCATGCAAAAAGGAACATTTGAGCTTCCCATTGCTGTCTGATCAAAAAAAAAAAAAAAAGAATTAGCTTCCTTCTTCCTCAGTCACGCCCACCCACTCACTACTAAAGCAATAATTTGTTATATATTTACCACTAATTTTAAGATATTAGTTGTCCTCGTAAGTCATAGCTTTCTTCCGGGCTTTAATCTATCAAAGACCTCCAAGAATACTGTTTGCACCTCCAGAGTTATGTCCATTTTTATTCGGAAAATGGGTTATTTATCCAAATATTTTTAAAACATGGTTTTAATGGATGAGTAAAAATTAGTATGGGTGAAATAGACACAAAAAAATAGCAAGAATGAAACTGGATTCATCCTGGCTTAAAGTTAAAAAAAAACGAAACTGTATGCATCCTGATGTAAATTAAAAATAAGAAAAAATATCTGAAAATGGATAGGATAAAATTGTTTACATCCTGACTATTTTTACATTCTCGACCATTTAAACATTATCAAATTTTTACATGTCTTTTTCATCCAGGAAATGTTGATTTTGATCTTTTTAACCAATTTTGTGATATTTATTCCACACAAATCCAATAAATCGGTAGGATCGCAATAACTAGCTGGACCTTGAACTCAACAACATACCTCCGCGTAACATGTCCATGTTTTCGGCTTTCACATGCGACTTTGATTTAAATCCAAAGATCTTTCTATGCGAAAAAAAATAATGTTTGGTGGCATATCATTTCCTGTACTTTTTTAGTCCTTTATAATTATTTTGTCAATAAAGAATGCTTTACCGAGACTGTGAACCCCATAAATCTCCCGACCGATACAAACATGGTTGGTCCAAACCAACCCCTATTTTTCTCCGGCTGGATCCAGGGGCTCTCTGTATGGGGATATTTTTTGGGTTAAAATCTCGGTACGTCTAGCATCGGCATAAATGTGCCGATTGAGCACACTTTACACCTCCGTTACCGTATAAGTCATTTGTTCTTCGGATTGGGTGTTATTCTTGAGAGAAGTAGTTAACACTAATTCTGAAACTACGAAGATGTTTTCCTTGATGAGCGGCATAGAAAAAGTATGGCGGATTGGAGGAGATACAAAGGAACCATAAAATATCGATTATTATGTAAGGCTGCATAATCACTCGCCGGAAAATGATAATGTTGCAGGAAGTATTTCCCGCCGCGGAGTTTAAACATACGGCGGAACAGCCTAATTAATAATGCAGGAACTGTTTTTGATACTGCATATTGCAAGTCTGTCTAATCGGGATATGGTCAAGATTTCAGAAGAATGAGGCATAATCATTAGTTTAACTAGTTGTTGTTATTATAATAACTTCGTTACTGTATTAACAAGATAGAGATGGAAACAATCTGACAATCTTATTAATAGTTTATTTCTTTTAAAAATATTGATAATCTTAGTTTGTTGATTTTAATTGCAAAAAATATGTGAACATCAGCAATAATATATTAATCTGGAGAAAAGATCACAATCTTTTGTGGGGATTCTGATTATTGCAGTTTTATACTTGCTAATAAACTCTAAATTAAAAGATTATAGTTAGCTATTAATTAACCTCCTAACTCTAACCCTAATAAAATTCAACATGTAAACACATTTTGTGCTCACATGAGTAGTCATCTCAATATATCTTCGGTATCTGTTTTTCTATATGTTACGTTTGAGATGATTAGAACACGACATTTTTTGAGAGACAGTGACACATGCCCCCTAGTTGTTATGCTGCAAAAGCATACATATTTTGGGTGTATCAGACGGCTGCAAATTTGGTGGATTTATGAATTTTGAGTAACAAGGCTTCATTGTTAAAGGCAGCTATAATTAAGCTTAATGACCGATGTGAATGGTACAGTTACTGGGTGAGGTTATGAATGACTCAAGCTCGAATTAACGATCAACAACATTTTTTTCTTTTTCCTTTTATTACTATTGATTACATCACAGAGCAAACACAAATTAACTTCAACAACAAAATCTAGCAAGCATCTAAAACTAATTCAGCCTATTTTCTTTTGTTTTTTTTGCTGTAAGCAGTTTTGTTTTTTCTGTAAGCAATAAACGCGATACATAGTGAAAGAGACCCTACTTGTTTGAAAAAATCGGAAGATTCCAAACTCACAGAAAGATGCTACAAGCCATTAAGGGTTTGTTTTAAGAACAGGAAGGTGATGAAACATGGTTAGTATGTAAATCATATACAACCACACAAAAACATTGTAAAGAAAAACCCTCATGCATGAAAAAACTAAGGCCTGACAGGCAAAGCTAGAAGCACCGGTTCCATATGAAGGTGTTGGGAGATAGAACGGTGGATATCACATGTATGGGGCTTAGAAGAGAGGAGATGAGGATCTAATTACAGGAAGGCTAGCCTTTTGAAGATAATGCGATATCATCAAGAGAGGACGCCAAAAAAGTAGTGATGAGATATTTCTACGTAACGTTGACATGAACAGAAACTAAACTAGAGTCTGATACTAATTCTTCGTTGCTTTCACATATTGATCTCTTAAACAACTGACCGCAGGCTCTTAACAAGATCCTTCACTGTCATGCTATATTCAGCATTCATCTGCAAGAAATAAGACTGGGTTATAACGTAGCCATGAACTATATATATGAATGCAATTACGCAACATGCCAACATACATATTGAAGTGTCTAAAAATTAAAGAAGAAGAGCAGACTATTACCTGTGCTGCTATGGTTATAGCAAGAGATGAATCGTCGAAAGGGATGGCATTTGAATTGATAACAGATAGATGAAGTTTCTCAATCTGTGAAAGTACTTTAGCAAACACTCCGTTGTGTTTTTCACAGTGAATTCTTATCAAAACATTGTTGTGCGAAACTCTTGCTTCTATCTCAGGTAGTGGCTCATCATAGGTGGATCCAGCAACGGAGTTTTCGTTTGAGGAAGATGAATTCTTATCATCAGCATAAATTTGAGTTTTCTTTAGAAAGATTACTGATTCTACTGTTTTCTTTGTAGTCTGTTCCTCAAGTGTTTTCGCTTTTTCTTGAAGCTGTTTCAAGTACTTTATAGCATCTCCAAGAACTGAAGCTTTGTCCATCTGCGAATTTAGACATATATTAACTATGGATGTTGAACAAAAATTCACATCATGCGCGCATGACTGCGTATTCTAGCCAGCTAACAGTACTTATCACGGTCCAATAACACGGTCACATCTAGCTAGGTGTTAACAGGAAATTATATTTACATGAAGTTGACCGATAAGCAATTCATATATGCTCACTTATGCCTCCCAAGATTAATCTTATAGTTACTCAAGATAATGAGTGGGTTGAACAGTTTTTGTACAAATTCATACATAAATCAGCCATATTGTATGATTCAAAACCAGACAAGGAAGTAATATTTAAGAGGTAATTCATGACTGTGCCGAAAGCTATTTTACCTTTTTCAAGCCTGGAACTACAGCAGATAAAGCAATAAACCTCTGGTTAAGCTTCTGTCTTCTCTTCCTCTCCGCCATTACATGATCTTTAGTACAAGACTGTTGGTTATTTATCATAGCAGCAACAGTACTCTTTTTCCCGTGCTGGTTTCCTTTGGATGCAGAGTTCACGACGTTCAAGTAAGAAACATCAGATGGGAACATCATTTTTTTGTTTCCAGGAGAAACCACCTCTTCTCTAGGGTTCACATGATCACCAACTACGTTTCCACACACCTGCAATGCTTGGAGAGAATCCATTGGCGAGCTCTGACCATTTCTACTGAAAGAAATAAAGTTTAGAGGAGTTGATATAAGATGATTATTTTGATCGGTAGAAGTCCTATATGAATTCCAACTATCAGTAGTTTTGAGTTGCTTTTCAGATCTCTGGTCGGTAGGAGTTTCCACATATGCTAGGTTAACTGAAAAGCTCTGGTTAGAGGAAAAAGATTGTCTAGTGAAATCCTCTCCAAGTGCATCTACTATATGTTGTGCACTGAACTCATCTGTGGTGTCCATATATAAATATTGGTTGATAAACGTTTGATCCTCCATTCCCTGAGCAAACAAAAAAGAACAAAAAATAGATCGATCGGTTAGAGACGAGTAGAAAGAGACAGCCATATGAACTATAAGAGATGTAAATGATAAATATACCATGTCTAATAAGCACTGAATGGACGAGTCCTCCATTGGAACGAATTAGTTGATGATTTTATCTTCTGAAAGACGTCAATGTTCAAGTTAACCAGCTCTATAATTTTACCTGTAAAGATCTATGATGAATCAGACATGTATATATGAATCTAGTTGATTATATATTGTAAAAACAAGATTTTATTCCGTCTAGGGATACAAGACATGAACTCTTGTTAGATTTTTTGAAAAGATATGAATATCCAGAAATAGATACACCCTAGATTTATGAATTGCACCTTGAAGAAAAACAAAAGAGCTAGATATGTTTTTGATAACTCAATTACTCTCCATGATGCTAATTATTATGAGAAAACAAAAGAGTTATAATTAAGTTAATTATATAAGATAGGTTTCAAAAGCAGAAGTATATATTATTATAATAATGAACTCACACCTAAAGAAATGATTGAAGAATTCGTCGAATCTATATCAAAGAAAAGAAAACAACTCATAGTTGGTTTTATACCTCAACACAGCTAAACCACTATACATGTGAACATTTTCTTGTCTTTCTTTCTTTTCCTAGAAGTAACACTGTTCGAATTGTGTCTGCCACTCTGTTTTAATCTCTCACACGGTCACACGTATTGATGGCGTAATTGGATCGTAAGGATCCCGTATGTTTTGTACTTTAAAGTCTTAAAATGGAAATTTTGGAATTTCTAGCCAAGGAGAGAATAAGTGTTTGCAGCATAATATTATTCATTTTTGTATGTTTTAATTTTTTGTCATCATCTGTCATGTACCCCTAGTGTTTCTCTTTTGTTGGCTCGGCCACAACCTTATTAGACCTTTTCTTTTGTTAAGCCCATTGTAGGAATGTATTTTTTTTATTCTGTTTAGGTTACTTTGTTAGATGTTTGCACCCAACGGTTGATTCAGCCTTTCTTTGGTTTATCTTCTCGGATTGGTTGTGAGAGAAAACCATTCAACCAATAATTGAAATTTATTAAGGCTCTTTTCTTGTTTGAGGAAGAAAAGGCACTGAAAGTTGGTGAATCTGGAATTCAGTTCATGACAATTGGTATCAGCCGTCGTAATCCTGATTCCCGGAGTTATGGCTGGAGGCGTTGATAAACCTACAACAGTGAAGGATGTTGTTATTGTTTTACAGACTCAAGAAGATCGATTACAGACCTTAGAGGATACGGTTAAGGACCTGTCCACTGAAGTTCGTTCTCTTTCTACGGATATGGCTTCTGTTAAAGAATGTTTAGCTACTATTGTTCATTTCTGTCAACAACAGGGTGGTCATGTGGCCGGTCGTCAGCCGACACAAAAATAATTTAAGTTCTTTCACTTCACAATTATAAATAAGAGTATAGTTATAAGAACAGATTCGTTTCACAGGGAGATATGGGTTGTCAAGTTGTTTTGATTACTTATAGAAACTGGGGGATTTTGTTTGTGATTTTAACTAAATAAAAATAAAGAAAATAGAATATCAGAGACAAAAAGTACTGGTTAGAGTTTTCATCTTCCATCTTCCAACATGTTATTAACTGAATCAATCTCAACATTCATTTTCTATCGATATCAATAACCCTATAGCATCCTATCGCAGGCTTACTCCGGCAAAACTCCTATTATCATCAAAGGCGCAAGAGACATTCTTTGAATCCTTTCCACCAGATAACTTGACGCAAGAGCCACGCAAGTTTAACCCAATGAAAGCATTAATATTTATGAGTTGAGGTTATTCTAAGAAATCCGGCGCAAGAGCCAGACGGATTTAACCTAGGTTATGCTTCTACGTATAATTGTACGGCAACATCCCGTCGTTAACAACTATATTATGCTATTTCTAACAAGGATTATTTGAAAATTCCGGATCTCAAACCCTAGTTTAGCAATAGATATGAAAGCATGCTCATTTAATTTGCAACTTAAGCAAACTAGCAATCAATCATACATGGAGTTATAAACGGTAAAACATAAACGATACTAACAAATTATGAATGAATAAGAATGAATACTTCAATTGAATAACATGTTTTCCAACTTAGAACTACATCTCTAATCAATATAAAAAGGTTTAGTTACTCATGGATTTTTTAAAACCCATGTAAAATAATAAAGAAGAAATTTAAAGCAAACCCTAGGTTGTAGAGAAATCTCTAACTACGAAGCTCCTTCTTCTCTCCTTTTGTGTAAAAACGAATGATAAAAGATATCATCGAAATCTCTCTTCTATAGGTATCCGAAACTAGGCAAAATCACCCGTCCAAGGCTGGTCTTGAAACTGAGATTAAACAGCCGCCTGGTCCCTTGCATAGAGCTGTAGAATCCCAGCCCAAACTCGTCACTGGCTTGTCAGTTCCTTGGAACTGACAGCACATTTCCTTCTCTTTTCACGGCAAGAACTCACGGTCACCAGAACTTCCGTGATAATTCTCTGGCCAACTATTTTCACGTACACCAGGCCCTCCGAGAAAACTCTTAACTACCAACTCCGTGAAAAATATTTTCCCTGAGTTATCTTAACTTCCTCGGTTATCAGACTATCCGTGACTTTTGAAAGTTCATGAGTTTTATTTTCTCTTACTCGACCAACATCCACAGATTCCTTCATTCTCGACTGCACCTTTTTGATCCTGCCATCATCGAATCATCACAGCCAACTCCATCTTCCATTTTCTCGAGAATCATCATCTCTGTCAAGCTCACATCATCTCCGTGTTCTCCCATGATTATCATGCAATAGCACAGCTCGACTCTAACTCAGGCTTCTTTTATCAATTGCCAACAGCCACTTCCGTTCCCCTTCAATCACTCATTACCATCATCGTCAACTGCCGAGAATGGCAGTCGTGATCAATCATCATCAGCTTCCCTTGACGCTGCCATTATCATTCCGTTGTCCTATCTCGAGATTTACTACTCACCACTGTCCATTAATCAATCTCGTGACTAACAATATTTCTTCTTTCCTTTTGAACCAGCTCCTACGGCCATTAATGGCAACAACACCATATCGTCCCATCAGCTCCTCGTGTCCCTGTTTTAACCAACTAACCCAGCAGACACCAGTCCATCTTCCCGACATGGTTACTACTTCCTTCATACATGGCAGCAGCCATTCTGATCATTACACTTCCATGATTCTCAGCTTCCAAGGTTGGCAGCAGCAACCTTCTTCTCTTTTGTGAAAGGACAAATAATCCCACATGACTCTTTGCCAATTGGTTTTGAGTTGGATACCCGCAGACTTTTACATGGTATCAGAGCTAGGCCCGTACGCGGGGTGCAGGCCCGATTTTGGCCGTGACCGACATTGTCACATGTGCACCCGTGACCGAATGACTGGTCACTCGTATGACCTGTACGTGGGGTGGACCGTGACCGAATGTCACCTGCACACCCATGACCCACACGTGCGTAGGTCCACGTGTTAGGCCGAATGACTGGCCTTACACGTGAGGGAGGGTGTGAAAGGACAATAGTCCCACATCTCTAATTTCCGCATAATGAACTTAAAATATAATATGGAAGGGCCGCTCCACTCATTTCCAATCGGTTTTGAGTTGGATGCCCGTATTCTAACATCTTTACATCAAGCTCGAGTAAACAATGGTCATCAACAACATCTTCCATTACCGAGAGAATATTGGTTTCTCTGATTTTCTTAACTTCAACTTCTCGACCAATTTAACAAGGATTCGACGTCATGGCATCACTGCAAAGGTAATCATATCCCACTCCGGCAGCAACTCACATTCTCTTGCTCACCTGAGCTTCATAATTCATTGTCACTGCCAAGCTCGATAAACCACAGCAACAGTAACATTATTCACTGCCTGAACTGAAGATATGGGATGCCCTAACAATCAACCCCTTAATAGCTTCAAGCAGGTGGCTGCGCTGAGTAATTGTGCCGCCTGTCTTTAACATTTCTGTGTTGTCTCACTTTTGCGACATCTTTGACTTGCTTCAACCGCTTCTAACTTCTTCGTACGAGGTCGGAATGAACTCATTCTTTCGCCACTGCCTTCGTCTTTTCGTTCTCTTCAAGATGATGCAAAGAAATAATGGATTTGAACGAGTTTCTATTCCTTTTGGTTAAGATAGCCTTAAATACCTAAGAAACTCAAAAACAAACCAAATCAAAGCATAATGATACAAAACTATCAAGAAAGCAAAACATCGGAGTACCTAAATAGTACAAATAATGCACCTATCAAATTCCCCCACACTTGCCTTTTGCTAGTCCTCGAGTAAACTACAAAAATAAAATAAAGTACAACAACTCTCTATCGCCAAGGACACGGTTGCATTTAGCATATGCGATAAGCCTTTAAACCTCTAGGTGTCCCTATTGGACGAGTTATAGTCTCGTGAGGGATTACGAGAGATATACCCACAAAACCTACTCCAACTTCAAAGCGTACCAGCGTCCAAATAGCTATGAGGACATAGAGTTTCTTCATGCTAGTAATAAGAAGTTAGAAATACCAAAGAACGTATTCATTCTTAAACCTTGAGTGAGAAATAACCACACCATAATGAGAGAATGTGTGTTTGAGAGCGATAAATAAGCATTTCGCCCCGACTTCTGCCTCACTTAAAAGGATTTTATGATAATTGCACTTAATAAGACGGCTTTTTTATGGATCTCACATGTGTGTAGGTAAGAATGAAGAGAACATCACATGGTGGGAAGAAAACCTTCCGAATCATTTCTGGAGACTCCACAAAATCGTGGAAAACAAGAATATTTCTGATGATCTCTAAGAAAGGAAATAAACCATTATTATTAAAAATAGAGGATGAGAGTACTTACCACCTTTACATCTGATTGCAATGATGATAACACCACTCTCACAACATCCAATAGAAACGTAGTCTTCAGCTCGTCTTCTTCATCTTCTTGGTCTTCGTCTTCGGTCTTCAACTTTTGATGATAAACTCTTGAACTTCGTAGAACTTCGACAATTTGTAACTCTTTCTCTTTAATTCCTTGTTGCTTGAAACTTCTTCATAAATTTTTCTTCTTCCCCATGGGTTTATTAAATGAATACAAAAAGAAATATAAACCAAAATAATACAAAGAATTTCTCTTGTCTTGTCTTGTCTCTTTTTTTTTTTCTTTTTTTTTGTTTGACAAGAGAAATAACTACAAACTGGATATAAAATAAACAATGAAATTGTTATAGCCATGGGAATAGTACTTTACCGCTTGATTATTCACAACTTGTATCGTCTTCGTATCATAAACTTAAATATAATTCTCATTTTTAGATTTTCTTCGCTCTTGTAAATAAGTCTTCAACTTGAATATAGAATCCCGCTCCTTATATGTAAGTCTTCAACATGTATATAAAAATCTTCCCATTGTATGTCGCTTTACTTGGATATGAAATTTGCTCTTCCTTGAATTATTGCTTGTAAACCTCAAATGTCTTCAACTTTCCTTGTAGATTTTGATGCCACTCCGATTGTTGATAATGATGGTGTGTTTCTATGGACCTGTTCTTGGCGAGAGGGAGAATGGTGCTAACTGCAAATCAAACTACAAGAAGGTGGTTTTCGTCTATAGACGTCACCCCCATGATTGACAAAATTAGCACTCAAGAGATCAAAAGTAGTGCTTTTATTGGTGGGAGGTTGGGTAGCTCACCATTCTACCCGGAATTAACGTACAGTGACACACACTCAAAAGAAAGCTATTTAGTCATTTATAAAGAAATCTGGTATGGTGCCTCGGTTGATATGAAAATGGGTAGTCTCAACTAATGATTGATCAGCAACTCTAATAATGCATTTCTCTCTGCACCTCATTTGCATCACCGGCATGATTAAACCCATTATTTAACACTCCAATTCGTAAGAAATCCGAATGTAGTTCCCTAACACTTCCAAGTTCAGTTATGTCGGTCAGAATGTCTATGTAAACATACCTAGAAGTATGCTAGTGACTCTAAAATCTCCAAAAGTTGGAGGTTTTAGACAAATAAATAAAAAAATTTGAAAAAACTAGGCAATAAGCTAAAAACTCTATATGCAAAATACTCCCCCACACTTAAACTTCACATTGTCCTCAATGTGCAAAACTGAAAATTCTGAATTCTGACGTAGCAGCAGATGAAACGCAAAAACTGTACAAATTGGTAAGGAATTTGGAAAAACTCCATTTCACAAAAGTTGTTCATCTACGTGTTTTATACAAAGATTCAAAATCGCACAGTGTTTCGATAAACGGTATGACAATCATGGTCTCTGGACTGAACTACGTGCAGTCTGAATTTTTCTGACAAAAAGGTATTCGTCATAATTTTCTTCTAAAATAGATTCCGGACTCAATGAAATTAAACATGGGGATGCAAATATGATATTAAAACAATAAAATAAATAAATAAATAAAAGGGTTTAAGATACAAAACCTATGGATTGCCTCCCATTAAGCGCTTAGTTTAATGTTGTTAGCTCGACTGTAGACTATTAGGCTACTTCTTAGCATGCGTCTACAACATTAGAATGAACATCCGAATGAACATCGCTAGGATACCGCATTGCTCCAAAAATATGGAAGTGATTGTTTTCATCATCAAATTCCATAGTGAAAGTTCCTTTGTCAACATCAATAACGGTTTTGGCCGTTTTCATGAAAGGCCTCCCCAGTAACAGCGGTATAGATGCATCCGACCCGCTATCCATTTCCAATACAACGAAATCAGACGGAAATACGAGTTGATTCACCTGCACAATCACATCTTCAATAATACCTCTAGGGTAAACATTAGAACGATCATCTAGTTCAAGAACAATATGGGTTTCTTTCAAAGGACCCAAATTCAAAGACTCATAAAAAGATGCGAGCATAACATTAACTGATGTTCCTAAATCAAGCATAGATTTTCCAAACCTTTTATTACCAATCACAACAGGTATATCGAAACTACCTGGATCCTTGCATTTAGGTGTAAGTTTCTTTTGGAGGATAGCAGAAACGTTTTCCCCCATACTCATAACCTCATTACCGGTTAATCGTTTCTTTTGGTGCGTAGGTCTTTCAAAACTCTTGAGTATTTAGGTACCTGCCTAATTGCATCTATCAGCGGGATACTCACATGAATATTTTTGAGTACATCTAAAATTTCTTTGTCTTGTTCCACATTTTTGTTAGCAAACCTGCCAGGAAACGGTAAAGCAGGAACATAAGTTGAAACAAGAGGTTTACAGTTTGTTTTAGGTACCTCATCGGTTTGGGAAGAGTCAGTAATCTCTCTCTCCAAAACCGGCCCCTTGGGGTCTTTGCTTTTCTCAGCATTTTCTGGTTGCACAGTTCGTGTACCACTTCTCAATGTCACAACATTAACAATTTCTCTAGGATTAATAGGTTGAGAAGGGAGTTTCCCACTACTCTGCGTCTCCAAAAGGTTCAATATACCTTTCATGGTGCTCATTTGTGTCTGCAACTCCTTGATTGCACCATCAGTCGTTTGCTGATATTTTTGCACCATTGTGGTTAGATTCTTCATCATAGCAAGCATCTCTGATGATTCTGAGTTCTGCGTTGGTTGTGGTTGTTGGAAACCACTCGAGCGATTAAAAACCGTCCCTGGAGCTGCTACTTGCGTATTCGCATAGCTGAAATTGGGGTGATCTCTCCATCCTGGATTATAAGTGTTGGAATAGGGATCATACCTTTGTCTCTGCTGATTCGGGAATACTGCATTGACTTGTTCAGCTTCTATCTCATAAGAGAAAATGATTACTACGGCCATTTGTTGAATCATCTTCTTCATGTTACCAATCCTATGTTCTAAGTGCGGTGAAGAAGTAACCTCATTAACCCTTCGACCCATTGATACGCCTCTTGAGTTGAATTGCTGCGTGTTTGCAGCCATATTCTCGATCAATTTCGTCGCTTCGTAAATGGTTTTATTTGTCAAAGCACCACCACTAGCTGCATCAATAAGATTTCTCTCGGATTGGAGCAAACTATCATAAAAATATTGCACTATGAGTTGCTCAGAGATTTGATGATGTGGGCAGCTCGCTAGCAACTTCTTGTACCGTTCCCAATAGTCGTAAAGAGCCTCACCAGTAATTTGTTCAATGCCACTAATTGCTTTACGAATAGTTGCTGCTTTAGAGGCGGGAAAGTACTTTTCTAAAAATGCTTTCTGCATCTCATCCCACATTGTGATACTTCCAGGTGGAAGACTATAAAACCATTCTTCTGCAGAATCAATTAGAGAGAACGGGAAAGCTGTCAGTAAAGCTCTTTCTTGATCAGTTCCAGTTGGATTCAAACTTGTCAACTTATGTTGAAACAGTAGTAAATGATGATTTGGATCGTCTCCTGGAATCTCTTTGAACTTCGGTAACCAATGAATCAACTGAGATTTGAGCTCAATTGAATCTTCCAAGTTGACACACAATTTTTGTTGATCAAACGATGGGGATGTTAGATCTTTGAGTGTCCTCTTGAGAGGTGGAGGTGGTGAAGCGCCATCACTTCCCTGGTTACCAGTGTTATTTTTGTTCGTTCCTCCAACCATCTCTTCTTGTTGTGGATTTCGAAGTTCTTGTAGTATTGTTCCTCTGCGAGTTGAAATTCCAACCATTGGTAATCCCAACGTTTGGGTGCCAGAGATCAAGTACTTGAAACAAGATTCTCAAAAAAAAAAAAAAAAAAAAAAAAAACTAAGAAATCAAAAACAAAATAACAATCTGCTATGCCTCCCCGGCAGTGGCGCCAAAATTTGGCCGGTCGTCAGCCGACGCAAAAATAATTTAAGTTCTTTCACTTCACAATTATAAATAAGACTATAGTTATAAGAACAGATTCGTTCTACAGGGAGATATGGGTTGTCAAGTTGTTTTGATTACTTATAGAAACTGGGGGGTTTTGTTTGTGATTTTAACTAAATAAGAATAAAGCAAATAGAATAACACGAATATCAGAGATAAAAAGTACTGGTAGAGTTTTCATCTTCCATCTTCCAACATGTTATCAACTGAATCAATCTCAACATTCATTTTATATCGATATCAATAACCCTAGAGCGTCCTATCGCAGGCTTACTCCGGCAAAACTCCCATTATCATCAAAGGCGCAAGAGCCACTCTTTGAATCCTTTCCACCAGATAACTTGGATCAAGATCCACTCAAGTTTAACCCAATGAAAGCACTAATATTTATGAGTTGAGGTTATTCTAAGAAATCCGGCGCAAGAGCCACACGGATTTAACCTAGGTAATGCTTCTACATATAATTGTATGGCAACATCGCGTCTTTAACAACTATATTATGCTACTTCTAACAAGGATTATTCGACAATTCCGGATCTCAAACCCTAGTTTAGCAATAGATATGAAAGCATGCTCATTTAATTTGCAACTTAAACAAACTAGGCTGTAGAAGCCCAGCCCAAACTCGTCACTGGCTTGTCAGTTCCTTGGAACTGGAACTGACAGCACATTTCCTTATCTTTTCACGGCAAAAACTCACGGTCACCAGAACTTCCGTGATAATTCTCTGGCCAACTATTTTCACGTAAACCAGGCCCTCCGAGAAAACTCTTAACTACCAACTCCGTGAAAAATATTGTCCCCTGAGTTATCTTAACTTCCTCGGTTACCAGACTCTCCGTGACTTTTGAAAGTTCCTGAGTTTTCCTTTCTCTTACTCGACCAACAGCCACAGATTCCTCCATTCTCGACTGCACCTTTTCTGACCCTGCCATCATCGAATCATCACAGCCAACTCCATCTTCCATTTTCTCGAGAATCATCATCTCTGTCAAGCTCACATCATCTCCATGTTCTCCCATGATTATCATGCAATAGCACAGCTCGACTCCAACTTAGGCTTCTTTTATCAATTGCCAACAGCCATCTCCATTCCCCTTGAATCACCCATTACCATCATCGTCAACTGCCGAAAATGGAAGTCGTGATCAATCACCATCAGCGTCCCTTGACGCTGCCATTATCATTCCGTTGTCCTATCTCGAGCTTTACTACTCACCACTGTCCATTAATCAATCTCGTGACTAACAACATTTCTTCTTTCCTTTGGAACCAGCTCCTACGGCCATTAATGGCAACAACACCATCTCGCCTCATCAGCTCCTCGTGTCCCTGTTTTAACCAACTAACCTAGCAGACACCAGTCCATCTTCCCGACATGGTTACTACTTCATTCATACATGGCAGCAGCCATTATGATCATTACACTTCCATGATTCTCAACTTCCAAGATTGGCAGCAGCAACCTTCTTCTCTTTACATCAAGCTCGAGTAAACAATGGTCATCAACAGAAGCTTCCATTACCGAGAGAATATAAATATTGGTTTCTCTGATTTTCTTAACTTCAACTTCTCGACCAATTTAACAAGGATTCGACCTCACAGCGTCACTGCAAAGGTAATCATATCCCACTCCGGCAGCAACTCACGTTCTCTTGCTCACCTGAGCTTCATAATTCATTGTCACTGCCAAGCTCGATAAACCACAGAAACAGTAGAATTATTCACTGCACGAACTGAAGATATGGACGCCCTAACAATCAACCCCTTAATAGCAGGTGGCTGCGCTGAGTAATTGTGCCGCCTTTCTTTAACAATTCTGTGTTGTCTCACTTTTGCGACATCTTTGACTTTCTTCAACCACTTCTAACTTCTTCATACGAGGTCGGAACAAACTCATTCTTTCGCCATTGCCTTCGTATTTTCGTCCTCTTCAAGATGATGCAAAGAAATCCTGGATTTAAACGAGTTCTTCTTTCTTTTGGTTAAGATAGCCTCAAATACCTAAGAAACTCAAAAACAAACCAAATCAAAGCATAATGATACAAAACTATCAAGATAGCAAAGCATCAGAGTACCTAAATAGTGCAAATAATGCACCTATCATCATGTAGTTACTCCGGCAGCTTCATCTGTTGGAGCATCTCAATCTCAGGATACTGAATTGATTTTCAAATCTGATAAATTCTCTAAACACCCTAGAATTGGTTTTCCTAGATTTGATGGGACTAATCTTACAGGGTGGATTCGTAAATGTGAAAGGTATTTTCAGCTTAATTCAGTAGAAGATGTTCATAAAGTAGATCTCACTTCCATTCATTTTGATGGTAAAGTATATTCATGGTTTTTAGACTATCAGGAGGGTAAAATCCTTATTGATTGGCTTCAATTTTCTTCTGACGTTTGTTGTTGTTTTGAAGATGTTGCTTATGATAATTATGTGGGTCGCTTTATAAATTGTCTCAGATCACAACAGTTGAGGAATATTATGAACGTTATGAGCCATTAAAAGCGTTAATGAAGGCTCGAAATCCATCTCTTTCTGATGATTATTTTACAATGAGTTTTATTAGTGGTCTCAAGGAAGAAATTTGTAATCCAGTGCAGATGTTTAAACCCACTTCAGACACTGATGCGTTCTATCTTGCTAGAATGCAACAAGCTTCTGTTGATTTTCAGAATAAACGTTTTCGAAATTTTCCTAAGCCATTTCAACCTTCACCTACTACATTCTCTCCTATACCATCCCCTTCTAAGCCATCTCTGCCTCAGCTTATTAATATTCCAAATCCATCCTTCTCTAATACAAAACCATTTGTAATTCACCCAAGTACACCTACCAAAGCTACTACTTATATTCCTCCTATAAGGAGATTAACACCTGCTCAGATGAAGACTAGACGTGATCAAGGGCTCTGTTATAATTGTGATGAATTATATAAACCAAAGCACTTCTGTAAATCGCAACAACTGTTTATGTTGGTAGCAGAGGAAGCTTCATATCCTTCTTTTGTGGAGGATCTTGAAGAAGATACCACCTCTCCTACATCACCTATTGGATCTTCTATGGAGATATCACTTCATGCTGTGACAGGGCTTGTCACTCAAAACACAATAAGGGTACCAGGTATACTACACTCTGAAGATATTTTGGTCTTGATAGACACTGGCAGTACTCATAGCTTTGTAGATTCACAACTAGCTGAGAAGTTGCAGTTGCCCATTATACCCACATGCCATATGTTAGTCACTGTTGCTAATAGTGATACTACAATAAGTAAGGGTATGTGTTCTGATTTGATTTGGAGTATGCAGGGTTATCAGTTCTGTGGTGATTTGAGAGTTCTTCCTCTAGGTGGTTGTCACATGTTATTGGGAGTTGATTGGTTGAAACAATTGGGTGATGTGATGTTTAATCTAGCTGATCTCAAGGTTTCTTTTATCCACCAAGGGAAACAAATAACTCTTCAAGGTACTTCTTCCATTCCATCCTGCAATTTAATCAGTGGTAGTTCCTTTATGAAATTTTTGAAAGCCAATACTTCTACTATTATTGGCCAATTTTTCTCCATTTCCACCATGCCTTTGAAACTAATTTCACCTGAGATCAATACACTTTTAGATTCTTTTTCAGATGTATTTGCTAAGCCAACATCATTATCTCCTCCAAAGACATTAGACCATAAGCTACCTTTAAAACCAAATTCAACTCCTATTTCTCAGAGACCATATAGATGTCCTTATATCCAGAAGGAAGTAGTAGAAAAGTTGGTTCAGGACATGCTTAATACTGGGTTGATTCAAGAGAGTCATAGTCCTTTTGCTTCACCTATCTTTCTCATTAAGAAAAAAGATGGCTCTTGGAGATTCTAGACTATAGGAAACTGAATAATATCACAATTAAAGACAAGTTTCTTATTCCTCTAATTAAAGAGTTACTAGATGAATTGAATGGAGAAACCATTTTTACAAAGATTGATCTGACTTCTGGTTATCATCAAATCAGGATGGATTTATTTGACATTTTCAAAATTTCTTTTAGAACACATGAGGGTCTTTATGAGTTTAGAGTTATGCCTTTTGGCCTTAGAAATGCACCAGCTACTTTTCAGTCTCTCATGAATACCATCTTTAAACCTTACTTAAGGAAGTTCATCTTAGTTTTTTTTTATGACATTTTGGTTTATAGTAAATCTGTGGAGGAACATGTATTACACTTAACACAAACCTTGTCACTCTTGAGAGCACATTCCTTATTTTCCAACAAGAAAAAATGTTGTTTTGCTCAACCTCAGCTGGATTATTTGGGCCATCTTATTACTTCACAAGGAGTTGTTGCTGACCCTAATAAAATTGCTGCAATGCAAACTTGGCCACAACCAGTTAACTTGAAGCATTTGGGAGGTTTTTTGGGTTTGACTGGTTATTATAGAATATTTGTCAAAGGTTATGGAGTTCTCAGCAAGCCACTTACAAATATGTTGAAGAAAGATTCTTTTGTGTGGTCTCCTTTAGCGTTACAAGCATTTTCTACTTTGAAACAAGAAATGATTTCTGCTCCAGTTCTGGCTCTTCCAAATTTTTCTCAACCATTTACACTGGAAACAAATGCTTGCTCTACAGGGGTTGGGGAAGTATTGATGAAAAATGGAAGACCGATTGCATTTTATAGCAAAGTTTTAGGGCCCAAAGCTTTGGATTTATCCACTTATGAGAAGGAATTATTGCCATTGTCATGGCAGTCCAAAAATGGAGGCATTATATTTCTCATAGTCAGTTCATTATTCATACAGATCACCAAAGCTTGAAGTATCTTATGGAACAAGGGCTTACTACTGTCTTGCAACAGAAATGGCTCATGAAATTGATGGGACTGGATTATGTTATCAAGTACAAAAAGGGCATGGAAAAAAAAGTGGCAGATGCCTTATCTAAGATTCCTCGTGATGATTCTACATGTCAAGCTATGGCAGTTTCTCAGCCACAATGGTACCAGGATATTATTTCAAGTTACACTGAGGACTCTCATGCTCAACAATTAATTTCTGAACTCCTTATCACTCCTTCCAACAAGTTGTACTCACTCAAAGATGGCATTCTCAGATTCAAGTCTAGAATCTATGTTGGTACTCACATGAACATCAGGAAAACCATCATTCACTTTGTGCATACTTCAGCTGTAGGAGGACATTCTAGGATGATGGGCACTTACAATAGAGCAAAAGCTTATTTCTACTGGCCTCATATGAAGGAAAATATCTTCACATTTTTTGCTTCTTGTGATGTCTGCCAATGAAATAAGACTGATCATTCTTCCCCTGCTGGACTATTACAACCCCTTCCAATTCCAGAGAGAGCATGGCAACACAATTCTATGGATTTCATAGAGAGTTTACCTATGTCCTACAATAAGACTGTCATTTTGGTAGTGGTGGACAGGCTTACTAAATATAGTCATTTTATTGCCTTGAGTCACCCTTTCACTGCTATTTCAGTATCCAAGGAATTCATGCACCATATCTTCAAACTTCGTGGCCTTCCAAGCTCCATAGTATCTGACAGGGATAAGGTATTTATTAGCTCTTTCTGGAAACATTTATTTAAATCTCTGGGAACTCAATTGAACCTCGGTACATCATACCATCCACAAACAGATGGACAAACTGAGAGAACCAATGCTTGCTTGGAAAAATATTTGAGGTGCATGACTGATGTTACTCCTAAGTACTGGTTTAAATGGTTGTCCCTTGCTGAATGGTGGTTCAATACCAATTACCATACCAGTCTGAAGATGACACCATTTCAGGCTTTATATGGCTACATTTCCCCACACATGGCTTTTCCAGTGCAAGCTACTACATCTGTTGCAGATGTACAAGAATATCTTCAGGAAAGAGATCACATGCTGCAGTTACTCAAGGATGATCTGATTCAATCCCAACACAGAATTAAACATTTTGTTGATCTTAACAGGACTGACAGATCTTTTGCAGAGGGAGACTTGGTTTTCTTAAAGTTACATCCTTATAAACAATCTTCAGTGGCTCTCAGAACTAATATGAAGCTTGCTGCAAAATATTATGGCCCTTTTGAAGTCATAAACAAAGTGGGTGTTGTTGCTTATAAGTTGAAGTTGCCTGTTGGTTCAAGAATTCATCCTACGTTTCATGTGTCACAATTAAAGAAAAAAATTGGTTAGCACATTGTTCCCACTCCTACCCTGCCACTGGTGGATATTTCAGGTACCTTCATTGTCACCCCTATTGCTGTTTTAGACTCCAGATATATTATCAGGGATGATACCACTTTTCCTCAAGTATTGATTCAATGGGCTGAAGCTCCTGCTGAAGATGCAACATGGGAGGACATTGGCCACATTCAATTCCAATTCCCATACTTTATCCTTGAGGACAAGCATTTTCCAAAGAATGGGGTATTGTCATGTACCTAGTGTTTCTCTTTTGTCGGCTGGGCCATGGCAACCTTATTAGACCTTTTCTTTTGTTAAGCCCATTGTGGGAATGTATTTCTTTTATTCTGTTTTAAGTTACTTTGTTAGATGTTTGCACCCAACGGCTGATTCATCCTTTCTTTGGTTTATCTTCTCGGATTGGTTGTGAGAGAAAACCATTCAACCAATAATTAAAATTTATTAAGGCTTTTTTCTTGTCTGAAAAAGAGAAGGCACTGAAAGTTGGTGAATCTGGAATTCAGTTCATGATATCATATGTCTAATATCAACTACAACCTGGATTAATTCAATTAATCGCTAGTTCCATATGTGGGACTATTGAAAGTAACTATATAGTTAATCACACTCGAAGAAAAAGAGAAAAGAAGACATGGATCCTATTCATAGGTTCATCTCATGACCCAAAGACAGAACAATAATTTTGTAGATCTCCTTGAGGCTTGAAGCTCATAGTTCATCTCATGAGTCAGTCAAGTGTAAACCATAGTTCCATACGATTGTCCGATGACTCTGATAAGTTTATTTAAGTACTATAATATAAACTTCCTACTATAGCGAATGGCTCGAATAAATCATGTCCAACTTGTTTATTCATTTTACTCGACAGAGAAGTATAAAATAAATTTAGATGTTTCTCATAATTTAAAATAATCCTTTTACGGCCCATGTGCGCTATAACTGAGGGATAAGTAAGTCCTCTAAACTATAAGAGTCTAGAGCTACGCGTTTTGCGATGGGAAGCTATATTGTGCACTCTAGTGTTTTCAAACTCGCTGTTCACATCACCAATCGCTTTAGGTCATACTAATTTTACCTTTGACCTTGATGATATCTCACCGCAACTATTTGATCATTTCAAAGAAAGAATTAAAAGCTGGTCATTGTCCAGAGAACAATACTCATTTCAAAAAAAAAATGTAACAATTCGTGAACGGCAGGATTTGAAACTGCGCGGCCAGAGCCCACACGATTTCTAGTCGTGCCGATAACCACTCCGGCACGTCCACTTGGTTGATGCTAGAGTTCCATTTTCCTATACTTGTCCTGAAAAGCAACAAAGAACACTCGTGGCAACTGTGGCATTATGCATCCGTATAATCGTAACTGCAATAATCATCACAGTAACAAAAACAAAGTGTATGCTATGTAACATAGGAGGGTCCCAAAATAGGATTATGAATTCAAGACACAAGTATGATCTTTGCATTTTCGGAATAAAATTCGTATTGAAATATTTTTGTTTTTTTGGGTTAAGAAAGTTTATAATAAGTTTCGTATTGAAATTTGAAAAACACCAAGAACAAAGGCTAGATGGATATAACTCATTAATGGTTACGTGATTCCATCCATATAAAATATCCAAGATAATCCATAATAGATGATGATCTCCAACATCTATTTGTTTTTTGTTTTGTTTTTTTGAAGCATTTTTGTTATTTGTTTTAGGAGCTTCTACATTATTTTCCTACATGGATGATGGGTTCAATTTTGTATTAAGTTGTATCTCTTAGAAGATATTCCGGATATTAGGTACGCATTTTGTATTGATGTTGTTAGAGAGTATTTATTCATAATCTTAATCACTTTGCTTAAGTTTATTCTTGCCAACTTGTACCCTCAATATTAGGTTGATGTATATACCTAACTTGTGGATTGTTTGTCTCATCGTGTTCGGTATGTGTACGTGCGATGTTGTCGGATGGTGCAAGATGAATCAAAATACAAAATGTGGGAACTTAATAGGAAACATTTACCAGATGAGAAAAATTTACAACACCATCACCTTCTCCCATCTGGAAATGATTTATATCTTCTGAGTCGTCCATCTTCTGAGAATTCAAAGAAGCATCTCTAGGAAGCAAAGTAGGCGTTCATAAACTCACCCCGTACTTCAGATCCTCAGCACTCAGCACTCCATCTGTATATGGTTCTGAAGGTGCAATTTACATAGATCATAACATGAACTCATACTAGAATCAGTGCGCAATGTAATTCGTCAAGAACTAAACCAATTACGAAAATCCAGGAGGGAGCACCGCCTCCTATCTTGGTGGACACTTACTGTGACCATGAAGGTATGACGGAGAACTGAGAGGCGGCACAAAGCAATTTCACTTATTACCAAGTTTGATTTTTCAGTCATTTTCAAGACTGGAAGAGAGTCATTGAAAAGATAAGCAGATTTGTTGCATCACAATACATACATTTGCTTGTTGTGCTCTTGTTCCCTGCTCGTTTGTTGACTTACGTTGTTGTGTATTTCCGCTGAAAATTCTGGAGGCCATATTCATTAGCTAGAAGGTGCACGATGGGTTCTTATAGCATGTACAAATCGTGCAGGAAGCTGTATCGGCAAAGGGGACTACCTTTCTGGAAGATGAGCAGGTGATTGTATATCTCATCAGTAACTGGTTGACATATACTTCCAAGTTCGAAGTTTGGAAACTTTCCAACTACTAGATAAAGAAAGAAAAGTAGTCTAGAAAAGAAAAACGCCGTTTATGATGGGGAAACGGCATTAGTTACTGTCGGGGGAATTGCCGATCCGGGACGCTATGTACAACCAATAATATGCAATACGACGAAAATAATATCAATCACACAACACCAATATTAATGTGGAAAAACCTCTTCAATGCGAAGAGTAAACAACCACGGGCAAATTTCCGCTATGACAAATAATGGGTTACAACGACTTTTCCCAAACTGGGGTTTCACATAACTTCAAGATGCATATAGCACTTGGATAACAATGCACTCTTTCTCTACTCACCGCTAATGATGGATAACTAACTGATTTAACCAATAACAAAACAAGGAAGATGGGAAACTTACTACTAGTAGGATTTGAACAAACCCTAGAAACCCTTTGAAGAGATGTAGGATGCGGTGGATAAATCTTCACCAACCAAACCGATTCTTCGCTAGAACATCCTTCTTCTTCAAGCTCAAAAAATCTTCACCAAACTCCTCTAATGGCGGCTTCCGTCTTTTCTCCTTCCTCTTGTTTTCTCACGGCACCAAAAACTCACATCTCTGTTTTTTTGGTCGCAGCACATTCTTGTTCCAAGAACAAGAGACATATACTAACCTCTGTTTGCTTTTCTTAACCTAGCCCAACTAGGAAGCTCCTAGTTAGCTCCCCTTTATTTGATAAGGGTCACCGTGTTTGTTGGCGTGAAAACCCAACAATCTCCCCCTCACGACTTATGGCAAAGTACCTGTCACCGCTACATATGCCTTGCTGCTAAAATGTATATACTTGTACTTCAGTAGTGGATTTGTCATCATATCAGAATCGTCGTCATCTGTATGGATCTTTTCAACTAGCTCCCCCTACTTATCAAATTTCATCAGCTTCACTTGGCTCGGCTCACCCATCTTTTCTCTCTTGTATTCACTAACAAGGATATAAAAAGAAAACTCTTCTTCTCTCCCAACGAAGGTTATCCTCTCTTCACCAAAGAAACTCTATCGGTGGTTTCACTCTGAAATCGTCACCGAACACTCTTATGGTGGCTCACTTACTCCCCAAAAGGAGGTTACACTCTTTTCCCTTGTTCGACCAAGAGAAGTTTATCCTCTTCATTATAAACTGCTTTCAGCCACGCCATACTAAGACTGCTACACTTGACAACTGTTACCAATTTCTGTTATAAGCCTTCTGTCACAAATAAAATTGTGACTGTTCACTGGTAGCCTCTTCCACGCTTCTGTCTAACTATTGTTGTGATTTAGTAACACTTCTGTTCATGTGTGACACTTTTCAGCAACTGTGATTTTTTCTTTTGTAACACTTTATAGTTTCTCCTCACTTGTAATATTCACGAGATATGATGTGCTCTTCACTCCCAATTTGTTGCAACTTCTTTTTAGCTTTACCCTTGCTTCAAAAATCGAATCCATGATATACATGTCGTTCCATATTGCACACGATTATCCCGACCAACAGATCTGATACCACTCATTGGGGGAATTACCGATCCGGGACGCTATGCACAATATGGAACCTGCACAACCAATAATACGCAATACGACGAAAATAATATCAATCACACAACACCAATATTAACGTGGAAAAACCTCTTCAATGCGAAGAGTAAACAACCACGGGTAAACTTTCACTATGAAAAATAATGGGTTACAACGACTTCTCCAAAACTGGGGTTTCACATAACTTCAAGATGCATATAGCACTAGGATAACAATGCACTCTTTCTCTACTCACCGCTAACGATGGATAACCAACTCATTACCAAATAATTAGGTAGATTCAACCAATAACAAAACAAGGAAGATGGGAAACTTACTACAAGTAGGATTTGAACAAACCCTAAAAACCCTTTGAAGAGATGTAGGATGCGGTGGATAAATCTTCACCAACCAACCCGGTTCTTCGCTAGAACATCCTTCTTCTTCAAAATTAAAAAATCTTCACCAAACTCCTCTAATGGTGGCTTCCGTCTTTTCTCCTTCCTCTTGTTTTCTCACGGAACCAAAAACTCACATCTATGTTTTTTTGGTCGCAGCACATTCTTGTTCCACGAACAAGAGATATATACTAATCTCTGTTTCCTTTTCTTAACCTAGCCTAACTAGGCAGCTCCTAGTTAGCTCCCCCTTATTTGATAAGGGTCACCGCGTCCGTTGGCGTGAAAACCCAATAATCTCCCCCTCACGACTTATAGAAAAGTACTTGTAACCGCTACATATGCCTTGTTGCTGAAATGTATATACTTGTACTTCAATAGTGGATTTGTCATCATATCAGGATCGTCGTCATCTGTATGGATCTTTTCAACTAGCTCCCCCTACTTATCAAATTTCATCATCTTCACTTGGCTTGGCTCACCCATCTTTTCTCTCTTGTATTCACTAACAAGGATATGAAAAGAAAACTCTTTTTCTCTCTTAACGGAGGTTATCCTCTTTTCACCAAAGAAACTCTAACGGTGGTTTCACTCTGAAATCGTCACCGAGCGCTCTTATGGTGGCTCACTTACACCCCAAAAGGAGGTCATACTCTTTTCCCTTGTTCGACCAAGAGAAGTTTATCCTCTTCACTATAAACTGCTTTCATCCACGCTATACTAAGACTGCTACACTTGACAACTGTTACCAATTTCTGTTATAAGCCTTCTGTCACGCTTTTGTCACAAATAAAACTGTGACTGTTTACTGGTAGCCTCTGCCACGCTTCTGTCTAACTGTTGTTGTGATTTAGTAACACTTCTGTTCATCTGTGACACTTTTCAGCAACTGTGACTGTTCTTCTGTAACACTTTATAGTTTCTTCTTGTAGGAATAAAGTATCACACATACAAGTTATGCGAAGAAAATAAGATATAATGAGAGCGAATATGATCGCGCACAGTTAAGTCAATATGACGTATCAGATGAAGTCAACATAATCACGAGTAAAATGTGAGGATCTATGCGAATAATGGATGATCTGCGATGTAGGCAGGTATAAGTGTGCGATAATAGCGCGCGGTCATTCCGAAATAAGGGGATATCTTAGCTCTCATCCACTATGTGATACCTTATATAAAGGGTAGATTGGCCTTGTGAGAGAGAGATAGTTCTTTTTAGGATCCCTGATCAAGAAATTAAGAGAGAGAAAGATTGTAGAGAGGGAGAGAAAACTTAGAATCTCTATTATCTTGTAATTCATTCTTATGATTTTGATAAATAAAGAAATGATTTACTTTGAGATCGATTGATTATCAAAGGATCTTCATATTTGTGTGGTTGTAGGATTTCTTGCAACTACATTTGGCGCTAGGAAACAGCTCAGAGTGATAAATCCTGGTGGTGATTTTATTTTGAAATTGATATCCAAACTGTTAGATTTAGAAAGGAACAAAAATAATAAGATCTATGAGGAATTCACGGATTATGAAAATACATGGTAGAGGAAGATATATACAATGTAATTCCATAACCAAAGAACTAATCTCCGATATGGACTTTCAAAGGAGAATAACAGGAAGAATTCATAAATGATATCACGAAGGAAAGAAAGTGGATCCGGTGGAGAAAGAATCTCCGCTAAAAGAATGGGAAAAAACGGAGATAACGTTTGCAACAGACGAAATTTCAGAAGAAAATCTGCAGCGTATAGATCCATTGGTGATTACATTAACGGCTGAACGAAAAGAACATTGTAGGGCAAATAAAAAATCTGAGGAATGGGCGGTTAATAGAACATTGGTAGATACAGTGCAGTTGATATTTTATTTTATCGCACATTCAAAGCAATGGGATATAAAGATGAAGAAATGACACATCCAACTTACGATATACACAGATTCAATAAAGCAGTTACAAAACCAAAGGAAGAGATTGTACTGAGAATATTACTAGGAGAAATAGACACAGAGGTGACATTATGTGTGGTTGACATAGATTCACCATATAATATGTTGCTAGGAAGACCGTGGGTGCACGCGATAAAAGTTGTAGCGTCAACATTACATCAATGTATAAGGTTTACAATTCCAAGTGGAATAGGTGAGACTAAAGGAGATTTTGCAGATGTGAAGCATTGTAATGAAATGGATGTAAAGAGTTATGAAGGGCGTGCGAAGAAAAGAAAATATCGTTGGAAAAGCGCAAAAGAATTAAAGAAAGAAGAAGAATTTCGCATATACATGATCAGAGCGAAAGAGGGAAAAGGAATTCCAAGCGAAATACCAGATGAGGAAGTTTAACCAATTCGAGAGATAAAAGAGCCAACACCAATGGGAGATCCAAATCCAAATTTCACCGCGGCAGAACCAACAAAAGAAATAAATGTTGGTACAAAAGAAGAACTAAAAATATTAAAAATTGGAAGTAAGATGGGAAAAGAAGAAGAAGAAAGAACAATAGACATTTTACGAGAATATGATGATGTCTTCGCGTGGAAAATGGAAAAAATGCCAGGAATAGATCCGTCTGTCGCATGTCATAGATTGGATATTAATAAGAACGCAAAACCATTCAAACAAAGAATAAGAAATATAGAAACAACATATCATCAACAAATAGAAACAGAATTGCAAAAAAATGTTACAAGAAGGGATCATAAGGCCAGCAAAATACCCGGAGTGGATAGCAAATATGGTGGTCGTGCCAAAAAAGAACAAAGGAATACAGATATGTATAGATTTCACTGATCTAAATAAAGCATGCTCGAAAGACAGCTTCCCGTTACCGGATATCCCACAAATGGTAGAATCAGCATCAGGAAATGATAGGGTTTGATTATTGGATGGATATAAAGGTCACAATCAGATTCCTTTAGCTGAAGAAGATCAAGAACATACAACTTTATTCACACCCAGAGGATTATATTGTTATACGAAAATGTCGTTTGGGTTAAAAAATGCAGGTGCGACATATCAGAAAATGGCTGAAAAGGTGTTTGCGGATTGGATACATAAAACGTTGGAAGTTTACGTTGACGACATGCTGGTAAAAAGTAAAAAAAGCAGAAGATCATGTGGATAATTTGAGAGAAATCTTTGAACCAATGTAAAAGTTTAATATTAAGGTAAACCCAGAAAAATGCGTCTTTGGAGTATCTTCAGGAAAAAATTTGGGTTAAATAATATCAGAAGAAGGAATCGAAGTTGATCCAGAAAAAGTACAAGCAGTCCGAGACATGCTACCACCTGCCACTATAAAAGATGTTCAGAAATTAAATGGTTTGATAGCATCGCTGGGGAGATTTGTTTCGCGCTCTTCAGATAAGTGCAAACACTTTTTTAATATACTAAAGAAGGGAACGAAATTTGAGTTGATAGAAGAGTGTGATAAAGCATTGCAGAGCATAAAAAATTACTTAATGAATCTATCAATCATGCAGAAGGAAATACCAGGAGAAGAATTTCTCTTGTATTTGGCATCAAGACCATATGCTTTAAGTGTTGTTTTGATACGCGTGGATCAAGGAGTTGAGAAACCAAGATATTACATAAGCAAGACGTACAACTCAGCAGAGAAAAACTACTCAAAAATAGAAAAACTAATTCTCGCACTGGTTTATGCATCATTCAAACTTCGCATTTATTTCCAGGCTCACAAAATTAAAGTACTAACAAAAGTACCAATATAACCTACAATGAAGAATTCGAAAAAGTCATAAAGGATTGAAAGGTGGAATGCACAGTTGGGGAACTACAATATTAGTTATGAAGTATTGTCATCACCTAAATCACAAGTTATCGCAGAGTTCCTTGCATATTTTCCCTTAGAAGAAGATGAATACGTTGAAGACATGATGGATGTTGATGAAGAATATGGAAATCCAAAAGATCTATTGATAGATCATAATCCAAATAGATGGGAAATATTAGTCGACGGATCGTCTAATGGAGAAGGAAATGGAATTGGAGTTGTGTTCATTTCACCAAAAGGGGTGCGAATAGCTGACTCTTTCAGGTTGGAGTTCGCATCCACAAATAATGAAATTGAATATGAAGCAGTGATCCATGCGTTAAAATTAGCAATCGAAATGCAGATAAAAGAAGCCAGAATAACTAGTGATTCACAATTGGTAATTCGAAAAATTGAAGGTTCGTATAGTACCAATGAGCCATCTCTACAAAAATATAAGAAATTAGTGTCAGAATTAGCAGCACAAATCCAAAAAGTAAGCTGGAGACACATCAGTAGAAAAGATAACAGGTTCGCAGACGCGTTAGCCTTTATTCCTTCCATGTTAGTAGATCCAGTTGCACGAGATTTGAAAATCCAAACAATCTACTGGCCTTCCTTAAAGAAAGAATAAGAATAAGAAGTTGTGGATGCGATGATCGTAGAAAATATTCCATATGAACAACAAACTGAAGAAGAAGATTGGAGAACTGAGCTTCATTTATACTTAGAAAAGTGAGAATTGCCGAAAAACAGATTAGACGCTCATAAATTAAAAAGTCGTGCGACAAATTATGAGTTAAGAGATGGTATCCTATATAGAAGATCATTCCTTGGACCTTCCCTTAGATGCTTGACGCAAAAAGAAGGTATAGAAATCTTAAAGGCGCTACACTATGGAAATGCTGGCAATCATAGTGGAGGAAGATCATTAGCATACAAAGCAATAATACAAGGGTATTATTGGTCATATATGCACGAAGATGCAAAACAAGTGTCAAGGCAATGTGAAGAATGTGCTAAATAATTCGGTAAATGCATGGTCATTCGGAAGATGGGGAATTGATATAGTTGGTCCATTTATACCAGGAACCGGACAATGAAGGTATCTTATCGTCGCAACGGATTATTTCATAAAATGGGAAGAAGTAAAAGCAGTACAACATATTCGTGGTAAGGATATATTCACATTCATATTTGAGAACATAATCTGCAGATTTGACATCCCAGCTCAGTTAGTGTCTGATAATGGAAAACAGTTTGAAGGAGAAAACATAGAAATGCATTTAAAATCCAATGTGGAAAATCTACACCTTTATACTCGCAGAGTAATGGGCAAGTAGAGGCGACAAACAAGACGATTACAGACAATTTGAAAAAAGAAGTTAGAAGGGCATAATAAAGGATGGTGCGAAGAAGTACATAATGTAGTATGGGCATACAGAACAATAAGGAGAGAAGCCACGGGAGTATCACCTTTCTGTTTAACATATGGGGTAGAATCAGTGTTACCAACGGAGATAATTGTCCTTGCAACAAAGAAAGAAGCATGGGAGAATAATTTAAGTGCAGATTTAATTCTCAAAAAACTTGATGATCTAGAGGAAACGAGAGAACTTTATATACAACATATGGAAAATTACCAAAAAAGATTAGTCAGGGAATACAACAAGCGTGTTAAAGTTAGGGAATTTCAACCAGGAGAATTAATACTGCGAGAGATACCAACTTATCAAAAAGGACCAAATGGGAAGTTAGAAAATAAATGGGATGGCCCATATATAATTAAAAAGATAGTTGGAAAGGGAGCTTATAAATTGGCTGATCCGGAAGGGAAAGATACAGGTCACAAGCTAGATCGTCCATGGAATAGGTTGTACTTAAAAAAGTATTACCCATAAAAGTTTGCGATGTTATTCGCAGAAATATTGATATATGAAAGATGTAAGCATGAAATATTATTCGCTCGAATTTGAATGAATAAAATTGAAGATTTACTTTTTTCTTAAGAGATTCTCTTATAACTAAGAGACAGAAATAAGACCTTAATAAAAGGCATCAGAGATAAAGACTCCAATTGGGGAGCCTAGCTATGCGATTGTGGCGTGCACTCTAGTTTTCATATATGCAAGAGGCAAAAAGTAATACCTAAAGCACGTCATAATTCTCAAGCTAGTTAAGCATGACTCAAGGTAAATCTATACCAACCCTGGAACTTGAGTCATGGAGATTTTGGGGTGAGAGAAACGAGAAAGCCCATCCGTGAGGGACACCTAAATCGAAAGATTGGGGATAAATCCCAAGGAGTGCAGAAACTAGATCAGGGCACCGAGGTACACGGTTGAGTCAAGAGTGCGAGGGGCGTCGAAGCCTACTTCACTACCCTTGACAAGTCCTGACTATGATGCACTCGGTCCGAAGATACCCCACTTAGGGTGCAATCTTGTAACCGTAAACCTCATCGGTGGAGGGAAAAGAGATTGCGAAATCAACTGGTTGTTGTATTACCGGATGGGAGGAGCCAACCTTAACCCGGTAGAGGTAAGCCTCCTTGAAGGGGCAACCAGGGGGAAGATAAGGACGGCACCCTCTATTAGGGAGCTGAATTGTGTAAAAGACGTAAATGTCATGAGGCTTTTTACTCACGGGAGTATTAAGGCTTATCGCATTTACGCACGAGAAAACCTGAAGAGGTAATAATACAAGAATAAGTTAAGACGGGATCAATGGGTCTAAACAGTAAAATGTAAAGACGTCATGCGATTTCGTCGCACAAGAAAATCTGAAGAGGTAATAATACTACTGCGATTTTGTCGCACAGAAAAATGAAAAAAGGCAAAATAAGACTTTTACTTAGGAAGGCACAATAAGACCTTAAGAGATAAAGAAAGTTTATCTAAAATAAATAAAGGAAAACCGCTTAACACAATTGTTTCTCAAGACATATAATAAGAGGCAAGTATGGGAATTTAGATATTATCTCTCTTGTTAAGAAACAAGTTAAAGTAAATTCAAAATATAACAAGTTATGGTGCGAATAATTAACAGAAAAAGAAATTAAGAATCGCCTGAAGGAGCTTCTTGATTAACTGTAAGAGCTTCAACATCCGATCTCTGAGTATAATATGGGATAGAAATTTCAATATTGGTTGTACTATCGGGATTTACTCCACCAGGTTTTTCCTTCTCAAAAGGATTTCTTGAATGGGGCGTTTCAGTTTCCTCTCCAGAATCTTTTTCTTCTTTGCTGACGAATTCATAATCACTATCTGGTTCTGGATATTCTTCATCTTCACCTATATTAAGGGGAGGGACAGTTACTGTGGTAAGAGAATTAATTTGAAGAATCCCATTAACTAGAACTTGAGCACCAAGATGAGCCTTGCGAAAAGCTCCCTTCACGAGGTTCCTAGCATTGATTTCCAGGAAATTTTGTAAATGTGAAAGCCTTCTTCGCGCACGATCTCGAGAAGAAGTAAGTAAAACTTTAAGTTTCGCACGATCCTTCTGCATCTTAGCCATATCAGACTTCAATTGATAGATAGTGGTCATATGCGACTTTTCAGATTCTGCGAAAATAACATTAAAACATCTACAATTAAATTTCGAAAGGAAAAAGAAGTAGTAATACACTGGAATTAGGGAATTCAATTTTAAGTGACTACCTTCTTTCTGGGAAAGGAGAGATTGAGAAAAAGCAAAAGTATTGTTCTTCATATTATTCATAACCGTATCAAAATCATCACCAATTGAACCAGCAAGACGGGATCGAATCTTCTTCGCATCAACAGAAAGCAAATGATACTTTTTCTTAAGAAGACTTTGAGACTCTTTTAATTGGTTTTATTGTTCCTGAAGTTGATTCATCTTTACAGTTAGGTTTATCTTGCTTTGAATAATCTTTTGGTTCTGGATGCTTAAGTCCTTAAAAGATGCTTCATACTGAGTTTTAGATGAATGGAAAGCTCATTCACGGTCATCACAAATTTTCTGAAGAATTGAATACTGGTGCGAAAACATTATTTCCTTAGACAAAAAGGAGCGCTTTTCTTTGGAAAGAAGAAGATTTTCTTCTGATAAAGTTTGATGTATTAAGTCACCGTTATACAGTGAATTATATAAGTGAGAGATCTACGAATTTAATGATTCATTATTCTGATTCAAATGGATATTTTCTTGGGTTAAATTATCTATATGGTCAACAGAATATGACTGCTGACTCTTTAATTGATTTATTTGAGCCTGCAACTCTTCATTATTCGCACGGGTATCTTCAGCAAGAAATTGAAAATGAAATCTCCCTGAAATTCGCTTCTGGTCTAAATCTTAATAGATACATAAAGAGATTTAAGAAAATAAAGATAAGCGAAGAAGCGCGTTAATGGAATAGATTAAGAAAAGTAAAGAAATAATTACCTCTAAGTTTTTTAATTTGATCTTGCAGCTGTTCAGAATCAAAGTTTGCGACTTCAAGTTATCCCTTCAACCTACAAACTTCCTTCTCTAAGGAAGCATTTTGATGCGAAAATACTAACCGAGAACAGTTAGATTCAAAACGTCCTTCAGCAAGAGCTAGTCGATGATGAGATTCCTGATAAGAAGACAAGAAATAATGAATATGCGAGATATGAAAAATGTTAAGAAAAATATATGGAAGATATTTACCATAAAATCTAGAGCAATATGAATGTTTGGATCAATCTGAGAGTAGATCTCTTCTCTCGCAGCTTTATCAGAAGGAAATTCACACAATAATTTGTTCAAAATAGAACAAAGTTGAAGCTTATAAGGATCATTGGTGGATGAATGAGCAGCATTGAGAATTTCGGACAAAGCTCGAGAAACTAGATTTACATTTTCTAACATTTTCTCATTAAGAGAAAAAGGTTTCAGCAGGATAGAAGAATCCGAAGAAGAAGAGGGAGCAGTGAAAGTTAAAGAAGTATTTTCTTTGATAGTCTCAACATTCTCAGATGGGGAAGTATGTGCGAAGGATGACAGAACCACATTTACATTTGATAAGATCATAGAGGCAGGAGGAGGAAAATCACTTACTTCAAGATTAACCACGACTTTATCCTTAGGAGGAGAAATTTCTTTAAAATGAGTTTGAATTTTTAAAGGGGTTGCGGCTATTGAAGGTTGGATAGGATGATTGGTATTAACTTGAGTTGGTACTGCAGAAGGTGATGGGGAAGTAGTTTTCACTGATCCAAACTGGGGCATTGAGATATTAGAAGTAAGCGCTACAAGCTTGCGAGATTTCTTCACTTGATTGAAACCCTGCGAATAACAATGAAGATAAGAAATAAGGGCAACAATATTGTTAAAAGAAAAATGAGATATTTCTTACTTCTTTGTTCTGAGTAGGTTTCCTCTTCTGAGTTTCCTTATCTTTGTCAGAAGAAGATCTAGGGTTATTAATGGTTATCTTCATACCGCTAGAAGAAGACATTGATCTAATGAGGGTAATAACAAATCAAAGGATAAAATCTGAAGAAAAAATGATGATTTAGGGAAAATAAACATACTGTGAGTTGGTATTCATGGATATAAAAAATGATAATAACAGCAGCAGCAACAGATGATGATGGTGATCAAACAAACAAGCAGCAGCAGGTAAAGAAGTAAAAAAGAGAGAAGATAATTTCAGGAAGAGAGAGAGAGTAAAGAATAAAGAATAAAAGAGAAATTATCTTTCTCAGAAGAATAAATAAGAAGAAAAGGATGACCAGTTAGAAACAGGACATACCGGTAAAAGAGGAAGTCAACACATGTAGAAAATAAGCTGAAATTGTGGAAAAATGTCGGAAAAACTGGAATTCGAAAAATCAAGTATGTGCGATATTAAAGGATGAATGTTTCTCATCTCGCTCATTCCACGAAAAGAACGATACGAGAAGAGGCAAAATGTAGGAATAAAGTATCGCACATACAAGTTATGCGAAGAAAAGAAGATATAACGCGAGAGAATATGATCGCACACAGTTAAGTCAAGATGACGTATCAGATGAAGTCAACATAATCACGAGTAAAATGTGAGGATCTGTGCGAAGAATGGATGATCTGCGATGTAGGAAGGTATAAGTGTGCGATAATAGCGCACGGTTATTCCGAAATAAGGGGATATCTTAGTTGTCATCCACTATGTAATACCCTATATAAAGGGTAGATTGGCCTTGTGAGAAAGAGAGTTCTTTTTAGGATCCTTGGTCAAGAAATTAAGAGAGAGAAAGATTGTAGAGAGGGAGAGAAAACTTAGAATCTCTATTATCTTGTAATTCATTCTTATGATTTTTATAAATAAAGAAATGATTTACTTTGAGATCGATTGATTATTAAAGAATCTTCATATTTGTGTGGTTGTATGATTTCTTGCAACTACACTCCTCACTTGTAATATTCACGAGATATGGCGTGCTCTTCACTCCCAATTTGTTGCAACTTTTTTTTTATCTATACCCTTGCTTCAAAAACCGAATCCATGACATACATGTCGTTCCATATTGCACACGATTATCCCGACCAACACCTCTGATACCACTTGTTGGGGGAATTACCGATCCGGGACACTATGCACAATATGGAACCTGCCCAACCAATAATACGCAATACGACGAAAATAATATCAATCACACAACACCAAGATTAACGTGGAAAAACCTCTTCAATACGAAGAGTAAACAACCACGGGCAAACTTCCACTATGACAAATAATGGGTTACAACGACTTTTCCCAAACTGGGGTTTCACATAACTTCAAGATGCATATAGCACTTGGATAAAAATCCACTCTTTCTCTACTCACCGCTAACCATGGATAACCAACTCATTACCAAATAATTAGGTAGATTCAACCAATAACAAAACAAGGAAGATGGGAAACTTACTGCTAATAGGATTTGAACAAATCCTAGAAACCCTTTGAAGAGATGTAGGATGCGGTGGATAAATCTTCACCAACCAAACCGGTTCTTCGCTAGAACATCCTTCTTCTTCAAGCTCAAAAAATCTTTACCAAACTCCTCTAACGGTGGCTTCCGTCTTTTCTCCTTCCTCTTGTTTTCTCACGGCACCAAAAACTCACATCTCTGTTTTTTTGGTCGCAGCACATTCTTGTTCCACGAACAAGAGATATATACTAATCTCTGTTTCCTTTCCTTAACCTAGCCTAACTAGGCAGCTGCTAGTTAGCTCCCCCTTATTTAATAAGGGTCACCGTGTCTGTTGGGCCATAAGGGCGTGAAAACCCAACAGTTACTTCTAAATGTGTCCTTCGTGGTAGCCAAATTCCTCTGCATAAATCTGTAGGTGATTTTAATCATTCAAAGAAATGGAGATGGTTCATTTAAACCTTTTAAAGATTGTAAGTTCAGATTCAGATGAGCAGAGGGAAGCGCACGTAAATGATGGAATTAATGCAATGATAAGAAAATGTTCTCTTTATTTTAGCTTGCAACTTGTTAGATGCACAGATGGTGCGATAGTTCTTGCAGTTGGTAGATAATCCAGTTTGTTCAAATAACATCATACTAATGTTGAAATATTTGATTAACATTTTGAGTTCCGACCAATTTGAAAACCAAAAGATTTAGCAGCCTTAAGCAGATACGTAGGTATGTGATCCCTGTCGCTAGACTCAACACAACTGCTCTTAAGATCATTACTCAATATTACTATTTTTACGTGACAGAGATTTGGCAAATTGCAAGATGATATCATTAAGAGGGACCTTGGTAGGCACCAAAACCTAAAAAATGGTTGACATATATAATTCTTCCGAAAATAGATCATTTGTCCAAATATTTTTAAAAGATAGTTCAAATGGACAAGTAAAAATTAGTATGGATGAAATGGACAAAAAAGATTTAGCAAGGATGAAACTGGATTTATCCTTGCTTAAACTTAAAAAATAGCTAGGATGAAACTGGATGCATCCTGTGTAAATTAAAAAATATGAAAAAGTATTTGAAAATTGGCAGGATGAAACTGTTTACATCCTGACTATTTTTACATTTTTGTCCATTTAAACAGTATCAAAATCTAAGTGTCATTTTCACTCATGAATTATTGGTTTTGGTCCTTTTAACCAATTTTGTGATAATTCTTTTACACCTCCCAATCAACCGCCAGCTGACAAGATGCTGGCTACATCGGTGTTTCGCTGAGAAGTACCTTGGTAGGCACCAAAATGTGCAAATGATTTACATATTTCAGTTACCCTTCTTTGAATCTAACTGTTGGGTGGGGATATATCTATGTTTTTGAAGCGGGCTATTCCAGTATGTGAAACGAACCATTTCAAAAAACAATGGTAACTGCAACACAAAATTGGTTAAAAAGACCAAAATCAAAAAAAAATTGGTGAAAAAGACTTGTACATTTTGATTCTGTTTAAATGGACAAAAATTAAAAAAATACTGTTCAAATGGACAAAAATATAAAAATAGCAAGGATGTAACCAGTTTCATCCTACCCATTTTCAAATATTTTTTGTTATTTTTAATTTATATCAGGATGCATCCAATTTCATCCTTGCTATTTTTTAAGTTTAAGCCGCGATGAATCCAGTTTCATCCTTGCTATTTTTTTTAGGTCAATTTCACCCATAATAATTTTTACTCGTCCATTTGAACCATGTTTTAAATTTTTTTTGGACAAATGACCCATTTTCCGTAACTGCAAAGACGCAAACAAGGTCATAAGAACACAACTAAACACCGATATAGGAATCGCAGCCCATGAGTATCTTTCTCCAAGCACGATATACATTGACGCACCAAATGCGACCAATATGATCGCCATAGATATGAAGAGAGTTACAAGTCCAGCTATCAACTTTTGTGGCAAGGACTTCAGAAAATCAACTTCTGCATACCGAGAAGTATATATAGCCAAGAACATCAGTACTGATGTAACAGAAGAGAACAACGCTGTGGCATCTGCTACTGCAAAGACCGTAAATGGAGTCTTTTCTAAGAAAATTGGGGTGCCGTTCTTAGTGTTATTACTATCACTAATATTACCACCAGGAGCAGTAAAAGCTGCTGCAAATGCTACCGTAGCAATGAGGGCTGCTACTACCATGCACGATCCAGATGTATCCTTCAACAGCTTTTCTCCTTTTTCCATTAAATCTGTGTTTCTCTGTAAATATATGTTGAGCTGTATCTCCATTCCTATTTCTTTTGTACTTGTTTTTCTCAAGCATCATATTTTCGACCCCCTAAATGAAATGAAATGAAATCAGTAAAAAGTTTAGAAAAGAGTTACAGGTCAAAGGAGATGTACAAGAAATAAGCAAAATCAAAGTCGCATTTCGTATCATATGACTCTGCACTTTTCCTCCATCTGCAGTATCCTCCAAACACAGGATACTGCATTAACCGATCAAGTCAAGAAAATCATCCTCAGTTCGGATGGCAATGGGCAGGTGTGGGACTGCTGGGAGGGGGTGAATTCATTAATCATGCAATATTGTACCATATTTTGGTAGTTAAGTAGACAGCAGATAGATACACCCATACCTTAAACCACTGCAATTCTCGTTGCATCTGTAGATATGCACCAGATATCGAATTAAGATGATCAGAAGGTGCTAAATTGGCAGCATAATGCAGGATAGTGTTACCCATTTTATCAGGCCTAGAAACTAGATCGCCCTTCTCATCTTCACCTGCTTCACATACGAGATCCACAATTATTTCACTTCGTTCAGCGACAGCCATTTGCAGGATTGATTTCCCTGCAATACGAGACCAAATCAGGTGCGGAAAGGTTTTAATACACTCCTCTACAAGTTCTATTGTTCCCTGCTTTATAGCCGTTTTCAGGACGCTGGATGCCTCAAAAAAGGCATCAACTTCTTCGGTATTCATTCTTTTATCGAGTTGTGTGAACACACAAATCACGAAGGCATCCGAATGCTCACAACCAATCATCGTAATCTAGAGTGATTTGTGATGATGATATCTTAGTGTTGATTCCTTGGCTCAAAACCTTCGGGTTTATCACAGCCTCATCTAACAACTCCATGCGGGGCGTTTGCGCACGGGATATAGGTAAAAACAAAGAAAGCAAAACGTACAAGTAAAGATCCATGGGGTTAGACAGATATAAAGTGCTGAAATGTAAACAAGACCGAGGTTTACGTGGTTCAGCACTAAGGCCTACGTCCACGGGGTTTGTTGTTTCACTATGTTCTTCACGGTTACAAGAGTAGTCGAATGACTTTTGGGTTTACATGTATTTTCTCTTCTAAAGGATTAACTTACACTCGTAATCTCTCTCTCCTTCCCTTCCTGATTTTTCCGATCCCCCTTCCTCTTGGTGGAGAAGGGGTATTTATAGGGTTAGAATGTGGGACCCATCTCTGAAGGCCGTTGGAACCTTATCTTCTAGTGTCTTGTGTCCATCACGCAGAGGTCTGCGTTTGCCACTTGATCACGCAGAGACATCCTCGCTCGTCCCACGGGTTGATCGACACGTATACTGCTCAGAGTGTTTAATGAGGGTGGTTGAGATTCCTGCTCGTGTCAGACAAGTGTCTTCTGCCCCAGTCACGTCCGTGTCAGCTAACTTTCTCTCCACCGTTGATCTTAGCTTCTTTTGGGATGAGATAAAGTAACTCCTTGGGGTTTATTTTGTGTTTCGTAGTGCATCGTATTTTGATGTCTTGGCCTGCATGCTTTCCACGTTTTTTTCTATATACACGTGTCTGATGGTGAGATATATGTATACACAATTTGCCCCTTTTCTTCGGGCTTGAATGTTTAATGGGTGCATTGAAGAAAACAGTCGTTGCATATTCTTCTATCTCTCCTAATAACTTTTCCTAGATACTTGGGCACGTCTTTTATTTGTGCATTAACTGCTCTTGTAACGGGCACGTTTCCCATTCCTCCATTAATTTCCTTCTCTTTCTTTCGGGTATATTAAGGAGAGAAAGAAAATTAATTTCATTCTTCCTAAACATTCTCTCGATTTTAATTCTTCGTTCTTCAGCCCTTAAATTCTCTGTCAGTCTTCATTCTTCAGCCCTTAAATTCTCTGGCAGTCTTCATTCTTCAGCCCTTAAATTCTCTGTCATTCTTCATTCTTCAGCCCTTAAATTCTTTCCACTGAGCATTAATCACGCTTGCCTCCTCTTTATTTCTGATTTGTTCTTTCTGCTGCTGTTTCTGCTGGTAAGTTTTTCTTTTCTTTGTTTCCATGGTTTTACGCTATGTTGATTTGTAAATTTTCTGCTACTGTTGTTCCTTGTTTGTGATTAAGAACTTCTTTCAATGCTTGCATGCTAGTTTTCCCCTGTTCTTCGCCTTAAATCAAGGAGGCCATTGTTAGGGTAGGGATTTTATGGAATTTCGATCATGTATGCTAATTCTAGGGTTTCTGCGTTATCGTGTGTGGATTTCTATTTATGTGGTTTTTTGATCGTTGGTAATGTCCTTGAGTTTGCTTTTGACTTGTTTATGATTAATCTTTTCGCAGCCATGTCTGACCGTCCGCGGCTTCCTTATCAGACTCCCGGTTCTGGTCTATCGAGATCTCCTCCGCGTAGAGAGTCTCAAGATGATGTTCGTATAAGTCTAGTTTTTTCTGGGGCGAAGGCCTCATCTTCTAGGGAAGAGGTTCCTTTGACAAATCTTTTTGGGGCTCGAAAAGTCTTTGATCGTGCGGTGTCTCGTCCTCGTGATGATGTTAGGAGTACGCAGACACCGACTCGTGCTGTCGCTTTTGATGTTCCTCCTCTACGTTCTGTAGTGCCCGAGCATCATCTGCCGCCCCCTCCTACAACTTCTTTTAAAGGGAAGAGTACAAAAGGTGGTGTTCCGAGGGCTGAGTCTTCAAAAAATCCTTCTTTGAAGAGAAAGGCTTCCGAGGCGTTCATTGGTTCATCCGGTCCCGCCGAGGAGGATGAGGCTGCCCCATTGATACGCAGCGTTTCGGTCAGCAAGAAAAAAGTAACGTTCAAGCATATTGATCTCGAGATTTTCAAGGAGAAGCATGAGCTTCAAGCCTTCGAAGTTCGTTTCTATGCCCCTGAGGATGATATTACTTTTGAGCTTATCTCAAAGTATGAGTTCGATGAATTTCATTTATTGACCACGGTTGGTGCGTTTGAAGCTGGTCTTATGATGCCGTTGTACAAGTCAGGTGATTCCTTCTACTATGATGTGCTTGCTAGTCGTGAAGGCTCTTCCACCAATACTCACAGCCGTTCTGTATCGCAACAATCGAGGAATTATCTCCGCGCCCTGAAGGAATGCTTTCTGCGGAGTAAGGGGGAGACGACAATGACTTGTTACGTTCCCAATCCCGCAGAGAAGGAATGGTATACTCCTGAGAATTTCAATAACTCCTTCGGTGATTACGTCAACAGTAGGAACCGTAAGCCGTGGAGTGTCAGCCTCCGGAATCTCGCTGCTCCTCGGGGCGAAATTCGTTTGTTAAATGAGGTCAGCGATGCCAAGCTGAAGTATGTTCCCGGCACGGAGGGGTCTAGTCAGCGGAAACTTTTCCCGGCCCGCGAGAGGATCAAGCGCGACCATGACTACAAGTGGCACGCTACCGTTATCGAAGTGGTTGGTCCATGGGCGTACGGTTGGATCCCTGGTCCCCGCGGTTGGCGTCCTACTGAGAGTAGCAAGCCGCGTGAATCTACTCCTGCTCGTTATGGAGATTTCTGTCCCTGGCGTTTAAACTTCGCAGGTATGAATTTTCCTTATGCCCTTGACGTTGTTGAGGGAGACGAGGAGGAAGGTTCTGGTGCTATACTTCCACCGAGGAGTGCCTCGACTGCTCAGGTACGCGGATTCTAGCTGCGCTTCTCCTTCTTTAGAAATTCAACTGTTCGGGAAAAATAATTCTTTTTGTGGTGTGGTTTTCAGGTGTCGAAGAAGAAAAAGATTAAGCCGAAGCAGTCTTCTACCATTGTGATGGGTGAGGCTGAGGCCCATGAAGAAGTTACAAGTCCGGTGAACGAAGAGTTTGCTGAGGATGAGGAGATTACAGATGGGGAGGAACGTACTGGTACTTCCCCTATCAATGTCGAAGAAGAGGTCTGTGTGGGTCAAGATGGTGATGAAGGGAGAAACAACGCCGTGGTAGCTGATGACGGTGTTATTGGTGATATTTCTGTCCCTGTTGGGGATGCCACGGATACTCTCCCCACCCTTTCTCAAGAGTTTTCTTTTGATCGGCTGTATTCTACAGGGGAGTTTATGGATGATGCCCTCGATTTTCCTGAGGACTTCTCTCTACTGTCCCCCAATGATGATTGGGATGTCCTCGGGGGTGCTAGTAACGGAGACGCTGCTGTTCAAGATGGTGGCGCGGAGGAGCATGGTGCGCATGTGGGTGCCGACATTTGTGCTGATGGGGCCGTGTCAGAAAAGGGGAAGTCGGTGATTGATTCGCCTGCTGCGGATCTCCCTCATTCGCCGACATCTGAGGGTGAGGACGCCATAATGGATTGGCTCAAGGAAAAGAATCTGCTATTTGTCCCTCATCCCGCCCCTGTTGTTGCTGGTGAAAAGGATTCTGATGCGTATACCCGTCGTATGATGGAAATGTCTTCCAAGGCGCGGGTGTCTGAGGCCTGGGGAAGAAATTTGAGTGTTCCCGAAGCTACCCTTGTGTCGGAGCCTCCTACTTCCGTTGCAGATATGATGGCCATAGCCGACGGGTATCAATATGGCTTTCCTCAGCAGCGTGTCTTGGAGGTAAATTTTCGTACGTACTTCTACGTGACGATCCAATTCTTCGGTGAAATAATGTTTTTTGTCTTGATGTGTAGATGATGAGGAGTGAGCATTGTAACCACGTGCTGTATCAGTTCTTCAAAGCGAAATCTCTGAAGCTCGAGGCTAAGCTTCGTCACAGAGAAAAGGAATTATCTGCGGCTGAGGTGGAAATAGAAGAGCTGAAGAAAAGCCTCAAGGAGAAAGAAAAGCTGGGTGAAGCGGAGGCCAGTCTTCGTTCAGAGCTTGTTGTTGTTCGCGCTGAGTTAGAGCAAACTCGCGGCCAAGTTTCAGCTTTCACAGGTTTGGTTCTTTTTTTTCCCTCGCAGTGTGTCGTCATTCCTCTATTTCTTAGTTGTTCTGTCTGAGTCTCCCCACCCTATCTCCAGTGGGTGGTGTCCCCGAGCTGATATGGCTTCGAAACGAAAGGGCACGGCAGAAATCTCGTATTAAAGAACTTGTTCAGAAAATTAAAAGTGAAGCCAAGAAATGGGATGCTCGGGCTGAGGTATGGCGCGCAAGGCATGTTCAGATGGTCGACATGCAAAATCTGTATAACCATGACCGTGCTTTATTTAATGGTACGCTGCTGTGGACACGTGATAGTCTGCGGGAATCCCGTGAGCGTACTTCTTTGTTGGAGTCTAGGATACAACTTCTGGAAGAGGAATTACAAAAGGCTCGATCCCTCCCTTTTCCAGGAGTTGAGGATAGTGCGCGTGTCTTATCAGAGAAAGGGACAATGCCCGTGCCGAAGCCATGCTCTAAGCAAGGCCCTTGCCGCGTCCCGCGTTGAAGTAGCTCGTCAGGCTGAGTCTGAGAGGAATCTTGAAGTGTGTATGTACAGATTGAGCAAGGGGGTATCAGAGATAAACAAAGAAGTCGACCACCTTCGTCACATGGATTCGATGAAGCAGGTAGAATTAGATGCCAGTCAATTTACTCTCACCAACCTTCAACTAGATTATAAGAAATTATCCGCGGAATATGATCATCTTGATGAAGCGCGAGATGCGGTTGTTAATGAGTATGAAGAGCTTCGGCTTGTGTCGAAGGTATAACCCTATTCCATCGAGTGTGATTGTGTCTTTTCTGTGCTAACTCCCTGGTGTTGTCTTTTTCAGAACTCGAGGGACAACTTCGCGTTGCAATGAAAAACTTGAAAAGGCTCAATCTTCCTTAGCGCAGCAGGAAGAACAGACTAAGCATTTTAAGAGTTTGGCGGCATCCCGCGAAGAGCCGTCGGTGCTGCTTCTAAAGAAGTGAGTCGTCTGTCTTCATTGTTATCCCAAGCCCAACAGCGGACGACAGTTATTAAGCACAAGGCTCGGTGTCAATTGGCTGAGGAGACGAACAAGATGCTAGAGAAGATAGAACTTGGCCTAAAGAACGAGCATGGTCTTGTGAAGAATTATCCGCGTCGTCCAGTTCCTGCTGCCTTGCCTGGCTCCTCGGGACCCTCATCTGGTGGGAGCGTCCCTTCAAGTCTTCGGAACGATCCTGCTGATGGGGCGGCATCATCTAGGTAGAGACCGCTGCATTTTGTAGAGACCGCAGCGTCATTATCCTTCCACTTTTTGTAATCATGTAAAAAGAATATTTTTTGCTAGTATCATGTAAAAGGAATATTTTTTGATGTGTACTCTTCCTTGAATTGGCCTTCTTACTTTTGTAATCGTCCTTTATGAAATGGATCCTTTTCTTGATATACCTGCAATGTTGGTTTGTTTTTATTTTAAGCATTGTGATGAAAGACTCTAAAAATAAAAAAGGATTTTAAGTGTTTGGGTGCGATCCCGAAGGGAGGTACCTTCGTGATCGGCTTGAGACCTGTCTCCCCGCTGGCGAACCCTTGGCCAGAGGATTCCCAGACGGTGGGGGCCGAGGCAACGTTCTAGGATATGGGGTTAAAAAATTTACATACACCCATTCCGTCGACCCGTTGCCTTAAGATTGGTTGGGTATCTCTTTCTGCTGGGTGCCTTCCCCCTGGTCTTACACTTATGGACACTGACGGGGGAGCCCTGAGAGATTGTAGATTAACTACTTTCCCCAATATTGTCGATAGGTTTAGTGGATACATAGAAAGCTTGTTTGATTGATAGGTTGAGGCCTGCAATTCCTCGTCCAGAGATAGAAACATGTAGAGTGGTCACTCCCTTCTTCTGGTACCCTTCACGCAGTTGCAAGGCTGCGTTGCCCTATGGGAAGTATGGTTTGAGCCACTTAGCATTCCAAGGATGTCGGAGGACTTCGCCTTTCAGATTACGAAGGTAGTAGGAACCGCTTCCCGCAATATCATGTATTATAAAAGGTCCTCCCCACGTAGGTGCTAACTTTCCCCATCTCTTCTCGTTGATACTGTGGGATTGTTCTTAACACATACTGCCCTTCTACAAAATTCCGGAGCTTTACCTTTTTGTTGTACTCCCTTGCAAGTCTTCGTTGGTAATTTTCCATCTTCTGCAATGCTGCTTCCCTTCTTTCTTCTAGGTCGTCCAATCTCTCTAACATCATGTCTGTTGTGAGATTTTTCTCCCACGCTTCGGTCTTTGTGGTTGGCATGAGTATCTCTGTAGGGATGACTGCTTCAGCTCCATAAGTGAGAAGAAACGGGGATTCCCCAGTGGCGGATCTTCGCGTTGTCCTGTATGCCCATAACACATTGTGCAGCTGTTCACACCATCTCCCTTTATGCTCGTCTAATTGTTTTTTGAGTATAAGGGCGAGGGTCTTATTGGTAGCTTCCGCTTGCCCGTTGCTTTGAGGGTATATGGGGGTGGACTTGTTCTTTCTTATCTTGAAAGTATCGAAGAGCATGTCTATATTTTTCCCCTGTAATTGTTTACCATTATCAGATACAATTTCAGCGGGTATACCGAATCTGCAAATGATGTTCTGGAATATGAAAGTAAACACATCCACGTCTCTGATCCTGGCCAAGGCCTTAGCCTCCACCCATTTACTGAAGTAGTCCGTGGCTACTATCAAAAATCGTCTTTTCCCTGATCCTTCGATGAAAGGCCCGACGATGTCTACGCCCCATTTTGCAAATGGCCACGGGCTATCGACGGAGTTTAACATTGTTGCCGGCGCGTGGATCTTTTTGGCGAAGCGCTGACATTCTTCACACCGTCGGGACATCCTCGCGGCATCCTGTATCATTGTCGGCCAGTAATATCCTTGCGTTTTTGCTTTGTCAGCTAGTGATCTCATGCCGCTATGATTCCCCGCGTCACCATAATGGATATCATTTAGAATTCGATGCCCCTCTTTCCGGGACAAGCAACGTAGTAATGGTCCGAGGAAGGATTTCTTGTACAGGACCCCATCCCGAAGATCATATCTTCCTACTTTGGAGAGTATCTTCCTAGCTTGTTTCTGATCCGCAGGTAAGCTTCCCTTTTCGAGAAAGGCATGGATCATCACTCTCCAGTCATCTTCGTTGCTGAAGTCTTCGTCTTGATTTGCTCTTGACAGGATATCTTCTTCGTCAAAGTCGTTATGGATGTCTTCTCCTACCTGGTCTTCGATATTTTCTTCCACTGTATCTTGATTGGTAGCGAAGGAGAATTGAGATGCAATCGAAGGCTCGTATACCCTTGCTATTTTAATAGCTTCGACGTTTTTATCCCTCAGCATGGATATATATGCTAGGGCATCCGCGTGCCTGAGGTCCCTTCTGCATAAGTGCCGGAACTTGATGTTCGGGATTTGCGATGCCAATGTTTGGACCAAGGCCATGTAAGCTGAGAGGGTGTCATCGTACACATTATACTCGAGCCCTATTTGCCGTATGACAAGCTGCGAATCACTTGTCAGCCTTACATCGGTTACCCCCATCTCTATTATTATACGGAGGGCATGTACGACAGCTTCGTATTCAACGATGTTGTTGGTATGCTCTTTGAATTCTAACCTAAGTGCCTGTATAATCCTTTCTCCGGTTGGGGTGATGATGACAATGCCTATTCCTGCTCCTTCCTTATTTTTGGATCCGTCGACGAAGACTTCCCATTGTCTTTGACTCGCAGGTTCGAGGATATCCATTGGATCCTTGTTTTCTTCCTCGGCTTCTGGTATTCCCTTAATCTCTTCGTCGTTGTCAAGGGGGAGGTCTGCTAAGAAATCCGCCAGAACTTGGGACTTCCGAGAATGTTGAATTTCATGAATGATGTTGAATTGGTCCAGATGGGTGTTCCATTTGGCTATTCGGCCCACTTTTCCCGTGCTTTTGAGGACTGCTTCCAATGGTGCTTTGCATGGGACCCTGACGAGGTGAGTTAGGAAGTAGGTTCTCAGCTTTTGAGTAGCCCATACCAATGCGAGGATGAGCTGTTCGATCTTGGTATAGTTCCTTTCCGCAGAATTGAGGGTCTTGCTGACGTAATAGATAGGTTGTTCTATCTTTGTATTGGTTTTGACCAACACTGCGCTGACTGCGTCTTCTGTTGCTGCTATGTACAATGCCAAAACCTCATCAGGATCTGGCTTCTGCAGGATCGGGATTGAGGCTAGGTGTTCTTTGATTTTTTGGAATGCTTCCTCGCATTCAACGGTCCATTCGAACCTGCTCCCTTTTTTGAGAATATTGAAGAAATGTTTGCATTTGTCCGAGGATCGGGCAATAAATCTGCCCAAAGCTGCTATGGATCCATTGAGTTTCTGTACTTCCTTTAAATTCTTCGGGACGGCATCTCTACTATGGCCTGAATCTTTGCTGGGTCTACCTCGATGCCCCTTTTTGTTACCAGATACCCGAGGAATTTCCCCGAGGTGACACCGAAAGTACATTTCTCCGGATTCACTTTCATGTGATGTTTTCTCATTGCTTCGAAGATATTTCTCAGATCCTGGTGGTGATCTTTGCGCAGCTTGCTTTTGACGAGCATGTCGTCAACGTAGACTTCTAAGGTTCCTCCAATCCATGGCTTGAAGATAGCATCGACCATCTTTGGTATGTTGCCCCTGCGTTTCGAAGTCCGAAGGGCATTCTAGTGTAGCAATAAAGGCCATGTGGGGTGTAGAACGCTGTGTGTGGCTGATCTTCTTCTGCCAGGGCCACTTGGTTGTAGCCAGAATGTCCATCCATGAATGACAGTTCTTCATATCCTTCTACTGCTTCTACCAGCTGATCTATGCTCGGCAGGGGATAGCTGTCCTTTGGACATGCCTTGTTGAGATTAGTAAAGTCGATGCATATTCTAACCCCTCCATTTTTCTTAGGAACAATGACCATGTTGGAGATCCAGGTAGGGTACTTGACTTCCTTGATAAATCCTTCTAGTAGTTTCCGAAGTTCTGTTTCTACTGCCTACTGCCTCAATACTCTGGAGCTACTTTTCGTATTTTGCCTGAACGGGGGCGTGCCCGGTTTGATGCGTAGCTCGTGTTGGATTACTTTTGGGTCAATCCCCGGCATATCTCCTAGCTTCCAGGCGAACACATCCGCGTATTCCTTAAGTAATTTGGTTAAAGAATCTTCCTTCCTTCGTCCATTATGGTCCCTATTTTGATCATCTTCGGGCTTTCTTCCGTTCCTATGTTGATTTCTTTTACGGGCTCCACTGGTGTGAACACAGGCTTCGGATTTCCGAGGACTGGGACGTTCTTTAATTGCTATTTAGCGTGTTTCTGTTCTTCGCTGGTTGTTGAAGTACTTGTCTCTGTGCTTAGGACATTATCATCTTTCGTCAAGCCCTTCCCTGTAGTTTCCTTGAGGAACAGGTCTATGGCCTTCTCTTTCGCGGTTTCTTTATTTTTTACTCTTCGGATTTTTCGTGCTCTTCTTGCTCGTTGTTGATATGATCCTGAGTGGCCTGGCACTCTCTCGTAGTGACCCGATCTCCCTTGATTTCCATTACTCCCTCTCAGGTGTTGGAATCTGAGATATTGGTGGTACGTTGCCGCAACTCCTTTGAGTTTATGTATCCATTTTCGTCCAATAATGGCGTTGTAGGGGGATGGGGTGTCCACCACACTGAATCGGGTTTCTAGTTTCATGGGCCCTGCGTTAACCTGCAACACGATGTCTCCCAAGGGCTTCGTGGGTGCTCCATTGAATCCGTAGATGGTGTAATAAGAGTCATTAACTGTTCATCATGGAGCTTCATCCGTTTGAATGCATCGTAAAATAGGACGTTTACGGAGCTTCCCCCGTCTATGAGGATCTTTTTGAGGTTACATCCAGCTACTGGTAGTGTTAGGACCAAGGGATCGTTATGGTCTTCCATATCTTCTTCGATATCTCGGCATCGAAGATGATAGGAGATTCCATCCACTCTTCGTGCTCGTCCACCTCTATCCCATCGACCTTATACAATTCGCAGCGGTCTTCGAATTGCTTCCGTAACCTCTTTCCTATCTGCGCTGTAAGTGAGGGCCCTGTGGCTTCGGAACACGAGATGGTGTTGATTGTGCGGTTTCCTTCCGGAAGTTGGACTGGTTTGGTTCGCTTGGATCTATCCTCGGTAATATCCTTTCGTACGTAATGTTTGAGCTCTCCCGCATCAATTAATTTTTGGATCATTATTTTAAGGTTCTTGCACTTTTCGGTCTGGTGTCCGTTGAAACAATGATATTCACAGTAATCTTTAGACTTCTCGGATCTCGGGGTGCTTTCCCTTAGACCATGGCCACTCCAGGTTTTCCCTCCCTTTGATCTCTCGTAGGATACGAGCATAGCTAGCGTTGAGTTTCGTGTAAACTTGATCTTCGAATTTTCGGTCACCTGTTCTTCGTTCATCCCTTCGTTCCTTCCTATCTTCGTGAGGTCTCTCCACTGAGCAACTCCTTTTGGCCCCATTGGTTTGTTCTGAATTGGTGCGGTGAGATCTCTGCGGATATGCCCTCGGGTTTTCCCGTTGAATTTCTTCAAGTCGAGCGTGCTTTTCAATAATTATTCGAAGATCTCCCTCTGTCTTAGGCACGCTTCCATGAATCTCAACAAATAGGGGACTCATTCGGTCTAATCCCCATTTGTAGCAATTGATGCTTACCACTGGGTCCACGCTCCCTATGGCTTGGCAGATCTTGTGCCATCTGTTAGTGTATTCCCTCGTGGTTTCCTTGTAGCCAATCGCTAGTGAAAAGAGCTTATCCATTCCGGTGTTTACAGTCTTGTTGTACATGTATGTTCTTAAGAATTTCTCTGCGAGTTGGTCGTATGAGTGGATGGAGTCTGGTGGCAGATTATCAAACCATGATAATGCCGATCCCTTCAGGCTTGACGGGAAGTATCTGCAGAGTACGGCGTCGTTCTGACCCCATCTAGCTAAGACACGGTTGTAATACCGAATATGTGCAGCAGGGTCGCTGGATCCATCATAGCATTCGAACGTTGGGACAGGGCATTTCAGTGGAATAGGGGTGTTGGCCAAGCGATGAGTTAAGGGCGTAGAGTTAGCTTCTCTCATGACCTCTTCTAACCTCCCCCCGCCTTGTCTATTTTTTAATTGCCTGATCTCGGCCATCATCTCATCTCGTAGCTCTTCCATCGCGCGGTGGTGCCCTAAGTTCTTCTGCTCGTTACCGTCTGATTCTCCGTCGTCATAATCCGGGTCGGATACGCTACTTCCCCTAGTCGCGTCTCCATTAGCCGCTATGACGACTCTACGGTCTCGGTTTGGCTCTGGTGCTTTGGAATTTGCTTCATCAAGTTGTTGGCTGGTCTTCGTGCTTAGAGCAATCCGCTCCTTTAAATCTTGATTTTCTATGGCCAACAGGGCTACAGCATCTGCGTAAACCTGCTGGCTCTTCTTCAATTCTTCAAGCTCAGCCATTAGTCGATGTGATTGGTTGGACCCCTGATTGGGAGTCCCAGCTCGTGCCACTACGGCCATGGTGCCGCCTTCCTCTACGGTCTGCACTAAAGGTGGCAGAGGTTCAGCTTCGGTTGCTGGAATTTCCAAATCGGGGTGAGGGCCCCTTTGTGGTGCTAGAGCCGCCGGTATGGTTTGATTTTGATCATTTGTTGGTGGCATTCCGAAAGTTGGAAGGTGCACGGGTTGGATTTTCCTGCTTCCTGCGTCTTTTCCATCACGGGTCCTTTTGTCGACAATGAGATCTCGCAGAAACTCGCCTTCCTTAATCACAATCCGTTCTTTATGCACAAGGGAATTTCAAATAGCGAACAACGGGAATATCCGCGTGAATCGGGTTAGTTTGCGAAATATCTTCTTCCAAGAGAGGATTAATACAGACGAGTTATAATACACGGGTTAAAGTTTTATTTAAAAGAGATCCTTTTTTTTTTTTAAATGCAAGTACATCCTTAAAAAAAAACTACGAAAACCCCCCTGAGGGACAGGTTTGCACGAGATCTAAAGAAAAACATAAATCCATGGATCAAAACAATAAATCTTATCGAAGATAGTGGGTGCGTTTTTGAATATAATGAAGTTAACAAATGATCTATACGGTCCGAGCTAATAAATCAGAGCAATCATATGCCAGTTTAAGACGAAATCAAAGGACAAGATAAATCTTTTACCGGGACGAAGTCCCTGTTTCTAGCGCCAAATTGTGAACACACAAATCACGAAGGCATCCGAATGCTCACCACCAATCATCGTAATCTAGAGTGATTTGTGATGATGATATCTTAGTGTTGATTCCTTGGCTCAAAACCTTCGGGTTTATCACATCCTCATCTAACAACTCCATGAGGGGGGTTTGCGCACGGGATATAGGTAAAAACAAAGAAAGCAAAACGTACAAGTAAAGATCCATGGGGTTAGACAGATATAAAGTGCTGAAATGTAAACAAGACCGTGGTTTACGTGGTTCAGCACTAAGGCCTACGTCCACGGGGTTTGTTGTTTCACTATGTTCTTCACGGTTACAAGAGTAGTCGAATGACTTTTGGGTTTACATGTATTTTCTCTTCTAAAGGATTAACTTACACTCGTAATCTCTCTCTCCTTCCCTTCCTGATTTTTCCGATCCCCCTTCCTCTTGGTGGAGAAGGGGTATTTATAGGGTTAGAATGTGGGACCCATCTCTGAAGGCCGTTGGAACCTTATCTTCTAGTGTCTTGTGTCCATCACGCAGAGGTCTGCGTTTGCCACTTGATCACGCAGAGACATCCTTGCTCGTCCCACGGGTTGATCGACACGTATACTGCTCAGAGTGTTTAATGAGGGTGGTTGAGATGCCTGCTCGTGTCAGACAAGTGTCTTCTGACCCTGTCACGTCCGTGTCAGCTAACTTTCTCTCCACCGTTGATCTTAGCTTCTTTTGGGATGAGATAAAGTAACTCCTTGGGGTTTATTTGGTGTTCCGTAGTGCATCGTATTTTGATGTCTTGGCCTGCATGCTTTCCACGTATTTTTCTATATACACGTGTCTGATGGTGAGATATATGTATACACAAGTTGAGTAAGCATGCATTCAACCAACTCATGAGCTTGTTTATGCATCATTTTTTCGTTGTATAATCGTTCATATATTTGCTTGAAACGAGGCACTGTAATAAACAATCAAATCTTGTCAACATAGGATAACAGTTTAGAACTCTGAAGATTTAATAATCTATATGTATCTAACGATGCCTAAGTGGTGTTAAACTTTGAAATGACTGGATAGAATTTGATTTATGGAGGGCATACAGTAAGCCGAGATGAGCTTGATCATCTTTCCTTGATCACTACTGATTGAATCATTTGAACTTTCTGACGGTTGTGCGTCGTCTCCTTCTGTGTTATCAGAACTACAGGACGGGTTTTATTCGTCTTCAACCTCAAATCTTTCAGGAGGGTTCTCTTCATCTCCGTTGGTTGCCTCCAAGCTTTCAAGAGTCTCCTCTATGCTACTTCTGGTGTCTTCTGAGCGGTTTGAATGATGTGTTATATCCTTCGCTTGGGTGTCATAGTCATATGTTGAATCAACCTTCACTTGAATGACTGTACATAAATATTAGATACTTTAAAGACATTTTTGTAAAAATAACAAAGAAAAGTGGAAAAAAGAATAATCATTGATCATCATCATCAGGTTCCAAAGATTATGGTGAAGGCGACAAAGGAAACCATCGGTTTTCTTTCTTTAGATTTATCCCTAGAGATTTTCCATGGATAGAAGTGCAATTATTTTGGAGGATCAGGCTCGTGGTGAACCACAGTGCTACATTGATTATTTGCAACCTAAAGTTAATTGGAATATGTAAACATACATGAATAGATGCAGCGCTTCCATTGTAGGTACACATTTCATCTTCCGCCACGTGTCCACAAAGACACACGTGGAGGACATGCGGCTAAGGGCATCAAGATATGATATCACGCGTGGACAGCCAAGAGTCACTTTATCCTATCCCTAGAAAGATCTAAGATCTACGGCTGGGGATAGTCAGACTGACGCAGACAAGACAGGGGCAGAGGACAGCTGTCTACCGCGGACAGACATCTCAACTACCCGCATTAAATACCCTCAAACAGCATACGTGTCAGTCAGCCTGTATTGGAAGCGCAGATAATACTGCGTATCCAGATAGAACACGCAGATGCATCCGAGAACACGAAGACTTCTGCATGAGTGGCACAAAACACAAGAGGAAAAGGTTATGACGGGCTTCAGAAGTGGATCCCACGTAACCTCCCTATAAATACCCCTCTCTCCCAAGTGAAGAAGGGGGCCGAAAAACATTGAGAGGAGAATAGGAGAGAGACAGAGAGATAGAGAAGGTGTAAGTGAAGTTCCTCCTGCTACACAGGCTTATATTGGTCTCAAAGTCATTCTACTATTTCTGTAACCTTCATACATATAATGAAAAACCCAAACCCGTAGACAGAGATCTGAGTGATGAATCATATAAGTTAATCGTTTCATCTATATTCATGCATTTATACTTTATATGTTCAATTCGATACTTATGGTATATCATGTTCGTACATTTTATATTTCATCCACTATTTATATTATTGTATGAGCCAAGAACAATGATTGTAGTTGATGAGACGAGGAAGAGTATTAGAACTCTGAGTCAAGGATTGGACATAATCTATCCATTCCCCTCAGGCGCAGCTTATTTACTGTATTGTCATGAGCCTGCGCGCATTATTTTTCAATACTCAGATGACACCAGATCTTTGTGTTCACAATCTGGCGCTAGAAACAGGGACCTTCATCCCGGTAAAAGATTTATTTTCTCCTGTGACTTGTTTCAGGCTTCGTTTTCTAAAAATAACGATGTGTGGAACACTGCGGTTTTTTCCGTTCATGATTTCAAAAACCAAAATTTTTAACAGATCCGCGTTTATCTAAGTAGATCTGATTCTTCATGCATTTTCTAAGTTTTCACGTCTTTGAAAATCAAAATTATGAACAGATCCGCGTTTATCTAAGTAGATCTGATTCTTCATGCATTTTTTAAGTTTTTAGGTCTTTGAAAATCAAAACTTCGAACAGATCTGTGGTCATCTCACAGATGGACGCCTTAAGCATTTTCAAGATTTTACACCTTTGAGGACTCAAAACGCTAATAGATATCACGTGGGGCCCATTGTCTTCGTGATTTTTTCTCTCTCTTTCAGGAAAATATTAAAAGATGGAGAGAAGCAAAGATGTCGGGAAGGCTAAAGCTCCTTCAAAAGAGATGCCAAGGACAACCCCAGTGGTAACTAGGAGTAAGCAGAGAGGTGAAAAGCTAAAGGCAGCGGATAGGGCGCAGGATAATGCAGAAATCATGGCCCCCATCAATGCCAACATCATCGCAACAAACGCAGTAAATGCCTCGGCAGCCAAAGCAGGAGCTTCAAGAGCTGGTGGATCCAAAGTTGGAGCTCCCAGAGTAACCAATGCTCAACTACAGGAACATCAGGAAGTCATGGCAGAGTCAGGAATACAACAACCCCTCTATGGGATGCCCTTAACCAACGAAAATAACATACCCTTTCCAGCCAAGCAACCGCTTCTAATAGCAGGCCAACCCTCACAACAACCGTCGAGGTCCCAAGGTGCACAGTTAGACCCACCAGAACCAGTAATACAGATCGTGGATGAGGAACAAACCATAGCCGCTGATGAGCAATTGCGGGCAGGAACACCAAATCAAGGGTCAAATCATTCCGCTCAGATGATGGCTGAGCTGACAGAATTAAGGAAGAACCAGAAGGCATACGCAGATGCTGTGGCGATATTAGCACAATAGAACCAAACACTAAAGGAAAGAATCATTCATAGCGCAGAGGTAGAAAACCAATGCGACGAAGCCAACTCCAAGGCTGTAGTACCTAATCAAGATAGAAGAATGGTGATCGCAAACAACCCACTTCCGTTGAATCGAAGAGGAGCAAGGAGCAGCCAAAGATCAGATCCTGATTACAATCCCGAGAACTCGGACTACTACGACGGTACCACCTTCCCACGAGCAAAATCTACCATTCATGAGGAACACCAGATCGCAATGGAAAGTCTGCGTGCTGAGATGCTGGTAGAAATCAAGGAGCTAAAAGACTAGGAAGGGAGGCGGAATGCTAGAGCAAGTGATGAAGGAAGCAAACACTACCCCGCTGACACCACACTTGGCCAGGGCTTCCATACCGCAGAAGTGTTCAGTTCCTGCTTTCGATTGCTATGACGGATCAACTGATCATGCGGCTCATCTTCGATATTATAATCGAATGATAGCCCGTTGGGATAACGAAGACTCCATACTGTGCAGATACTTCCCATCAAGTTTAAAAGGGTCCGCTTTGTCATGGTTTGATAACTTTCCATCAAACTCCATCGACTCCTACGACCAACTCACAGAAAAATTTCTAGCAACATACATGTACAACAAGGTTGTCAATACCGGCATGGACAAACTATTCTCGATGGAGATGAAATACAAAGAGACCATCAGAGAATATACTAATAGATGACACAATATTTTCCAAGCTATTGGCAACGTATATCCCGTGGTTAGTATCAACTGCTACAAATGGGGATGGACAGGATGAGTCCTTTATTTGTCGAGATCCACGGAACCATCCCTACCACCGAAGGAGATCTCCGGATAATCATAGAAAAGCATGCAAGGTTAGAAGAAATTCAGCGTGAAAATCCCAGAGCTCATACTCAACGTCCCACACGCACAAATTCCGTGGATCAAGCCAGCGGGTCCAAAAGAGGAATCACAGAAGAACGTCCCAACGAAGAAAGGAAAGAACGAAGGGATGATAGACGAAGAGGTGATCGAAAATTTGAAGATCAAATCTATACCAAGCTGAATACCAGTTATTCGCGCATCCTGGGAGAGATCAAAGGGAGGGAGAACTTCGATTGGCCATGGTCCAAGGGAAAGCAGCCTCCTAGATCAGAAAAATCCAAGGGATACTATGAATACCACTGTTTCAACGGTCATCAAACAGAAAAGTGCAAAAATCTCAAGATAATGATTCAAAAACTAATCGACGCAGGAGACCTGAAACAATATATACAGAAGATTGATAACGAAGATAGAACCAAGAGAGGCAAGCAGGTTCAATTACCATAAGGAAACCGCACCCTCAACACGATTTCATGTTCAGAGATTCAAGAACCATCCCTAACCGCCCGGATTGGGAAGCGATTGAGAAAACAATTCGAAGATTATTGTGAGCTTTATAAGATCGATGGGAAAGAGGTAAACGAGCACGAACAATGGATGGACGCGCCCATGACTTTCGATGTAGACGATGTGGAAGAAGACATGGAAGACAATAATGATCCTCTAGTCCTCACACTCCCAATAGCAGGGTGCAATGTCAAGAAAATTCTCATCGATGGAGGAAGCTCATTCAACGTCCTGTTCTATGACACGTTCAAACGTATGGAACTCAATGACGAGCAACTACTGTCATCTTACTACACCATCTACGGATTCAACGGCGCAGCTACAAAGCCCCTAGGGGAAATTGTCTTACAAGTAGACGCAGGGCCCATGAAAGTGGACATTCGATTCAGCGTCGTAGATGCACCTTCACCTTACAATGCCATCATCGGAAGAAGATGGATTCACAAGCTCAAGGGAGTAGCGGCAACCTACCATCAATATCTCAGATTCCCAACACCCCAGTGAGACATGGAAATTAAAGGAGACCAAGTAACTGCGCGGGAATGTCAAACCTTACAGAATCAGATCAATAATGAGCGGGAAGAAATTCACCAGTCACGAAGATCCAAAAATAAGGAGATAACCATAGATACATATCTGGAAGAAATCTCCGGAAAAAGCCTTCTGAACGTAAGCACCACTTGCAGCGCAGAAGCAAGCACCTCCGCGACAAAAGAAGACGGAGAGCCCACCAAATATCAATCAAAGAATGTTCCTCTCTTGGGGGAACCAAAACCCACGTTTACACCTGTCGAAGCAGCTAAAGAAGTCAACATAGGTACTGAGGGAAACCCGAAGATTATCAGAATAGGCACCTTGATGGATGAAGAAAGAGAAGCCGCGCTAATCAAACTTCTAAAGGAATACGCGGACATATTTGCTTGGAAATTGGGGGACATGCCGGGAATCGACCCAAAGTTAGTTCATCACGAACTTCGAATAAAACCAGGTACCCCATCCCCCTTTTAGGCAGAAGGTGCGCAAAGTAGCTCCAGAATACAATCGAGCAGTTGAAATGGAACTCCGCAAACTACTGGACGCATGATTCATCAAAGAAGTTAAGTACCAAACATGGATCTCTAACATGGTCATCGTACCGAAGAAAAATGGCGGAGTAAGGATATGCATCGACTTCACCAACCTCAATAAGGCTTGCCCTAAAGATAGCTATCCACTGCCAAGCATTGACCAACTTGTCGAGGCAGTTGAAGGATACGAAGAAATGTCATTCATGGATGGATACTCTGGATACAATCAATTATTCCTAGCAGAAGAAGATCGGCAACATACAGCATTCTATACACCACACGGCCTCTACTGCTATGTAAGAATGCCCTTTGGATGCGAAAGCAGGGGCAACCTACCAAAAGAATGGTGGGATGCAATTTTCAAACCATGGATTGGAAGTACGCTGGAAGTATATGTGGATGATATGCTCGTTAAAAGCAAGCTGCGCAAAGATCATCACCAAGACCTAAAAGATATTTTCCAAGCAATGAGAGTGCACAACATGAAGGTAAACCCAGAGAAGTGCACTTGGTGTCACTTCCGGAAAGTTCCTCGGATATTTGGTGACGAAGAGGGGCATTGAAGTCGATCCCGCTAAAATTGAAGCCATCGTAAGAATGTCATCCCCAAAGAATTTAAAAGAGGTTCAGAAACTCAATGATTCGCTGGATGCGCTGGGGAGGTTCATATCCAGGTCCTTGGATAGATGTAAGCACTTTTTTAACATTCTCAAAAAAGGAAGCAAATTCGAATGGACGGTAGAGTGCGAGGAAGCTTTTCGAAATATCAAAAAAATACCTGGCTGAGATCCCTATATTACAAAAACCAGACCCTGATGAAGTGTTGGCACTATACATAGCAGCAACAGAAGATGCAGTCAGCGCAGTATTGGTTAAAACCAACACGAAGATAGAGCAGCCCATCTATTACATCAGCAAGACTCTGAACGCAGCAGAAAGGAACTAAACGAAGATCGAGCAGCTCATCTTGGCATTAGTATGGCAACCCTGAAACTCAGAACTTACTTTTGACTACTACGTCCGCGTCCCATGCAAAGCTCCGCTAGAAGCAGTCCTTAAAAACGCGAGGAAAAGTAGGCAGAATTGCAAAATGGAATACTCACCTAGATCAATCAATATCATCCATGAGCTACAGCACTCTCAGAATTCACAAGTATTAGCAGATTCTAGCAGACTTACCATTAGATAACTGCGAAGAAGTCATCATCGAAGGACGAAAGGCAGCAGGGCTACCAGAAATGGACGAAGGTAAAGACCTATAGAATCTTGGAACCAAAAATACTAGGCAATGGTAAGTCTTCGTAGATGGGTCGAAAAAACAAGAAGGGGCAGGGATAGGCATCGTAATCACCCCCAACAGGAGACAGGATCATAATGCTTTCAGGTTAGAATTCAAGGGGCATACCAACAACATAGTTGAATATGAAGCAGTGGTGCATGCCCTTCAGTTATAATATAAATGGGCATAACTGACGTGCGTGACAAGCGATTCACAGCTGATCATCCGAAAAATAGGGTTGCAATATAATGTTTATGACAGAACATTGTCAGCATACATGGAATTGGTGCAAACACTGGCATCACAAATCCCAAACATCAAATTCCGACACCTGGCAAGGAAGGAACTCAGGAACGCGGATGCCCTGGCCTACATATCATCGATGCTCAGAAACGAGGACGTCAAAGCAATCAAAGTAACCAGGATTTACGAGCCTCAATTGATATTCAAGAACTCTGCGTTGCACAGCAGAGGAGGACCACGCAGAAGAAGATATTGCAGATGATGACGTGGGAGAATTCATTGGTATGATTTCCAAGAAGACGACATCATGGCTAAGGAAGATCAAGATGAAGACTTCAGCAAAGAAGAAGATTGCAGATCTGAGATTCATCTTTCCTAAAAGAAAGAATACTACCCCGGATCTAAAGCAAGCCAGAAAAATACAGTCAAAGGCAGGAAGATATGATCTGAGAAAGAAATTTGTACAAAAAATCTTTTCTCGGACCATTATTACGTTGCATATCCAGATCGAAGGACATTGATTTTGAAAGACATACACCGCGGCGACGCAGGCAATCACAGCGGAATGAGACCTAGCAGAAAGGCGAAAACTCAAGGATATTACTGGCCAACAAGATACGAGACGCTGAATGAAAGAATGTCACGAAGAGAATGCCAGCGTTTCGCCAAAAAAATCCACGCCCGCAACAATGTCGAACCCAGTAGACAGCCCTTGGCCGTTCTCAAAATGGGGCATAGACATCGTGGGTCCCTAATCGAAGGATCAGGGAAGAGAGATTTTGATATTGGCCACGGACTATTTCAGCAAATGGGTAGAGGCTAAAGCCCTTGCAAGGATTCGAGACGCAGATGTCTTCACATTCATTTTTCAAAACATCATTTGCAGGTTTGGCATACCAGCTGAGATTGTATCTGACAATGGCAAGAAAATTCCATGGAAAAACTCGACTTACTCTTCGATACTTTCAAAAATTCGAAAGAAAACAAGTCAACACCAATTTACCCTCAAAGCAATGGTCAGGCAGAAGCCACAAACAAAACCCTCGCACTCATCCTCAAAAAGAAGTTGGACGAATACAAGAAGCGTTGGTGTGAGCAACTACACAACGTTTTGTGGGCTTATAGGACAACTCGAAGATCAGCCATGGGAGAATCCCCATTCTTACTCAACTATGGAGCCGAAGCTATTATCCCAACAGAAATAATCATGCCAACTACGAAGACTGAAGCATGGGAGAAAAACCTCACAGCGGACATTATGTTGGAAAGGTTGGATGATCTAGAAGAGAGGAGGGAGGCAGCACTACAAAAAATGGAAAACTATCAAAGGAAACTAGTAAGGGAGTATAATAAGAGGGTTAAGCTTAGAAATTTCGTAGAAGGGAAGTATGTGCTGAGGACCATTCCCCAATACCAACGAGAAAAGAAGTGGGGAAAATTAGCACCAACATGGGGGGGGACCCTTCGTCATACATGATGTTGCAGGAAATGGGTCTTATTATCTGCGCAACCTAAAAGGGGAGATCCTCAAACACCCATGGAATGCAAAATATCTCAAGCCATACTACCCGTAGAGGGAAACGCAGACCTGCATCTGCGTGAAGAGCGACAGAAGAAGAAAACGACGCTTGCGATCGACATGTTTCTATTTCTGAGAGAGGAATAGCAAACCTCAACCTATCAATCAAGCAAACTTTTGGAAAAAAATAGTCATAATACATGGAGCAACATAGTAACAAGACGACTGCGTGTAAATATAACACCTCACGAGAATCCTACACCTGTAAATGCAGCCTCCGCGTCAATACTTCATCTCCTGTTTTTTACTATTTACTACCTCAGAGGTTCCATCAATGTAATTCTTCTAAATGTAACTCAACAAACTGAATAGACACTTTAACCCTCTTTCACCCGTGGAATGATTAGTGCTAAAAAGTGCATATTTCTATATATTTTTCTTGGCATTTAACTCATCTTTTGTGCATTAATTCTACATTTTATCCCATATTTTGTATTTTCATTGTTTTCAAGAATAAATATTTTTATTAATTAATTTTGCATTTTTAGGTTGTAAATAAAGTTTGAATGAATTACGGAGCAAAAAGAGCAGAAAAGTGGTGGAAGCCAAGAGGAATCACACAAGGAAGCCGCGAAGAATGTTGTGCGCAAGACCAAAAGGCTAGAACTGGGCTTGAAGAGGAAGAATTGTTCTTAAATAAGATATGGTCTTGGCATACCCAAGGCCCAAAACCCTCACCCAAACCCATTTCCAATATCCATACCCGCCTTCATCTTGAGCCGTCAGATTGGATCATCTCAGCATCCTACGGTCGCTTCATCATAGTGCATCAAAATCTGAAGCTCTTGTCGAACATTATAGCACCTAACTCCATATTGAGCCGTCAGTTTCGTTGTACTTCTGCATCCAACGGTCGCTCCTCGCTTCGTTCTATCTCGTCGTTAGATCGATCCATCATCTCCACATACCACGGCTCATCCTCGATGTTCATCCAATTTGCTGCAACCGACCAACACCCGAGCACTAAATATCTATACCCAAACCAAGCAACCCCCTTCTCTTTTCCATCGATCTCTCCTCCCTCACCTCCGTCTGCAACTTCATCACCACCATGCCCTGCCACTGCCACAGCCACCTTCATCATTTCCTGACGCCACCAACTGCCAGCAAACGCCATGATGGCTACAACCCATCTCCTTTCCCATCATTTTCCTACCACTCTACCCACCTAATTCATCGATTTACCCTCTTTTCTCTCTAAAACCCTAGATGAGAAAATCAATGAATTAGGTCGAGCTAGAAGATCAATTGAGGCATGGGAATGGACCAGGAGAAGAAGAGAAGAAATGGGTCGACCTTCTTGAGTGATTTGTCACGTCAAAATTAGGTAAAAATCAAACCCTAATTTCACTAATTTGGGGGAAAAATTGTATAAATCCTAAATGAGACTTTGGGTATAAATAGATAGTGAATGGGGATGTTGTAGACATGCCCGGATTAGCCAGTGCACCAAGCAGTAGTTCATGTTTGATTTCATCGTCTTCATCTTGTTCTAAATATTACTTTACTGTTTCTGTTACTATCAATCATCTTCGTCGTTTCGACACCCAACCAAACAACAATTGTGTTACTCTTGCATAGAATCAGTTAGTAAATACCATTAGAAGCAACTTTAGCACCCATCTTGTCCCTGAGGACAAACCCCTTCTTACCTCACTCACTACAACTGACCTTGTATACTTGCAGGTCTAAGTTGTAGGTTCTTTTAAAACCACACCAAGTTTTTGGCGCCGCTGCCGGGGACTCGGTAGCGGTGTAGTTGAATTCTTTTTCAATTTTACTATTCTGTTTTAGCATATTTTCTGTATATATGATTGCATCTTGTTGTTACTGTCAGTTTTTAGACCATCTTCTGTAACTGTCATCAGCTGCATCTTCATAACTTGTCATCTTCATACCAGCTGCATTTTCAGCTGCATCTTGTTAAACTGCATTCTCATACTAGTTCTGTATATTTGCTAGTTTAGTATCTGTAACTGCATCATTTTCCCTTTTTCATCTATAGCTTGTTTATAGTTAGTTGTACCTGCATTTTTTTTGTAATTATGCATAAACATCTAGCATATTGTGACATATAGTAATTTAGAAGTAAACTGCATCATTTAGCTGTAGTATTAGCTTTAATCTTGCTGTGAGCATCTGTAGTTTTTGCACCTGTAACTTAGTTTCAACTGTGTCCTGTAACCATCTCAGTGCATACTAGTTCTGCATAATAGTTTTGTGCACTTGCATCTTGTGTTTAGTTTAACTTGTTCTCTATAGATGTAACTGCATGTCTGCATATTCTCAGTTTCAGTTTTCCATTTATAACTGCACTTGCATCTGCACAACTGCACCCTGTAACTGTAGGTTACACATCATCTGTGGCTTTTTGCACCTTTTGCATCTGCACTGCAACTCCAGTTGCAACTGCACTCTCAACTGAGCTGAACTGAAACTGCCAACTCCACTACAGTCCAAGCATATTTTCATTCTGCATTTATGAACTGCACCTGCATCTGGCATCTTAGTTTTTGCATTCGTGCATCTGGCAGCCCCTTATCAGTCCAACTTCCTGCTCACTTTGCTATTCAACTGCATCAGTTAACTGACTGCAACTGCAGCTCTTTTATTTGGCCTGAACTGCACCTGCACTGCCACTGCTAACCAAGCAATTTTGCAGTTTTGCATTCCATTCAGCTCCATCTGCAACTGCACAACTGCATTGCAGTTCTTCAATTTTGCTCACTTTGCCTGTCTTTTTTGTGTACTGATCACACACATTTGAGTGTACATGTAGCTGGTGCTGTTACTGAGCAAAGGTGTGGGATGAGCAAGAAAAAACCAAAGAGCAAAGGAGAAGAGCTGTGTTGTTGAACTGCTGAAAGCCAAAGAGAAAAAGAGGAGAAGAAGAGAAGGTGTGGGATGAGCAAGAAAAACCAAGTAAAAGCCTAAACTGGGCTTGACTTTCAACCAAACCGTAAGCCTAAACTCTACACAACAGTGCCTATTTTATGGGCTTGTTTCAATTTTGTTTCGAACTGAAGTCTGGGCTTGTTGTTTAACTGAAGAGTGGGCTTATAGTTTGTAACTAAACCGTGGGCTTAAAACTTAAACTGAACTTTGGGCTTTGTAATCAAAACTGAACTTTGGGATTCTGTTTAAAATTAAACTGCTGGGCTTCGTCTAAATTGCTCAGCTGGGCTTCATTGAAAACCAAACAGTGGGCCTAGAATTTTCACAACTTCTCTGCTGGACTTCATTCAAACTGAGTTGTGGGCCTTGTAATCCAAATTTTCAGAATCAAAAGACCCTCTTAACCCATTAAAACCAAAAATTACTTCCATTTAACCAAAGTTTTGCTCCCATTTAAAACCAAATCTCCCATTTAAAATCAAATTTCCCATTTAAAACCGAAAATTCTCAAGTGGGCTTTACCTTTAAAGTCTAAAACCAAAATTTTGGGCTTACCTTTTTTCTCAAAGTATGGGCCTTGATTTTTTGTGATTTGTGTGGTTGTTAAACAAAACATGTCTGGATTTTGGTCTGCTTCGGGGAGTGGAAACAAAATACTTAAAGAACTTGCTTACGGGACAGATTCACATTGTGATCCTCCCCCATCCCATAATGTCAATAGTTATAGGGATTATTATTATGAACCTTTTCAAGGTCATGAGCCTCAATTTGCAAACCCTAATGACTATTCGCACATGTATCAACCTAGCCAACCTGAAATGCATGCTTGTACCTTATGTGGTGGTTTAGATCACCCGGATGAATATTGTGATATTTTGCATGAATTTAGGCAATCTAGAGGATACCATGAAAATCCAAATTATGAAATGACCACATATTATGAGGCTGGTAGTCATTGGGACCATAATCAACCTTTCCAAGATTGCGATCAGTATTTTATAGATCCCAATGACCATGCACACATGTACCAATCACCACCACAATTTGAACATGAAGAATTTTGTACTCCCATGAATTTAGACTCCACCATAGAAGCTCTCAGACTCAGTGAACAAAATTCTGCTAGATCTATATCACGAATTCAGGCGCATTTAGATCAGATTTTGCATCACCTACAAAATGAGGAAATTCATGAGGAAATGTATGTTGTCCCTAATGTTATGTCTAGTCCCATTCATTTAAGTGATGTTGAATATGAACCTAATTTAGAGGAACATGAATTGACTAAGGACACCACCACTGTTAATGAGGACCAATATGCATGCTACCATGATGATAATTATGATGATATGTTAGAAGAACATGAAAATATTGTGGAACCTGTTGGTTCAATAAATATGGCTTCTCGCCCTCGACCTTCATGAATGTTGTTTTTTCTAATACTCATTGTAATTCATATGATTTTGATATTGACATGGGATTCGTCCAATTATTCTGTGAAGATGAACATGACATAGGAGAAGTTGAATCTTCTGTAGACACTAATGTTATTATGCATGAAAACGAATTTGATGTGTCTGATTCCTTGCCTAAGTCAAAAAATGTTTTTTCTTCTGGTGTTGATTTGAGTACTTCGGACAATCATGATACCGATTTAGGTCTTGATGTTTTGTTCGATGAATGTGAGCATGATTTACCAATTTCTGATTTAGGGGAAGTATGTGTTCGTACTATTGATCTTATCCATGAAAATAACTTAGAAGTACCAACTTTCTTACCTAAATCGCATATTGAAATTATTCCACCCAACCTAGATTTGGTTTGTAACAAAACTTTTAAACCAACTTTTCTGAAAATTCCCAACCTAGGATTGGAACTGTGTGCCTCCCAAGTCCTTTTGGACTATTTTGCATCAAAATACAATACTTTTAAGGATCCACAATTGGAATACATTTCTTTGCCCATCCCGCAAAAAGTCCATTTTGAATTAGACCTGGTGAATCCCGAAACCCCAAAATTGAAAGATTTTGTGCTAAAAAATAATCCTGTTGAAAAATATAGGTTTGGGGGTGATTCATCTGGTTTTTCACTCTCACTCTCATTTCAGTCCAACTATAGTTGTTTGAAACTGTCTATGTTTCAACACTTTGTCTTTGGGGTTGATCCTCAACTCTTTAGACTGTATGTATATAGTGAATTTTCTGTATATAATCTGGTAGGTAATGTTTAGTGGAATCATATGTTTCTTGTATATATTGTGCTAACTCAATGTGAATTCAGTTGAGTTACTGTTCGGTTTTGCCTTGGATAATGGAGTTCAAAACTTGCTTTCGCCAATATCCGGTAATCTCTTTCCTTTTTCTACACTTAGCACCGTTCTCATGGTATGTGTTATAATCATGTTTATCTTTTGAAACATTGAGGAATATGTTTAGTTTAGGTTTGGGGGTGAAAAGTAGATACTTTGATAACATGTTATAATTGAAAACAGAACTTCTTCTTTTTGAAAAAATTGAAAAATTTGAAGAAAAAAAAATTGAAAAAATGAAAAAAAAAAAACATAAAAATGGAGCTCATTTACCTTGAAATGTTGACTCTTGTGCAAATATGTAATTTTTAGGATTCTTAGTCTAGATATTTAGGCACCCTGATTCTAGCACAATTCACATAGTGATAAGAAACTTGCACGCGCACGATCTACCAATACATGTATAGCCTCATCCTTGAGGTGTTCTATCGGAAGTTTTAGTTGCCAATCACTTTAGAATACTGAACGAAACTTGACTAGCTTGTTCTTTGGTTGGTTGGGATAGAAGGTGGAGGTTACATTAAGAAAGACAACAATCGAATTTAACTGGGTGCATCAAAAAGGGTTACCTCTTGCAAAGTGTCATGTAATTTTTTGTTAATTTTTGCTTATGTATCAAAAGAGTTACCATGTTGTAAATTAAAAAAAAAACGATGTATATATTCAGAAAAAAATCAAAAAAAAAATAAATAAATAAATAAATAAATCAAGTATTTATCAATTCCATCCTATCTTGTTCCAAAAATAAAAGAGAGTAGTCAATGTAAATAAGAATCATGTAAAGAGTCATCTTTTGTGTTTTTGGGTTATAAGCAAGGAAGGGTGTATGCCATTGATGTACAACGCGAGTAATTGTGAAATACCTCCAACTCATTCACAATTCTCGTAAAGTCCGGACAGCTAGCTAGATTTCGACCTCGGTTCTTAGCCTGAGAAACTATCTCTTGGTGATTAGTAGTCATAACATCCGATATTTCTTTACACATGTGTAGATACACTTTACACTCTTATCACATGTCTTTATTCGTTATCAGTGCTAGGATTGTGCCTTTGATAGCTAGATTGACATCTCCATTTTGATGTGAGCTTCTACTGTCTTGCACATGTCACATTTGATGGAATCTGAGCTTATATTTTGTCCTAGAACTTTGTAGGTACGTTCTAAGAAAACCTTCACGAGACTTCACTCGTCCACTAGGGACACTTACTGGTTTAAAAGGCTTAGTGCATACGCTAAATGCATTCGAGAGACCAGCGACAGTGGTATAGGTAGGATTTCCTTAGTTTTGTTTTACTTGAGGACAAGTAAAATTCAGGTTTGGGGGTATTTGATGAGTGCTAAAAAGTGCATATTTCTATATATTTTTCTTGGCATTTAACTCATCTTTTGTGCATTAATTCTACATTTTATCCCATATTCTGTATTTTCATTGTTTTCAAGAATAAATATTTTTATTAATTAATTTTGCATTTTTAGGTTGTAAATAAAGTTTCGATGAATTACGGAGCAAAAAGAGCAGAAAAGTGGTGGAAGCCAAGAGGAATCACACAAGGAAGCCGCGAAGAATGTTGTGCGCAAGACCAAAAGGCTAGAACTGGGCTTGAAGAGGAAGAATTGTTCTTAAAGAAGATATGGTCTTGGCATACCCAAGGCCCAAAACCCTCACCCAAACCCATTTCTAATATCCATACCCGCCTTCATCTTCAGCCGTCAGATTGGATCATCTCAGCATCCTACGGTCGCTTCATCATAGTGCATCAAAATCTGAAGCACTTGTCAAACACTATAGCACCTAACTCCATCTTGAGCCGTCAGTTTCGTTGTACTTCTGCATCCAACGGTCGCTCCTCGCTTCCTTCTATCTCGTCGTTAGATCGATCCATCATCTTCACATATCACGGCTCATCCTCGCTGTTCATCCAATTTGCTGCAACCGCCCAACACCCGAGCACTAAATATCTATACCCAAACCAAACAACCCCCTTCTCTTTTCCATCGATCTCTCCTCCCTCACCTCCGTCTGCAACTCCATCACCACCACGCCCTGCCACTGCCACAGCCACCTTCACCATTTCCTGACGCCACCAAACGCCTTGATGGCTACAACCCATCTCCTTTCCCATCATTTCCCTACCACTCTACCCACCTAATTTATCAATTTCCCCTCTTTTCTCTCTGAAACCCTAGATGAGAAAATCAATGAATTAGGTAGAGCTAGAAGATCAATTGAGGCATGGGTATGGACCAGGAGAAGAAGAGAAGAAATGGATCGACCTTCTTGAGTGATTTGTCACGTCAAAATTAGGTAAAAATCAAACCCTAATTTCACTGATTTGGGGGAAAATTGTATAAATCCTAATTGAGACTTTGGGTATAAATAGATAGTGAATGGGGATGTTGTAGACATGCCCGGATTAGCCGGTGCACCAAGCAGTAGTTCATGTTTGATTTCATCGTCTTCATCTTGTTCTAAATTCACCTGCTAGGGTTTAGATGAAGCCCTAGTTTGCTACGAGTTATTCCTGTTAATGGCAGTAACCTTGTTGTCCTTAATTGTTTTAGAATAAAATTCAATCTTAGGACTTCAGTACTTTAGTTTCACAATGTATACCATGTATCCATTGTACTTAGAATAATATTGTGCTGAAGAACTACAACTCGTACTTAATCCCATATATTGATCTTTTGATTAGCTGTTCCCTGAAAAGACAATTAATGCTTAGGAGAAATACCTTAGTTGTGATTGAATCATTCATATCAAGGTGAACTTAGATATACAGAGGATTGACATCCCTTTTGTTATCAGATATAAGGACAAGGTTAGTGTTATGAGAAGAATAACTAGTGTAAGTTAGTGGTGGACTCAAAGGCCCTAGTACCATTCTCATCATTTGCTCTATTTAATTTCTTTGCATATCACTTTACTGTTTCTGTTACTATCAATCATCTTCGTCGTTTCGACACCAACCAAACAACAATTGTGTTACTCTTGCATAGAATCAGTTAGTAAAGACAATTAGAAGCAACTTTAGAACCCACCTTGTCCCTGAGGACAAACCCCTCCTTACCTCACTCACTACAACTGACCTTGTATACTTGCAGGTCTAAGTTGTAGGTTCTTTTAAAACCACACCATGGACGTAGACACTCTGTTGTCAAACCACTAAACACTTGTGTTAATTGTTGTTCTATTTTACTTGGGGAAAGTAGTCACCTACAATCTCTCGGGACTCCCCTATCAGCGTCTATAAGTGTAGGACCATAGGGAAGGCATCCAGCAGAAAGAGATACCCAACCAATCTTATGGCAGCGGGTTGACGAAATGAACGTACATTCCAAACAACTCATATCCTAGAACGCTTCCCCGACCCCCACCGTCTGGGAATCCTCTGGCCCAGGATTAGCCAGCAGGGTGACAGGTCTCAAGACGTTCACGAAGATACACATATCTTCGGGTTCGCACTCAAACACTTCGCTATCCCTGATTACATTCAGTTATATTCCAAATTAACCATAATAATTAAAAAAAAAAAAAAAGTCGGACAACACAGATAAAAGTTAAAACAATGATCAACTCATTAAAAGTTGATTACAGGCTTGGAAATGATGCGCGGAAACAAGAAAATACAAAAGGAATCTCACGAAGCCTCATAATCAACAAAGATCAACTCTCTACAAAAATCTACTTGGATGGTTCAACCCCACCAACAGGTTTAGCAATCTTCCCCTTCTGCGTTGAAGGTACGCTCCCACCCGAGGAAGGCCCTGAAGAACCAGATGTAGGGGCGGGGGTTTCTCACGGCGCGGATATCTCTTGATAAGGCCATGCTCGGTCTTAAGATCATACTCGATGCTATCTAGAATTTTGTTAGTCTCTTCTACTAGTTGACACCGAGCCTTGTACGCAATAACATTATTCATCATCTCATCCTTTGACAACAACGAGGAAAGGCGACTCACTTCCTTCGAAGCGGCTTGGGCAGCCTCGTCCCTTGCTGTAGCTAAACCTTTGTGATAATTAATCTGTATTTCCTGATGCACTAATTGATATTGAGCCTCCGCAAGCTCTTCATTTGCAGTGCGCAGCTGTCCCTGGAGCTCTGCAAGGAAAAGAAAAATGCAGATGGTTAGGTCCAGGAAATTACAGAATCACACTCGATAATATAAGCATATGCCTTCGACTCTCGCCGAAGCTATTTCATATTCGTTAACAACAGCATCACGAGCTTCATCAAGAAAATCATACTCATCTGACAACTTCTTATAATACGCTTGAAGGGTTGAAAGGGCATACTGACTCGCATCTAATTCTACCTGTTTCATTGAATCCAAGTTACGAAGATGGTTGACCTCATTGTTTAAACCCTCCAGACCCTTGTTGAGCCGATACATATTTACTTCAAGATTTTTCTCAGACTCAGCTTGGCGTACCACATCATCCCTAGACGCAGCTAAAGCTTTGCTAAGAGCACCTGGTGGCTCTCTAAAAGAGTCACAGAAATGATACATGCAAGTGCACAGGGTCTGTTGTAGTGAGTGTGCAAATACGGGTCGAATCCACAGGGACTAGGGTGTGTATTGAAATTCTCCTAATCTACTCTCTAAGTGCAAGGCAGTGAAGTAAAGAGCCAAAGAAACAAAGTAAAACAGTGGCAGTGATGGAAAGAGTGCATTGAATAAAAGAAGCAAAGAAGATCAAAGTAAACAGTTGTGGTAACACTACTAGGGTCTTGAATCCACCTTCTTATTCCTATGCTAAGGCAATATTTATTCAAATTATGTTCTTGTTCCTTTCCAGAGAAAACTACAAAGAATGATTTATCAGTTAATCTTCCTAACTCACCCCTAGCATACGCTGTCTTCTTACAGCACAACCTATCACAGGCTAATTTGGTTCAATTAGCTAACTCTCATTCCTTTCTCAATTAAGCACAGTTCTTATTCTATGGTGGGATCTCAAATGGATAACTTATCAACCAACTTCACTAATTCCCCCTAGCATAAACTGTCTTCTTACAGTACAGCTTATCACAGGTTCATTTGATCAATGTAGCTAACTAGCATCCCTAAAGCTATGAAGCATTATAAGAACAATAATATGAACTTGAATTATCTTAACATGTGATTAAGGGTTTCATCTAAACCCTAGCAGATTAATTTAGAACATGAACTGAAATTAAATTCTAAAATGAACTGAAATTTACAAAACAATTTAAACTAAGAACTAACTCTTGAGGCACTGGCTATTCCAGTCCTCTTGGGTGAAGCACTGGCTAGCCCAGGCATGACTTCTAACACACACCCATCATCCCTATTTATACACAAACCAACTTTCCCCAAAACAAGACCACATCAGTCCAATTAGGGTTTGGTGAAAATACAAATTAAATCAAAAAAATCCTACCTAACTCTGATAACAACCCTAATATACTAACCCATACTTCAATTAAACATGTAATCGATTCCCCCAAAAAATCCCCAATGTCAGAAAAATTAGGGTTTTAAAAATTGAAATTAAAATTTTACCTAATCTCTGAATCCAATCAAACTTCGATCCATGCTTGTAATTGGTCCTCTCTTGCTTCCCATACCGCCAATTTGACTCTAGCTCGACCTAATTTACCCACTTCACACCTAGGGTTTCGGAGAAGGATATGTGTGAAATAGGTAGAATATATGGACTAGGGAGAGGGAAACAATGATGGGTTATCATTGTTTGACGCTGTGGTGATTATGGTGGTGATGGCGGAGCAGTTGGGAGAGCAGGTGGAGGAGCAGGTGGTGGAGATGGTGTCTGTAGAGGAATGAAGAAGATGGAGTCGATGGTTTTGGGAATAAGTGTTCGTTTGGTTGGTTTAATAGATTTGGGTTCTTGGGTGTTGAGCGGGTTTAGAAATTGTTGATGAACAGCGAGGATGAGACGTTGGATGCGAAGATGATGGATCGATCTAACGGCGAGATGGAAGGAAGCGAGGAGCGACCGTTGGATGCTGAGATGATCCAATCTGAGGGCTGAAGATGAAGGCGGGTATGGATATTGGAAATGGGTTTGGGTGAGGGTTTTGGGCCTTGGGTATGCCAAGCCCATATCTTCTTTAAGAACAATTCTTCCTTTTCATGCCCACTTCTAGCCTTTTGGTCTTGTGCACAACATTCTTTGCGGCTTCCTTGTGTAATTCCTCCCGGCTTTTCACCACTTTTCTGCTCTTTTCGCTCCGCTATTCATCCAAACTTTATTTATTACCTAAAAATGCAAAATTAATTAATAAAAATATTTATTCTTGAAAACAATGAAAATAAAGAATATGGGATAAAATGTAGAATTAATGCACAAAAGATGAGTTAAATGCCAAGAAAAATATATAGAAATATGCACTTTTTAGGACTCATCAAATACCCCCAAACCTGAATTTTCCTTGTCCTCAAGTAAAACAAAACTAAGGAAATCCTACCTATACCACTGTCGCTGGTCTCTCGAATGCATCTAGCATATGCACTAAGCCTTTTAAACCACTAAGTGTCCCTAGTGGACGAGTGAAGTCTCATGAAGGTTTGCTTAGAACGTACCTACAAATTTCTAGGACAAAATATAAGCTCATATTCCATCAAATGTGACATGTGCAAGACAATTTAAGCTCACAGCAAAATGGAGATGTCAATCTAGCTATCAAAGGCACAATCCTAGCATTGATAACAACTAAAGACACGTGATAAGAGTGTAAAGTGTATCTACACATGTTTCTAGAATGACCTGAAGTTATGACTACTAATCACCAAGAGATAGTTTTTAGGCTAAGAACCGAATTCTAAGCCAAGCTAGCTGTCCGGCTTTACGAGAATTGTGAATGTTCACCCAATGAGTTGGTGATATTTCAGTTTACCCGCGTTATACATCGATGGCTGCACCCTCCTTGCTTATTACAAGACTATTTACAACAAAAAGATGACTCTTTACATGACTCTTATTTACATTGATTACTCTCTTTTATTTTTGGAACAAGAGAGAACTATTGTCTTTAACATGACAAAACATGGAATTTTTTTTATTTATTTTTTTTGATATTTTTTTTTTGATATTTTTGTTTTTGATTTTTTCGAAGAAATAACTTTGATCTTTACAACATAGTGACACTTTTGATACATGAACAAAAAAGAAAAACATAATTACATGACTCTTAGCAAGAGGTGGCCCTTATCGAATGCATCCGGTCAAATTATATGGTTGCTTTTCTTAACGTATCCTCCAACTTCTATCCCAGCCAACCAAAGAACAAGCTAGTCAAGTCTCATTCAGTATTCTAAAGTGATTGGCAATCTAACTTCCTATCAAACACCTTGAAGATCGAGGCTATACATGTATTGGTAGATCGTGCGCGTGCAAGTTTCTTATCACATGTGAATTGTGCTAGAATCAGGGTGCCTAAATATCTAGACTAAGAATCCTTATGTTTACATACATGCACAAGAGTCAACATTTCAAGGTAAATGAGCTCCATTTTTATGATTTTTTTTCATTTTTTTTCATTTTTTTTTTTTCAATTTTTTCAAAAAGAAGGAGTTCTTGTTTTCAATTATGGCATGTGATCGTGGTATCTACTCTATACCCCCAAACCTAAACTAAACATTGTCCTCAATGTTTCAAAAGATGTAAAGAATTATAATACAACATATGGAGAGGATTATGCTGAGTAGAGAAAAAGGAAAGAGAATACCCGATTTCGGCGAAAGCAAGATTAGAACTCCGTTATTCAAGGCAAAAATCCAACATTTTTTTAGCCGAGATCATATTGGATTAGCACTATATATACAAAAGAAACAAAAGATTTAACTAAGAAACTATCTACTAGATTTTATACAAGAAAATTTGGTTTTTAATCGGATTGGACTTTTTAGGAAAAATTTGGTTTTGTCAGGAGACATTTGGTTTTGATGGGAAAAAGAAAAATTTTGGTTTTTAGGGAAACATTTGGAAAACTTTGGTTTTTATGGGAGAAAAACATTTGGTTTTTAATGGGATAAGGAGACCAAGCCCACTGTTGGGTTTTGCGAAGCCCAGCTACGTTTTTGAAAAACAGGCCCACTGCTGGTGAGTAAAGTTCACTGTTGGTTTTTGGAATTTTGAAATTTTGGCCCACTCGAACTTTGGTTCAGGCCCACAGTTCAGAAACAAGCCCAGGTAAGAATTTGAAATTTGGGCTCTTAAATAGCCAATGGTCGAGGCCCAACTGGGCTTTGAAAACGTTTTCTGTTTTTGGGTCAAGCCCACAGTGTAAATGTTTAGTTTTCAAATGGATGTTAAGCCCACAGTCCCAGAAATTTAGTTGGGCTTTGGCTAGCTACTAACTAAAATATGAGGCCCAACTGGGCTTTCAAAAGTTCAGTTTTCTTTAATTAAAACAACAGGCCCAAATCAATCTAAAACCACAAGCCCACAAGAAATTAAACAAACAAGCCCACAAGAAATTAATTACAAACCCAACAGAAAATATAAGCCCAAATGTTGGGTTTAATATTACAAGCCCACAAGAAAAATGGAAGCCCACAGTTTGGGTTCTCTTAATGGGTTTAGGCTTACTTGCTTAAGCACAGCCCAGTTGTTCAGTTTGGTTGCAAAAACCCAGTTGGGCTTTGGATCATCCTAAGCTTGTGTAGCCCAGTTGTGTTTTGGTCTAGTTACAGCAGCAGCAGACAACAACACAAGATCAACTCAGCAACAACAATAGGCTTGGCCTGGCAGGAAACAGCAGCAGCACCAGGTCAGTTTGTGGCAAGGTCACAGCAACAACAGCAGGGGCAACAGCTTCAGCAACAGCAGCTCTGCTGCAGCACCACAGGTAACAACAGCAACACCATTTGGGCTTCACAGCAGCACAACAACACCAGAGGTTTGTTCTCAGCCTCACAGCAAGGTCACAGTACCTGGTCACTCAACAAAAATGTCAAGGACAGCAACGAAAGGCAGTGAACAAGAACTGTAACACAAGATTGACTACAAGAATGTAAAGATGACTAATATGCAAATATGATATGCAATCGGGACAGCAAGATGCAATGAGTATGCAATGCAAAGATGAATATGCAGTAATGAATGCAAGTTATGATGAGATAAATGCTTACACTAAATGATTATACTAAATTCAAGATATGCAAGGGAATAGCAGCAAAAGAAAGCAAGGAAAAACAGCAACCACACAATGCCAAGTCCCCGGCAACGGCGCCAAAAACTTGGTGGCTCTCTAAAAGAGTCACAGAAATGATACCTGCAAGTGCACAGGGTCTGTTGTAGTGAGTGTGCAAATACGGGTCGAATCCACAGGGACTAGGGTGTGTATTGAAATTCTCCTAAGCTACTCTCTAAGTGCAAGGCAGTGAAGTAAAGAGCCAAAGAAACAAAGTAAAACAGTGGCAGTGCTGGAAAGAGTGCATTGAATAAAAGAAGCAAAGAAGATCAAAGTAAACAGTTGTGGTAACACTACTAGGGTCTTGAATCCACCTTCTTATTCCTATGCTAAGGCAATATTTATTCAAATTATGTTGTTGTTCCTTTCCAGAGAAAACTACAAAGAATGATTTATCAGTTAATCTTCCTAACTCACCCCTAGCATAGGCTGTCTTCTTACAGCACAACCTATCACAGGCTAATTTGGTTCAATTAGCTAACTCTCATTCCTTTCTCAATTAAGCACAGTTCTTATTCTATGGTGGGATCTCAAATGGATAACTTATCAACCAACTTCACTAATTCCCCCCTAGCATAAACTGTCTTCTTACAGTACAGCTTATCACAGGTTCATTTGATCAATGTAGCTAACTAGCATCCCTAAAGCTATGAAGCATTATAAGAACAATAATATGAACTTGAATTATCTTAACATGTGATTAAGGGTTTCATCTAAACCCTAGCAGATTAATTTAGAACATGAACTGAAATTAAATTCTAAAATGAACTGAAATTTACAAAACAATTTAAACTAAGAACTAACCCTTGAGGCACTGGCTATTCCAGTCCTCTTGGGTGAAGCACTGGCTAGCCCAGGCATGACTTCTAACACACACCCATCATCCCTATTTATACACAAACCAACTTTCTCCAAAACAGGACCACATCAGTCCAATTAGGGTTTGGTGAAAATACAAATTAAATCAAAAAAATCCACTACGGGAAAAATCATCATTGACGACACAAGATAAGAGTTGCAGTACCCCTACGACAACTCCATTTCATGCATTGTGGAACGGGGGTATTGTAGAAAGTCCAAGTTTTTCTACAATGGTTGACAAGTGTTGTAAAGGGTGATGTGATTCATGGTTCGACAATAGTTTGTCAATGTTGTGATTCTCTTTCGATTTTTTTTGATAACCTAACACAACTCTTGCTTGTATTGTAAAACAATCGTGGACAACATAAGTAGCATATCGTAGAAACATATGCAACAACAATTACCAGTATTATGAATAATATTTGCACAACACTTGTATGAATTGTCGAACTATCTTGGACAACACAAACTTATGTTGTAAAGTAACTGTTTCGTAGTCGAAAACTGGAAGACAACATCGATTAGTATTGTGAATACTACTATCATTACACTTCCTAGAGTTGTACAACTATACTGAACAACTCCTACTTATGTTGCAAGATTTGTTTTTACAATACCCTTAACAGTTGTAATATTTGAAGTAACAACTTCTGTTTTCTGTAAATGAATGTGTAACTACAACTTTTATTAGAAGTTGTGTGCATAAAACTATTTTGAAAAAAAAAATTATAGCTGAAACTGGATTGCCGAAAGTATTTCACATTCACATTAACCTGCCAGTGCAATACACTTACATTCATTCAAGTTAACCTACTAGTGTTAACCTCATACATTCAAAAAAATGGCAGTGATACAAAAGTTAAATTTTCTAAACACACTACAAGTAAATCTTTCTATAAGTAAATCTTTCTCCCCTCCTCAAAGTTAGGCACCACTTTCCATAATAAATCTCAAAGTGAATCTTTGAGATAATCATCAAGTTAAAAGTAAATCTTTCTCCACTCCTCTTTTAGTCTGATTAATTTTACCACCCAAAAGAAGACCTACTGGCAATACCCACTGAGCATGGCTGCCATAAGCAGTTGAACCGTGACTGTTTGAAGTGTATCCACCGTTACCACCTCTACTGCCCCTACCACCTCTTGTGTTGTAGTTTCTTGGATAATAGTTTCCAGGTTGTTCGTAATACTGGCTGCGCCCGTTCTGGTACCCTCCACCACCTCCGCCTCTGTCGTTTCGACCTCCTCGGCCATTGGGATAACCACCCTTCCTACCACCATATCCACCTCCTCTATGGTTTGGGTAAGACTTCCTATGATTTATGTGTTCTTCATTTGACTCTACATCTCTCTGACCCTACCCCTCTGCTCCAGCATCAAGTTTAGTTTGGTCATGTTGTTGGACTGAAACGATACCTGCAGGGTTCGACATTTCTGACTCTTTCTGTGGAGTAGAAGATATTGCATTTCCGCCATGAGTAAGTGTGTTTAGTGAGTGCATAAAAGAGCTAGTTTCATGGGAGAAATGAATCACCTCATGGTGCCCCTCCTCGATAGGAGAGGACTGATCAACACCAGTTTCCTTCCCTTGAAAGTTTGTTGTTTCTTCATCCTGCAAGTGAACATGCAACAGTTGGAGAACAATCAAAACATATAAAAACCAGCAGCAACATATACTTTGTTGGAGATGTTAACTATAACCCTACGATACAAAACATGCAAGAAAGATAAGTGTATCAACGAGGAATTATTTTCTGCATAATTCATACAATGATCATCAATCAAAGAAGCATTTGGCAAACGGAGGACTTCTACTGGTCTTGATAACAGTCAGTAGTACGTGATTACCAAATTAACTGATGGACAAAAATACTATGCTAGCAAAAATCTCCCACCACAGGTTATTGCACATGTTTCTTGCAGATCATTATCATACGATTAAGATCATGTTCAGCTTTAAGACCAACCATGATAATATGGAATGAAACGCGACAATTTCAGAGAGTCGGGGCTAGCAATATGAGAGGAGCAACAAACGGCAGGGTAGAAAAGAGCAACTGCGATTCAATTAAAAAACAGGCAGTGCCTTCACTCTCTCCATTATTGTTGAAACCACGCATATCCATACAAAATACAAGTTTAACATGATTCACAAATGGCCGCAGAACAAGATGGTAAGTAAATCCCTTCTAAATGCTGGATAAAATCTTCAACAAATCACAGTAACTTGACTAAAACATGAAACAACTTGTAATAATCTCAAGATTTCCAACATATATTTGGAAGTACTGTAAGCATACTTCCTATTGTTCCCACACTTTCACACTTGGCCCTATTAAGGAAAATTCAGGGAATGGAAAATTTCACAATTCAATTCATTCCACAATGTAAAATCTGAAGTGACATTATATTTATAACTGGTATCGTTTACCATCTACCAAATTCAAACAGTTTTATCTCATTCATATGGATGAGATACTCACCATAACCTTCTCAGTTCCTGCGTTAAAGTCGCGCAATTATAGGCTGGATATCAAACACCCTTGGTCAGCACTTCTAAAACCCACACAAGCACATACTTCACATCTTCATCTTATTTGATTTGGTCTCATTTATAAATCCCCTGTGACAATTGGTGCCTCAGAAGGTAGAAACCCCTGTGAAAATTGAAGTAGTAGAAATCCAATTATCAATCAGTTCATCTAAAATCAATAATAAACTTTAGAAAGAAAAGAAAAAAAAAATCAAACTTACATCAAGGGATAACTGAGAGCACAATTACTATTGTGCTGAACCCTAGCATTGCAATTGAATCATGAGAAGATGGGGTATCACTGTATGCTTCCGGTGATCATCAAACCACTGATACCCCATCTTATCTATTCAAACCCATGGTAAATATCGAACCCAACTGATACCAGATCTATTTCAGTTCTTCATCTCTTCTGAGATTCAATAATCCCCAAAACATCATAAAATCCAACCACTTTCGGTCCCTGACTGCTGATTTCAAAATCAATTCAAACCCTAATCGAAACCCTAACTACCTCAAATCGTGAATTCTTTAGTCAACAGAAATAAGCATCTTAATTCACTGTTTCTCTTCCATTTCTTCTCCCTAATCATCTTATTCATCTGCAATTAACAGAAACAACGCAACCTCTCTTTTCTCTTCATTTCAGCTTCATTTCTTTGACAAAATCCATCTATATCACCACCAACACAAACCCACCTTCCAATTCATTACAAACCCATTCATTCTCGATACCTCATATCCCAAATCTCCTTCTCTGAATTCGAATCCATCTCATCTTCTTAACAGCAACTGCAGCAACGATTTACATCTCGTCTTGATTTCAATCCGTTGTTTTGAAATCCGATAGATTTAAGGTGCAACTTGGGTTAGGGCTGAATTTCTCTATGGTTAGAGATGGTGAGCTAATAGGTACCGATATTCTTAATCAGATATGGAGAAGTTGTTGTTGTTGATTGTTACCAAGAAGAAATAAGGGGTTTTGTGTAACTTGAATCAGTGATGGGGTTGATTAGAATTTGGTTCAGATCTGGATTTGATGAGCTGCTATTATTGACTGTTGCGGATGAGAGAAAGGGGGAGTTAAAGAGAGAGATTGAGAGAAGATGATGAAGAAGAGGGGTCGAGAGAAGAGCAGCGGTGGTGATAGAGCGCCGCCGTCATTAGTGGAGTAGAGGTGTTCTTCAGCGGTGGTGATTGAGAGAAAAACATATAGGAATTGGGTTAGAGTGGTTGAAGGAGGGTTATGCTTCGGAAAAAAAAGAAGAAGAAAAGAGTGAATCCGAATGAAAATGATGGACGGTTGAGATTGTATTTGAGATGCTCATACGGATTAAGAAAAGATCTTGACGGTTGAGATTGTATTTAGGATACTCATGCGGATTGAGAAGTATGTGTTTCATTTTGTGCTAATACGAGCTCATGTATTCGGTTTGATTATCAACCTTCGATACGAAAAAAATCCAAAAAAAATATGAATAAATGTAGCACATTCTTATCGACATTTTGATATAAAAAAATCCAAAAAATGTATAAGAATAAAGTTGAAAAATAAGAAATCAATCCGATAATTGGTGTGTTTCTTTGTGCTTTTGTGCTTTCTCTTTGTGCTTCCGGTTTGAATTTCGACTAGTTACATAGGTCATGAAGTAATTTTGACTAGTCATACATGTCATGAAGTAGCTTTAGTTCACATTAATAGCATGATATATCATCGAAATCGATAAATATGAAGCTCAATGTCGCTTCAAACTTCAAATGTGGTATAACGACATACAAACTATGAACCAAGAAGCTCTGAGAGGGTTCTGACTTCAAACTTAGCATGATACATCATCAAAATCGATAAATATGAAGCTCAATGTCGATTCGAACTTCAAACTTGGTATAATGGCCTATAATCTATGAACCACGAAGCTCTAAGAGGGTTCTGACTTCAAAATTAGCATGATACATCATCGAAATTGATGAATATGAAGCTCAGTGTCGATCCAAACTTCAAGTTCGGTATAACGACTTACAAACTATGAACAAGAAGTCTGAAAGTCCACAAAAACGATGAATCCAACCATTTACTGGTAAGATTCCATGGAAATATTCTACGAAACCTTAAACACACACAAAACTTGGTAAGAACGATGAATCCATCCATTTACAGGTAAGATTCCTTCGGAATATTCTACGAAACCTTAAACAAACCCTATTTCTGCACATTGGATGCAAACCAGACACCGAGATCGAAACCTGGCAGCGAGTGGACTACTCTAAGTCAGAAACTTGGTAAGAACGACGAATCCATCGATTTACAGGTAAGATTCCTTCGGAATATTCTACGAAACCTTAAACAAACCATATTTCTGCATATTGGATGCAAACCAGACTCCAAGATCGAAACCTGGCAGCGAGTGGACTACTCTAAGTCAGAAACTTGGTAAGAACGACGAATCCATCGATTTACAGGTAAGATTCCTTCGGAATATTCAAAGAAACCTTAAACAAACCCTATTTCTACATATTGTATGCATACAAGGCTCCGAGATCGAAACCTGGACGTGAGTTGACTACTCTAAGTCATAAACTTGGTAAGAACGACGAATCCATCCATTTACAGGTAAGATTCCTTCGGAATTTTCTACGAAACCTTAAACAAACCATATTTCTGCACATTGGATGCAAACCAGACTCCGTGATCGAAATATGGCAGCGAGCGGACTACTCTAAGTCAGAAACTTGGTAAGAACGACGAATCCATCCATTTACAGGTAAGATTCCTTCGGAATATTCTACGAAACCTTAAACAAACCTATTTCTACATATTGTATGCATACAAGGCTCCAAGATCGAAACCTGGCCGTCAGTTGACTACTCTAAGTCAGATACTTGGTAAGAACGACGAATCCATCCATTTACAGGTAAGATTCCTTTGGAATATTCTAAGAAACCTTAAACAAAACCTATTTCTCCATATTCTATGCAAACCAGGCTCCGAGATCTAAATCTGGCCGGGAGTGGACTACTATAAGTCAGAAACTTGGTAAGAACGACGAATCCATCCATTTACAGGTAAGATTCCTTCGAAATATTCTACGAAACCTTAAACAAACCATATTTCTGCACATTGGATGCAAACCAGACTCCGAGATGGAAACCTGACAGCGAGTGGACTACTCTAAGTCAGAAAATTGGTAAGAACGACGAATCCATCGATTTACAGGTAAGATTCCTTCGGAATATTCTACGAAACCTTAAACAAACCTATTTCTACATATTGTATGCATACAAGGCTCCGAGATCGAAACCTGGCCGTGAGTTGACTACTCTAAGTCAGAAAATTGGTAAGAACGACGAATCCATCCATTTACAGGTAAGATTCCTTTGGAATATTCTAAGAAACCTTAAACAAACCCTATTTCTCCATATTGTATGCAAACCAGGCTCCGAGATCGAAATCTGGCCGGGAGTGGACTACTATAAGTCAGAAACGTGGTACTAACGACGAATCCATCCATTTACAGGTAAGATTCCTTTGGAATATTCTACGAAACCTTAAACAAACCCTATTTATGCATATTAGAAGCAAACCAGGCTCCAAGATCGAAATCTGGCCGCGAGTGGACTACTAAGTCAGAAACTTGGTAAGAACGACGAATCCATCGATCTACAGGTATGATTCCATCGGAATATTCTACGAAACCTTAAACAAACCCTATTTCTGCATATTGTGTGCATACCAGGATCCGAGATCGAAATCTGGCCGTGAGTTGACTATTATAAGTCAGAAACTTGGTAAGAACGACGAACCCATCTATTTACAGGTAAGATTCATTCGGCATATTCTACGAAACCTTAAACAAACCGTATTTCTGCATATTGTATGAAAACCAGACTCCGAGATCGAAACCTGGCCGGGAGTGGACTACTATAAGTTAGAAACTTGGTAAGAACGACGAATTCATCCATTTATAGATAATATTCCTTCGGAATATTCTACGAAACCTTAAACAAACCATATTTCTGCATATTGTATGCATACCAGGCTCCGAGATCGAAACCTGGCCGGGAGTGGACTACTCTAAGTCAGAAACTTGTTACGAACGACCAATACATTTACAGGTAATATTCTTTCGGAATATTCTACGAAACCTTAAAAAAAACCTATTTATGAATATTGCATGCAAACCAGGCTCGGAGATCGAAACCTGGCTGCGAGTTGACTACTCTAAGTCAGAAACTTGGTAAGAACGACGAATCCATCAATTTACAGGTAAGATTCCTTCAGAATATTCTACGAAACCTTAAACAAACCCTATTTCTCCATATTGTATGCAAACCAGGCTCCGAGATCGAAACCTGGCCGTGAGTGGACTACTCTAAGTCGGAAACTTGGTAAGAATGACGAATCCATCCATTTACAAGTAAGATTCCTTCAGAATATTTTGCGGCTTAGTCACCTGAGAATTTTTTTTGGACATTATATTTTGTTTCACAACTCTTATAAAGGGTTGTCTTAAAATTATTATATTAAAGAACCACAAACTTGACAGAACTTGTGATAGTGTAGGAATGGTTAGTGGTGTAGACTTTCATGCAGGAGGCTGCGGATCAAATCCCCCCATCCTCATTTCTGCCAACGTTCTATATTTTTACTTCAACAACACTTATAAGTGTTGTTATGCATTTTTATTAAGAAAAAAAAACAACTAAAACTTGTGAACGGTAAGGATGGTTGATGAGCTAGACTTCCATGCAGTAGATTCATGTTCGAATCTCCCTTCTAATCTCATTTTTTCCAACATTCTATATTTTTACTTCAACAACACTTATAAGTGTTGTTATACGTTTTTATTAAAAAAAAAAGAAAAAAAAAACAAAACTTGTGAACTGTAAGGATGGTTGATGAGCCATACTTCCATGCAGTAGGTTCATGTTCGAATCTCCCCTCTAACACTATTTTTCATCATCATATTTTGGTGTTCTTCAACAACTCTTGTGAAAATTGTGATAGGCTTAGTCACTACCTTTATGGAACAGAGTTGTTATAGCTAAATGTCGTCACAACTTTTTTTCTTAAGGAGTTGTCGTTTGTTTTCTTAGTGCAACCCCTTGTTTGTAAGGGTTGGCAGTGATGATATACGACAACTCTTCCTTTGAAACCAGTTGTAAAACATATGACTTTCTACGATGTTTAGCGAAGAGTTGCAAATCTCCAGTTGTAGATGTATATTTTTCCCGTAGTGATCCTACCTAACTCTGATAACAACCCTAATATACTAACCCATACTTCAATTAAACATGTAATCGATTCCCCCAAAAAATCCCCAATGTCAGAAAAATTAGGGTTTTAAAAATTGAAATTAAAATTTTACCTAATCTCTGAATCCAATCAAACTTCGATCCATGCTTGTAATTGGTCCTCTCTTGATTCACATACCGCCAATTTGACTCTAGCTCGACCTAATTTACCCACTTCACACCTAGGATTTCGGAGAAGGATATGTATGAAATAGGTAGAATATATGGACTAGGGAGAGGGAAACAATGATGGGTTATCATTGTTTGACGCTGTGGTGATTATGGTGGTGATGGCGGAGCATTTGGGAGAGCAGGTGGAGGATCAGGTGGTGGATATGGTGTATGTAGAGGAATGGAGAAGATGGAGTCGATGGTTTTGGGAAGAAGTGTTCGTTTGGTTGGGTTAATAGATTTGGGTTCTTGGGTGTTGAGCGGGTTTAGAAATTGTTGATGAACAGCGAGGATGAGACGTTGGATGCGAAGATGATGGATCGATCTAACGGCGAGATGGAAGGAAGCGGGGAGCGACCGTTGGATGCTGAGATGATCCAATCTGAGGGCTGAAGATGAAGGCGTGTATGGATATTGGAAATGGGTTTGGGTGAGGGTTTTGGGCCTTGGGTATGCCAAGCCCATATCTTCTTTAAGAACAATTCTTCCTTTTCATGCCCACTTCTAGCCTTTTGGTCTTGTGCACAACATTCTTCGCGGCTTCCTTGTGTGATTCCTCCCGGCTTTTCACCACTTTTCTGCTCTTTTCGCTCCGCTATTCATCCAAACTTTATTTATTACCTAAAAATGCAAAATAAATTAATAAAAATATTTATTCTTGAAAACAATGAAAATACAGAATATGGGATAAAATGTAGAATTAATGCACAAAAGATGAGTTAAATGACAAGAAAAATATATAAAAATATGCACTTTTTAGGACTCATCAGCACCAGCCTCAGCCCTAGCGTCATCTCTCTCCCTAGCAAGACGCTGAATGTAATCTTTAACATCAGAAGACTGGGAAGAACGATCTTGACGCAATTCTTCTTCCAAGAGATTGATTTTAGCTTCCAATGATGAGACATGTTCTCGGGATTCACGAAGATTATCGCGCGTCCACAACAACGTTCCATTAAACAAACGACGATCATTGTTATATTTGTTCTGCATATCAATTATTTGGGCTCGTATGACCCGCCACTCCTCTGCTAGAGCATTATGTTCATCGGCACGAGCATTCCACTTATCAGCCTCGCTCTTTATCTTCTCTACCAACTCTGCGATGCGAGATTTCTGACGCTGTCGTTCTTTCCGAATCCATACTAACTCAGGAACTCCACCCACTGAAGATAGGGTAGGGGAGGGAGACTCAGACAGAACACTAATTACATTAAGGACAACAGCAAGGAAGAGAACAGATAATGAAACTTGTAACATCCAAAGAATTCTTCCTGGCCTCCTCCAACTCACTACGAGCCATAGCAAGATCCAAGCGAAGCTTCTCCTCCTCCTTGCCTTGTTTCTCCTTAGCCTTGAGGAGACTCTTCAACTCACATATCTCCCTATCCCTATCAGCAATGACAGTCTCAGCCGCAGTAAGCTCCTCTTCCCGAAGACGAAGCTTAGCCTCCAACTTAAGGGATTTGGCCTTAAAAAACTGGTACAACATGTGATTGCAATGCTCACTCCTCATCATCTGCGAATCAGAAGATTAGAACACCCTGACTCTAAAAATTGCTAAAAATTGGTACAAGGCAAAATGATAAGAGAACTCACCTCTAACATCCGTTGTTGGGGAAATCCATACTGATACCCATCAGCCAACGCCATCATATCAGCAACAGTCGAGGGAGCGTAGACTACTAGAGCATCCTCCAAGTCCCGAAGATTCTTATCCCACGCTTCTGCAACCTGGTCCTCGGGAGACAATTGCATCACCTTACGGGTATAGGAATCAGATTTCTTCTCACCCTCCACCACAGGAGCTGGATTGGGTACGAACATCAAGTTCTTCTTTTTAAACCAAGCTAAGATGGCATCATCACCCTCAAGGATCAGTGACTGAGGAAAATCATCTCCAGAAGACCCAACCGAGGCCTTACCCATGTCCGTGATTTAGCACCCGAAGAGATCGAGGCTACTCCCGCATCCAAATCTGGAAGGTCTCTAGCACCGCTCCCCTCTGGAACATCACTAGCATCCACGACTCCCTTGCCCTTTCCATACGCCTTGCTAGAGTTACCAAGCACATCCCAATCATCGTTTGGGGAAAGCAGGTTGAACTCAGAAGCCAGGCCCAGGGCAGCGTTTATGTCAAAATTATCCTCCGCAGAATAAATCCGACCAAAGGAAAACTCCTGAGACATAGCAAGAATTTCACCACCAACACCCTCATCACCAAGGCCAGTGTTATCATCACCGGCATCACTGCAACCCGCAGGATTAGCTTCGGCACCAGCATCATGACAACCTGCGGGATTAATTTCACCACCAATACCGCTGCCACCAGCGGTAGTATTCCCTTCAACAAATTCTTCATCATCATGACCTGGAGGGGATGTATCAGTACGTTCTTCCATATCAGACATATCTTCATCCTCTCCAAGCTCAGTCACAGGACTGTTAACTTCTTCATAAACCTCCGCCTCCTCGATTGTTGCGGTGGTGGACTGCTTGGGATTTATCCTCCTCTTCTTCGTCGCCTAAAAAGACAAGGCACGAGAATAAAAATCCCTGACTTTGAAAAGAATTAAAACTGCCTCAACTAAAGGACAAGGCATGTGGAAATCTTACCTTGACAACCGCAGCATTCTTCGCCTGAAGATCAGCATCGGAACTCTCTTCGTCATCTCCATCAACAACATCGAGGGCATATTGGAAATTCATGCCCTCAAAATTCAAATGCCAAGGACGGAAATTCCCATAACGAGCAGGAGGAGCCGCACGTATCTGGCTATCTGCGATAGGACGCCATCCTTGCGGACCTGGAACCCACCCCCAAGCCCAGGGACCAACAACCTCAATAACAGTTGCGTGCCATTCATAGTCATGATCACGCTTGATCCGCTCACGAGTAGGAAACACCAGTTTGTTAGTAGAATTCTCTGTACCCGGGACGTACTTCACCTTAGCACCACTTACTTCACTCAGAAGGCGGATCTCACCACGAGGAGCGGCAATATTCCGAAGACTCACACTCCACGGTTTACGATTCCTACTGTTAACATAGTCACCGAAAGACTTGTTAAAATTCTCAGGCGTATACCACTCCCTTTCCTCAGGATTGGGAATAAAGAGTCATCATTGTCTCTCCTTTGCTCCGAAGATAACACTCCCTCAGTGCACGAAGATAATTCCCATGAAGTTGGGAAATAGAGCGACAGTGTGTGTTCTTCGAAGAACCCTCTCGACCAGCCAGCACATCATAATAAAAAGAATCCCCAGACTTGTACAAAGGCAACATAAGACCCGCTTCAAAGGCCCCCACCGTGGTCAGCGAAATTCATCAAACTTATATGTCGATATCATCTCATAAGTAATATCATCAGCAGCGTAAAAACGAACATCGAATAGCTGAAGACCATGCTTTTCCTTGAAAACCTCCAGATCAATATGTTTGAAGGTCACTTTCTTCTCCCCAACAGCGACGCTACGTATTTCCTGAGAAATATCTTCCTCCTCCACGGGATCAGGCGCAGAACCCTTCGAAGGGTTTCTCTCGGAAGCTTTCCTCTTAGGATGAACCTTAGATACATCAGTCTTCGAAACCACTTCTTTCGAAGACCTCCCCTTGGGTTGAGACACTGGAGGGAGGTAGAGGATGTTGATGAGACGCGGAAGGAGGCGCCACTGACCGAAGAGGTAGGACATCCCGCGTTCTCTTAGGATCATCACGCAGATTAACTAAGTGACGAGAAACAGCATACCGCGATCCAGGAGCCTCTTTTTGCCGGTCCCCCTTCTTCGTATTCCCTCTATGCGACTCACCCCTCTTATAAGATAAGTGCCTCTGACCAGAAGAAGACGAAACCCTATGAATGCGGGCATCACCTTGGGAAGATTTAGACGAACCTCCACCAGGCGGAGAAACATCAGGATCCCTACGCGGAGGAGATCTACGCGGACTAGGCGGTGGAGTTTGATAAGAAATCCACGGACTGTCAGCCATGTCTGCGTAGTACACAAACAAGTTTCAAATTTCCGCGAAGACAAAACAGAAATAAAAAAACCCAATTTCATCCAGTTCTTCATAATCATGAACCAGACGGAAAATAAGAACAAACCCTAAATAAAAGGGGAAATAACAAATAGGGCAAGCATATACGAAGGAAGAAATCATTACTGTTTGTAATAACGAACAGGGACAATTATACACACACTTATATATATGTTCTTCATCACAAACACATATAGCAACAGTTCATCAAAAGATAATCAAGACACAGTAAAACCACCTACCTATAAAAAAAATTAAGCAGAAAGCCTCGACGAACAGTAGCATCAGCAGAAAACCTCGACGAACAACAGTAGCAGAAGCAGAAAACCTCGACGAACAACAGTAGCAACAGCAGCAGAAAACTTTGAGGAGCAACAGTAGCAGCAGCAGCAATTAATAACAAGGATACAAAAGCAGAGAACAAAGAATGAAAATTCCGAGGAAAGAGAAGGAATGAAATTTATGATAAGAGAATTTTCACATTCCTTCTCATATATACATGCAAAGAGTAATACGTTTTTCCACTACCCAAGAAGAAGTTATTACAAATAGTGGGGAACGTGCCCTAAAATCTAGGAAAATAGTAAAGAGAATATGAAGAGGGTAACACGTTTTTTCTTCCCACTTCGACTAACCGCCCAGTAGGAGGAAAAGAGGCAAATTGTAGGTACACATTTCATCTTCTTCCACGTGCCCACAAAGACACACGTGGAGGACATGCGGCTAAGGGTATCAAGATATGATATCACGCGTGGACATCCAAGAGTAACTTTATCCTATCTCTAGAAAGATCTAACATCTACGGCTGGGGATAGTCAGACTGACGCAGACAAGACAGGGGCAGAGGACAGCTGTCTACCGCGGATAGACATCTCAACTACCCGCATTAAATACCCTCAAACAGCATACGTTTCAGTCAGCATGTATTGGAAGCGCAGATAATACTGCGTATCCAGACAGAACACGCAGATGCAGCCGAGAACACGAAGACTTCTGTGTGAGTGGCACAAAACACAAGAGGATAAGGTTAGAACGGGCTTCAGAAGTGGACCCCACGTAACCTCCCTATAAATACCCCTCTCTCCCAAGTGAAGAAGGGGGCCGAAAAACATTGAGAGGAGAATATGAGAGAGACAGAGAGATAGAGAAGGTGTAAGTGAAGTTCCTCCTGCTATGCAGGCTTATATTGGTCTCAAAGTCATTCGACTATTTCTGTAACCTTCATACATATAATGAAAAACCCAAACCCGTAGACAAAGATCTGAGTGATAAATCATATAAGTTAATCGTTTCATCTATATTCATGCATTTATACTTTATATGTTCAATTCGATACTTATGGTATATCATGTTCGTACATTTTATATTTCATCCACTATTTATCTTATTGTATGAGCCAAGAACAATGATTGTAGTTGATGAGACGAGGAAGAGTATTAAAACTCTGAGTCAAGGATTCGACATAACCTATCCATTCCCCTCAGACGCAGCTTATTTACTGTATTGTCATGAATCTGCGCGCATTATTTGTGAATACTCAGATGACACCAGATCTTTGTGTTCACATCCATAACGTAAGCTTCGCTCCACTCTGAAATGCAAATGGCCTTTCTGCCATCAATTCCAATCCGCATATGTTATCTTCTCTCGTCCTCTGGGTAACCAGTCGTGGAAACCGCTGGACAATAGACAATGCTATATCTACAAACAAAACCTTTGACTATGTCAGAAACATTTAATATCTCTACTATTTTAATGTTTCTCGATGTTTTTGAGTGTTCTCTGCTAAAGTCGATTAGTTCTGCACACATGCGTTTTTTTTTTATCTTACAAATATTGTTTCGGAGTTCTTTGCACTTACTGTTGAAACCAGCATCAATTGTCGAATATAATAGCCTAGCACCACGATGACCCGAGAACGGACTGGGGTGCTCGTGTCTGGTTACGGAATAAAGGTACTCGACTGTTTCTTTTTGTCCCACAGTGACTGCTCGAATAGCACTTTCAAGTGGCACCAATTCACATTCGTCCCCGCTTAATATCTGGGTTGTGTTCGGATTCTTCCTTACAATCAACTCAGCGGCTTTGGCGTATCCATATAAGCCAGCAAGATGTAGTGCGGTTAACCCACCTGCTGTTTTTATTTCAAGTACTTCTGGGGGCGTGAGTTCTAAAATCTTCTCTACAAACATTAACTCCACCATATTACTTACAGCTAAATGCACGGCTGTTTGTAAACTAGTAGTGATGGCTTTCGTAGTCGCTTCTGGATTCTTCTCTAAAAATTTACTAGCCTCGTCCCAGTCACCAGTTATTGCTGCCCAAAAGAGCTGCTTGTATCCATCCAAAACATATTCATTCACCACTTGACTACCCTCTTCATCTAATTCAAACATGCATACAGCCAGGGGCAACAAAATATAAAATCAAATTTATCACAATAAATTAAAATATTAGGATATTCAGCTCTTTTATGAAAAATGGAATTCCTGGTAGGACATATGTAATTAATAACTTAATTACCAGACTGAAGCTCCTGGTCTATGATAGTTTGATGTCCATACAAATCACTCAATTGCAGTTGTTGCCGATGTTCAAATGGCTGCGGATATTGTTCTTTACGATCATCAGGTATCACCCGTATTATCTCCTCCTCGTACACTGATACTGATGGCAGGTTCGAGTTTACTGCCAAATCATCTGTAGTATGATCAATACTATGGGCATAAATATGTTTTTCTTTTTTTTTTTTGCTCGATAAAGATAGATTCATTAAAATAGGAAGGGATGTTTAAACAACAAATAACCACCGAAACAACAACGAAGGGAAGAAAAGGCCATAGCCTAACAGGAAAGCATCCAAAGCAGAGAGAAGAGAACTATCAAGGAGGGTTGAAAAACGACTCCTTCCATTCAGAAACTACATCACTAAGAACATGTTGATCAAAATATGTTTTTCTGGTTCCACTAGTGATCACTAAGAACTATAAATATGTTTTTCTGGTTCCACTAGTGATGACAAAGATCAAAATATGCACCAATTTTAAGAACATGTTATGCATGTATACAGCTGTTTATCAGGTACATACAAGTTGTAGACATGATAATTAATTACGTATACATACCTGGATGATTCAGACACAATAGGGATGGATTTTTTTCCTCATCATTTTTGTAACTACTACTACTTCTTAATATCTCCTTAATTTCATGTAGAGAATCTGCTTGTTTTGCTTGCGAGTCAACGAGTACTTTAAGTAATCTTGTGATTCCCATCATTATTTCCTGGAGAGATGGATTGTCACCAGCGTCCCCTACTAATTCTCTATTAGGACACATGGTAGCAGGTAGATGCCTAGAGGAAACTGGGAGAGAGAGAGATGAAGCAGCTCAGGTGCGCTAGGGGTGCCGGACTATTTTTTTCAGGTGGAAAAAACAGATTTCTTCAGGATTGTGTTCGCTTAAAAGTTGGAAAAATTTGGATGATGCAATACACCCTTGGAGTCACTCTGTTTCAATAGAAAGAAATTTGAAGGATACAAAAACTAGTGAATAAAATACAGCTAATATATTACCGTAATCTCATTAGTCAATGTCGAATACAGACAGTGCTTAATTAAAAAAATCCTCAATACAGCAGATTAATTAGTTTCGTTACAACTTTGTAATTCATAATCCAACTAACATGTTGATTACTATATGATTAACATAAGATGTGACAAAGTAATGATGTGCATGTTCGCAACCACCATCAATAATTGATCTAGTTTAGTAAAGTCTCCTCTCTAATCCACACCTAACCAGAATGCTCCACTCACTTTTTCTTATTTTTTAATTGCTTATTGAACATTCTTCTAGGAGTTCGTCATTTCTATCTAACAAAGTAAAATATACTTTCGTCAGCGTCCAACCAAAATAAATGGGGATGGTGACTAAGGTTGCATAAGAACCGGTCAACAAGACCTATATCGGTCTGGAACCGAAAATATCGGACCGGTACCTAATCGGTATCGGAGTAACCGGTACAGGAATCGGGAATGAAAATTAGGAACCGGAGTAGACCGGTATAGACACTGGTTCTGGGATTAGTACCGGCAGGTTCCGGCCTTAAAGAACCTGTTAATTAGGGCCGTTAGATCTATATCATTTTTAATCCTATCCGTCCATTTTTTTTAGGAAACCCTAATATTATCTAGTATGTGAGAAACTCTTTCCCTCTTATTTTTCTTTCTTCTTCGTTTTTTCTCTCTGAAGAGCAGTCTCTTCAATTCTTCATCTATGAATGCTATCGTCACCGCCATGATTCAAATCTTCCTCTCTGATACCACCTCTCGTTTTAATTCTTCATCTCCTTCAACATCAGTAACCAATCTCTTTGTTAATCTCACTAAAAATTTGTTTCTGAAATTGAAGAATTGGGTGTTTGCTGCTGTTCAAAGGGAGAAGATGGTGTTGATGGTTTGAGTAGGGTTTCGAGAGATTCAGATCTAGATGAAGAAAGAAATAGGCAGAAGATTGAATCCGATTTCTGAAAAGAAGACATCAACGGCGGCACAAGTCAATCAAACCAATCCACCCCTTCTTCTTCACTACCACTACCTTCTTTTTCACCAACAACTGAAGAGAAATCAGCTACCACTTTTTCTTCTTCAATCAACAACAACAAGTCAAGAACTGTTGTTGAAAAGTTAAGAAATTAAGATGGTTGTTGTTAATAATCAAGACAAGGATTTGAATGGGTTGTTGATTTTGATGGTCTGTGAGAAGAAATTTGTTTGAATCTGATTTTGTTGCAATCGAAAAGAAGGGAAAGATGGAAATGAATATTGGGTTTTGATTGATGTTGAGTTTAATACATGTTGATGTTGATACTTCCATTGAAGATGTGAAGAAGAAATGGAGATATCAAAGTGAAGAGCAAACCAGGATACAGGAGAAGTACAAGATGTTGATGATGTTCTTATCTAGGTTAGAGAATGGGAAAGTGATGGATCTGTTTGCAGATTTGAAATTGTTGTATTGTATTATCTGATTGATGTGGTTTTTGTTGTAAATGAGTATCTCAATGAATTTATGATAATGAATTCTCAGATTCAGATAGATATGGTGTTGATATTACAGGTAAAAACCCCGGTACCGGACTTGTATCGGACCGGTACCGGAGTACCGGTACAACTCCAGGTACAAGTACAGGGACCGGTTCTCAAAGTGAGGTACCGGTCAACACCATGTATAGGGACCGGTTCCATAAGAGAACCGGCCTGTACCGGACCATGTGCAGCCTTAATGGTGACGGATCAAGCCTTCTTTACTGTTTTTCACCGTCTTTTTCTTGAACGATTTTTTTGGGCACCACTATTTTTTTTTTGACCATGATTTGGTTAGGCCACATGTCGTATAGTTATAAGGGGTGTTTTAAAAGGTGGAGGTGACTATTTTACCCTTTAACTTATAACTCTACCACTTCTTCTTCTTTTTCTTCTTCTTCTTTTATTCTATAACTAGGATATGACCCGTGCCGCGGCACGGGTTTTGATTCAGAATGTTTGCTTCACTTGTTCGATTAATTATATTATTGTGAATCATACTCCTTAGGAGTTCAATGTGTAATAAGACATCATTATTGTGACGATTTCACAATACTATGAATTTGTATCATGTATATTACTTTATATCATTAGTTGTTAGTGTGATGGACCTGATGATCGATCTATCAACAATGAAATTGGCAATGAAACATTTTTCCACAATTATTTTTATGTTTATGAAGTTGTAAAATGTGATGGTCCTATTTCTATACCGCCAAATTATCATTTACCGTTTTTCTACCCATTGCAATCATTCGATGATGCCTGTGAATGCAGTTCAATTACTTCGATTTACTGAAATTTTTTAGTATTCCTACTTATAATTAAAGTGAATCTCCAACAATATTATTATTAATTCGGTTAGAGTTCCAATTCGTATATGTTAACCCAGAAAACTCAACTACATCTGTGTCTCCCAGTAAAGAAATCTTGTGGTTGCTCATCTTTTCCCGTCATTCGATTTTAGGCTTCCTTTGTCATTTCTTGAATAGTTCTATCAATTTTTCCATTTGGTTTTATTAGTGTAACCTTCGAAGAAAATTAGGGAAGTATGTTAGATTCTATTGGTATTGAACGGCTGTTAAACCTAAAACGTGTTCCAATTATGGTAGCCTTCTTAAATTCCTATCCATCGGTGGTCAACCTATGAGGGAGGTAATGTTTTTCCATGGTATTTTTTGGTCCTCTTTTATGTTCTTGGTGCATGACAATTTTTCAATAAACTTTCATTAACCATAAATTTTGCAAGCGATACGTGACAATCTGATTGATACCATCAGATTTCAACCAAAGATTGTGAAGTAACACATGAGAGGGTGTTCTGTGATCATTCTATTTTAAAATCCTACATGAAGGATGTGCCCATCAAATCCTCATACGGGTATTAGTAGTCATAAGTTGGTCAATCAATGGTTCTTGATATTCTAATGCATTTTTTTCATCGAATATAATTCAAAACCAATCACATCCTCTTGGAGTCTTAGGAGCTAGGGGTGGGAAAGTATGGATCTTAAAAACGGCTTCCCTTCAGATTTCGTGTTAGAAAAACTTTTGCTTATTATCAGATTCCTAGACAATGATGATATATAAATCTAACGCGAAGGCTTCTAATGATCAAGACCATAAACAATATACCAAAAACCAAAATAGTTATTTCTAAGAAATGTATTTTTGTCTGACATTTCCCTAAAAAAGAAAGCAAAAAAATAAAATCTCTAAGATATGCCTGCACCGTATGAAGAGATGTAATTTCAAGGCTCATATAATATAAAGAAAAAGAATATTAATCGGGAATCCTCAATCCATTTGATACCAACATGTACATGACATAGTCCAAATAAGAGGCTGAAACTCTCCAGCAGAAGTAGCAATACGGTTAGAAAATATTTAAAAATTCTAAGGGCAATAGCAATGGAACTGGGGCTTTCTTCGTTAATTATTTTCACTCCATGAAAATTTTCTTGATTTTGGCCGAAGAAGTCAAAGTTAAATTGGAAAACATAAAAAAATAAAAGATTAAATGATATGGGTATTAGAAAACCTAATATAAGAGTAAAAATGAATAGAGAACAATCATATTTGAATATCTTTTAACTTCAAACGAAGAAACAAAATCCTTATCACAATATACGACATTAATGAATAAAAACAAAAAGAAGTCAAATTGCATATATGACCAAAAAATTTAGGCATGAGGCACCATCATTCTTTTATTCCCTCCGTCCCCATTATAAAGGCGGAGAACTAAAATTCTTTAGTTCCTATAGATAGGCAAATAGTGATCTTAAAAACCAATTCCAATGTGGTTTCTTCCATATTTACCCTTATTAAAGAACATGATATTAACAAACTTTTAATGCCTTTAGTAACTCCCAAGAACAATTACACTTTCCGATGGATAAAAACTCTTAATAAATTGATATTTTCCATATTTCTTAGATAAATATATTGGAATTGATGAGGGTAAATCAGGGAACATATGGAAATTTTATAAAAACCAAAAACTTTCTTATTCTAAGAGAATTCCACTTTTCCGCCTATATATAGGGGACGGAGGGAGTATATGCTAAAAATGTAGATTTTGATTATGAAAAGGATTAAGTTAAAAGGGAATTTAATTTTGATAAAAGAAATGCTTTCACATTAAATGGGAAAAGTAACTCCCAAATAAATGACATTAAGAGGGTGGAGAGTAAATTCAAAAACTTATTAAATATGTGGCACTATCTAGATCACTATTTGCATGCTAAAAATGTAAATTGAAAATCTTAAATCTGGGACTCAATCTCAACCCTTCTTTATATGATAAAAATGTAGATTGAAAAACTTAAATCTAGACCGTCCTTTATGTGTCCCAAATGTAGATAACCGTCCATATGGAAAAACACCACTGTCCCTTATAATATAGATTTTTTTTCTTCTCTTCTTCATCAATTTATGATCATTCAAACCTGACCATATACAAATCTAATCAAAATCATCAAATTTTCATCGTCGTCGATTCATTGAATTTTTATCGTTGATTATCAATCTTTTGTAAACAAACTCGTCCACAAGTATTTTCCCACATACCCATTACTTTTAATTCGTTTTTGATTAAAAATTTTGAGTAGTAGTCATCAAAATAGGTTGAAAATGGAAGTAACAGTAGTAAGTTCGGTTATGAATTTTGTGAAAAAAACTTTGTCGAACTAGCCGAACTTGCTGGAACTGAAGAACAGTTCGGATGTTACGCAAAAAAAAAAAATCCTAACCGAACTCAGGTGTGGTAACTTCGCAATTTTTTTTCCTAACCGAACTAAGTTTTTTTAACTTCGCAATTTTTTTCCCAACCGAACTATGGTTTGGTAACTTTGCAATTTTTTTTTCCTAACCAAACTAAGGTTTGGTAACTTCGCAATTTTTTTTCCTAACCGAACTAAGGTTTGGTAACTTCGCAAAAAAAAATCCTAACGAGAATTTTCTCTCAAAACCTATATATTGATTTAATTTAATTTTTTTTATTTAATCCTACACTAATCGTTAATTATGTTAACTAATGATTCTACTAATCATTACACTAACTTAATTGAAAAAGATAATTTTAGTATTAAGATAAATATATGGATAAGAAATGACTTATTTTTACTTCAAATATCTTTCCCAAAAAGAAATAATAGTGCCCAAAAAATCGTTCTTTTTCTTTGGTCAGTTGATACTTATACTCCTTACTACAGTACTTAGTAGGAGGTCAAATTGTAAGAAATATTATGGGCTTACAATAGACGACCAAAATTATAATTTTGTGTCAAAAACCTATCATAGTGGGATGACTAAAATTAAATATGGTCGAGCTTTTTTTACTGTTTCGGATTATATTTGGTCCCAAATCCGAACTAAAACTACATTTAGTCGGGCGGAGTTACAAAATTCGTTCTATATGAGACGCAAACATAGACTTCGTTTAAACTTTAAAGTGAGGCGGAGATAAATTGACCGTCTGTTGGTCAGGCGTTGACATAAAATCCATCTGGTTCACGTGGATGTATTGAGTTCGCTTGGTGGGGCGAAGATATTGAGTTCGGCCAGTGACAGACGAACTTTTAGCACATCGTTTGATTTAAGGGTGAGGTGGCATGATGAGTCCACATCATCAGGCGTGCATATAGAGTTCCCTTGTCACCCGAGCGTAGACAACACATGCGTTTGACATCATACAAACATTTTGCATCCACACTACACCAGGCGTTAATATTATGTACGCTCGGCTTAAACGTTATTTATATGTCCACTCAGGTATGAGACGAGAATTATATATGTGCTTGATTTCACTAAATGTTCGCTCGACCAAGTTTTGTTCTTCCATCATAGCGTATCACCACGGAGTGAATCAAATTTTTTTAGTATTTTTTGGTTTTTGGTCTTTGGTTAAGGTTGCCTGATTGGAGATGTTCAGGTCCCAACCCATACTAAATAGTACAACGGGTCCAGAATGTTAACATTATTCTGCTACAAGGGATTTTTATTTTTATTTTATTTGTGGTGCCACAAGGGATTTTTATTGATTCAGCTACAAGAGATTCTCTTTCTTTTTTTTTTTTTGAAGTATTTTTTTTTTGATGCCACAAGGGATTTTTATTGAAATCGCGAATATTTACTCTCGCGTTGCGCAAAAAAATCATTTCATAGATGATTGGCTATGATGGTATATGTAAAAATATTTGGAAAAATAGAAAAGAAAAAGTCAAAACGAAACAGATTGGTAAGATGTAGGTGATATCATTCCAAACGATGTGATAACACCAGAGCGAAATAAAAATTGTGATGTTGTCAGATTTTCAATGATCTAATAACACGAGAGTGAAAAAAATTATGATTTTTATTTGTTTTCATGTGGATATATAGCACGTCTTTTAATGGTGATGCAAGTAAGAGTGGCTATTTGTGTGAAAGTGATAGAATAGGGTAAGTGTTTTATTTTAGAGATAGCCGGACTCAGTTCAGGCGAGAGAGAGTCTGGGAATCGGGCGATGAACTCAGCAAATCTTTTCTTTCAGGTCTCATTATTTGTTCTTCTTAGGATTTGCATTTGTTTGTGTTTTCTAGATGATTGGTGTTCATTATTCAAGTAGTTATAACGGATTTTGGTCCTGAAAAATGAAAATTCTGGTAAAAACCCAGAGGAATTAGTTTTTGGACAGGAATGTATCTAAATTCTACCAATCGATCTGCCTGATAATCTCTTCGATGAGGGTTTAGGTTCATGGAAGTTCTCCTTAATAGGAAGGTTGGACTTACAGAAAATTAAATTTTCTGATGTTGCGGTAATATTACGTAATCATTGGAAATTAATGGGTGACTGTAAATTAATTCCTCTGGGAAGAGGTTTCTTCAGTATTCAACTGGATAATGAGGTTTGACTTTAAGTACATTAAATCTGGTTTATGGGAGGTCACCAATCAGATTCTAAGGGTTCGCGATTCGGTTTCGAATCTTCGTCTAGCAAATCAGAGAAATTCAAAAGCCATGGTACGGGTCCGATTTTCCGGATTAATCTGGAAAAGAGAAGATATTATATATTTAAGATCTGTAAGGAAATTGGTGAACCTATTAAGACTGATGAAGCTACCCGGAAATGAGAAATTGGATATTATGCAAATGTTTTAGTGGAAATAGATTTTTCTCAATCAATTTCTAATAAGATTTAGATTTATACTAAATTTGGTAGGTTGTTTTTAATGTCTTGATCCTTGTTTGTCCCAAATTTTGAAATAGTTATAAAATTATAGGGCATTTAGTTACTGAATGTAGGATGGAAAATGTAAAGAAAGAAAGGGATAGTCATGTTGGTTCTAATTCTAATGTTTAGCAACAATGTAAAGGAAGAGAAGGTATTGGAAAAGTTACATTAGAATCATGAACTTCCATATCATATATCTAAACAATGAAGATTTTATTTTGGAATAAGGGGCCTTAGAAGAACTAAGGATCAAAGTAAATTATGGTCTTTAGTCAATCAATATAGTCCTAGTTTAGTTTGGGTAACTGATACCAAATCATTTTGTACTACTGAATCTACCAGGGATGCAGAGAATGGTGATTCATAATTCAGTTTTTAAAAATAAATGTACTCTAAATGTAATCAAAATATTAGTACTCTAAATGTAATGTCAAGTCAGATGATCACTGTTAGCATTGCTGTTGTGTTCGATTCAGGAATGCGTGCTCATGTTAAAACTGTGCAAAAAAAAGATTTTTATGGTCATAAATGGAGTTGATTCTCAAGAAGCCATGGATAGTGCTGAGAGACTTTAATGTTGTGGTTTTTATAGAGGAGAAGTGTGGTAGTGGAACTTCTAATATAACTGATATATGTTGGACTTTACTATTTGTTTGGATAATTGTGACTTACTACAAGCTCCTAAAGCTAGTTTACAATATTCATGGTCAAATTGTCAATATGGAAGCGGTAGAATTTTATGTAATCTTGAAAGAGTATTCTTCAATCAACAATGGTTACAGCTTTATAGTTTCATGGTCAAATTGTCAATATGGAAGCGGTTGAATTTTATGTAATCTTGAAAGAGTATTCTTCAATCAACAATGGTTACAGCTTTATAGTGATTTGGATTACAAGGTTGGTTTGAGAGTGGCCTTTCCTAAACCCAAAAATATACCCAAAAATTTCAACAAAAAAAAATGCGGATATCACATCCTAATTTCTCTCAAGTTGTTCATGAGTTGCGCCAATGAAGTAGTTGGTGATTTAGCTAAGTGGAACCGGAATGTCTTTGGTAACATGCACATTAAGATTAAGGAAGCTGAGGAAAGAGTTAAAAATGTTATGTTGAGGTGTGACAATAATCCTTTTAATGAAGCATCTCTAGATAATTTAGTAGAAGCTAGCTCAATATGAACATGCTAGTAGGGAAGTGCAAGCAGATAATTTAGTGATACAGAAATATAAAGTTAGGTGATTGAAGGGAGCTGCCAATACCAGTTTTTTCATACCAATTTGAAAATTAGAAATTTTATAAACTTAACTAGTGAGCTTGAAGATAATAATGCGAATACAATTTCCGATCAGTCACAAATAGATGATATCTTAATTAACTGTTTTTCTAAGAAATTTGAGTACCAGAATGTCAATATTGCAGAAAAAGATGTTAGATGTTGTACCACAAGTTATAACTGAGGAAGATCAATTTTTCTTAGATGATATGCTTGTAGCTGAAGAGATTAAAAGAATTCTCTTTGATATGGATCCAGAAAGTGTTCCAGGACCTGGTGGATTCTAAGAGCTATTTTACGAATCCTGTTAGGAGATTATTTACACTGATTTATTAGCAGCAACCCAATTCTTTTGGAGGAGAAGATATATTCCTAAATGTTTGAACTCTAGTATCTTAGTACTTATACGAAAGGTTCGGGGCACTAAGAATACTAATCAATTTAGACAGTACGTTTAAGTAATATGGTGTTTAAAATTTTTACAAAAATAATACTAAAAGAATGGACAGTTTAATAGTGAAACTAATATCTACGACAATTATCTTATATCAAAGGCATAAGTATTCATGAACAAGTTCTTTTGTCTTCTGACTCGGTAAATAAATTGAAAAGGAAAATAAGAGGTGGTAATGTAGGACTCAAACTTGACAATTCTCAAGTATATGATTCAGTTAGTTGGGAATTTCTATTTAATTAGGTTTTAACTAAATATGGATTTTCTTCTTCCTGGTGTGATTGGTTGTTATCTTTTTTCAGTCAGTTAAGATATCTGGCATGGTTAATGGTAGACCTTGTGGTTCCTTCTCTTTTGGAAGGGGATTGACACAAGGTAACCCATTATCTCAAATCCTTTTTGTACTAACAGAAGATATTTTAAGCAGGAATTTATCTCACTTAATATAACAAAGAAAACTCATTCCAGTGGTAGTGAAGAAAGGAGCGCATCCAACTCATCTGTTTTTTGCAGATGATGCATCCATCTTTTGCAATGGATCTAAGAGGAGTTTGAATAACTTATTTCAATTACTTGATGAATATCAGTTAAGTTCAGGACATATCATCAACATGGTAAAAATAAATTTTTTTTAGATGGTGTCACTGATGTTAGAAAACAACAAATAGTGAAAATGTTATGGAACTTTATAAATTTTTTTGACAAGTATCTTGGTGTAATTCTTGCTCCAAGAAGAGTAATAGAGGAAATGGTATGGCCAATGGTAGAGATAATTAAAAGTAAGTTAGCTGCTTGGAAAGGTAAGCTACTCTCATTTCGAGATAGGCTAGTGTTGGTTAAATCGTTTTTATGTAGTATTTCATTGTTTAACCTGTATGTTTACAAATGGACTCTATCCGTGGTTAAATTTTGTGAGAAATTAATAAGAAACTTCTTATAGCCTGGTGATGGTGAATTTGGAAATTTAAAACCTTATCTTGGAAAAGAGTATGCGCTCCTTCCAGTAAAGGGGGACTTGGTATTAGAAGACTATAAGTGATCAATAAACCCAAAAATGTACCTAAAAAGTTCAAAATGTGGATATCACATCCTAATTCCTCTTAAGTCGTTCATGAGTTAGGCCAATGAAGTAGTTGGTGATCCTCCTTTTATCTTCTTGCAAAAGCTGAAGAAATTGAAGCAACTGTTGAATAAGTAGAACTGAAATGTCTTTAGTAATGTGCAAGTTAAGATTAAGGAAGCTGATGAGATGGTTAAAAATGTTATGTTGAGGTGTGACAATAATTATTTTGATGAAGCATCTCTGAATAATTTAGTAAAATCTAGCTCAAAGTGAACATGCTAGTAGGGAAGTGCAAGCAAATACTTTATTGATACAGAAATATAGAGTTAGGTGATTGAAGGGAAGAGATGCCAATACCAGTTTTTTTCATGGCAATTTGAAGATCACATATTCTAGAAACTTAATTAGTGAGCTTGAAGATAATAATGGGAATACAATTTCTGATCAGTCTCAAATAAATGATATCTTAGTTAACTATTTTTCTAAGAAATTTGAGTACCAAAATGTCAATATTATAGAAAAAAATGTTGGATGTTGTATCACAAGTTATAATTGAGGAATATCAAGTTTTGTTAGACGATATGCTTGAAGCTCAAGAGATTAAAAGAGTTTTCCTTGATATGGATCCAGAAAGTTTTCCAGGACCTAATAGATTCTCAAGGATATTTTACAGATCCTATTGGGAGATTATTCACACTGATTTAGTCGCATTAATCCAATTTTGTTGGTGGAGAAGATATATTCCTAAATGTTTGAACTCTAGTTTCTTAGTAATCATACCAAAGGTTCAGGATGCTAAAAATACTAATCAATTTAGACCAATAGGGTTAAGTAATATGGTGTTTAAAATTTTTACGAAAATAGTACTAAAAGAATATGCAGTTTAATAGTGAAACTAATATCTCTACAAAAGGTAGAATATATCAAAGGAAAAAGTATTCATGAGCAAGTTCTTTTGGCTTCAGAATCGGTAGATAAATTGAAAAATAAAATACGAGGTGGTAATGTAGGACTCAAACTTGACAATTATCAAGCATATGATTAAGTTAGTCGGGAATTTCTCTTTAATTAGGTGTTAACTAAATACAGATTTTCTTCTTCCTGGTGTGATTGTTTGTTAACTCTTTTTCAGTCAGCTAAGATATCTGTCACGGTTAATGGTAGACGTTGTGGTTTCTTCTCTGTTAGAAGGGGATTGACACAAGGTGACCCATTATCTCAAATCCTTTTTGTAATAATGGAAGATGTTTTAAGAAGGAATTCATCTCACCTAGTATAAAAAAGAAAACTGATTCCGTTTGTAACGAAGAAAGGAACACATCCAACTCATATGTTCTTTTTGCAGATGATGCATTCATCTTTTGATATGGATCAAAGAAGATCTTGAATAACTTGTATCAATTACTTGATGAATATCAATTAAGTTCAGGACATATCATCAACATGGTAAGAAATAAGTTTTCTGTAGATAGTGTCACTGATGTTAGAAAACAACAAATAGTGGAAATGTTAAGTATAGAACTTTCTAAATTTCCTGACAAGTATCTTGGTGTAATTTCTTTGGTTTGTCTTTCGCATTTCATCCATCGTCTTGCTCCAGGAAGAGTAATAGTGGAATGGTGTGGCCAATGGTAGAGATGATTCAAAGCAAGTTAATTGCTTGGAAAGGTAAGCTACTCTCATTTCAAGATAGGCTAGTGTTCGTTAAATCGGTTTTATGTAGTGTTTCATTATATAACCTGTCTGTTTACAAATAGACTGCATCCGTGGTTAAAGTTTGTGAAAAATTAATATGAAACGTCTTATAGCCTAGTGATGGTGAATTTGGAAATTTAAAACCATATCTTGGAAAAGAGTATGCACTCCTTATAATAAAGGGGGAGTTGGTATTCGAATACTAGAAGTGATCAATAAAGCTTTGTCAATGAAGATGGTATGGAAAATATTAAACTCTGACCATGAATGGTCATTATTCTTCTGAGTTAATTTTAAGGACCAAAATGGGCAATAGAATGCTAATTGAAAAATGTCTTCGGTATGGTCATGTTTGAAATGGGGTTGGAACTCTTTAAAGGATGATATAAGATGGTGTATATAGAGGGATGGTGAAATATTTATGTCTGGCTTGACACGTGGGTTAGAGAAAATCCTTTGATAAATATTATTGGTCTAACTGACAGTGTTAAGGAAAATATTCATATGGAAGGTGAAAGATCGTTTAAATGGCAGAGATTGGGTTGAACATCACAATATCTGTCCATCATTGTATTACCTGATGTTTATGGAGGTGCAGATTAACTTGTGTGGATCTTAGGTAGCAATTCGGAGTGCGGCATACATACGGAACGACAAACGTACGAGTACTATACGTATTTTTAAAAGTTAAGTTCGGTCAAAAGTTCGGTCAAAGGTTTGTGATTCGGTAATAGTACGGAACGATATACATATATGTATAATTCGTTTTACTAGTTTGAGTTCGGTGTTGAAAATATGACAGACATTAATTAATAAAATAATATATTTTATGGTTGGAGGAGCATGATTTGTGACCTAAATACAATATACGCTTAATATACCTAACTATGACACCAACAAATGGTTGGTGCAGTGGTTGAAGGTTAGGCCTAGAACGCAACACGGTCGAAGGTTTAAGATTTGAATATCTCCACCCCTTCCACCACTTGTTTTTGCGGAAAAAAATAAAAAAATATGTGGGCTGGGAATTACAGTTGGGATTCTGAGTGTAGTTAGGATAAAGTAACAATCCAGCCGGCGAATAGACATCTGATTAACTAGTGGATTCGTAAAAATTGTGATTTATTCGCTAAGCTCAAAAAACACGCGTACTAGGTACGAGAGTTAAGTAGTTCGGCCGTATTAATGAATGATACGCTAAAATTCACGAATTATTCACGTATGAAACGCCGAATTACTAACTAGGTTTTGGAGTGATGATTTTAAAAAGGAAATTTTCTACAACAGCTGTAGTTGAGAAGCTGAGGTTAAAGGAACCAATATTACAGTGCCTTAAATTCATGTGGAAGTCTTTCGTATATGCATGCTAGTATTCCAAGTATTATTTGGATAATTATTCAAGGAGTATGTGTTGGTAATTGCATAACAAGGAGTAAAGAATTTGAAATGGTCTCTAGGTGTTTTTTTGTATGGCAGAACAAGATAGTACGGAACATCTTCTCTGGCAGTGTAATTTCACCGTAGAAGTTTGGTATTGGCTGTGCTCAATTTTTGGTTTCAACAGAACAAATTCTTGTGAAGAAATTTATAAATGTTTTAATAATAAGAGTCCTTTAGTTAAAGAAATTTGGATGACTGTTGCCTTTGCGGTTATGAAAAAACTGGTTTCAAAAGAACAACATGCTCTTTGAGGATGTTGAAAAAAAATATGATTAGATTCAAAAATAAAATTTTCCAGCTAGTGCATGAACTAGTTTATAGGATGAAAGACACAAGGTGGGTTCAAAACTATGATACTTACATAATAATCTTTTTAGATTGGGAAACAAGCTAATGAAATACACTTGCATTAAGGAATGTTTTTGGAATTATCCAAAGTATGGATACATTCTTTTTTTGTTCCGATGGTGCATCATATGGTAATCCTGGTAATGCAGGATTTTGTATAGTAGCTAGGGATCATATATGTCAAGAAATAGGCACAATATTTGGAGGGCTTGGAATTGCAACCAACTATATAATAGATGTTTTTGTTATTCTATGTGCTTTAGAATGGGTTGTTGTGTAGGTGTCATAAATGCTATCATTAGGGTTTGATTCCGAGTGTATGATTGGTGATTTCATCAATGGGATAATGCCTTGGTGCATCAAAGCAAGATGGTTAAATGTGTGTCAGAAGATGAATGATATAAAATTTTGTCATCGTTTGTGAGAAATAAATTTCTTAGCTAACCTTTCGGCTAAGAAAGGTGCTAATATTAGTGCTGGTGAAAGAATAATTCACACTAGGAGGTCTATTTTCTGAAGAGAATAGAGATCTAGAGGTGGCCTACTTCAAGTTTTGTAGATGATTAAGAAATTAGACTGCAGTTATTGTAGGTTTTGTAACTGTTAAAGTCCTTTTTATCTAGGTTTCTTTTCTTGGTTGTAAGTTTTAATTTTACCTTTTGGGTCTTTTTAAATAAAATTTATGATTAAACAAAAAAAATGAGGGTAAAAAAATTTTTGTTGAATAACCATTCAAAAAAAAAAACTGCATGAAGCTTGCCATGTTATCTAATAATCGTGTCTCCCGAAAATTACTTTGTGACAAATATCTGCATTGTGCTAAAAACCTACCACGGGATATAATATTTGCACTTAACCCAATATCTAGTACTGCAATCTGAAAAATGTGTCCATCCTTCATCTTTTTAAATCTATCATATGATCAAAACTTTGTTTTGAGTTTCTGAAATTTTTTGTGTACCATGATCTGTTTGTCTGTAAAAGAATTTACTATCCGGCTCAAAGTACGCGTTATAACTTGAAAATTATGTCGAACTTAAAAATTTGACGTTGCAACGCAATATCTTTCTATTAATCCAATCATATGTTATGGTTTTAGCTCAAATTTTCCACCCAATGAAAAATTTATCAAATGACTTAAATTTATCAATTGACTCGTGTTAAAGCATTTCTCGGTTGAATCCACCAAGTGTTGGTATGTCAAGTTTGTTGTCAAATTCGGTTCCAAAACTCGAAGTTGCTTGATTTGGTTAATAGAATCCACTCCGTTATATTAGACTAAGATCATATAAATACTAAGACTTCACTCGTGAAGAACCTGAAGACGTATCGTCATTAGTGAAGACATCATACTTCGGTTCGAGGTTAGTAACAACAAACTTGACTTGTTCCATTTTTATGATTTGTTCTTTCAAGTACGTAAGTATTTATCGAAACATAACATACAAAGTAAAATTTGTTTACAATAACTTTAGTATTGTGACTTTGTCATTATACTATGATTATAGTATCAAGGAATGATATACTAGTTTTTTTATACATCGATCCTAAGTATATGGAGTTACGAAGTATAGTCTATTTATGTACTTCATAGAATCAACACAACACTAATTGGTAATTCATTATTGCTTGTTGTGGTTAACTTCTAGATGAATCTGTATCATGGAATTGTGTTTAACTGCATAGTTTAAAGGAGTAGACTTCCAAAACTTGTTTAGTAGTTGAATATGTGATTCAAGGATCAATTCTAAAGACCAATGCTGAACAAGGTTGGATGCTTCACGCCCAAAGAGAAGCGAGCTACATCTGACTGATCCACCTGACGAAAGACTTTCTCTACACTATGACCAGTTCCTACTGTATTCTAAGAACCAATCCCACGTAAGGATCTCAACTAGGACCGATCCCTTATAAGGATATAAACTAGGATCAATCCTGAGGATATATGTCTGAAGCGATCCCTTGCAAAGATCTAAGTCAGAATCGATCTTATATGTATGACTGAAACTTATATTCTCGTTATGTCTACTATCTTAGGGTTTCCGTAGCCATCGAGATGCACTTGATTAGATTGGAAATGTTCACATAAAGTCGACATAGTATATGAACATGTGATAAAATCTAATATCTTAATGTCCAAGTATTTTCCTTCGACACTCAAAGCATGATCCTGGAACCGAAATTTCAATATCTTTTAGATACTCGAATATATGCTTACCATATCCCAGAGGTTTGCATATCTACAGTTATTATTGTTAGAGCATATCTCGGTTGAACCCACGAAGCTTTGGTGAAAAGGGGGGGTTCTAACAATCACACCCAATATTTTTTTCGGAAATTTGTATGAACTAGCTATAATATAATTCTGTGAGAGTCAAGTAGATAGTCATACTCAATCAAGGAAATACATCCAAGAGCTGTATCTTTATTTGTCAAAACAATTTGTAATCAAACAGATAGGAATTTTTCAGCCTGATTCATATGAGAAATAACTTGAACGGTGTCAAAAACCAATGTTCCAGTGTCAGACAATTACTACCCAACAAACAAGGTTGGGTTTCCCTATTGATTGTACCGCAAAACCTGTGATATTTTAATTATATAAACAAATATAACGTGGAAAAGAAATAACACGGACACCAGAAATTTTGTAAACGAAGATACCGTAAATGAAAAAAAAACCCGGGACCTAGTCCAGATTTAAAAACCACACTGTATTAAGACGCTACAGACATTATCCTACTACAAGTTAACTTCGGACTGGAATGTAGTTGATCCCTAACCAATCTCTCACTGATCAAGGTACAGTCGCGTTCCTTGTGGCTCTAAATCCCAGAACTCTACGGAAATGTCTATTCTGATAGATAAATATGTCTCCCACGGAAATCCCTATGAAGTTTTGTTCTGTCTTATGATAAATCTCGGTGCACATGACCCAATTGATAATTCGGTCCTATATTCCCGAAGAATATTCTAGAAATATCAATCACCTCACAATAACTTAACTATGTGGTAGTATAACAAGTTATTGTGGAATCAAAAAGAATGAGACGAAGAGCTTTGTGATTACTTTTTATATCTTACCTATCAGAGATAAAACTCGAGCAAATATTAGAGAAGATAGTACTCAACACAATAGAACAAGTAAGATCATAATATGCAACTACAGAGAAAATAGTTGGATCTGGCTTCAGAATCCCAATGAAGTCTTTAAGTCATTAACCTATAATGGTTTTAGGAAAAACCTAGGTTATAGGATAATCGACTCCAGTCGCAACTAGTAACACATAGAGGTGTGGGGATTAGGTTTCTCAGTTGCTAGAGTTCTTCTTCATATAGACAATCAAATCAGGGTTTGCTAAGTTATCTTACAAACAACATATTAGATGAAAACCTGATTTAAGATACAAGATAAGTTTGCTTGAAACCAAAGCAATATATTTCCATAGTTAGATGGTCTTAGCTTGTCATACACAAGTGAAATATACTTTCATTTAGATAAGGGTAACTGTACCTAAACGTGTATATTGAGTTGGCTCATTAACAGTTAACTGAAGTTAGCCATATGAACACTTTTTCCTTAACCCCATTCATCTAACACATCTAGATGAAATATGATGATCAATAAATCATGAAAGATAACCAAATGAATCTAATTGTGTTACATTGAGTTGTTCAATTGTTGACAATCACATAGAAGTATATATGATCCAATTGAAACAAAATCATATTGATTCGTGTTATACAAAGCACAACAATCAGTTCATGAACACTAAGCCATTGTTTGCAAAGATTGCATTCCTTATTTCATAAATGTATTTTTTCATAAGTATGAAAATATACTTAACCGATTTTAGAACTTTAACCACTCATTTTGCAAACGGGTACGGAAACTAAAGTTCCGGACTTTGGTCTTGACCAACAGTTTGCAACTGGGTATGAAAACTGTTGTTACGGACCTAATTCGGGTAAAACCGTTCGCATACTGGTATGCAAACTTTGTTTCCGGACCTGAATCATACCAACACATTTTGTACACTAGGTACGCATACTTTGATGTTTTCCAGACAATGGTTTTTGCTCTAAACTCCCATTTCAATCATTGAAACATTCTTATAAGACGACAATGGATGTTTCACACAAACCATTAGCTTATAAGCAATTTTCAAGTGATCGAATGATCAATACGAAACATTCCAAGTCGACATCAAATGATTGTCTCACACAAATCATGTAAGATGTTTCAAGAAAATTTCCACATGGTCATATTTTGACTTATTATTTAGTTTCCAAAAAATAAATTATTTCTAACTAAACTCGTTAAGAATAATGATGAACTTAGCTAAAGCAAAAGTCTACAAACACATATTTCGAGAAATAGATAAGCGATTTAAACTCAGCTCGAAATATCAAATGTGTATGATATGAAAGTCTATACAACTATACGCCTTTAGTCTCAATAAGAGATAGAATAGTGTGGAATAGACTTCTGAGTGATAGATAAGCTTTAGTCTCCATATACCTTTTGTTTATGAAGTTCCTCCGACTTCTTATGTAAATCTCCGTCTTTAGTTGTAAGAGCTGTGAAGTCTAAAGCTCAACTACACAATCTATCCTAGTCCAAGACTCCTGTAAGTATACTAGAAATCAAGACTATAGTTTTGATCAACTAAACTTGACAAACAAGCTTGAGATAGCAACAGTTGCGAGTTCGAACGAGAAATCCTCTAACAATCTTCCCCTTTGTCAATTTTAGTGACAAAACTACGAATACATATGGATTACAAAATAAATAAACTTTGTAGCTTAAGATCCATCATGCTTGATTTCCTTGGTTCTTCAACATTCCTTGAAATCTTTGTCTCTCCAAGTAATTCAGTGATTCTGAATGTGTTCAAATGACCATCATTGTTGTTGAAGATCCGTAGCCATTACCATAAGAAAAAAGTTGTTCTCAATTATTGTATACGGTGTCATAGTATTATTACACAGCATTAAAGTCCAATTACATCACAACTTTGACAATAATACTATGGTGATATGTATCTCTCTGATAGACGCATTTATGTGTCTAATATAGCTCATTTGTATATATTGTTAGTACTCGATATTGTACTTATTTGGTTATTTTATGTATTTGTAGGTGTTTTTGGAAAATAATCTCTTGCGGCGAATTTGGCTAAAAATGTGGTATCTGGACCTCCGTTGATAACGTACCGGAAGCGCCTCAGAAGTGTACCGGAAGTATCCCAGAAATACCCCGGAGGAACCCCGAAAAAAGTGCGGAAAATGCCTCAGAGGACACTTGCTATACGGACCCTTGATTTTGGATAAGGGGTAACCTAATTACTAAGGGGTGACCTATTTCCAGGCAGCTGCTAAAGGGAGAACAGCACAGGATAAGGGCACCCACCTTCTTCACGTTTTGAATTAAAAAAATGGCGGGAAAATGCATGCAGCGTCTGGCAGATTTGAAGATCGAATTTTGGACGTGATTTTAGGAGATTCAATTGTTGTATTTGGTACGTATGGACTCTGCATGACTAATCAGGCCTGATACAATCAATTGGACCCAACCAATTGGGCTGGAATGTCCGGGAGAAATAATCAAAGTTCAAACAGGACACGTACTTTCTGATTCAAGTTTCAAAGATTTGTGAGAGATATTTGGGAGAGTTTGACGCTGGAAATTAATGTATTTAGTCTTGTTCACGTCTTAAGAAGAGTTTGGTACCTATTTTATAGCTAACAGACGCGTACAAACACTGAAGAGGTGATTATTCTCTCAACAGCGCCGAGAAGAAAAAGAAAAGAAAAAGTCGGATTCAGTAGAGATTTTTGGGGATTAAAAGACTATATAAGAGTTGGTTCAAGTCATAGAAAAGTTTAGAAACCTTTAGGAGAGAGTTTAGAGTCGATGAGAGCCTAGGAGAAGCAATTATAGAGGAGACAACGCTGCTGCTGCTGCCATTAAAGCTTCTGAAGAACACGAAGAACAGACTCGCAGAGTCAGTCGTTCTTCAGCAGACTTATTTTCATACCACTGTCGTTGTTTCACAGCAGTAGATAGTTATCGTTTACAGCAGTCTTAAATTACCATACTCTTTTGTAACAGTGGCGCTGTAACACCACTACAGCGTTGCAAATTCCTTTTTCATCTTATATTCATCAATAAGAACACCTATTTTAGCCATGAATTTATCTTGTGAGTGTGTTTTTGGGATGAGGAGCTAAACCCATTAGCCAAGGCGACGGAGGAAGCCATTGGTCCTTATTTATGGTATAATTCTAACTTTATTATTTATTTGCAATATTATTACATGATTATTTGCATGGAATTTTAATTGAAAAATTGATTTTTATTGAATAATTGTGATTCATTTTGATGGAGCATGCTTAGTTTAAGACTCTTGATGTTTCATGCTTGGTGTTTACATTTATTACTTCAAAAATCTACAAAAGGCATAATATTAGAATCACTCTAAAAGAATAATTGCATGAATATTAATTATTAGAATTTATCAAATAATGGGTCAATGGTGGAATCCAAGTCTTGGTGTTTTTCTCTAAAGGTTTGAACTATTTTATTTATTTGTGTGTTTAATTTAAATCTAAAAAAAATTGTTTTCTTCACAAGTCTGAAAAGACCCCTTTTTACCACTACTACTACAATCACTATTTGATAAACCATCACTCTCCCCCTTAGTCAATACTTCATCTCACAACTAAAACCACCCCCTCTACATAATGATCCGTAAACCATATGTATGTAGTATGAACTACAAAATAATTCTTCCCCTTTGTGAATATAAATTGGCAAAGGTACGAAAAATACGGTATCATAATGAAATTCTCATAGAGATATTGATAGACGCATTTATGTGTCTATTTTGATCTCGATTTTCTATATTGTTAGTACTCATTTTCGTACTTATTTTGGTATTTTATGTATTTGTAGGTAATTTTGGAGAAATAAGCATTTGCGGCGAAATTGGCTCGAAAAGTGGTTTTTTCGCTCGTGGGAGAAAATTACTAAAAAAAACCCTCATTTGGATAAGGGGCACCTCAATTACTAAGGGGTACCCAGTTGATAAGGGCCACCTCAGGGAAACTACTATTCGCACCCCATCAGAGGATAAGGGGCACACCATCTTCTCCGTTTGAAATTCAAAAATGGCGGGAAAGTAGGTGCAGTTTCTGGCAGATTTAGGGGTTGTGATTTGGACCAGTTTCAAGGAGATTCAAACGTTGATTCTCATGGGCTAAGCCTGTTTTGGCAATCCAATGTCGGTACAGGTGATGAAATGGAAGAACTTTGGCTGGATATTGAGTTTTAGTAATCAGGGAAAGGTATTTTCTCGGGTTTATATCGATGATTTTCTGGGCAGATTTTGTTGGATTTTCTCGTCAAATTGACTTGGTTCGGGCCTGTTTAAGCCAAACAGGATTGGTAAAGCTTGTGAATTCGAAAACAGAGGGAGATGCACCGAGTTTGGATAGACAGAGATACTCGGGATTTGCTGAGATTGAAATAAGAGAATTTACGTGAGATAAAGGGATAATATCATCCCTGTTGGATTGAGTTTATATTTGGAAAGAGTTTTGGTGAGAAGGGACTCTCTGTTAGGGACGCGTGGAAAAGATAAAGAGGGAAACAAATCCCGTGCTTGGAAAGAAAGAAACGAAGAAGATTTGGAAGAATTTATTCGCAACGATAATGTCCTGTGGTGTATATAAGAGGTCGGAGAGGTCACAACTAAGAGGGGGATCGAGTAGTTGGGGGTCGATTGAATCGGAGCAGAGAAGCGCAGGTGAAGTTGCAGGAATATTCACTTGCTGGTGAAGAAGAGAAGTTGAAGAACATTGGACAGAGGAGGACAGTCGCAGAGGCCGTCTTATTCAAACAACACAACAGAAGTATCGTTGTTCAACCGATCTCATATATCACAATCTTGTCATCTTTTCTCTGTAACAGTTCAAAACCCATTTTAACAGTCTGTTTGTAACGCCTCTCTAGCGTTGCAAACTGTCTGCTTTATTAGTTTTCTCTTGCTTTTCACACTTTTGAGCTATAAACACCTATTTTGAGAATTTGAATAATATGAGGAGCTAAACCCCAACACTGGGATGACGGAGAAAGCCATATTTCATGCGTGTGGTAATTATATTTAATTCTTTTTATGAATTTTTGCATTAATTTAATCGTTTTATGATTTTTCCTAATTAGTTGTGAAGTCGTATGATGATGTATGCTTGGTCTCAGTGCTTTTGATGCATCATGCTAGTGATTTACAGTTAATCTTTTTAAAATCTACCCTGGCAAAGAATTAGAGTCAATAAACAAGAGCTATAATTGTCTAAGAATTGATTTTTGAACCACATGATATGAGGTTTGGTGGAATCCTGAGTCTCAGTAATCTCTCGACATTGTGACAAACCTTGTATATATATTTTCTTCATTTTTATTGTTTTCTATTTTTAAATCTGAAATCAGTCTCAACAAGTCCGAGAAACGAACACTTTACTTACCACTACAAAATTACATCAATTTTTGGCGCCGCCGACGCGGATTTGTTTTAGGTTTCTTTTTATTTTTCTTTTTTTTGTTCTTTTTTACGCGTTTTGGTATTTTTCGATTCTTTTCAGACTTGGAGCGAAGCTACAAGGAAAGAAAAAGTGCTATAAAAGGAAAGCATCGCCAGAGAAGGAAAGAAAAGAGGAATCAAAAAGGAGTGAAGAAGAAGATTTTGTATATAGTTATTTTGTTTTATTTTTAAAAATTGTAAATATGGTTTTATTTTTGTAATTTTTCTTTTCCTTTTTGGACATTTTTTATTTTTCGACTTGGACATTTTTATTTTTAAACCCTAAGGAATGGTTAAAATTACATATAAACTGTTTGCAGGGAAGGACGACAGTCACGATACTGTCTGGGCCCCTCGGGTTCGTACACTGACATTGGAGTCGGTGGCCTGAGTCGACTTCAACGGTTCATCGCCCGTCTGGTACGGGAGGTAAGAATCTATCCACCCACGAATCCTCTGTCAGTGGATTTTATTTTGTGTGACAACTCACACCCCTGCAATAGAATGCCGAACTGGTATTACAATAGCCAATACAACGAATATCCGACTGAGTTTCAAAATGGACGTTACTACTTTGACCATAGTGTGAATAGTGTTTGGGAACATCAGCCTTTTGAAGGTTATGGTCCATACCATGGTGAGCCCAATTACTATCCATACGCCCACGGTTCGTACGATTCTTCTCTACTAGAGTCCGCATGTAAGTTAGCTGAGTTGACACAAAAGTTACTTGAGTCGACACATAGTTCAGCTGAGATGAATAACTTAGTTATGAATAAAAGCAATTCAACTTGTGAACCTTCTTTCCTAGATAAAATCAGGAAGTCATGTGAGTCGACTCAGAAAATGTTGTTAGAGGCCCAGGAAAGAACTGCTCAAGATAGTCTTAATTTCCAATATAGTGTTTCCAATAGTACCCTTGAAAATGAGGATACTTATTTACATAATCAAGATGACGAGGATATAATTGGTAACACTACTTGTTGTTTAGATGAGGTTCAACCATTTTCATGTTATTATAATGATTATGATGAGGATAGTGTTGATGAAGAATTTGAAATAAATAGGCATAGTGATCAGAATTTGCTACTCCAACTGAGCTTAATAATAATATTATTTCTAGTTCAAATCCAAATAATTTTAATAATTATTCACCTATTCAAAAGGACGAGGATTTGACTAGAGATACCCCCGTTTTAGACGATGTAGTATTTCCTTTTGATTACGAAGTTTATAATGGTCTAGAGGAACGAGTATATTTTGAGTCTAGCGATTTAGAAACAATAGACTTAGAAAAATAAAATGAACTCGTCGAGATGAGTGAGGATGTACCTGACTTAGAAGAATCAATTGACCATTTTCATGAATTAGATGACCTTGAAAATAGGGAAGTTGTGACTAGTCTTTCTAGAGACACTGAAAACTCTAAGTTTGGGGGTGATTATCATTCTCCATGTGATTTAACTCTTAGAAAGGTCCCTCACTTGGGACTTGACATATGTGCCTTAACCATTTTACAAGATTATCTTCATAAACGTTTTCCTGAACCTAGTGATGTCCACAAGAAATTTCAGTTATTAGAAACCCATCCTCTGGTTGATGTGGTTTACCCATGCTATGATACCCAGATTGACTTTGTTTTCCCACCAAATATTTTTCTTCCAAATGTGGGAATGTTTGATTTTCAAATGTGTCGAATATTAAGCTTTGAGACTAAACCTAATTACTTTAGGAGATTAGGGTCGACATACTTGCTTAAGGAAGATCACCACTCTCATTGTGGTCAGCTGTGTAAGTCAAATCTGATTGACTTAAAGGATCCTCAATTATTCAGGTTATTATTATGTGCTTCTAAGTTTTTATTTGAGTTTTTCCAGACTTTAGAACATGAACATTTGGATCTAACCTATGAGGAAATGCAACCCATGAAAATATTTTATTTGGACCCAGTTATAAATCCTGAACCTGAACCACATCTAGATGTAGTTGTCTTAAACAGGAAACTAGACAAGGGTGTGCTTTATTTGTTCATTTTCTTGGCATGTTGCAAATTCCTTTTACTTGTGATAGCTCTATTTGGGTTTGATGACCCACAGATATTTCGGCTATTACTTTATGATTTTATAAGGTGACTAATCCTTTCTTAGTCTGGCTGAAGACATTAAACTTAGCACTTCTTGGGAGGTAACCCAATATTCATGCGACACGGTAATATCTTTCCTTATCTCTTTTGCTTCAAATGGTAACAGTTCTCCTTGTTCATGCTTTTAATTTCACCTTTGGAACATTGAGGACAATGTTAGATTTAAGTTTGGGGGTATGGGAGAAACTTTTTAGTTGCATTATTAAACTCCAGAGCCTAGAAATTTATGCCTATTAAGGATGGCACTAACCAATCTAAGTGGATGGAAGAATTTTGGTTGTAGGAGTTGAGGAACCAATCTGACTAGATGGCAACATCTAAAGAGTCTATTCATAAAAGAACAGAGCTCAGGTGTTAGAAATAACATGATAGTTTCACCATATCTCGTTGAGTCCTTTTCACTTCTGTTTTTATTTTGTTTTGTTTTTAAACTATGTTTCTCTAAGTGATTAGGAGGGGATCACGATTCAAGTTGTTACCAATGCTAGGGTGAATTAGAGTGATTGAGATACAAAAAAAAAAATTTGAGACCAGAACATCAGACCAATTGGAATAAATTCAATAAAGTCGACCACTGTAACCCTTGTATATTCCAGTTGTGTTGACCTAGAGTTAGGATTATCGACCACTAGTACCCTTGTATATGCCAGTGTGTTGATATTAGTCAGACTAGTATCTCAGTCCATTAGGATAGGTTCATTTTGGCGGAGTCCTTCAAACAAATATGAGAAACACCGTTCACCTAGTAAACATCAAAACCATCTATGTTTTTCTATATCCATCTTCTTAATCTATCCATGTGATTTGTTTGATTCTGAGTTTGGATGCGACTATCTGAGTAGAGCTCTGTCACTTTATATGAATTTTAGTATGCTTGAGTGCGAACTCGTGTACAGCAATTGGAATTTCGCATCAGGGTACTTCCTCATGTAGTCAATAAGTATGCCAACCAAGGAGATTCTTTAGTGCCTTCCAAGGTTCTGTGTAGATAGATAGGGTCTGGAGTATAAAGGTTTTGTGGGTATACCTCTGGTAAGCCCTCCGGAGACAACACTCCGCCACTAGAGACACCTAAGGGTTTAAAGGCTTATTGCATACGCTAAATGCAACCGACGATGCATGCGACAGTGAGTTAGGATTTTATTTTCTAGATTTGATTTGCTCGAGGACTAGCAAATAATAAGTTTGGGGGTATTTGATAGACGCATTTATGTGTCTATTTTGATCTCGATTTTCTATATTGTTAGTACTCATTTTCGTACTTATTTTGGTATTTTATATCTTTGTAGGCAATTTTGGAGAAATAAGCATTTGCGGCGAAATTGGCTCGAAAAGTGGTTTTTTCGCTCGTGGGAGAAAATTACTAAAAAAAAACCCCTCATTTGGATAAGGGGCACCTAAATTACTAAGGGGTACCCAGTTGATAAGGGCCACCTCAGGGAAACTACTATTCGCACCCCATCATAGGATATGGGGAACACCATCTTCTCCGTTTGAAATTCAAAATGGCGGGAAAGTAGGTGCAGTTTCTGGCAGATTTAGGGGTTGTGATTTGGACCAGTTTCAAGGAGATTCAAACGTTGATTCTCATGGGATAATCCTGTTTTGGCAATCCAATGTCGGTATAGGTGATGAAATGGAAGAACTTTAGCTGGATATTGAGTTTTAGTAATCAGGGAAAGGTATTTTTCTCGGGTTCATATCGATGATTTTCTGGGAAGATTTTGTTGGATTTTCTCGTCAAATTGACTTGGTTCGGGCCTGTTTAAGCCAAACAGGATTGGTAAGGCTTGTGGATTCGAAAACAGAGGGAGATGCACCGAGTTTGGATAAACAGAGATATTCGGGATTTGCTGAGATTGAAATAATAGAATTTACGTGAGATAAATGGATAATATCATCCCTGTTGGATTGAGTTTATATTTGGAAAGAATTTTGGTGAGAAGGGACTCTCTGTTAGGGACGCGTAGAAAAGATAAAGAGGGAAACAAATCCCATGCTTGGAAAGAAAGAAACGAAGAAGATTTGGAAGAATTTATTCGCAAAGATAAGGTCATGTGGTGTATATAAGAGGTCGGAGAGGTCACAACTAAGAGGGGGATCGAGTAGTTGGGGGTCGATAGAATCGGAGCAGAGAAGCGCAGGTGAAGTTGCAGGAATATTCACCTGCTGCTGGTGAAGAAGAGAAGCTGAAGAACATTGGACAGAGGAGGACAGTCGCAGAGGCAGTCTTATTCAAACAACACAACAGAAGTATCGATGTTCAACAGATCTCATATATCACAAGCTTGTCATCTTTTCTCTGTAACAGTTCAAAACCCATTGTAACAGTCTGTTTGTAACGCCTTTCTAGCGTTGCAAACTGTCTGCTTTATTAGTTTTCTCTTGTTTCTCACACTTTTGAGCTATAAACACCTATTTTGAGAACGTGAATAATATGAGGAGCTAAACCCCAACACTGGGATGACGGAGAAAGCCATATTTCATGCCTGTGGTAATTATATTTAATTCTTTTTATGACTTTTTGCATTAATTTAATCGTTTTATGATTTTTCTTAATTAGTTGTGAAGTCGTATGATGATGTATGCTTGGTCTCAGTGCTTTTGATGCATCATGCTAGTGATTTACAGTTAATCTTTTTAAAATCTACCCTGACAAAGAATTAGAGTCAATAAACAAGAGCTATAATTGTCTAAGAATTGATTTTTAAACCACATGATATGAGGTTTGGTGGAATCCTGAGTCTCAGTAATCTCTCGACATTGTGACAAACCTTGTATATATATTTTCTTCATTTTTATTGTTTTCTATTTTTAAATCTGAAATCAGTCTCAACAAGTCCGACAAACGAACACTTTACTTACCACTACAAAATTACGTCAGATACTTCATGACTAAAAGAGAACATATCAACTTTGTTTCGAAGATTTCACATAGTCGAAACTTAGTGTATTCACCAAGGAGTTAATAAATATACAAGATAACTCCTAAAGTATTCCACAGCCAAATTCCCCATAAAGATTTGGCAATTAAGCACAAGTTCAACTAAGAACTCTCCCCCATAAAATTTCATTCCCAAAAGAACAACAAGAGCGACCTTACTTTTACAAAAAAAAAAAGGATTTCTTTGGACGTTAACAAATTACATGAAACGTGAATTTGTATCCATAAAACTCGAATAAATTAATCCACGAGAGACCTTATTGATTAATCTAATCGGAAATGCTCACATAAGAAAACTTACGGAGCCATAAGGTACTTTCACGTAAAAGTGGATTAACGAAAGATCAATACTGCGGAATATTCAAAAGTTCATTTTATTTTCCATCAATATTTGTATAATGACACAATAGACTTATCTTTTGACATATATTAGATAATCATAGTTCATGGATGTAAATACACATATCCCATAACATATTTTTTGCAATATATAAAACCAATAAAGATTAATACTGCAAAATCATCTTCCAAATAACTTAGAATTTAAATAAATAAATCTAAAAACATTGCAAGATGAAAAACCATGGGTAATAGCTATGTGTAATCACAATATTTGCTATTCCAAACCCTAGTTATCCTTCTTAAAACACAAGAATAAATTCTCATAAGGAGTTTCCTAGACATTGTAGAGCTTTCTCAGAGCATCTACTGATAATTCCTTCTCATTATTGAAGAACCCATTGATTATGGGATGATTCAATTCTTCCAGATCTTCAGAAATATCAGTTAACTCACTAAGTTCTCTTTTCAGTTCACATAGAGTGTTCTTTGTCAGAGATAACATTTTTCATAGTGAGCTATCTTTTCCAGAGGAAAAAATGATTTGATATTTTAAATCACTTATTTTGCTGATGAAATCCTTCACCATATATCCAGAGAAACTATCATTGTGACAAACATACAAAAAAAAAGTTTGAGGAATAACCTTTTTCATCATTTATAGACCTCTCCTTTTTCTCCTTTGAGGATTGGATTCCTCCACATAGATACACACTGACTGCATCCCTTTTTGTGGTTCCTCTAGTTATACAAGCCATGAAACTGTATCTTTCAACAAAAAATAAGTGAAGGGAATTTTGATCACAAATGAATATAAATAGAGCATGGACAACCAAACCCTAAAGAACTTTTAGAAAAAGTTTTCACGGTTCACGATCCGTCATCTATTTTTGAAAAAAAATATATTTAATTTCAGAACTTAACATTCATATCCTTATATAAAACGAAGATAAGAAAATAACAAATGTACACGACTTGAGCAACTTTGATGTAATCCTCATACTCTCAAGTTAATAAAGAGGATGCATACATCACTACAGTTAGATAGTGATGGAGTGAACAAAATGCTCACATCTTGTGTCACATGTTGACATATCAAGGTTTGTTGTATAAACAGACTTCTTACCTTGTCTGACTTTGGTTACTTTATGCTTCTTCTTGTCTTCAGTAATTCCCTGTTGATTGCCCAAAGACAGATTCATCCTTTGCATGTCATTCTGAAGTTTGGCAATTCTTTTATTGTTCCTATTGAATTTCCAACACTTAATTTGGACATGATTCGCATTTCCACAAAACAAACAATTCAGAGAAGAATTTTTGTTTTGTAGTTATGACTCATGTTTATCACAACTTTCAACATACATTATTCCAAATCTGACCGGAACAACAGAGTTATTTGTACTCACAGTCTTGCTTTTGAACCATAAACCATTTGTGTTACCAAAATATTTCTGACCAAATAAAATTGCTGAGATCTTGTCAGAGTTTCCAGACAACCTTTGCAGGTCACACTTAAGAGTATCAACCTCTTTCTCTTTTGGAGTTAGGGTTCTGGTGAACTCATCATTAAGACAATCAATCTCAAGATTTTTCACCCGAAGTGACGATTCAAGTTTTTTTTAACAAACTTTTAAAATGAAGGTTTTTTTGATAAATTTCTTCATTTTTATCAAAGAATTTCAAAATCTCAGTGTCGGACTCGTATTCGGAATCAGAATCAGGGTTAATAGAGATTTATGCTGAGAGATCAGAATTTTCCGTGCAGACTTCAGAAGTATGCATAATCACGACAAACTGACTTGATTTGAATTCTTGTATTGAATCATCTAAAGCATTAGAGAAAGAGAGTTGTTTCTAAGATCTTTTGCTTTTCTTCATAATATCCTTGATATTTTGTGTAATCAATGATTTGATAAGATCAGCATGATTTGCAAAACATTCACTAGCCCAAGACAAGTTAGAAGCTTCACTTTAGTTGGTCACATCCTTAAACGCACATGTTCTGACTGTGTTCTGACCAAGATCAAGAAGTTTTAACTTTCCAACAAGAGTATTCATGGAAAGTGTTTCAAGGTTATTTCCCTCAACGATGGCATGTTTCTTATTATCGTATTTGGTTGATAATGATCGAAGAATTGTCATCACAAGTCCTTTTCAGGAATAGTCTTACCCAATGCAAAAGTTGCATTAACAATTTTAGACTCTTTGTGATTAAACTCATCAAATGACCCTTCACCATATGAAGGTTTTCCCAATCAGAATTTAGGTTTTGAAGCCTAGCTTGTTTCTCAGATGTATTCTCTTCAAATACAGTTTGTTAGATATCCCAAGCATCTTTAGACTTAGTGCACGTAGCCACATGGTGTTGAAAATATGGGGTAATGGTATGGATTATTGCATTTAATCCATCAGAATTATTCTTTGCTGCAAGAATCTCGATAGGATCATAATCACCAATATCCTTTGGAACAATTACATTGCCCACTGTAACTAATGGATGATCATAGCCATTTACAACACGAACCCATGATTGAAAATCACATGCTTGGAGAAAGGCACGCATAGAAATTTTCCACCTTAAGTAATTCGAGTCATCGAAGAAGATAGCGCTTCTGTCTATAGAGTCAGATTGCTACAAGCACAGACTTATGAGGTCTTAAGGAAATATATCCAAGAGTTGTATTTATATATCTCAATACAATCTGTATTCGAACGGATAGGAATCTGTGAGCCTGATTGATATGATAAATAACTTGAATGGTATCAAATACCAATGTCAATCAATTACTACCCAACAAATTAGGTTGGATTTCTTAAGTGATTGAACTACGCATAACCTGCGATATTTCAATTATATAAAAAAATATAATTCGGAAAAGAAATGACACACACACCAGAAATTTTGTTAACGAGGAAACAACAAACGCAGAAAAACCCAGGGACCTAATCCAGATTTGAACATCACACTGTATTAAGCCGTTACAAACACTGGCTTACTACAAGTTAACTTTAGACTGGAATGTAGTTGAGCCCTAAACAATCTCCTGCTAATCAAGGTACAGTCGTGTTCCTTACACCTCTGAATGCCAACAAGTATTTACGCATTTTGATTCCCTTAGCTTATCTCACCCACAACTAAGATTTTCTATGACCCAAAGTCGAAGACTTATAAACAAATTTGTCACCCACAGAAATATCTATTCTGATAGATAAATATCTCTCCTACAAAAATACCTATGAAGTTTTGTTCCGTCTAATGACAAATCAAGGTGCACATGAACCAATTGATAATCCGGCCATATTCCCGAAGAACAACCTAGAAATATGAATCACCTCACAATAACTTAACTATATGGTAGTAGAACAAGTTATTGTGGAATCACAAAGAATAAGATGAAGAGCTTTGTGATTACTTTTTATATCTTACCTATATGAGATAAATCTCAAGAAAATCTTAGAGAAGATAGTACTCAACACGATAGAACAAGTAAGATCAGAATACGCAACTACAGAGAAAATAGTTGGATCTGGCTTCAAAATCCCAATGAAGTCTTTAAGTCGTTAACCTATAATGGTTTTAGGAAAAACCTAGGTTAAAGGAGAATCGACTCTAGTCGCAACTAGCATCACACAGAGGTGTGGGGATAAGTTTCCCACCTGCTAGAGTTCTCTTTTATATAGCCTCTCAAATCAAGGTTTCCAAAGTTAGTTTAGAAACAAAGCATTCAATATGTACCGTTAGATGAAAACCTGATTTAAGATACAAGGTAAGTTTGCTTGAACCTAAAGCAATATCTCTCCACCGTTAGATGGTCTTAGCTTGTCATACACAAATGAAATATACTTTCATTTAGATATGGGTAACCGTACCTAAACGTGTATATTGAGTTGGCTCAATAATAGTTAACCGAAGTTAGCCATATGAACACTTTTGTCTTAACCACATTCATCTAACACATCTAGATCAACTAGGATAATTAATCAATCATGAAAGATAATTAAATGAATCTAATTGTGTTTCATAGAGTTGTTCAATTGTTGACAATCACATAGAAGTATATATGATCCAATTGAAACAGAATCAGATTGATTTTTATTGTACAAAGTACAAGAATCCGTTCATGAATATTAAGCCACGGTTTGCAAAAATTGCATTCCTTATTTCATAAACTTATTTGTTCATGAGTATGAAAACATAATTAACCGATTTTAGAACTTTAACCACTCAGTTTGCAAATGGGTATGCAACTAAAGTTCTGGACTTTGGTTTTGACCAACAGTTTGCAAACGGGTATGCAAACTGTTGTTCCAGACCCAACTCAGGTAAAACCGTTCACATACTGGTATGCAAACTTGGTTCCCGGATTTCTCAATTTAAACCGTTCACATACTAGTATGCAAACTTGGTTTCCGGACCTGAACCATACCAACACAGTTTGTACACTATGTACGCATACTGTGATGTTTTCCATACAAGGGTTTTTGTTCTAAACTCCCGTTTCAATCATTGAAACATTCTTAGAAGACAACAATGGCTGTCTCACACAAACCATTAGCTTATAAGCAATTTTCAAGTGATCGAATGATCATTACGAAACTTTTAAGCCGACATCAGATGATTGACTCACACAAATCATGTAAGATGTTTCAAGAAATTTCCACATGATCATCTTTTGACTTATATATATACAACTTGGCATGTAATATTTTCAATATAATACGACTTGAAAGATATGTTAGGAATGGAAACAAGTCAAGTCATGTTATATATATACTATGTTATATCATATATATATATAATATGTTATACTTGGTCATATCATGATGACCAAAGTGTCAAGGAATATATTGAATTACGAAGTATAAACACTTATCTTTTGGAACTTCATAAGTATGACATCGACATAATCTTTGTATTTAGTTACTTGATTATGTGTAAGCTGTAGGTGTTGATTTTATCCTAGGAAAAAATGTTTTATAACATGTGTTTAAAGGAATTACATATACGAACTTGTTTCGTGATTGAAAGGAAATCATGATTGGTTCGATTTTTTATTGAATATCTTTTGGATAATCAATACAAAATGACAAGGTAGAACCTATTTTAACTTATGTTGAGAATTGAGATATAACCGGTCATAGACTATAGTGTAGAAAGTTGTAATTGTTCACAAGATACTTTGTGAAGCAAGGTGTAACCGGTTGATAGACACATTTTTGTGTCTAATTTGTCCTCAATGTCCGTATTGTTGGAACTCTATTTTTGTACTAATATTGTGTTTTTATGTATTTTTAGGAAATAAACATTTTTGGAAAATTCGTCTCGAAAAGTTGATTTTGGCACCCGGAGGACAAGTGTTATTCGGACTCTCGCTTTTGGATAAGGGATAACCTAATTACTAAGGGGCACCCCCAGGTCACCCCCAAGGCAGCTGCTATTCGCACCCCTACTCTGGATAGGGGGATACCAGTTTCTTCCCCATTTGAAACGATTTTGGCGGGAATATTGCATGCAGACGCTGCAGATTTTGGAGTTGAATTCTCAGGTTGTTTTAACGAGATTCAATCGCTGTAAATGATTAGGCTGGACTTGTATTGATCAAACAAAGTTAGTTTGGGAAGTTTAACTAATCAAAATGGGATGGATAATTTGTTGGAGGAAGACAGCGTCAACAGCAGGAGCGTGAACATATTTCGAAGATATGGTGATTAATCAGCAGAAGATATCATAAGATTTGCTTCTATTCTATCTTAACAAAGTTTGGAAAGTTATTAAAAACCAAATATCTGCTATTAACGAGAAATCAGAGTCCACAGGGAAAGAAATAACGGACGAGGCCGTGAAGAATAATAAAAGATATTCGGGATTAAACCAAGAGATTTTTGGGCCTGTCGAGTATAAAAAGTCATGTGGGAGTTCAGAGAAGCTTTATCAAGAGTTTGGGGTTCGAAAGAGAGTCAGAGGAGCAAGGAAGGAGCACCAGGAGCCATTGCAGGAGAGCTTCCTGCTGCTGTTGAGGAAGAAGAAGACGAAGAACAGACTGTCCAAAGACCGTCGTTCTTCAACAGTTCCAGCAGCAGACAGAAAGTGTCGCTGTTTACAGCGCTCAGTTTGTGTCTCTCTTTACTGCACTTAAGTTTTGTTTATGCAGCGCAACAGTTAACAGCGCAATTGTAACGCTTATAACTGTTGCGAAATCTCTGTTTAATATTTTCTCATCATTTAATCAACTTTTTGAGCAATAAAATTGTATTTTGAGAACATGAATAATATGAGAGGCTAAACCCCCAACACTGGGATGATGGAGGAAGCCATATTTCACGCATATAATAATTTATTTAATTCTTTCATGACTTCTTGCACTTTTTATAAATAGTTTTATGATTTTTCTTAATTGATTGTCATTTCTTTTGATGGTTTATGCTTGGTCTTAGTACTTTTGATATGCCATGCTTTCGATTTACATTTAATCTTCTAAAAATCTACCTTGGAAAGAATTAGAGTCCCTAATTTTATGTGAGCTATAATTGTTTTGGGAATAAATATATTAATTATATGAATGATTATGGTGGAATCCTGAGTCCTAGTGTCTCTTGATCCTGTGACAATTTTTGTACATATATTTTTTTTAAATCTTTTCAAGTCCGAGTAACGAATCCCCTATTTACCGCACAATTATAATACTACAACAAAATGGCGCCGCCGACGCGGACTTGTTTATAGATTTATTTTTATTTATTTTTTTAGGTTTATTTTTATTTATTATTTGTTCCTTTTTACTTTGTTTTTTTTCTTTGATTTACAGGTTCGAAGTGGAGCACTAAGGACTTGGAGAGGAAAAAGCTTAAAGCGAAAAGAGAAGAAAAAATGACAATTTTAGGATTTAATTTTTAATTTTTAATTTTTTTTAGAGTGTGTGAGGAAAACTGTAATTTTTTATTTATTTATTTTGGACTTTAAACAATTGGACTTTATTCTTTTTTTAACCCTACGGAAGGGTATTATTAAAAAAAAATTATATAAACTGTGTGCAGGGAAGGACGACGATTACTATATCATCTCGGCCCCTCGGGTTCGTACATGACATAGGATTCATGGCCCGAGTCGACTTCAACGGTTCATCCCCCGTCTGGTACGGGAGGTAAGTCCATCGAAACACTCGTGAATCTCCTGTAAGCGAGTTACTGTATTCCTTAAGGTGATTCATTGATTGAGGACGAATTTGTACTGTTTTTAAATTCCTAGTAAAGGGAAAGGCCTGACCAATACAAGATAAGGGTTCAGATTTCATCACCTCTCCCTTCTTGCCCGCCTTAGGAAAACAAAACCTAACGCGAACCCAAGCTTTAAAATTTAGAATAGAACGAGACCGATAGGGTAACGAGCTTAATAGGAAACTCATTCGAAAAATATTGGTTCCTCTTTAAGCACACTTCAAAGTTCATGATGGTTTCTGTGAGTTGAATGCGTGACTGCGCCGCCTTCTAATGCGGTGAGGCCTTGGGTATCAAAGCTCTACTAAGCTTCCCTCGCCTCGATTCAACTTACATTAGCTCGGATTGATTCCAGAGGGGTGTGCTCAAATTATAACGAATTCCTTTTCGAAGGAATAGAAGTTGGTCTAGAAAACAATCTAAGTGGAGCCATCATGCTTTTTGTTTGCTAGAAATCTTTAGGTTTGCTTTGGTGGAGTCGAGTCGGCCTTGTTTGTGGTTGTGTAGAATTCCCTTGCATTTAAGAATGTCGAGCTGGTATGATAGAAGCCAATACAATGAATATTGACCTGAATTTGAATATGGACATCATCCTTTCTATGACCATGTTGGGAATAGTGGTTGGGAACGCCATCATTTGGAAGGATATGGGTCATACCCTGGTGAGCCCAATTACTATCCACACATGCATCAGTCTTACGAGCAAGAAGATTATAGTACTAGTTCTTCGTCTCTAGAGGATACAATCAAACTATTGAAAAGTAGTCCTTTTATGATCCCTCTGTTCTTATTCTTCCTTTAGAAGAGTCCCTCGAGGAGTTAGCTGAGTCGACGCGTAAGTTAGCTGAGATGAATAGTGTAATTCTAGACGAAAGAACTACAATAATGAGTGAACTTTCTATAGAGGAGTCCCTCAAGATGATGGTTGAGACGAACGAAAGACTTGCTCGAAATAATCTTACATTCCAAAATAGTATTTCCAATTTTACCCTTGATATAAATAGTGAATATTTGCCTAATTTAGAGGAAGAGGTTAGAATAAAAGACACTACTTATTTAGATAAGGTTCAATCATCTTCGTACTATGATGATGAGGATAGCAGTAATGAAGAATCTGAAATATGTAGGCATAGTGATCAGGAGTCTAGTAATCCAATTGAGCTGTATAGTGATTATATTATTTCTAGTTCAAATACAAATAATTTTTATGATTATTCACCTATTCAAAAGGACGAGGATTTGATTAGGGATACCACCGTTTTAGACGATGTAGATTTTCCTTTTGATTACGAAGCTGATAGTGGTTTAGAAGAACGGGTTCATTTCGAAAATACTGTTTTAGAGTCTAGCGACTTAGAAACAATAGTCTTGGAAGAAGAAGATAGACCCGTAGAGATGAGTAAAGATGCACTACCTGATAATAACTTAGAAGAATCTCTTGAATATTTTAAGGACTCTGAATATACGGAAATTCAAGAAATAATTAGAGGTCTATCTAGAGACACTGAAAACTCTAAGTTTGGGGGTGATTATCACTTCCCTAGTGCCTTACCTTTAACTCTCAGAAAGTCCCCACACTTAGGACTTGATATTTGTGCCTCGACCATTTTACAAGATTACCTTCATACTCGTTTTCCCGAGCCTAATGATGTCCATGAAGGAGTTCAGTTATTAGAAACCCATCCTCTAGTTGATGTGGTTTGCCCAGGCTATGATACCCAGATTGACTTTGTTTTCTCACCAAATAGTTTTCTTCCAACTGTGGGAACGTTTCAAATGAGTCGAATATTAAGTTATGAGACTAAGGGCTAAGTACTTTAGGTTAATAGAATCGACACATTTTTCTAAGAATGACCACTACTCTCACTATGGTCAACTATGTAAGTCATATCTGATTGACTTAGAGGATCCACAATTATTTAGGTTATTACTTCGTGATTCTAAGTTCGTATTTGAGTTTTTACAGACTCTGAGACCTAGTGATTCGGATCCCATCTATGAAGAAACGCAGCCAATGAAAATATTCTATTTAGTCCCTTTCATAGAACCTGAACCTGAACCGCAATTAGCGATAGTTTTCAGGAAACTAGGTAAGGGCATGCTATTCTTGTCCACTTTCTTGGTTCATTGCAGTTTCCTTTGGTCATCTCTATTTAGTTTTGAAGACCCACAGTTATTTCAACTGTTATTTTATGTTTAGAGTTGACTAATCCTTTCCTAAGTCTGGCTGAAGACTTTAAACTTAGCACTTCTTGGGAGGTATCCCATGCTCATGCAACACGGTAATATCTTTCCTTAACTCTTTCGCTTCAAATGGTAACAGTTTCTCCTTGTTCATGCTTTTAGTTTCATCTTTAGAACATTGAGGACAATGTTAGATTTAAGTTTGGGGGTATGGGAGAAACTTTTTAGTTGCAATAAATAAACTCCAGAGCTTAGAAATTTATGCCTATTTAGGATTGCGTTAACCAATCTAAGTGGATGGGAACATCTTGGTTATAGGAGTTGAGGAACCAATCTGATTAGATGGAAACATCGAAAGAGTCTATTCATAAAAGCACAGAGCTCAGGTGTTAGTAATAACATGATAGTTTCACCATATCTCGTTGAGTCCTTTTCATTTATTTTTTTTATTTTATTTTTTTTAAACTATGTTTCTCTAAGTGATTAGGTGGGGCACACGATTCAAGTTGTTACCACTGCTAGGGTGAATTAGAGTGACTGAGTTACTAAAAAAAAAAAAAAGAAAAAAAAAGACCGGACCAGTTAGACCAATCGGAATAAGTATTAACACTTGGATAACAATATGCGTGTGTTCTCCCTGTTTCCGTCGCCTAAGCAAGCGTGGAATGCAGGACCCGTGGGAACTATCGTGTAATATGCTGACAAGAAGCATGCGCTTGGATCCAAAAGATCTATTCATGCCGTTAAAAAAAAATAAAAAATAAAAAAATTGTTATTGTTTTGTGTAGTCAACTGTTGGTTCCCTTGTATTTGCCAGTTTGCTGATCTAGATTTAAGTTATTGACCACTGGTTCCCTTGTATATGCCAGTTGTGTTGATTTTATTCAGACCGGTATCTCAGTCCATTAGGATAGGTTCATTCTGGCAGTGGCCTTCAGACAGATATGTGAAACATCGATCATTTGGTTAACATCAAAACCATCTACATTTTTCTATTTCCATCTCCTTTTTCTATCCATATGATTAGTTTGACTCCGAATATGATGTCCATAGTGCAACTATCTTAGTAGAGCTCTGTCACTTTATATGAATTTTAGTATGCTTGAGTGCAAACTCGTGTACAACAATTGGAATTTCGCATCAGGGTACTTCCTCCTATAGTCAATAAGTATGCCAACCAAGGAGATTCTTTAGTGCCTTCCAAGGTTCTGCATAGATAAGCTAGGGTCTGGAGTAATGGTTTTGTGGGCACACCTCTGGTAAACCCTCCCGAGATTAACTCGGTTTTATTTATTTTTATAGTTTTCCTCGAGGACTAGCAAATAATAAGTTTGGGGGTATTTGATAGACACATTTTTGTGTCTAATTTGTCCTCAATGTCCGTATTGTTGGAACTCTATTTTTGTACTAATATTGTGTTTTTATGTATTTTTAGGAAATAAACATTTTTGGAAAATTCGGCTCGAAAAGTTGATTTTGGCACCCGGAGGACAAGTGTTATTCGGACTCTCGCTTTTGGATAAGGGGTAACCTAATTACTAAGGGGAACCCCCAGGTCACCCCCAAGGCAGCTGCTATTCGCACCCCTACTCTGGATAGGGGGATACCAGTTTCTTCCCCATTCGAAACGATTTTGGCGGGAATATTGCATGCAGACGCTGGAGATTTTGGAGTTGAATTCTCGGGCTGTTTTGGCGAGATTCAATCGCTGTAAATGATTGGGCTGGACTTGTATTGATCAAACAAAGTTAGTTTGGGAAGTTTAACTAATCAAAATGGGCTGGATAATTTGTTGGAGGAATACAGCGTCAACAGCAGGAGCGTGAACATATTTCGAAGATATGGTGATTAATCAGCAGAAGATATCATAAGATTTGCTTCTATTCTATCTTAACAAAGTTTGGAATGTTATTAAAAACCAAATATCTGCTATTAACGAGAAATCAGAGTCCACATGGAAAGAAATAACAGACGAGGCCGTGAAGAATAATAGAAGATATTCGGGATTAAACCAAGAGATTTTTGGGCCTGTCGAGTATAAAAAGTCCTGTGGGAGTTCAGAGAAGCTTTATCGAGAGTTTGGGGGTCGAAAGAGAGTCAGAGGAGCAAGGAATGAGCACCAGGAGCCATTGCAGGAGAGCTTCCTGCTGCTGCTGAGGAAGAAGAAGACGAAGAACAGACTGTCCAAAGACCGTCGTTCTTCAAAAGTTCCAGCAGCAGACAGAAAGTGTCGCTGTTTACAACGCTCAGTTTGTGTCTCTCTTTACTGCACTTAAGTTTTGTTTATGCAGCGCAACAGTTAACAGCGCAATTGTAACGCTTATAACTGTTGCGAAATCTCTGTTTAATATTTTCTCATCATTTAATCAACTTTTTGAGCTATAAAATTGTATTTTGAGAACATGAATAATATGAGAGGATAAACCCCCAACACTGGGGTGATGGAGGAAGCCATATTTCACGCATATAATAATTTATTTAATTCTTTCATGACTTCTTGCACTTTTTATAAATAGTTTTATGATTTTTCTTAATTGATTGTCATTTCTTTTGATGGTTTATGCTTGGTCTTAGTACTTTTGATATGCCATGCTTTCGATTTACAGTTAATCTTCTAAAAATCTACCTTGGCAAGAATTAGAGTCCCTATTTTTATGTGAGATATAATTGTTTTGGGAATAAATATATTAATTATATGAATGATTATGGTGGAATCCTGAGTCCTAGTGTCTCTTGATCCTGTGACAATTTTTGTACATATATTTTTTTAAAATTTTTTCAAGTCCGAGTAATGAATCCCCTATTTGCCGCACAATTATAATACTACAACACCGGTCACAAGCTACATTGGGAAGTTAGTTGTAATCGGTCACAAGCTACTTTTGGAAGAAAGGTGTACCCCGTCACAAGATAACTTAGGAAGTAAGGTGTAATCGATCACAAGCTACCTTTTGGAAGCATGGTGTAACCGATCACAACCTAGTTTGTGAAGTATTGTATAACCGGTCATAACTTGCATTGTGAGTCTTTGTACAGCCGATCCCAACGAGCAAAACCGAGTTTCCAATATTCACATATCTCTTCATGTTTTGTGTGATCTTGGAATTAGGGTTTGCTGAGAGAAACTTCTATATGTCGACATCCTTTAAAAACGTACATAAATCCTATCATTAATTATTCTAAGATATTCCTTAATGCTCAAGGTAATCCCATATCGAAATATTGAAAAGCATTTAATTATGATTTTCATAATATATGTTTTAATTTCCAGCAATTAAAGCATATCCTTTGGAAAATATTATTAGTTAATGTGCTACACTAATAATAAAAGTTTTCTATGAGATATTTTGGAAATTTGGTTTGGCATTTAAGTGGAAATAGGAAAACATAAATTAGGTACATTAATGCATATCTTGAGAATATTTTCGGTTTTGGAATTTCCTTATTGTCCAAACAACCTTGATATATAGAAATGAAAGTTGTCCTAAGATCCAGGAAAACTTCATTCTTGTTGTTTCTAGTGTAGTCGTCTATCCAGGGAGGAAAGTACCCTAATTAGGAGAAATCTCTTACGATCGCTCGTTTAAAGACTTCTGTGGGATCAAGAAGCTCTACGAGTACCGTCGGTGGGAAACTAGATAATTCCATTGTTATTTTAGTTTTAAATTATTAATTTGATTGACTAACGGTTGTTGAAACTTTGATTGCACCTAGTTTGTTTATTCATGAGAACCTTCTTTTCTGATATAAGGCTCACTCAAACTAGATCAAAGTATCGACGGGATATTTAGAACCATTTGTGGATCTAAAGAAATCTTGTAATAATCCATTGTTAACATATTTCGTTCTATGAGTGATTGGTCACAAGAGGATTCAAGTTGTGTTGTGCAGGTTATTGAAGGCAATTGAAGATTTGAAGACGGAGAAGAGTTTCTTATTAGTTTTTGTATCTTGTGAATATATTGCACAAACCTTGATCGTCTGGGATCCAACTAGAATCATGTTTATTTTTGATAGACTTAATTGTATACTCGTGTAAGATCGCCATCACTTTATAGTTACTCTTTGATTTCTATAATGACTGATTGCGAATCTAGATATTGGTTATTTCGGTAATCAAAGTTTAGATTGATCTAACCATCCAAAGGAGTTTATTCATTGAACGGAAGAGCCTTTGTCAACAACTCAACAATATCTTTTAGCAAATATTGATTAGAGTGGTTACCAAATAGATTTCTCCTTTGATGTTTGGAATACGATCCAAAGTACTTTCTGTTCACGTGCATGACTATAAAAGTCGAAGGCGCATGGATACTGAGAAAACTTAGTAGCTATGGTTTCCTACTTAGTATCAACTATACGAAGTTGGTATTAGATTTTGTATAACATCTTAATTCTGAGAGTATTTAAAACTGTACCAGGTCCTGTTTTTTTCTTTGCATTTGCGGTTTCCTCGTTAAAAAAATCTTGTTGTTTCATTTACTTTACTTTCGCATCATTTGTTTATTATAATAAAGTAAATTACACTTGTACTTTGATCTGAATTACTTGACATTGATACTAATAGTCAATTGGTTTTATTATTGTAACTATTGTCAAGTAAATATCTTGTTGTCGTATTGTCTCGATCTCGTCCAAAGAAAATCATACAAGGTATAGGACTTCAGTTTTATTTTCTCGACTCGGTCCATAGACGATCACTTAATATATCAAACTTATAGGTTGATATTTAAAAGATTGTGGTGTATTTGGGTAACCTCGTCTTTTCAATTATATTAGTAAAGAACATGGATATGTGCTAGCTAATATTAGTTGTCAACTATGAGTGATTTCGATTTATGGGTTGGAATACAGTTGGTATTTATTTAATTTGTAAATACATCTTCATTGCATATTTTAAGGATTCTCGGATTTGGTAATACCTTGTCTTCTACTCAAGCCTTGGTCATAACACTATAAATAGTGGAGCTTGTATTCTTACAAAATAATCTTTTACAAATATCTTAAGTGGTTTTGCGGGAAGCCAACTTGTTAAAATATATGAGTAAAAATTTGGTGAAACATCTTGTGTTGCTTTCGTTTAAAGTCTTCTTTGAGATCAATAAGCTTCTAGTAGTACTTCTTTGGTGGGAGATTAAGTTTTACGATTAATTGATTTGACTAAAAACTAACGGTATAGTTATCTTTTAAAGCCAATCAAGTTTGTTTGGGGATTGACCATTACTGATCTAGTGATTGAAAATCTGTAGATAGAAATACTGATCAGTCAACGTTAACATACATCATTTTATGTGTGTTGATCAATGGTAGGAATCAAGTTGTTTTATGCAACGACTACTTTGAAGATTGAAGACTTGAAATTTTTTCTTTTTCTGGTTTCTAATCTTTGTGGTTCTTCTTGCATACTTGATTCTCATGGAACCAAACAATTATTGGGATAGACTTAAGACTTGTCGTAAAGATCGAAAAAAATTTCTAGTTTCCTCTTATTATAGAATTGTTTGGATAGAGTTTGTTCACTGAGATAAATTATTTCGATAATAGTTATCTTGGTTTGATCTTTGACCAAATGAGTTTATATTGATTAAACAAAAGATCTTTTACTATATTTTATCTCTGATTTAAAGATTTATTTGGGAGATTGATAAGTGAGTTGGTTACTGAAATAAATTTAGTTTTTTGCTATTTCGAGTTACGATCCAAAGGAGTTGAGAGCATAAATCTTCACATAAGGTGAAAAGGTTGAATATAGTAGACTCGGTCTTGGATGCACATGTGAATACCAGATTTTTTGTAGGCACATGGATACTGTAAGAACTAAGTAACTAATGGTACTTTACTAGGTCTCAATTATACAAAGTTACGACAGTCAACTTGTATAGCGACTTAATTATGAGAGCATTCAAACTGGATTAGGTCCCGGGGAGTTTCTCTTAGGAAGTTAACCTCGTTAACAAAATCTTGTGTATCGTGTTATCACTTTACTTTCCACATTATAATTATTTTTATAGCCATTTGGTATGATCCTATAGTTAGTTTGCTCACGAACTTAGACTATATACTAAGTTACATCTTGTTGATATAATTCTTTGGCATTTATTGTTCTGCTAGAATTATACAAGGTGTGTCTGTATAGGTTAATACGAAAAAAATTATGGTGTAATCGATAACCTCATCATCTCAATTGGTGTGAAAGTAGGAAAACATGATAAGATATAACAATTTGTGTTTTGTGCAAGCCAACCTATTGGGACAATGAATCAAAACATGGTTATGGAAGAACCTAATAATGATTTTATTAACATGTCACGTAGTTATGGAAGTCCAGAAGTTGCATATGTTGTTGTATCTTCCTCTCATAGCTCTCTAGATAAAATAATTGAAAAAACATATTATATGTATGATGAATCCAGATAAGATAATTGAAAGCACATATTATATGTCAGGTGCTGAAAAAAAGTTGGCAAAACTCCTAAAGCCTATTATTCTTCTGTGTACGAGGTTTAGAGATGGAAACAAAAACTAATAGTTTTGGACAAGAGACCAGAGAAAATAATGTGCAACTAAATGATTTAGCTGAAGAGAATAAATTACTCTTAATTAAAGTAGAAGTTCTTGGTAAAGATTTAATTTAAAAATAAGTGAACTTAGAGATAAGATACTGGATAAATTATCTGTTATAGTTTATTCTAATGAAGAAGTTGGTCGAAAGAATAGATGATGAAGTGAAATTAAAGCAATGTCTATAACAAAAGTAAAATATATAGTTACAAGTAACAACAATATAAGAATACGGAAAAGGAGACTTGAAAACAAAATACTTCCACCAATAGGCTAACTCAAAGAATTTTTTTTTTGAGATGAATGGCTATGATGAAATTTTTTTCATACATACTAATAACCAGATCCCTAGCTTTGAGAATATGAGATTGAATCAGCTGGATGAAGAAACAGAAACAAGGCTTAAAAGACCTTTAGAAGAAGTTGAAACTCAATGAGTCATCAAAATGTTTGAGTGCATAAATCTTCAGGACTAAAAATCTTGATAGTGGAATTTTACAAGGCATGCTGGTCCATTATTAAAACTGACCTTATATGTTTCTTTGCAGAACTTTCTTAGCAATGATAGTTTGAATATTTTTCTTTAATTGTTATTCTATTCGTCTCACTATTAATTGACCCACTTTATAACTAAATTTAATTATAAAGTAGGTCAATTAATAGTGAGACAGAGGAGTTATAAAGTAGGTCAATTAATAGTGGGACGGTGGTAGTATTATTTTTTAAAATAAATTTATATATTTAGTTGTTTCTTCGTACATTACCTGATCATAGGCCATTAACCTTCTGATCATGGTGTTCGCTGGAAGAGGAGTCCGATTTTGTGCATACACTCTGACGAGGGGTTTATTTAGAACTGTTTTTTTGGGCATCACTCCATTTTGTATGGGGGCCATGATTTTATTTTAGTAGTTCATTTGGAAGCAAAGTGAAACAACTTTATCTATATATTTACTTTAGTACCAAAATTACCTTTTCTAATTAAGTTAGTGTAATGATTAGTGAGATTAAATTAATAAGTTTATTTTTTTTCCAAAAGAAGAATTATTGAGAGGGAGAAGAAGAAGATGAAGATGAGGGTTTTGGGAAAAATAAGTAAGATTTTTTTCTTTAAGAGCCACAACAAGAGTATGATGTTTTGGGTACTCACATATACTTCAAATTTAGTTAATGGTGTTTGAATTGGCCAAAAAATTCCTAAAAATGAATAATTTATAAATTGATTTCGGTTTGCTTAGAAAAGTTCAACTACGACATCTGAAGAATAGGTAGCCGAACTCATCTGCAAGTGTAGTTCGCCTAATGTTTCTGAAAACACAAATAGCTGAACTAAGCTTTAATGGAGTTTTTTCTTTCAGAGAAAAGTTCGGTTAGGAGAAAAAAATTGCGACGTAACCGTACTCAATATATAGGTTTTCAGAGAAAAATTTGGTTAGGAGAAAAAAATTGCAACGTAACCGAACTAAAAGTTTGACTGCCATTTTTTTTTTTTTGCATCGTAACCGAAATAAAAGTTCGGATGAGAATTTTTCTTTGCGATGTAACCGACCTCAATATATAGGTTTTCATAGAAAAGTTCGGTTAGGAGAAAAACATTACGACAAAACCGAACTAAAAGTTCGACTGGGATTTTTTTTTTTTTGCGACGTAACCGGATTAAAAGTTCGACTGAGATTTTTTTTTTGCGACGTAACGAAACTTTTTTTTGTTAAAAAACCTCCGTTAAAGTTGAGTTCGGCTAGTTTGACAAAGTTTTCACATAATTCATAGATGAACTTCTCTCCACAACTTCCATTTCCAACTCATTTTGATAATTACTACTTATTTTTCAACCAAAAACGAATCACAAGTAATGGGTTTGTGGAAATTTCTTTGAATCGAAGATGACAAGGAAGAGGGAAGAAGAAAAGAACATGAGCCCTCTAAATATTATGGGTTATTGAGAAATTAAATTTGATGGGTTTGTAATAATTTTGATATTGTTTTTTATTTTGTTTTGTTAATGATTTTGTTATATATTTTTCTGGTTATTATTAGGTTAGTTATATTTTTGTGGTTATTAGGTTAGTTATTGCTTCAAAAAAAAAGGTTAGTTATAAATTAAATTAGGATTAGGGTAGGTTAGTCATTTCCACTTTTTAGGACACCCATTATAACTATATAGATAGATATTCTTATCACATAATGGTCCAGGGTGGTGTCCGAGAAAGAACCATGTTTTAGGGCATACATAAATCTTTTAGGGCATACAAATCAATGATACCATCTAGGGTTCCCTTATAAGTGGTAACTCTTGGGTAGTTCAATAACTTATATATCCTCTAACAGTTTTAATTACTAATCTGCCCTCACCCCTAATATAAAAACCTAAAATCAGTTTTAAGAAAATCAAAAATCAGTTTCTATATCATCTCTTCATCTTCTCCTCTAGTCGAACCTTCATCTCCCTCACGAATTTTTTTTTCATCGTCGTGATTAATCGCAGATTCACCAAAATTTGATTGATGATTAAACTAGACTATATAATAGTTCGAACAAAGAAAAAGGAAACTGGGAGGCGTTCTAAATCGTCTTCAAATCCTTCAATTGAACAAGAACAACCCATTCAAGAAGAAGAAGAAGAACCCACTGAAAGAGCTGAAATTCAACCACCAAATCAATCAATCGAAGCACCAACTCCTCAAATGAGGATAAGAAAGTAAGTTCTACAAACCCAATCTTTTATTTGCGGTTTTTAATCGATTGAATATGGCAAAATCAAAAAATTAATTAAAAAATAGGGTTTTTGATGGTTGCAGAGTAAGGTTCGACGCATAATTTAGTTGCAATTTGTGTCGAACTGTCCTCAAAAATTGCAGCCTGAACGTGTGGATGAACAGTTCGGCTTGTAATAGAATAAAAAATATATGCCGAAGCTAGTCTTTCGTATGAGTACAAACAAGGTTCGGCTAATTCGATAGTTTTAAATATGAGCCGAACCCTGTTCGTCTAGTTCGAAATGAACATAGATTAGATGTAGGTTCGGCTTGTATTAAATTTATCGGGTTAGCCGAACCCTGTTCTTCTAGATTTAATATATTGATTATTTCCTAACCAGCCGAACATCTTCCTGTGTGACGAACCGTGTGATTGGGTTTCTATTACACTCCTAGACTTGAATTGTAATAGAAAGTTTTAAACTTTTTTTAGGAATAATGAAGCTAAAAAGAGGAGGAGGATGGAGGTTACACCTTCTACTTCTAAAACACTCGTTCCTCGAGGAGGAGGTAACAAAAAATTGGGAGCTGAAGGCAGAGGAGTTGACAAAGCCCCAGCATTAGTAATTCGTGAACCACTTCTAGAGATACGAAGAGAAGAACAATAAGTTGATATGTGGTCATGTTAATGAAGAACCTCAACATCAACCGAAAAAGAAGCATGTTGTTGAACGGCGGGTCAAAGGTTTGCACATTCCTGATGAGAATAACGTAATAAAGCTCGAGATGATGGTTTGCCCCATGGACTTCCGGAAGATGGAAGAAGGGTGTTGATCGGTTACGCCGAATCTTGGGCAAAGAGAATATATGAGACTCCCGATCACAACGATGCAGTACGAGTATTGAGACACCAGAGGGCAGCGGAATGGAAGTTGTCTAAATAGGTTCTCGAGGTAATTGCTTACGTCCAATCCTCTGATTTATGGCCTGTCATTCAATATGGACATAAGGAATAAAATAGTGTGACATCCTCCGATTTATCCGAGATATTTTGTCCAGAGACTTATGCGTTTCATTTACCCTTTGGGGAGATGACAATCACTCCTGATGACGCGAACAAGATTACATGGCTTAAAGTGAGGGGTAGAAGTGTGGATGTTGACTATTATGATATGAGTTTGGAGGAGCTATATAATTTGTACAGGGAATGTCTTGGTTGGGATAATTATAAGACCGAACTCAAGTTTTTTCGTTCCATTAAAGATGTAAATTGTGTTCACTTTGAAGGTGGGACAAATAATAGGCTCAAGAAGGTGAAGCTTACTAATTTGAAAAAGGAATTTGAGAATATAGCCGAGAAAGTAAAGAATGGGGAGTTGGTAATGGACGAGATCAAAGTGAAGCAAACCGCAACCGCCTATTTGCTTTATAATCTTGGCAGAGATATCTTCCCAGACCTATCTGGAAACAAGGTGAATGCCAATTATCTCATATTGTTAAAGGATCTTGCAACCATTAACCAATACGCTTGGGGTACCGCCACTCTAGCTTACCTTCTAGACAAAATTACGACCGCATCTAGGTTGACAAGTACAAACATTGGAGGGAACTTCACTTTGTTCAGGTAATTCTCGACAAAATTCCATTCTTTCTTTTTTTCAACAAAGCAACTGTCTATTTATTCACTGTATGGTTCGGCATATATGTGATAGCCATTATAAGCCTAACCTGATCAAAAAATTTAGGTTCGGCTTGTTGGGGAAATAAATTTCAAGCTGAACTTTAAGTTATTTAGGTTCGTCTTATATTTAAATTACAATACAAGCCTAACCTTAGACTGTATGTTACAGAATTAAATTTTTGCATATCATTTCTTGGGAACTTTCTTATTTTAATTTTGGATGTAGGTGTGGGTATATGACCATTTCTCGACTTTGAAGTTGTGCAAAACACTTGAAAGGATGTTGATTGGGTTGATACACTTCCAACAACGGCACGGTATAAGTTTGAGAAGGAGATGACAATGAATAAAGAGCAGTTGGTGGCAAACTTGAGAGAGGGGTTAGACTCTTTGGAGCTCAATGATGTCAATTTTGATCCATATGCCAAGATGGTGGAAATTGAACGTGATGAATTTGATCGTGATGGATACATCCCGGTGGGTATGTACTATGGACCTTTGTTTTATCCCGGTGGTTGTGTAATTTTTGATCCTCGACGAGTACTACGTCAAGGAGGAGCCGTCCAAAAGGTCCCATTGTTTGACGAGAAATTCACGTTGATTCCAAAGATTTATACTGGAACTAAAAGCACCACTTCTTCATGGACTCAAAAGTATGATCCCGAGCCGAGAAATGAGCATTGGAAGAATTTAGATGCCAACATATTAAATATGAATTTGATAGCACCCGTGCCTGATGATACTCGTGAAGCTGATATGGGCTACATGGATTGGTACAACCAAATTTCTCATCCCTTTATTATCAATAAGGAGGCAAAAGAGAAGCAAAAGGCCACCATCATCTCCAAAAATCCCAGTTATGAAGAACTATCGAAGGCTTTCAAGACAATGGTAATAATTGCATTAATCTTTACTCTTGAATTTGTTATAAAATAAATAAGATATTATATAAGTTACTCATAATTAGAAGTTGTTGACAAATGAAATTAGGTTGCGGCGGTTAAGGATAGGTGAAGAAAATGAAGAAAAAAGCTAGTTGCAAACAACCGTTGACGATTGATGAACACCATAATTTCATTAACGAGTTGGATGCTATTATAACCAAAGGACGAGGACCCCAGGTACCCATTAAAAGGCCGACGAATAAGAGGGATCGAGAAGCTGGTGAAGGCACACGTGGAGGTAGTAATAGCATCCCAACCGGTCATGACGACGCGCCGGAAGATGAACATGGAGGTGCCAGAAGAAGAAGTCGTGGAAGTGGTCATGGAACCGGCAAAAGAGGCGGTGGTAAATGAACTATTATGTTTTCTATGTTTGATTAAGTATACTTTTATCTTGGATTTGTTAAATTTGTTATCGACAACTCGACTTTCGTTGTGTTTGCTAGTTTATTTCGTGTTATCGAGAATTTGACTTTTATGTATTAATTGTGTTATAGATAATTTTCAGTTTTTATTGTGTTAAGTACATGTTCAGTGTCAGGTTCGGCTTGTTTTATAGCTATCATTACAAGCCGAACCTAACAAAATTACACCTTGAAGTTTCCATGTTCGACTTGTTTTATAACTATCAATACAAGCCGAACTTTGTAGAATTTTCAAACTTTTGAAAATTTTAGCCGTTTCTTATCAAGGTTCGGCTTATATTCAAAAAGTCGTACTAGCCGAACCCTGACAGAATTACACAAATATCAAGGAACGACTATTTTTTTCTCTCAAAAATATAGCCGTTGAAAACTTGAATTCTATATATACCCACCTATTGTTTCACATAACAAAGCACATCTTCTGAAAAATATGGCACCCCCTAATCCTAAGTTTACTCTAGATGAAGATTTGTCTCTTTGCACAAACTATGTAGCATACTATCCAAACAAAGGTGAAGAAAGGCGAGTGAAGGGTCTTATGAGTATGTACTATTTTGTTCAAAATCATGAATTATTCTCCATTGAAACAGGTAATCCTGACAACCGGGGTTCGACATCTTGTTTTTCCGAATTGAATCTATTAAGATAAAAGGTTACCAACTTTATAGCTTTAGTTTGGGTTGTGAATCGCTATCGATTCAAGGGTGAAACAACCTCCAAGATTAAAGTGCGACCGCTAGAGGAATGACGAAGATGGAAAGGAAAGAATTTCAAATATGAAGCTCACTACCGCATTCTTAGAAAGTCTATCATAACCCGTTTGGGATACTAGATGGATGTTTTTTTTTTTGTAATGCTACCATGTTCTTATGTATTGCTATCATGTTCTTATGTAATGGGAATGCAATTTAGAATGCAATCCTTTATCTTATGAATGATAAAAAACTTTCGAAATGACGGAACTGTTAACACAGGGTATGGTTCGGCTTAATACGAATTTAAGGATAATAAGCCGAACCTGACTGGAAATTCAGGGTTTTGGGATTTGTCAGGTTCGGCTTGAAACATAAAATCTATTACATGTCGTACGTGACAAAAAACTTTTATTTTTGCCAGGTTCGGCTTGTATATAAATTACAATACAAGCCGAACCTGGCTTTACATTTGGTTCGTCTTGTGTTGGCTTTTTCGAACCACACCATGTGCAGTGTATATACTTTGGTTACAGACTTGTCGAACGAACCTTAAAAAATCTTTCGATAAATTAAAGAACAATTAAAATACCTTTCATAGCATAAAATTAAATCATTCAAATATAGAGAGTCTATAAGGTAAAATCAAGTGCAATTCTTAGTTTACCATAAAACCAAAGTCCAAAATAGATTGAATAGATCACAAAAAGCAAACAACACTACCATAGTGTCATTTTATGGAGATCCTAGATGGATCACCTCTTCACTAACCTATTTCTCATCATCTTCATCCTCATCACTTGAAAACATAATTACTTCTCCACTTGGGATCGACGCATTCAAAGCTTTCCAAATATCCGTTTCCGTTTCATAATTTGCATACCAATCCGTCGAATAATTATTTTCAAATCTATACCAAAAGGCTTCACTCATCAAGGTTGGTAACGGGCAACCGGGTTTAAGTTTGACGCCGATAAAATGATAATTTTGAGCAAATCCAATAACAAATCTTCTATCCTTTACACCATCATGGCAAGGTTTTGTTGGAGGTGCATAAGTAAAACTACTACCCGCCCATGTGAAACAATGTATGACGCAATCGAATGTCTCCGCTATTAAAAACCCACAAATGGGCATTGACATCCAATGTTCTTGGGTGATTATTAAATCCCCATGTAAACGATGTTCGAATTCAATGTACTCCGCTACCACCCCTGCATCTCCTCTTGGACCTGCTCTCATCATTGTCTTGTAGAATTCTTTGTTCCGGCATAGGGTTTGTAACAATCGTTGCCTAATATAGTTGACTTCATTTTCATGGGGCATCGGATTGTTCCCTTCCTTAAAAAGACCAAGTTGTTCCGCCGTGACGTAATATCCACAATTTTTATCACCTTTTACGTCCATTGCTACAATATGCTCATGAATTATCGGCGATAGATCTTCCAAGTAGTTATCGTATATAAAATTGATAGGCCTCAAATAGTTACCGCACTTATCTCTTTTGGGTCATCTCATCCTACCAATTTCATGTACGGTCCTTTTCTCATTTATCTTGGTTTGTGAAGGATACATCTTATTTTTCCCCTTGATATCCTCTTTACTATCCTTTGCTTGTAACGGACAATCATTCTCATTGACCTCTTTGTTACTTGCCAAAAGGTTCGGCTCTTACGAATTTCACAATATGAGCCGAACCTTTAAGAAATTTTCTTCCAGAAGTTCCAGTGTATGGTTCAACTTATTATAACAATTTTAAACTAGCCGAACTATGGTCTTCAAAGTAGGTTCAGCTCCTAATCATAACACTTTCAGCTAGTCGAACTGTTCATCCAGACTCGTCGAACCTTAGTGAAAAACACAAATTTTTGATGATTTTAAGCTAGATTGTTTAAGATGGAAGTGTACATGTATATTAGAAGCATTGAGTTCCTCATATATGTATTCATCATCTGGATTTGGCTCATAAAAATCATCACTTTGAGTTTGAGTTTGAGTTTGAATTCAAGTTCAAGTTTGAATTTGGGTTTGTGTAAAATCATTCTCATAATCTAAGAAATATGCCAATTCCGGATCATTGTTGTAATTGATGTGTATTTTCCTATGTTTTTTTTGGTGAAGATTGACCCTCCTCATCCATTGAATCAAAATACAAGTTTTTTTCTCACTTTCCCCTTTTCCCTCCAAAAAAAAACCTTAACTTTTTTTTTCTTCCTCAAAAATTTTCATCTACTCGAACATATATAATTAAATTAACTTAATCACTAATCACTAATCAGGATTATTATAACTAATCATTAGTTAATACTAATCCTAAAAGGACATATTTGCCATTACTAAAAATATTTGGTTAAGGGATTATTGATTTTGATATTTACATCCCTATTTTGTCTTTATTCAGTATGCCCCGCAAATTTTACATATGCTCTAATACAGGGTTCACAAGAAAACGGTTCTTTATTTAGCCAAACTCGTATTGAGGCCCATTTTAGCACTCAGGTCAGGCCTACTTCCCTTTGGGCGCAGACTCGTAGTCAACAGTCCAATTCTTCTGTACCGTATATCAGCGTCACAAGGACGCAAAATCGACGACTAAGATTACATATCTCGATAACTACAATCAGAAAATGTGGAGACTCAAAACCTAAATAAATTTTGGCTCCAAGTTTTTGGGTTTGTCACTTTCCCTGTTCTCCCTCCCTCCACAATCTCTTTCAAAGAGAAGTTTCATTAGATTTCTTCTAAATTTACAAAAATCACAAACAAACGGGTACTCATCTTTCTCTCAGTCTCTTTTTCATTTTCTTTATCGCGTTATTTTTTGGATTTTGTTGGCGATATTATCTCTTAACTTCTAGGGTTTTACTTGTATTCTCAGTTTTTTGTTAGATCTATGATTTCTAGGTTTGGAATCTGTATGTTTTAATGGATCCCTCTATTTTACATTGCAGACAATTAGAATTGGATAGTTGAAGGTTATGGTTTCTATTGATAATGTATAGGGTTTTTGGGGCTAATATTTGTTGTTTAGATGTTTGAGGAAATACCCAAATGATGTTTTTTTGAATGTGAATGACATGTGAGTGTTTGATGTGAAAACATTGATTTAAGCTCTCGTTCAACTTCATTGTCATATTTGGTTTGTTATATTTAGTTTTCTAATTCACTCGTTATAGTTAATTGTTACTTTTAGATATGTTGTATGGATAATGTTTTAGGTGGAAACATGTGGATGTTTGGATGTGTGTATAAGAAGTCTTACGCCCTTTAGGTTTTTGCAATGTGCTGAATGCATATAGTAATTAGCAAACTGTAAAAGCCTTTGTTGCATCTTTTAGGTTACCTGCAGTTTGGTATCAGATGGAGTATGATTAGTTTATTGCTCAGTTACGTTTTTGGTTCTGTCAATCAGTACTGTAAGTTAATGCTCATATCATTGCAGGCACCATGGAGACTGAGACCCAGAACGTTCAGCATCGCTCCTTTTCCATTAAATTGTGGCCACCTAGCCAGAGTACAAGGTTGACGCTGGTGGAACGCATGACCAAGAATTTGTCAACACCGTCTGTTTTCTCTAAGAAATATGGTCTGTTAAACCAAGAGGAGGCTGTGGAGAATTCTAAGCACATAGAAGACTCGGCTTTTGCTTCTGCAAATGAGCATTACGAGAGGGAGCCTGATGGTGATGGAAGCTCAGCAGTTCAACTCTATGCCAAGGAAGCCAGCAAGCTCATGCTGGAAGTTCTTAAAAGAGGTTCCAGAACCCAAAATGGTATAGAAGCTCATGTACCTGAGGGTGTTCCTGCTCCCCGCGAAACGTTTTTTGACATATCTCGAGGTCGCCGTGCTTTTATTGATGCTGAGGAGGCCGAGGATCTGTTAAAGCCATTGTCAAAGCCCGGCAACTCATATACTAAGATATGCTTCAGCAATAGAAGTTTTGGACTTGAGGCCGCTCGTATTGCAGAACCCATCTTAGCATCTATTAAGGGACAGTTAACAGAAGTTGACCTATCAGATTTTATTGCAGGAAGGCCAGAAGATGAAGCCATTGAAGTAATGAATATATTCTCAAAGGCACTGGAAGGCTGTATATTGAGAACTCTGAACCTCTCAGACAATGCCTTGGGGGAGAAGGGTGTTAGGGCCTTTGATGCGCTTTTGAAATCCCAGAGTAATTTGGAAGAGCTTTATTTGATGAACGATGGCATCTCTGAGGAAGCTGCACAGGCAGTATCTGAGCTAATTCCTTCTACAGAGAAGCTCAAGATCCTTCATTTCCATAACAATATGACAGGAGATGAGGGGGCTGTTTATATTGCTAAGGTTGTAGAAGGATCTCCAGCATTGGTGGATTTTCGATGTTCTTCTACTAGGGTAGGTGAGGAAGGAGGTATTGCCCTCGTAGAGGCATTAGGGAAGTGTTCCAATCTGAAAAAGATTGATCTTAGGGACAACATGTTTGGTGTGGAAGCTGGCGTCGCTCTCAGTAAAGCTCTTTCTTCTCATGCTGGCCTTACTGAGATTTACTTGAGTTACTTAAATCTGGAAAACGAAGGAGCTATAGCTCTTGTGGATGCGCTCAAGGAGAACGCTCCGTCCCTTGAAGTCTTGGATATGGCTGGAAACGAGATCACTTTAGAAGCTGCTCCCGCCTTAGCTGCTTGCATAGCAGCAAAAGAGTCGCTTACTAAATTAAACTTGTCAGAGAACGAACTAAAGGACGAAGGCACAATTCTGATTGCCAGGGCACTGGAAAACGGTCACAAGCAGTTGAAGGAAGTCGATCTGAGCACAAATGCCATGAGAAGGGCTGGGGCAAGAGTTTTGGCTCAGGCAGTAGTTAATAAGCCTGAATTTAAATTGCTGACCATCAACGGCAACTACATATCGGATGAAGGCATTGATGAACTGAAGGACATATTTAAGAAATCCCTTGACTTGCTTGGTCCCTTGGATGAGAATGATCCTGAAGGAGAAGATGATGATCAGGGGTCTAACGAGGATGAGGGTGAGGAGGACAACGAGGACGGATTGGGTTCCCAACTAAAGAATCTCGAAGTCAGCAAAGACAATTAGGAGGATAAGATAAAAGGTGTGACTCTGTCTATCTCCTTTCTCTCACACACTCGCACAACATTGTGAACTCAAGGAGTATTAACTCAGTTTGTTTTTGGTGCAGATACTGTTCGGCCTCTTGTTCTGTCCTGGCTGCTGCTACAACAATGAGGATGTTTAGTATTAGTATTTTGCTTAGCTTTCTCTAAACTTGTTTTGCCCAAGCACCACTGTAATCTCTATTTTTGGATGAACTCAGCAAATGTTAATTGCTCGGGCAACTTTTTACGTAGGAAGTTGGTAGTTAGAAAATGTTCCAAATTAAACTTATGCATGATTTCATTTCAGGTATTAGTTCTCGTGCCTGATGTTATCATTCTGTATGAAATTTTCATCTTCGTTTTATACTCATTATTTTGTCGTCTCTTTACGTTTAAAAATGGTAGAAGCCAGAAGCCACTAGATAAGAAGAAAAGGAGCTTGAAGAACATGTTTTGATATGTTTTTATCTCTGACATTTTCACCTCTCTTGAACTGTGTTATAACACCAATGTTAGGAGAATTTTCTGTGTCAAAAAGAGTGCCTGAGGAATTTAAATGAACCGTCTCTTTTCCTTGGAGGGGAAAGAAACGGAGTAATCATAGAAAAGTTTCCAGAGTGGCACAAGGGACTGCATCCAGTTTCCTGGAGGGAAAACAAGAACACGCGCATGAACTGAACTATAAGTTTCATTGTTTATCCAGAAGGATCTGAACACGTTTTAAAGGCATTTCCACCATTATCTTACAACAACAACAGAGACAAAGAATAGATTGCCATTTCATTGTTGCAGACTTACAGTATTGACGATACGCCTTGATGACAACATAACTAATCACCATGAAACTCAAACATACCTATGATATTTTTTTAAAACAATTATCACCATAATGAACAGTGAAACGACTACATGGTAACAGCTGAGAAGGAAAGCACTAAATCCCTTGTTCAACATGCTACCAGCAAAATCTCTAATTCAGCAATGACTATCTCACATATGCAACAAGATGCTAACAGGCAATTAGTCTTTCTCCTGAGCCCAGATCTTCACTGTACCGTCATTCCCAAGTGCACCAGATGCAATCATGTTTTCAGTTGGGTGACAACTAACTGAGATAACAGTGTCCAAGTGACCTTCCAGTTTTTGAACTATTTGTTTGGTTTGAAGGTCCCACAAGTAGATACAGTTATCCTCCGAGCCGCTGACGATGTACTTCCCGTTTGTTATAGAAAATGCAGAAGATATGCAATATTTTGAATTCACATGACCGGTGTATGTTTTCAGAAATTTCCCAGTTGAAAAGTTCCATAGCCTCTACAGAAAAGTACATCATGAATGGCCAAATTAATACTTTAAAAGTCAGTAACCATAATATTATTGTATGTCATGTATAAACTGGGAAAAAGAACAAACGAAATGGATGCATCTAGTCATTCACAAAGATCAATGCTGGCGCCAAAAACATGTGCACAGAGAAGAAGAAAGAAACATCAAAGGGAAGCCAAGTACATAACAACACTTTTCATTTTGACAGATAACGAAGTTATATAAGATGAGATGACCGATGTGCATAGATTTCCCGATAGAGTGTAACTAGTTAACATCTGGCAAGTCTTTTGCATCGAGTCCAAACTAAATCAAACTCACTTTTCAAAATAGCTGTTGGCATTGATCAAGCGAGACATGAATCAATACTGAAAACCTGTGTTGCAACGATACGGATACGGTATGGGATACAAGATACCAATACGCTACTATGATACACCAACTTGAAAAACTAAAATACGGCGATACGGCATACTCAATATTGATCAGTAGTTTAACATAAATATATTATATATAAGATAGAAACTTAACAAAATACATACATGTGTTTGCATGATCAAAATATTATCTGTATGATTAACCTCACTGAAGAGAGAAAAAGTCTGGATAAGAAAGAAGAAAGTCTAGAGCAAGATCAGTGGACAGATTCGGAACTAATATTTTGTCACTATAGTTAAAACTTCTCATAGAATCTAGTAAAATATCTAAATTTTCTAAGATTTAGTCAAAGTTTTCTAACTGAGTTGTATCTTGAAGTATTGGGAGTATTAGTATGCGTATCCGTGTAAATACGTATCGATACGGCTGATTTTTTTTTTAGGCGTATCGTTGTAACACAGCTGAAAACAAAGAGAGAGTCTAATTCTTTTTTCGCCTAAAATCTTGATCCTGATGGAACGACATTCAGTCTCAATTCTTTGTTCGCGATTCTAATGGAACATCATAAATCACATCTTAGCAGATTTAGCAATAGCTAATGGGAAAAGTCAAAGTTTGGCATTAAAGTTGATCCGTTTCTGTTGGTACTAAGATTCTACTGCTATGAGCAACAGTGCTATTGCCTTTTATGTGGTGTTTCGCTATGATCTGAATGTGAAATCTCTTTTTAAGAGTATGATGCATAACATGCCCATGAACCATCTAGATAAGACATACTCTGGTCATAGTTAAGCTCAAGTATTCACCCACATACTCCATTTTGTCTGTAAATTCATACTTTAGGTGTCAAATTTTGCTGGACATTCCCATATATTGACACGACGAAGGAAGGAAATGAAAGAAAAACATAGGCACAATGCCACAACTATTCATCTGCATACTTCATTTTGTCTGAAAATTCATTCTTTAGGTAACAAATTGTGTTACAATTGACACGGCAAAAAAAAAAGGGAATGAACAAAACCACACAGATGAACATAGGCACAAAGACACAGCCATGTATTAGAAACCGAAGGACTTACTCGCATCACCCTTTTGACCGAAATCCTAGATTTTTAAGCCAAAAGCATTTTCAAGGTATCTATGTTCTTCTCATCCTAAAGATCTAATCTAATCAGCGCCAGGCTAATAACTCAATAAAAGACCAAACAGCTCAACATGCAAATTAGCATACTAAATAGAGATAATTCAATTCATAAACCACCAAAGAATTTCAGGACTCACCAGTGTATTATCCAGAGTTCCAGCGAGAACGAACTTCCCATTAGGAGAGAACTTCACATAGGAAACGGGTGGATTCTCATCATCAATAAGAGTCTTCATACAGTGACCTGTTGATGCATCCCATATCCTACACAACCCATCATAACTGCTAGACACAATCAAAGACCCATCTCGATTAAAGTTGACCGCTGTAACAGGATCAGAATGTGCAGGAAGTACTTTTAAACACTTTCCGGTTTTTACATCCCAAACCCTAACTGTCTCATCAAACGAACCAGAAACAATCATATTAGACTGAGGATTAAAATTCACACAGAAAACATAATTCGTATGTCCATGTAAAGTCTTCAAAAGTGAACCAGTTTGAACATCCCATATCCTCACAGTTTTATCATCTGAACCAGTACAAATATAATGAGAATCCGAAGAGAATGCAAAATCAGATATCCCTTGCTCATGTCCCTCAAACTCTCTGATGAGTGAAAAATCTGTTGTGGACCAAAGACGAATAGTCTTGTCTGCAGATGAACTTCCTAATAGTTTCCCATCTTGTGAGAACTTTACACTGGAGATAGCACGTTTATGTCCGCTTAAAGATTGCACAAGTTTGTAGGGTTTCATGGTGGCTTCAGTTGATTCTGAAGCCATTGATGTAGATTTTTGGTGCTCAGAGTAGCTTTCTCTAACGCTCCAGAAACTGAATGTATGTTTGATACCTGCAAATTGCTCAAAATTAGTCACACAATTCACAACAAAATTACTTAACAATATAAAAATCTGAACCCATTGAAATTAACACCCAAAAATACATGAAAAAGGATGAAATCTGAGCAAACATTGTGTTCAATTTAGGGTTTAAGAACTCCCTATTTGAAGTAAAGAAAGGGTTAGGGTTTAAGAACTTACCTCAGATTTAGATGAGGAGAATACTTGGACGGAGTGGAAATGATGGTAGATTGAGATGCGGTAGGGGCGTGCAGGAATGAATGATCTGAACTCTCCTCTTCTAGGACGCAAGAAGAGATTTGGAGTGGGGTTTTGCAGTTAAACGGCACGAATAGTCGCTCTGAGGAAAACTGAAGGTCGACAAAAAGGACAGATTCTAGAAGAGGAGGTTGCTTTGTATAAATTCCAAAAATAATTATGAATTTGTTTTCGAGTTTTAAACCCAATAATTATTTCGGAATTTAAGGATTAGACAAACTGGAGTATAAGTGTAAATTCTCCCACGGACACACCATGTTTGAGGCCCGTCTGGTTTCTGCTTTGAGACAAAAATGTATTTTCCTTCGGGAAAAACTTAATCAGTGCATTTTCCATCTACTCCAGTTTATAATCAAATGTTAAACTAAATTAGTTTTTCTTAATACTTTCCTAATAGACATATTAGTATCAAAATATCAAATGTCGTCCAAATAATAAAATAGATATATCCGATAGTCACTCATCTCCATATATATTGTTTTTTAGGATTATTATGTCATTATTTTTATGCACATTCTTAATATCATGCTTTTATGCATATTTTGGATTTAACGATATGGTTATATTGACATAATCATGACATGGTTTTGTCATTTTTTCTACAAAACCCAAGCGACAATGTATTTGAAGCTAAATTTTTGGTGACATGTTCCTCTTATGTAGCTCTACATTCCTACCGTAAGTGAGAGCATTCCGAGGCGTATAAAACTACCATCTACCATTTTGAATATCAACCGTTGAAGATAAACGATTGAAATTAAAATTTGTGGATGATGAAGTTTTATATATCGGAATACTCTCATTTTTTGGCAGGAATGTTTAGCTATAGAAGTGGAACATGTCATCGAAAAACTAACTTCAAACTCGTTGTCGCTTGGGTTTTGTAGAAAAATAGCCAAACCATACCATGGTTATGTCATAACCATGTCATTGGATCCCACCCCTTTTTAATATTATTGTTTTTTAGGTGTATTGGTTTTTATGTTGCACACTTTACTATCGGAAGAACCTTTTAAATCTCTCTTGAATTATTGAGAATTTGAGGGCCAATTTAGATGCATAATAACCTTTTAAACCTTGATGGTTCTAACTACTACAACAAGGTGAACAATTTTACATGTTTTGTTGTTCATGCATCTAAATTTGAAGGTTTTAAGACAATGTTAAAACTTCCCACCTTGTGAAATGGAGTTTAGTGTGTGCAACAAAGACTAGAGGAGGTTGGGGAATTCTAAATCTCAAGAAGATGAACCAAGCTCTGTTTGCCAAATGGTACTGGAGGTGGAGTGTTGAAAGGACACAGTTATGGCATAGAATTATTGAAGAAAATCATGGACCACAACACTCAATCTTGACACTAAAGAAAGTTGCATCTGCGCACGGGGTATCCTGCTGAGAACTGTTATGGATAATGGGTACACTAATCATGGCTAATGTAACCATCTCCATACATTCAGGTGCGCATGTCTCCTTTTGGCATGACAAATGGATAGGTAACTCAATGTTATCAGATGAGTTTACTTTTGTTAAGTAAGTTAGATAGACTCTCGACGGAGAGTATTGCACAATATGTAATTGAAGATGGTTCATGGCAGTTCGATTTCAGACGTGTTCTTTTCAATTTAGAAACTAATCAGCTTGCATCTCTTCTATCAATCATTGGCACGAACCCTCCAACACTTGACTCTTTACCAGACACGAGAAGGTGGATGTTAACTTCTACGGGTACATTTCCGGTCAAATATTTATATGAATACATGACTGTTACAGATGGAGTGGATGGCTTTCCGTGATCTTTTATTTGGTAACCAGGAGTCCCACCAAAGATAAATTTCTTGGTTTGGTGTGTTGTCCATGGCAAGCTCAATACACTTGATATGCTGCAGCGTAAAGGTATGGATGTTTACAGTTCATGTGTGTTATGTTGGGATAGTCCAAAGTCTCAAGATCACCTTTAAGTGCATTGTAAGATTGCTAGGAAATTGTGGTATGATTTCACACCTGAAAATAATTGGGCATGGATTTTTTGAGATACAATATTAGCTTTAGCACATATTCGGCCAAACAATCATCTAACACAATCAGGAAAAGTTGATTGGGGTCTTATTCCTGCCGCAATAATTTGTATAATCTGGAGGGAAAGAAATTGCAGAAAATTTGAAGACTTACAAGACTGATACAGAGCTTTGTGATAATGCAAAATCTCTAGTGCTCACTTGGGCTTCGGCTGTAGGAAATAGAGTTCACATGAACTTCTCACAAACTGTGTGTACTTGGGAGTTTGTTTTTTCTTGAGTTGTAGTATCTGTTTTGGTAGTTTTCATATACTTCTGGTAAATTTCCTTGTGAATTCTTCTTCTTCTTAATATAATTCATCTCTTCTTATATATAAAAAAAAATGTTAGAGCATAGCTCGGTTGAACCCACCAAGCGTTGGTATGTCAAGTTTGGTTGTCATATTTTAGTGAATCAAAACTCATTTAAGAAGTCGCTTGATTGTGTACTAAAGTCAACTTCGTATCGGTTATCTTCAAAGTATTAGGATATGAGACATTATAAGTATTGCGAAGACTTGAAGAAGTGAAGAAGCAAGAAGCTACAACGACTACATCATCCTTCCACTTGAGGTTAGTGATATTTGACTTGAACTGTTTCATTCCCTAGCGTTTCTTTCAATTCGTGCATATTGAAAACCAAATTGTGAAGCATGAACACTCTAGATAGACATTGTATTAAGAAATAAAATACGAGGTTTATTTCTTAACCATTAAACTTTGTAGATAAGATATCGACATAATCGTTTATATGATATTGTAATTATGTATGGGTATGAGGTGAGGATTTCATCCTAGGAAACAATGTTTTTACATGTGTTTTAAGAAAGTAAGTTCATAAACTTGTTTATGAATCTAAAAGGAAATCGCAAGGCGTTATTGGGATTGTTATTCAGTGCATATCTTGTGAACAACCAATATGTGTGATTTAGTATAACCGCTCACGAGTTGGTTGTGTTCTTGGTAAAACTATTCACAAAGGCCTGACTTATGTATTGGTATGAATTTTATTAGTGAAACCGATCTTAAGTAATCACCTGAGATGGTATGATCGAGTTTGTGATTTGTTTGACCGAATCTGGGTAAAGGGGAACCGACCCTATGAAGAGGTGCAACACATCACAAAGGGGAATCAATCCTTGTATGAGGTGCAGCATGTTTGTAGTAGAAAGGGGAACCGATCCTATGGACATGTGCAACACATATAAGTTAGATACCATATATATGTGGGGAAACGATCCTAGTACCTAGTCAACCGAATTTTGGAAAGCTAGTGTGACTATGCACATTACTCACATGGAGGTAGAACCGAAACTTGTTTTGGTAGAACCGTTAAACCTATGATTTTTGATTGAGTGTTTCTTAATCAATAGCATAGTTCTTGAAAGTCATATGAACCAATTCTAAACTTGTTTGTAAGTGTGGAAAATCGGTTTCAAGGTTGTAAGTATGAAAGAGGACTTACAAAGTAAGGATGTCGGCATACTTTGAACGTACAGTAATGTTTACCTTTTAATTGTTCAAAGTTATTCCTTAATAGCTAAAGGAAAAAAACCCCAGGATCGAAATATAAATAAGTTAAGAATCTTTAATTTAATGTTGTTAATTTTATTTTAGGAAAATGAGAATAAGTAATGTGCATTTACTAGTTGAGATTTTCCAAAGAGATTTTCGGTCATTATTTTGGACAGAGCATTTCCAAGAATTATGGAAACCGAATTTGGAATATATTGAATATCTTTGAAAATATTTTCGGTTTTGGAAATTCCTTGGTGTCCAAACTTCTTTGTCTATAAATACTTGAAGTATGCATTTCTAGCAAACGAATCCCTCGTGACAGCAAACTTCCTCGGTTGTGTTGTTACTGGTGAAGCCGCCTATTCGGAGAGGAGAGTAACATAATTAGGAGAAATCTCTTACGGCCGCTCAGTTTAAAGTCTTCTTTGGGATTGAGAAGCTCTACGAGTACCGTTGATGGGAAACTAGATAATTGCGGTTTATCTTGTGTTTTCGATTGATTTATTTGACTAACGGTGGTTGAACTTTGATTGAACTTAGTTTGTTTATGCTTGAGAATCTTCTATTCTGATATAAGATTCACTCAAACTAAATCGAAGTTTCGATAGGGATCTTTAGACTGTTGTTAGTTCTAAAGACGATCTTGTGATAATCCATTGTTAACAGACTCTGTTCTGTGCGTGATTGATCACAAGAGATTCAAGTTGTTGTGTGGGGTGTTTATTGAAGATCTAAGAAGATTTGAAGACAAAGAAGATATTGAATATTTTTGATTTGGGGTTCATAATTTTTGGTGTGCACAATACTTGTTTCGGTATAAGAGGATCCAACTATAATCGGTTTGTCCTTGTGGTAGATTGGATTGATTAGTTGTGTATATCGGCATCAATACAATTCTTTATGATTAAAAGTATTGATTGCAAAATCTTAACATAATTACTTCGGTAGTTGAACATAAGATAAATCTAAGAACCTGATGAAGGAGTTTATTTGAGATAAACGCAAGAGCATTTGTCGAACTCACGTCACTTGGTTGAAGAGAGTTGATACCAAACAGATTTGTCATTCCTTTACTGTTTGGAATACGAACCAAAGGAATTGTTCCAAGTACATGACTTATTCATAAGTTGGAGGCGTGGTAATACAGACGGAACTAGGTGAACTATAGGTTTAGTTGCTTGGTTACAACTATACGAAGTTAGGTTTAATTTTTTGTAGCGGCTAAATCCTGAGAGTACTCAATTCTGGACAAGGTCCCGGGGTTTTAATTTATTTGCGTTTTCCTCGTTAACAAAATATTGTTGTGTCATTTACTTTATATTTCCGCATAATAATTGTTTTATTATAATTAAAGTAAATCACACAAACGTTAATTCCTATTCACTTGATAAGAAATCCTATTGTGTTTGGTTAAGTCCGAACCTTTTTATCAAGTAAACATACTTCGTTGTTGTATTGTCTCGACCTCGTATCCATAGACAATCACACGAAGTGTAAACCGATTAGTTGTATTGTCTCGACTCAGTCCATACACAATCACTTTCGGGGAAAGGAATTATAGGTAGGAAAAGTTTCATCTTGAGGTATATTTGGGTACCCTCGCCTTTTTAATTGGTATAAGAGCAGGCAAACACGAAAAAATCTAACAATCTGTTTTTGGTGCGATCCAACCTATAAGAAATTGAATGTATGTCTGACTCAGTTAACGTTATGCAAGAGTTTGAATACTCAAAAGTTGAAGATGTTACTACTTCGTTGACTCATGATCCAGGAGTTGCGAAAACATTTGTGTCCATCTCTGATGGAAAGGAAGATGCTGATAAAGAGTTGGTAAAACTCCTAAAGCCTATAAAATCTCTGTCTTCTAAAGTGGTGTTATTAAAGACAGAGATAAATCTTCTTAAATAGGAGATCAGAGATAAAGACATTACACTGAATTGTCTGGCCAAAGAGAATATGGATCTCACTGTCAAACTAGAAGCTCTTGGTAAATCTCTTACTGTTAAAGAGACATATCCTATGACTCTGACTAATGATGTTGTTGTGATTTCTTATGATGCCAAGGAAACTATAAGTCCTTGCTCGACTTTTACAGACTGTGATAAAATCGGTTTAGTCACATCTGAAACATATCAAGATGATGGTAGTCTGCCTAACTACATCAAGTCAGAAGAGGATGAAAAACCAGCTTCTAAATCTACTGATGATCAAACGAAATCTTTAACAAAGGAAACTTTGAACCAATTCCGTGAAAGTGATCTTAAGGAATACAATTTTCAGTCACTTGACAGGAAACTTATACTTCTTCAACATACGGTGACAAAAATATTGAAGGAAGTTTCTTTTCTTAAAAAACTGAAAGACCATTCCTCAGTAGAAAGACAGGTCATACCACTACCCGATAAGATCAAATCAAAAGAATTAGAGGAAAGAGTTGGTAATTGCTTCTGGAAAAAAGATTCCTCCTCATCCTTATCGAAACAATCCTTGTTTTGATGAAGAACGATTCCAGAAGAAAGGGAAAGAGAGAATCTCTGCCAAAAGAAACAATCAGGAGTTTCCGATAATTGTTTCGGATAATCACACTGATGTGGATCATAAGGAAGTCCTTAGAATGAGAAAATCTTATGAAAATCTCATTGAAAGAATTAAAAGAGATTTATTTATCTCTGAAAATTCTCACGTCAGTACAGTTTCTCGACATGATCATATCTCTAGAGTTAGAAAAGATCATCGTCTTGGGAGAAAATATTTTGGGAAGAAATTCCCTAAAAGAAACATGAACTATGTTTCTGATATTCACTGTAAGCTAGAAAAAATTTTACTCCGATACAACCTAGTTGTATCAAAATTGTGCATTCTCATCCTCTTTCGTGCACTTATTCACGGATGGGAAAGGTACAATAAATCTGGAGCACATTCGTTTGTGTAGTTGTTTATCAGATTATTGTGAAACTTTATGGGTAGTTGCAAATCCATAGTTGTGTAAAGATGTTCATGTTTATCATAATCTTCCAAAATTAGGTTATATTTGGAATTTTTGGATTTTAATAAACCTTCCAACTTGGGAAGTTCAGACAAAGGAAACGAAATATATTGTTTAATATTTCGGTTTCCACTGATATCTTTCGGTCCGGAAGTTGTCTCTTTTTAAAGGGAAATTATCTCTTGTATGTATTCTGATACCTTGATAAATATTATATATATGTATATATAAGCAATCATGCCTCCAATAACTCACAGTATCTCAAAGGCTAATAAGGAGGAAGCTCAAAAGGTTAAAGATTGTTAAGGAATCAATACAGAGAGGAAGAAGAAAATCATATCACGTATCATGTCTGATTACGATTCTGATAGTTCAGTTGGATCACAAGATGAGTCATGTTTGTTGTCTTACAACAAACAAGATACAACCAAAGCCAAGTGGATTCGTTCTGATAATATGTCTCAATATATCCAAGGTTTTGAAGAACTAGAAACCAATATTGTTATGACTGTTCGACATCAAGATTGGGTAAAAGAAAAGATTGAAGGAACAAGAGGAGTTCTTACTGAAATAAAGGTTCTAATTGAAGAGCTAGAGAAACATGAAGTGGTTGCTGACAAGTCTCTTGAGACATGCTTCAAAAGTTTGAACACTGAAGAAACCTCAGTGAACAATAAGAGCACCACTAGATATTAAGTTATTTGTTGTAATACTTAATCAAGAGAAATAGACATCATTTTTGATTTTTTTCAATAATTGTATTAGGTCTATTATGAATAAAATTATTTGATTTATAATTTTTCTTGTGATAGTTTTAGATTTACATACCCTGTGTTTGAATGCTTTATTATTGCTATGGATGTTTATGGGATGTTTGATTTCGGTTTTATTACCTTGATATTCGATCTCATAATGTTGTTAACCCTTATGGTTTGGGTGACTTTTTGATTTAGCAAGATTAAGTTCTAGCCCATGTTAGTAGGCTTTATCAAAGGATCATGAGGGGTTCTGGTAGAAACAATATGTGAAAAAGTCACAATACGTTGAATCGGTTTTGGTTTAGCATGAAAGCATATGTGTTTCGACGGTTTTCAACTTTTGCTTGCAATTGTTAAAACCGATTTTCAACATTTCTCTGGTAAAGGTTGGTTGTTGTTATTCTTTTGTTTTGCATAAGGATGACAACATAATGATATTTCAATATCAATTCTTCCTGGAAGAAGATGCAAACATATTGGAAAAGTGGATGAGAAATTTAAGGTAACAATCTTGTTAGTTAATTATTTTCCTGTTTAAGAAAAACCTGATTTTATTTCATATATATTTTGCTTTTCTTAACAAAATTTTGATACAATTGATGTTTTATTCCATGACGCATGTATGGATGTGTGTGTGATTCAATTGGTTCCAGTTAAGAAAAACTATTGTTATCTTGCTTTATTGTGTGATATCAATTATTTAGGCTTACAAAATTTCGGTGCAATTGCGGTGTTTTAATGCTTATGTTGATTCAATTGCTCCCGGTTGAGGTGAATAATTATGCAAGTTTGTTTATTTTGGTTTGTATGAATTATTTATGGCTTAACAAAGAAAATGTTTACGGGATGAGTTTTTTAGTCCAATTCGACTCCGGATAAGAGAAACTAAGTTTATCTTAGTTAGACTTATCAAAGTGGAGGTTTCGGTTATTCAAGTCTAATCGAATGCCTTAACAATAAATGCTAGTTAATTAACCTAGTACTTGTCTTGTTTAAAATTGAAAGGTCTAAGTTATATGGATAATTAGAACCTGATGAGAAAAATAGAGTTATACTTATTTTGGTCTTATCGAATGAAGCGATTGTATTTGTACAATCGGTTTAGCAAAGGGACTAAGGTGCTTAGTTGTTTATTTGGTTTGCTAAAATAAATTGGGAAAATTGCTTCGGGAAATTGTTTCCTTGATAACATATCAAAACAAATTACTTTGTAGTTCCGGTTTTGATATTGGTTATCAAAAAAGGTGTGTGGAACCCTCGTGCTTAACTCTATAGGTTTGCAAGTCTATTTTGAGATTTGTAAGATTCTTTTCGTGTTGTCCTTTATTTTTTCGTTTCTTTATTATTTTGTGATAAAAAGTGGGAGAAATATATGAAGTAAACAAGTGATACTGGTATTGATTTTATGTTGATTGGTATCACTAAGGAAAAAAAAATTGTGCTTAAACGTTATCTAACGAAATAGTGAAAGCATAGACTAAGGGGGAGTAGCATATCATATTAATTGGTATAACAAAGACGTGCGGATTGATGAAATCTACCCATCTCACCTTTAGAGGGAATATTAGCTTTGTTATTATAATGTCAACAACGACATTTATGGATTGAATGAATGCAGGTTATTGTGTTGTTGAATTCGAGAATCAAGCGTATGTGTAATGAATTCTTGTAATTTGTTTATCCATATGATTGTAAGAGTTTTGTCACCAAAATTGACAAAGGGGAATATTGTTAGATCATAGCTCGGTTAAACCCACCAATCATTGGTATGTCAAGTTTGGTTGTCATATTTTAGTGAATCAAAACTCATTTAAGAAGTCGCTTGATTATATACTAGAGTCAACTTCGTATAGGTTAGCTTGAAAAGTATTAGGATATGAGACATTACAAGTATTAAGAAGACTTGAAGAAGTGAAGAAGCAAGGAGCTACAACGACCAAATCATCCTTCCACTTGAGGTTGGTGATGTTTGACTTGAACTGTTTCATTCCCTAACGTATCTTTCAAGTCGTGCATATTGAAAACCAAACTGCGAAGCATGAAAACTCTAGATAGACATAGTATTAAGGAATACAATACTAGGTTTATTGCTTAACCATTAAACTTTGTAGATAAGACATCGACATAATCTTTTAAATGATATTGTGATTATGTATGGGTATGAGGTGAGGATTTCATCGTAGGAAACAATGTTTTTACATGTGTTTTAAGGAAGTAAGTTGATAAACTTGTTTATGAATCGAAAAGGAAATCGCCAGGAGTCATTGGGATTGTTATTCATTGCATATCTTGTGAACATCCAATATGTGTGATTTAGTATAACCGCTCACGACTTGGTTTTGTTCTTGGTAAAACTATTCACAAAGGACTGACTTATGTATTGGTATGACTTTTATTAGTGAAACGATCTTAAGTAATCACCTGAGATGGTATGATCGAGTTTGTGATTTTTTTGACCGAATCTGGGTAAAGGGGAACCGATTCTATGAAGAGCTGCAACACATCACAAAGGGGAATCAATCCTTGTATGAGGTGCAACAAGTTTGTAGCAGAAAGGGGAACCGACCCTATGGACATGTGAAACACATATAAGTTAGATACCATATATATGTGGGGAACCGATCCTAGTACCTAGTCAACCGAATTTTGGAAAGCTAGTGTGACTATGCACAGTACTCACATGGAGGTAGAACCGAAACTTGTTTTGGTAGAACCGTTAAACCCATAATCTGTGATTGAGTGTTTCTTAATCAATCGCATAATTCTTGAAAGTCAGATGAACCAATTCTAAACTTGTTTGGAAGTGTGGAAAATCAGTTTCAAGGTTGTAAGTATGAAAGAGGACTTACAAAGTTAGCTTTTAATTGTCGGCATACTTTGAACACGTACAATAATGTTTACCTTTTAATCGTTCAAAGTTATTCTTTAATAGATAAAGGAAGAAAATCCCAGGATCAAAATATTAATAAGTTAAGAATCTTTTATTTAAGGTTGTTAATTTTATATTAGGAAAATGAGAATTAGTAATGTACATTTACTAGTTGAGATTTTCCAAAGAGATTTTCGGTCATTATTTTGGACAGAGCATTTCCAGAAATTAAGGAAACCGAATTTGGAATATATTGAATATCTTTGAGAATTTTTTTGGTTTTGGAAATTCCTTGGTGTCCGAACTTCCTTGTCTATAAATACTTGAAATTTGTATCTCTATCAAACGAATCCTTCGTGACAGCAAACTTCCTCTGTTGTGTTGTTACTGGTGTAGCCGCCTATTCGGAGAGGAGAGTAACCTAATTAGGAGAAATCTCTTACGGACGCTCAGTTTAAAGTCTTCTTTGGGATTGACAAGCTCTGCGAGTACCTTTGGTGGGAAACTAGATAATTGCAGTTTATCTTGTGTTTTTGATTGATCTGATTGACTAACGGTGGTTGAACTTTGATTGCACCTAGTTTGTTTATGCTTGATAATCTTCTCTTCTGACATAATATTCACTCAAACTAGATCGAAGTTTAGATAGGGATCTTTAGATTGTTGTTAGTTCTAAAGACGATCTTGTGATAATCCATTGTTAACAGACTCCGTTATGTGCGTGATTGATCACAAAAGATTCAAGTTGTTGTGTGCAGGTGTTTATTGAAGATATAAGAAGATTTGAAGACAAAGAAGATATTGAAGATTTCTGATTTTGGGTTCATAATCTTTGGTGTGTACAATACTTGTTTCGGTATAAGAGGATGCAACTATAATCGGTTTATCCTTGTGGTAGATTGGATTGATTAATTGTGTAGATCGGCATCAATAGAATTCTTTGTGATTAAAAGTATTGGTTGCAAAATCTTAACAATTACTTCGGTAGTTGAACATAATATAGATCTAAGAACCTGACGAAGGAGTTTATTTGAGATAAAAAGAAGTACCCTTGTCGAACTCACATCACTTGGTTGAAGAGAGTTGATACCAAACATATTTGTTGTTCCTTTACTGTTTGGAATACGAACCAAAGGAATTGTTCCAAGTACGTGACTTATTCATAAGTTGGAGGCCTGGTAATACAAACGGAACTAGCTGAACTATAGTTTTAGTTGATTGGTCTCAACTATACGAAGTTAGGTTTAATTTTGTGTAGCGGCTTAATCCTGAGAGTATTCAATTCTGGACAAGGTCCCGGAGTTTTTCTGCATTTGCGGTTTCCTCATTAAAAAAATCTTGTTGTGTCATTTACTTTATATTTCCGCATTATAATTGTTTTATTATAATTAAAGTAATTCACACAAACGTTAATTCTTATTCACTTGATAAGCAATCCTATTGTGTTTGGTTAAGTCCGAACCTTTTTATCAAGTAAACATATTTCGTTGTTGTATTTTCTCGATATCGTATCCATAGACGATCACACAAAGTGCGAACCGATTAGTTGTATTGTCTCGACTCAGTCCAAAAACAATCACTTTCGAAGAAAGGACTTATAGGCAGAAAAAGTTTTAGCTTGAGGTATATTTGGGTACCCTCGCCTTTTCAAAAAGATTTGAACACCGGGTACATCATAGGGGAAAAGTTCAAAATGGTGTTAGCTCCAACCTCTAAGCTTAGAACTCCTGATAGGGGTGTACATGGCCGGTTCAGTTTGGTTTTTTCTCAAACCAGAACCGAAATCGTTACTCCCGCTTTTCAATTTTCAAAAAAAAAAAACCGTGCCATTAGATAACGATTTCCGTTTTTAGTTTTACCCCTGGGTTCCAGTTTTTCCATTCGCTTCGGTTTTACACATGTAACTGACAGTTAAAAATAACACAAAATAAAAATATAGTTACACAAAAAATTACACCTCAAATTTTACATTGAAATTAAATATTACACAAAAAATTACACTTCAAATTTTACATTGAAATTAAATATATACATTTATGTTTAAATCTAATTTAAGGTAGATCTAATGGTTGATATTTATTACATCAAAACTAATCGGTTTTACCATGGGTGTTCGGTTTGGTTTTTATATCAAACCAAAACCGAAACCATTACTCTCGGTTTTTATCTTTTTAAACCAAAACCAACCATTAGTACATGGCTAGATTCGGTTTTCTGCTAATCGGTTTGGTTCAGCCTGGTTTCAGCGATAACCGTTTCCATGTATGGTAACACCCCGAGTTCCGGACCAGGGTCCAACCCATATGGAGATCCGAACTCGAAGCATTACAGGTCGGAAAAAGACTTAAAAATTTATTTTTATTTTAAATTAAATCAGATTAATATATATCAAAATTAGTCAATAGGAAAAGATATCATTTCTTATGTTTAATTTATCCTTAACAATATTATATATTAAAAATTTGATATCGATTTGCATTTCGAACTGATACAAGTAAACAATTGAATCACTAAGCTACTCTTTCCTAGCTTCCGCTTCACAACTCTAATAAATCTACAAGGAATGTCAATTGGGGTGAGATGACAGTTCAATAGGATGCATCCCCATTCTCCAAAGATGTGAAATAAAAATCAATCAATCAAAGAGAACATACAACAAGAGACTTTGCACAACTTCGAGGATTCAATTATATTTTCAATAACAAACAATATCAATAGTATTTCAGATAAATAATCCAACTTACGACATCATCGATTCATAGCACAATTAAGTTTTCAACAATTCATCCATTTGAATTTCAACGCATGAGTTCATAACACCAATTATGTTTCCAACAAATCATTTAATCTAGATTTCAACACACAATTCACAAATTAATATTGTCACCACAAGCCATGAGTTTATAATAACAAAATAATTGTCAACAAGTCATTCATTAATTAGTCAAATATTAATACAGTCACAGAGACACCATGAGTTCACGGTACGAAAACCTTGGTTCGTATACCCACCTATCGTTTATCGGCACAGACAACCTCCATAGATGGCCAGGAAAAAAGTTCCTATGGGGATCATACCTATCTGCTCTGGGGGATCATTACCCGTTTCATTCATGGTACGAAAACCTTGGTTCGTACATCCACCTATCGTTTACCAGCACGCACAGCCGTCATCGATGGTCGGGAAACACAAGTTCCATGGGGATCATTACCCATTTAACTCTCGGGATCATTACCCGCCGTTAGCATGAAACATGTTCCATATAACGGTAAAACATGAACTCATTTCCTTTTATAAATCATTTTCACAAATAACATAAGCAACCATGGCTTGAAAACATGAATTTCTTTCAAGCATTTATGCAAACAAATTAACTGCAGCCATATTACATTATATGTTCCATGGTAATGACTTTATCTGATCATTTTCAAACTTTACAGGGACATACATGAATCAATAATATACAACATATCAAAAATTCACAGTAAACCAACGATTCAAACAAAAGATGTTAAATTTAAAACATTCTTGAAAAATACCAATGACACATATCACTGTTCTAGGCTATTTTCGAATAATAATCTTGAATCATGATTTGGTTCCGAACAGTAAATTTTTCTCCACCGAATTTGATCAAGTATGAACAAATGTTCATTAAGCTTAGTCATCATATTACGAGAAATTCGTAAACTAAATAAGTAATTATCGACTCGAAATTCTTGTCTATGTATGCTAGTCTAATTAGTTATGCGACACAATCTCAGAAGATGTGTAGTGAATATAACTTGAGAAATAGGTGGTTCAGTCTTCACTTAACTTTTGTTGATGAATTTCTCCAAAATCTTCGGTTGATCTTCGCCTTCAAAAGGTAGACCGCAAATGATGACTGATTCGTTTCTCACCTACCTCTATCATAGACCGAGACTCAACTAATTGTAGACTAGAAATCAAGATATAGTTTTGACAACTAAATTTGACGACAATCTTGATATAGAAACACTTGTGAGTTCGACCGAGCAATGCTCTAACAAAATCAAAAACAATTGATTCGCAAATGATTTATGATATAATGTTAGAAAATGGATAACCTAATAAACGAATGTGTATGTATCATAGAGTGAATCGTATCAAAATCCAAATGGTTTAGTAATTTGTGGAGAGAGTCTTAAAAAAGAGAAACAAAAATAAATAAATGAGTGCATGAATGAGACTAGACCAAAAACAGAGTTATGTAGTGTGTTCTATGTCTTATCGATCGGTCAGATATTTTGGCAGACAAATGTAGATGATGGATTTTCAACAAAGGTCAAAACCGTAAAATCATGATACTACATGTTTCTGACACGGCTTCAGAGATCCATGTGATGATTCGTGTTTTACGAAGTATGATGCATATGTCGCTCGAAAGGCCTCTCCGGAGCGTTCGACACCGGGCATTTCATCATAGCCTCTATGTAGAATAACGTAATTGGGTGGTTCTCCGTAAGATTGAGAGATTAACGCCTTCAGGATACCGGTGACACTCACTGTTCCCTGACTACATAGAGGAATTTTCCTCTACATAGAAGAACAATTAGGCGGTTCTCCATAAGATTGAGAGCAATAACGTCTTCAGAACGGTGATACTCACTGTTCCTGACTATGTAAAGAGACCCGTGTATAGACTCAAGCGGTCCTCCATACATGAAATGTTGAGAGGGCAAAACGTCTTCGGGACATTAGCAACACTTGTTGATTTACTGACTATACGCAAGAGATTAAATTCTAGGTCATATTCACCACTGAATTCCTAGAAGATAATCTATCTTATCTCATTACTCCTATTTCATGATCGAAATGGTAATAGATAAATGTATTACACCGATTTCATGACCGAATCCACGACTGATCTCATGAAATGGTAATAGATGTTACTCCGATTTCATGGTCGAATCCACGGCTAATCTCATGAAATGGTAATATCACCACTTATTTTATTACTCTGATTTCATGATCGAATCCACGGATGATCTCATGAAATGGTAATAGATATTACTCCGATTTCATGGTCGAATCACCACGGTCCCATGGAATGGTGATATCACCGCTCATTTCATTACTCCAATTTTATGGTCAAATCTGCGATTCCATGAGATGGTGATGAAATTATCATTTTATTATTCTGAATCCATAGTCCAATCCGCTGCTGATTTTATGGATTGATAATAAAATAACTATTCATCTTATTACTCAGTTTCATGAATTATTCTCCACTGAATTTCATAAATCAGTAATAAATATCCAACAACCGGGCATATGGACCATCACTGAGTAAGCCCCACAAAAATGGTGCGAGTGTACTCGACAATGATGCACGACTGAGCACCCGGATGCACGAACGAGTGTCCGAAAAATATGAAATAATGAGGAATCCTTCGCAAAACAAGAGAAAACAATGAATATTAATAAAATAATAAGAGGCGCCCAAGGCTGGGCCCACTAGCCGGCCGGCCGTGCCTAGCCATGGTTGGCCCGTGCCTCTCCCATTATTTTCCTTATTTTTTGTTATTTTGTGAACTCACGAAAACTCCTTGGTTTTAGCAACTTTCCTTGTTTTTGCAAAACTCGTGAATTCTCCATAACTTAGTGGATTCACGAAATAATATTATTATAAAATAAGGAGAGGTGTCCGGGACCGGAAAACCTAACCGGCTGGCCATGCATAAGTCGTGGCCGGTCCCACACCTCACAATCCTTAGCCTTTTATAATTGTTATTCCCTAATCTCACGAAACTCCTCTGTTTCAACAAAAACTCGTGGATTCTCCATAACTTCAAGGATTCATAAATATAATAAAATAGGGAAAGGTGTGCGGTACCGGGAAACCTAGCCCGCAGGCCATGCCCTATCCATGGTCGGTCCCACACCTTGCAATCCCTAATCTTGCATAATTATTATTTTCCTCAATTCATGAAACTCCTGGGTTTGAGCAAAATTCATGATTTCTCCATATTTTCTCAAATCACGAAAAACCAAAAGCCAACATAGTCGCACGACTGGATAGCCTCTCACGGCAATTTTAAATATTCAAACACTTTTATTTTAATATTTTCAAAATATTGATGAATTGAGAAAACATGCTCATTCCAACAAAAATCGAGAATTCTCAGTCAAGATGAAACTCTTCTGAAAATTCAGCTCGAATGCGCATCAGAAAATACTGAAACTCTCAGTATAGAAACTCAGACACCACGAAAACACGTGCATGCCTCCATGATCGACCAGAGTCATTCCTAGGGCTTGCACAAATCCGGTCCCACATGTTTTCATAATTCTTACCTAATTTGTTCAATTGCTCATACTGGGTCCGAACTCTCTCCAACCAACTGGAGAACCCTTCAAATGACCAACAACTGGCCCCGTGACCACCAAGAGCCGGCCCCATGCTCTCTTGGTTGGTCCTAATCTCTCATACCTAGGTTTGTCACCTAACACTGAATCCAACAGTATTTCAATAAATGATGAAACCTGCATTTAATCATCGTTCTTTCACCAACTCTCAAACTGAGAAACCTGGTGCGTGTTCACTCGAGCACTGAGCATCACATGGACGCTCATCATCCCATGTGGTCGGTACCCTCTTCACTCATGACCAATTTTCAACAATTCACCAATTGTTGAAGGATTGATCAAAAAAATAGGGTTTCGAACAAACGCTCCACGAATCACCATTCTGAGCAAATTCAAACACAAAATTATGTTGATTCAGCAATCAACATCCAAATTAATAATATTCGGAAATTCACCAATATTTTTGATTAATATTTTATTGGGTCACGGCACCAGTAAATAATTCTTTGAATTGAGAAATACTTGCTCAGTTGCTCGAATATTGATCCAACCATCAATATTCGGTAATTCATCAGTAGTTTGTCGGATTTAGCAACACTTTCTCAATTGCACATCAAATTATCAATATTCAATGTTTTGGTGAATTGAGCAACACTTGCTCAGTTGCACACCAAAATTATCAAATTCGTCGAATTGAGCAATACTTTCTCAGTTGCTCGACAAATTCTCAATATTCGGAAATTCGTCGAGTTGAGCAATACTTGCTCAGTCTCTAGTCAGTAAATCATTGACATCTCAGAGAACTACATGTTCAATCCATGAATCACCGAGCATTCACCACTTATGCTCGATTCAACAAAATTAGACTCAATATCTAAATCAGTCAACAACTGACCAACTAATACACGTCTGCCTTTCAGACTCCACGATTCGTGAAATCTCAATCACGTCACAAATGGGGGATATCACTCAGGGTTTTGGTATGGCGGTCTACGCCACGTGGATTCATCCACAATGAGAAATGTGCATAAGTCGTGTAAACGGTGGAAGGAGTTAGCAAAGTAGTGGGTGCACGATCAGTCAAGTCTCCGCACGACATGGAACTGATTTTACCACGATCTCCCACTTTCTCACTCTTTCACTCAAGAAACCGTCACACTTACAGGGATCAGTGGTACATCATTCTTGCAATATAAATAAGTCTAAATCAAGGACATTAGAGAGGATGAATCGAATATCATCATTATCCATCAACAACTCGATATAAACTTATTCGCAGAACTCAACTTCAGCAGTTCAGCAATATTGCAGAAACCTTCAACACACCCACAATCCTTGATCATCACTGATCCCACACAACTCTCAGCTTCCCTCCTACAGATCAACCCATCTCCTTCTTTGCAACCGAATAGACTCTGGAAAAGCCATTTTCTTGGTTTAGGCTGGAGTCATATAAATTGATTTCCCGAATCTAACCACCCTCTTTGTAGCGGTGCATCTGTGTGAGGATTAACATTTTTCCCGGCTGAGGAGTCTCGACAGCACGCTCGACTCTCCACTTTCCCAAAAAACCGGCGGATCGTTTTTCCCCATCTACAGATTAGCGACCATAGTGGGAGATTAATCTCTCGGTTGCAATTTCAAATTTTCACAAAATGGTTTATCTTAGGTCAGGTTCAGTTACAAATCCTAACGCAAACATCGCTGGCACTAGTAACAACAGTGGTATTCCAGAAACCATTCCTGCTTCCAACAATGGTGGTGACACTACTCCTCCTCGAACCAACTTGGAAAACCATCCTCTCTTCGGCCGGTCTCCCAAGGAAATCATAGAAAATCTGCCTACCATAGGTGATCTTATCAAGGTGCAAGAGACTCTTGCCAAAAATCAGATTGACATGGCTGCAACACAGAAAGAGTTATGCAATTATCTCAAAACTCTCACTGACAAGATGTCATACAAAACTCAAGAGAAAGGTAAATACAAGGAAACGTCTCCAACTGTTGATCCCGAAGTTATTCCAGTCCCTGAAAATTATGAAACCCGCAAAGCTGCAGAACCTGAACCTGCCAGTTTCATCACCCGTGAAGACCTGGAACGTTTTATGGAGAATCAAGGAAAAGGCCATGCACCGTCCGTGCACCGTCACCAACCTCCATATCCCGCTGCTGCACAAAAAATTCCTCTCCCAAAAGGTTACACTTCTCCAACGTTCACACTCTACAACAGAACGGGGAATGCCCGAGAACACGTCTCTCGATTCTTGTAAGCATTAGGAGAGCATGAACACAACCATGTTTTCCACTTGAAAGAGTTTTCAAAATCCCTGACGGGTCGAGCGTATACTTGGTACAATAACATTGCACCAGGGAGCATAATAATTGGGGAGAAATAATCAATGCTTTCTACCGGAAGTGCTTCTTTGTCTCTGAGTAAATTACTCTTTCTGACTTGGGAAGGATGGCTCAGAAGGCTGCCGAAAATCCGAATGATTATGTGAAGAGGTTCAGGATTCAAGCTTTGTACTGTCATGATCCAAACGTCACTGAACAACAACTGGTGGACTTGTGAATCAATGGCATGATCCCAGTTTACAGCGCTTTGCTGGAGAATCTTCACTTTCAGACCTTTTCAGAACTTTATGAAGCATCCAAGCGATCATCGACTACTGCTCCCGCCTTGCTAGAAAGAACGAAAACTGTCAAAGTAGAGGAATCGAAAGACAATCGAAGCAGCAATGCCTGACATCTGATCAACAAACAGTAGTTGAAGCCTCCATGAATGTTGAAAGGAGAAAGAGAAAAACCGAGGTACAACAACATAAGAATGCTTCTTCAACGTCTTACCTTCCGAAAGATCCAAGGAAAGACAACCAGACTAGAAATGCACGACCATCGAATCAACAGGATGATCAGGAAGTACCTGACTTCCCTTTCCCCATTAAAGAAGTGATCGAACTACTAGAAGTCTGGGTCCAAGATGGTGCAATCAAACTACCTCCTGTCAAGAAGGAACCAACTGCGGAACAAATGGAAAACGCACGTTACTGCCATTTCCATAGGTACGTCAGTCATCCAACAAGTGATTGTAGAAATTTGAAACGCATATTCAAAGAGAATGCCGACTCAGGAGAACTGAGGACTGAAGGAGTGCACAAAAATCCTCTCCCAATCAGAACATTCGCACCCTCCGAGCAGCCGGTCAAGGAAGCGGTTCAATCCTTAATTGAGCACGTATGCGAGTTGTTGTACCTGTCAAAGGCCCAGAGAGATGATATGTTTAATGCGCTGAACCATATTGTGTCTGGAAAGTGGCTGGCAATCCAGCAGACGCTCCCTGAACCTCTAGTAACAGACAACGAGATGTACGAATGAGAACTTCTCACCATGGTGCATCTCAAGGGAAATGAATTCAAACGAGCATTAGTTGATGTTGGAATTGATGTTAACATTATCCCTTTGAAAACCATCAGAGCTGCTGGCATCACTCGACAAGAAGCGACCCATGCTCCTATCTCAGTCAGAGACCAAGAAGGAATCTCCAGGGAGGCTTACGGTTACATCATTCTCAACATAAGAAACGATTCAACCTGGACAGAAACTAAATTCTTTATAATTAAGGAGGATCCGGGATATGACATGATTCTTGGGAGAGCATGGATTCATGATGGAAGAATTTCTGCGGTATCTTCATCCTCAGTTGCACAATTCTCCGTCGAAGAAAGTTATGACTCGGAAGATGATCAACCTTTCGAGCATTTTGAGAAGGTCCAAACCTTAACAGGACTCACACAAAATCCCGAGGAAAGTGCACATGAATTTATCAGGAGATTCCGCATGTAGGCAAGTTTTATTCCCCCTCATAATTCCATATTAGCAACTTTAATATATGCTACCTTTATCCGGGGACTCAATCATACTCATGACCAAGATATCATCAAATGCTATGAGTGGGTAGTTTCTCCTCAGCAGTACTACACTAAATGGTTGGAATCTCCCCGAACTAAGGACCCCATTGTAAGGTTCATCGCCGAAGATCTGGCTCGGTTCCACAAGCATTATCCAACATACTCTCCTTTACGTGAATGTCCACATGTGCCGCAAAATTGGAAAGCTCCACCAACGTGGAATCCACGAGGAATTCCAAACCAGCAGAAGATATTCAAAGCACGTACAAGCAAGCCTAACAAATTTCATGAAGGAGATTTAGTTCTCAAAGCAGTCAAACTCAAAGAGCGTTCAAGGAGGAAGCCTAACTGGGAAGGGCCTCTCATGATCACCAAATCCTTGGTTGGCGGGTACTACAAGTTGATCGACATGGATGATAAAGCCATTGTACCAGTAATTCGTGAGAAATGGCTCAAATCTTTTGAAGCCTAAGACATGGACATTTGAGGTATTGGAGTTCAAGATGTGAACGTCCAAAACATATGGATTTGGCATTTAGGATTTTCTTTCATTGTATTTTCAATCCCTCTAAAACGTTTGCAATACTTGCATTCAATATTTGAATTCAGCAATTTATCAAAGTTCTTTTACTTTAAAAAAAATCCCTATCAAGTCCAAAAGAAAATCCTCAATCATTTACCTATCCAAAACCAATCAAAAACCAAAACCGAAATCTAGAAGCCTCAAATCTCTCGGAAGTTCAATGTTCATGAGATTATGGAAAGAAAATTAAAAGAATCCATTGAAGTATGATTTCTGCTTCTCAGCATTCTCCAAGACTTGCAAAGCCGCTCTCTCCAACTCCAGCTTTTTGGTCAACCCAGCAATCTTGGTTATTTTCTCCATCACAGCATTACTAGTAAAAGGGATGTTCTTCACTACTGCATCCTTGATAATGCTGATCTTCTGACGAAGCCACTTCAAGTTAAATCCAAGTCTCTCAGAATTCTCCAAGTTGTACTCCCAATCAAAGAGTACATCTCGAGTAACAGTACTTCTGGCCCTGGTTCGTATGTCATCTATAACATGCAATATGTTTCCCAATTTCATTGTCAAGAAGTAGCTACGATCAGGATCCCTGGCAACAACAATATGACCATACATTTTCCACAACTTCTCATACATGTTGGCATACCCAGTAGGAACGCTGAATCCACCAACATACACATGATACGGGAGTTGAGCACCAAATGGAGGCTCACAAACAATCCCTGCATTGGGATATTCGTGTATTACTACACGATTCTCAACTACTGGAGCATCCTCCATTGTCGTTACAACATCTTCTTCTGGGACAGTCTCTTCTGTTATTTGCTCGGTTTCAATAGCAACTGGAGTCTCAGTTTCCTCTACAGATTCAACAATGATATTCTCATAACCTGGAGGTGGAGAGTTGGTGATGTTACTTCTTTGATTCACCACGTTGCTCGAATCTTCAACATTGGTTCCGTTATTCTCAACTTCGGTATTTGGTACCTAATACGAAGATTACATGAGATTAGAGCAGGAAAATCAAAGGCAACCATAAAATTCAGAATGTAAGTTAACTAACATCATTTAAGTTCCTTATTTTTCACCCAAAACATGAGCAAATGGTGTAGAATCCATGAAACGCGTTTTCAAACAAGCTCATCTGAAGAGATTCTACACTTCCCTGTATTAAACTACGAACTGGGAGAAATTGGTAAAGAATTTGAGGTAGGGTTATATACCATTTTCTTCATATGGAAGTCCTCTACAACATGTAAAAATTTCATAACGATCGATGAACGAGAAAGGAGATGTGGCCAAACCATTGGACGACATGCAATCTGGAAAAGTTCCGAAAATCTCCTGTAAGTTTACGGTTTCGCATTTTTCAGGCCCTAAACATGCTCAAAAATCAAAAAGCTTCTCTGATAAAGCTTGGAGATTTCCTAGGCTTGAATATACATATGCAGATATCGAAAATCCGACTCCAAACGAGGATTCTACGGTGTTTTTACTAAAAGCTGAAGTCTGAAATTTCCTGGTGGCGTATTTCGGAAAAATTACTCGTATACTCGCATGGACTTTCACTCATTCATTCATAAATCAGCAATATCATATTTCTATGAAGAGGTCACAGGAGGTACACTTACTAGGGGAGTCTCTAAACCATTTGAAGGCTCGGCAGTGTTGGAATCTCCTTTGGCAACTCCGTTATCTTCATTCGGTTTGAGATTTCGGGAACTCTCCATATCTCGATGACTCAAAGAAGAGTGCTTCATCAACATGCGGATCATCTACAATGATTTCCTCCTGGATACATCAACAACGATCATCATTAATTCATCCAAAGGCGTGTTACACTGATTAGCTTGAGGAGGGAATACTTACGTCAACTTCCTCGTCCGTGTTGTATCCCTGAATTATTCGACCAGGAGCAAAACGAAGACCATCAATAACATATGGAGCAAAATTCTGAGACGAATTAACAATATTCTTTTAAGATCCTGATCACAAGGACGAGAAAGTCGCAACAATGAATAAAAGTATTAACAACTCACCAAAGAAGCGGCATGAGACTGTATATCGTTCGGGATCATCCTATGAGATGTCTTGCTCCTGCCTTCTCCTCCTTGAGGACTTTCTTGAAGGTTTGGAGAGTTTACATCAACTCGAAATCTCACAGCACGGCCGTCCTACCATGGATTCCACAATACAATTAAGAAGCGTGATTGGCGTACTTTGGCTAAAATCATGAAAAAGGTACTCACCTGTGTCGCATTTGGAGACGCCTTCCTTTTGTCGCCACTGGAAAGATATCTCAGCCTGGGTCGATCAGAGATCATGTCATAGGAAGGGAACTCTCAAACTAGGGACTTGACTTCCATTGCAAACTCATACACACGCTCAAGTTGTTGACGCCAGAAATCTATGTAACCTGGAGTCACGAAATTAGCACGATCAGAGTATGGGAATAAATATTCACTTCCCTCCACATGAGTGCAGTCCAGATTAGTCTTCTAATACTCAATTGATGGTTTGTTCACTCGGTGACCCGGAATACACTGATGATCACCCATATGTCGAGCCGCTCTATCAATATTGTATTCTTCTACCCGGAATTCTCCATTCATTACTGATATCAAGAAACCAGGAGTATAACTCAAGACAAAATATCTCTCTCCTTCACTGAGACCAGCACCAGTACTCAACGTGATGTTCTCGTCAGTAGTATTGAAAGTGATCAACTGTGAGAAAAGAGAAGGAACAGACACCCAAGGGCGAAAATTGAACTCGGACTCAATGTCCAAAACGTCAGTAATGCATATCTTGTATTGTGGTTTCTTTCTAGACCAGCGCATGATCCTGGCGTTATTCTTCTCAAGGAAGGAGTGACGAGTGTCGACCTTAGGGCCTTGCAAAATGCTACGGGGAATTTGGGCGTAACTCTCGAGATGCTCCCACATCAAGGCTTGGAGGAACATGGTATTGGAATACGTCTCTACTTTCATGAAGCCATCAGAAATACTGGAGTCTATAACTAGAGAGTCTAAATTGGAGAACAATGAACCCAAGAATAGACTGCCAATGGGAATTTTCTCACCTTTTGCCATCTTTATGGCAAAGCGAATCACAAACGGATTCAGCAAGTGTCCACAATCTTCAAAGATATCCCTGGAAAGCCACAGGCATAAAAAAGTAGAAATTGTTAAAGCTCCATCAACCGGTTCTTCAGTAATTCTATCTCTCGGCCACAAATGTGATAACCATTGAGCATAGTAGGATGCGGGTGACTCATTGAATTCGTGCATATTGGCCTCTAATATGTTAGGTATCTCCTTTTCCTCTGGCGAAAGCTCTTCAGGGAAATTACCAGTAATTGGAAGGTGCAACAAAGCAACTACATCTTCTAAAGTAATGGTGAATTCTCCCCATTTGCATATAAACGTGTGAGTAGGAACACACCAACAGGCGAGCAAGAATACCATACCTGGTATATCATGGTTGATGATTAAATCTTCAGCAGCTTGAATGACTCGTGTTACCTGGGAACTATCCAGTATGGTCCTAACACGGCTATGACCCAGCATGTGTCTTTCCCATCCAGAGAAATGCATCAGGGGCTTTCATGAAAGCTTGAACTCCACATGAGAAGCCGAAAAGTGTTTTCCTTGCAAACAAAACCGGATTACTGCTTGAGGAGATAGCAATTTATGCTGAGTAGTGCTCCTGGGATTTATTAACAACCGAAACGAGGATCCTAAGGGACGCTTTTCAGGTCTATATAGATACGTAAATAACTTATCCTCAACAGTTGGAATGTTCTTAGTCTTTGGACTTCCCTATTTCTCATTGGAAATCTCAGAATCATCATTTCTGGAGGAACCATCACCTCTGGAAGAGGCGTCTGTGGAAACATCCTCTCTCGAAGAAGCATCATCTTCAAAAGCGCTACGGGACTGAGCCATTTTCGCAAAGTGTCTGTGACGTCCATACACAAATTTCATCAGAAGAATTGAAGCAACAAGACAATTATATGCTCATATCGATGTCTAAAAAAATGGTAATCCTCAACTCTTACCTATTTACGATTTCACGAACTTAGTGATAACAGCATAAAACCCCAAAACTTGCTCGTTCTTTCAAACCTGCAAAGTCGAGCATAAAACATATCATTCAAGAGTCAACACTGACTTTTCGAGAAACTATGAACTATTCACATAACTTTCCATGTGAACATTCGCTGGTATTTACGTGTACATACACTATAAAATCACTAAACTCACACATACACTACGAATTCATCGACTCATGAATTATTTGCTTTCAACAATTTTCATAAATCAAAACTTGATTTATATCCAATAAAACGTGAACAGGTCACGTACCTTAAAAAAACAAAATCGTGAGTTAATAACTCACGTAAATATATAAAAAAAAACTTTTTGCTCAATCGAGCATCCGTCTATGAAACGAGAGTCTTTTCTATTTTTGCAAAAGTCTACATATTTCAAACAAAATTTCGAAAGTTCTCAAATAAATTTTCATCATGAACTCCAGGTATTTTCGAAATTCCTTTAACCCTAAGGATCGTTATTTATTACTTTTACGAACAAACCTACGTTCCTAAAAGTATTTGCAAAGCTCATGCTTCGAAAAACAAACTTGGTTTTTCATGAAACCTAATAAACAAAACTTTTACTACTGCAACTAGACCATGTCTATTCAAAAGTTTATGAATATCTTTCATGTTAGGGATTTTTGCTCGTTCCTTCAACTAACGAACGGGCATATACATATGTTTTCTAAAAATCCTTCATAAATCCTACGCATGCATGCAACCATGGGGTTTTTGTTTTTGTGAAAAACTCATCAATCATAAAGCCTACAACAAAAAAATAAATAAATTCAGACTTACCTGGTCGGTGCCGGTCGGAGCTTGGACGGACGGCAAACGGCGATGATCGGCGGCGACTAAAATCCGGCAGAAATTTTGTACTTCCCTGCTGCAACTCGCGTGAGAATGGTGAAGAGAGGGAGGTGCTTGGTCGACCAAAATAAATAATTTTAGGGATTCTCCCCTTTTATATCAAATTTATTTCCCAAACCTAATAAAAACATGGGTTTCCCTTTTTGGGCTTGGGACCATATGTCATAAACCGACCATAACTAGGCTTCTCAACACTCAAATCAGCAGCGCCTCATCTCTCCACGCTCATGGGATGACACTCTATCTTACTATCTGGGTTCTCATCTGTGCATTTGCTCGTACATGACATCATTGGGGTAAATCGAGGATTCTGAAACTACCTTTGTAGACTGAGTTCAACCAATGATCTCGTCGACTGAAAATCACCATTTAATGCTTACTGCGGAACATGACTGTTCCTCACTAAGCAGGGGACTTAATGTAGATGGTGGATTTTCAACAAAGGTCAAAACCGTAAAATCATGATACTGCATGTTTCTGACACGGCTTCAGAGATCCATGTGACGATTCGTGTTTTACGAAGTATGATGCATATGTAGCTCGAAAGGCCTCTCCGGAGCGTTCGACACCGGGAATTTCATCATAGCCTCTATGTCGAATAACGTAATTGGGCGGTTCTCCGTAAGATTAAGATCTTAACGCCTTCAGGATACCGGTGACACTCACTGTTCCCTGACTACATAGAGGAATTTGCCTCTACATAGAAGAACAATTGGGCGGTCCTCCGTAAGATTGAGAGCAATAACGTCTTCAGGACGGTGATACTCACTGTTTCTGACTATGTATAGAGACCCGTGTATAGACTCAGGCGGTCCTCCATACATGAAATGTTGAGAGGGAAAAACGTCTTCGGGACATTAGAAACACTCGCTGATTTACTGACTATACGCAAGAGATTAAATTCTAGGTCATATTCACCACTGAATTCCTAGAAGATTATCTATCTTATCTCATTACTCCTATATCATAATCGAAATGGTAATAGATAAATGTATTACTCCGATTTCATGATCGGATCCACGACTGATATCATGAAATGGTAATAGATGTTCTCCGATTTCATGGTCGAATCCACGGATGATCTCATGAAATGGTAATATCACCACTTATTTTATTACTCCGATTTCATGATAGAATCCACGGCTGATCTCATGAAATGGTAATAGATATTACTCCGATTTCATGGTTGAATCACCATGGTCCCATGGAATGGTGATATCACCGCTCATTTCATTACTCTGATTTTATGGTCAAATATGCGATTCCATGAGATGGTGATGAAATTATCATTTTATTATTCTGAATCCATAGTCCAATCCGCTGCTGATTTTGTGGATTGATAATAAAATAACTACTCATCTTATTACTCAGTTTCATGAATTATTCTCCACTGAATTTCATAAATCAGTAATAAATACCCAACAACCGGGCATCTGGACCATCACTGAGTAAGCCCCACAAAAATGGTGCGAGTGTACTCGACAATGATGCACGACTGAGCACCCGGATGCACGAACGAGTGTCCAAAAACTATGAAATAATGAGGAATCCTTCGCAAAACAAAAGAAAACAATGAATATTAATAAAATAATAAGAGGTGCCCAAGGCCGGGCCCACCAGCCGGCCGTCTGGTCGTGCCCTAGCCATGGTCGGTCCGTGCCTCTCCCATTATTTTCCTTATTTTTTGTTATTTCGTGAACTCACGAAAACTCCTTGGTTTTAGCAACTTTCCTTGTTTTTTCAAAACTCATGAATTCTCCATAACTTGGTGGATTCACGAAATAATATTATTATTAAATAAGGAGAGGTGTACGGGACCGGGCAACCTAACCGGCTGGCCATGCCTAAGCCGTGTCCGGTCCCACACCTCACAATCCTTAGACTTTTATAATTATTATTCCCTAATCTCACGAAACTCCTCCGTTTCAAGAAAAACTCGTGGATTCTCCATAACTTCAAGGATTCATGAAAAATAATAAAACAGGGAAAGGTGTGCGGGACCGGGCAACCTAGCCCGCCCTCCATGCCCTATCCATGGTCGGTCCCACACCTTGCAATACCTAATCTTGCATAATTATTATTTTCCTCAATTCATGAAACTCCTGGGTTTGAGAAAAATTCATGATTTCTCCATATTTTCTCAAATATTGCTCAAATCACGAAAAACCAAAAGCCAGCATAGTCGCACGACTGGATAGCCTCTCACGACAATTTTAAATATTAAAACACTTTTATTTTAATATTTTCAAAATATTGATGAATTGAGCAAACATGCTCATTCCAACAAAAATCGAAAATTCTCAGTCAAGATGAAACTCTTCTAAAAATTCAGCTCGAACGCGCATCAGAAAATACTGAAATTCTCAGTATGGAAACACGGAACCACGGAAACACGTGCATGCCTCCATGACCGACCAGAGTCATTCCTAGGGCTTGCACAAAGCCGGTCCCACATGTTTTCATAATTCTTACCTAATTTGTTCAATTGCTCATACAGGGTCCGAACTCTCTCCAACCAACTGGAGAACCCTTCAAATGACCAACAACTTGTCCCGTGACCACCAAGAGCCAGTCCCATGGTCTCTTGGTTGGTCCTCATCTCTCATACCTAGGTTTGTCACCTAACGCTGAATCCAAAAATATTTCAATAAATGATGAAACCTGCATTTAATCATCGTTCTTTCACCAACTCTCAAACTGAGAACCCTGGTGCGTGCTCACTCGAGCACTGAGAATCACATGGACATTCATTATCCCATGTGGTCGGTCCCTCTTCACTCATGACCAATTTCAGCAATTCACCAATTGTTGAATGATCGATCAAAAAATTAGGGTTTCGAACAAACGCTCCACGAGTCACCATTCTGAGCAAATTCAAACACAAAATTATGTTGATTCAGCAATCAACATCCAAATTAATAATATTCGGTAATTCACCAATATTTTTGATTAATGTTTTATTGGGTCACGGCACCAGTAAATAATTCTTTGAATTGAGCAATACTTGCTCAGTTGCTCGAATATTGATCCAACCATCAATATTCGGTAATTCATCAGTAGTTTGTCGAATTGAGCAACACTTGCTCAATTGCACGTCAAATTATCAATATTCAATGTTTTGGTGAATTGAGCAACACTTGCTCAGTTGCACACCAAAATTATCAAATTCGTCGAATTGAGCAATACTTGCTCAGTTGCTCGACAAACTCTCAATATTCGACAATCCGTCGAGTTGAGCAATACTTTCTCAGTCTCTAGTCAGTAATTCATTGACATCTCAGAGAACTACATGTTCAATCCATGAATCACTGAGCATTCACCACTTATGCTCGATTAAACAAAATTAGACTCACAGTCTAAATCAATAAACAACTGACCAACTAATACACGTATGCCTTGCAGACTCCACGATTCGTGAAATCTCAATCACGTCACAAATGGGGGATATCACTCAGGGTTTTGGTCTGGCGGTCTACGCCATGTGGATTCATCCACAATGAGAAATGTGTGTAAGTCGTGTAAACGGTGGAAGGAGTTATCAAAGTAGTGGGTGCATGATCAGTCAAGTCTCTGCACGACATGGAACTGACTTTACCACGATCTCCCACTTTCCCACTCTTTCACTCAAGAAACCATCACACTTACAGGGATCAGTGGTACATCATTCTTGCAATATAAATAAGTCTAAATCGAGGACATCAGAGAGGATGAATCGAATATCATCAATCATAGATTATCATCATTATCCGTCAAAAACTCGATATAAACTTATTCACAGAACTCAACTTCAGCAGTTCAACGATATTGCAGAAACCTTCAACACACCCACAATCCTTGATCATCACTGATCCCACACAACTCTCAGCTTCCCTCCTACAGATAAACCCATTTCCCTCTTTGAAACCGAATTGACTCTGGAACGGCCATTTTCTTGGTTTAGGCCGGAGTCATACAGATTGATTTCCCGAATCTAAGCACCCCTTTTGCAGCGGTGCATCTGTGTGAGGATTAACATTTTGCCCGGATGAGGAGTCTCGACAGCATGCTCGACTCTCCACTTTCCCAAAAAACCGGCGGCTCGTTTTTCCCCATCTACAACAAAAAAATCGGTATTGATATAGTGCTAGAGTATCAGTAATAGTGGATGCAGCAACATTATGTACCAGTGTAAGTCCAAATAAGTAATGGACACACACGAGAAGAGAGTAGCTAGCTAGAGTGCAAAAGAGTTGATCATCACATGCCAAGTAGTAGTGTAAAGTGTATATAAATGTAATGTATGCACTATACTATGTGCACCTGTATCAGTCTGGTTGTTTCCTGAGCCTAACTGACAAAATATTATGCACACATGATAGAGAGTCTTAGCTAGGGCTGGCAATGGATAACCGATATCCGATATCCATTTCCGAAATCCGACATCCTATAGGATTTAATCCGACATATCGGATAACGGATATCGGAATCCGATATGCTATCGGATATTTCCTCTTAACGATATCGATATCGTTCACCATGCCAAATAACAACATTTGTACCTGAATAAGGATTTTGACGATAAAAGCTTAGATGTCAGGTTTCTCCTAGAGAGACAACTGTGATCTCGGTGCTAATGAAAGAGTTCTTTCCTTCTTGAACCTGAACTTGTTGAAAAGTTCCTTTGATCCCTTACAACTTTAGCGCTGGTATAAGCATGTATAAACATCTATAACGTAATGAACAAATATAAGCATGTTTAATCCTTTTTTATGTCATATGTACATTAATGAACTCATGAACTGTGTGTTTATTTCTGGGTTGTCGTTTTTCTCAGAATGTCTCAAAGTCAAAAAGCATCCAATAGAGTTGGAACTCCAAGCTGCAGTCAACCAATTTCCCAACAGCCAGAACAAGAAGATCAAAGTGTTGCTTCAACAATTGCTTCAACAGCACCTTCTTCGAGTAATAAGAGATCATTAGCAGAAGTAGCAGATGAAAATCATCCACTTGTTATTGCTTTATTGAAGATATTGCGCACAACAAGGTCACCTTCATGGGATGAATTCACTAGGAAAATGATTGTAGAGCCTGATAAAGATAACCCGGGTAAGGAAGTGGCTGTCCTAATGGGTGAATGTCATCATTGCAAAAAGTTGGTACCTGCTTGTAGTGAACAAGGAACTACCCGCTTGGCTTAACATCTAAGAATCTGTCCCCAGAAGCCTCAAAACAAGCCAGGCCAGATGAAGATTACCACTGCAGTTAAAAAAGCAGGTACTAACCAAGTTAAATTACTTAATTACAAGTATGATCCAATAGTTACTAGGAACTGCCTTGCTAAACATGATTACCCACTTAACATGGTTGAGAATTTCTATTTTAGATATTTTGTTAAGTCTTTGAACCCTGCTGCGAGAATTCCATGTAGGAATACAAGTAAAGCTGATGTGTTGAGGTGTTACGCTGAAATGAAAGGTGAATTGCAATTACAGTTAGAGAATTTGACTTCCAAATGTAGTCTCACAACTGATATGTGGACTGCCAAACACACTAAAGATGGTTATTGTTGTGTCACATGCCATTTTATAGATGATGAGTGGAATTTGATTTCCAAAACCTTAGCTTACATTGTAGTGACATCCCCGCATACAGGAGATGTTCTCTCAGATTTTATCAAAACTTGCACATTGGAATGGAACATTGATAGGAAGTTTTTCGCTTTGACTGCTGATAATGCTCCAGCTAATGGTGTTATGATGAGAAATCTTATTAACTGGCTAGATGGTAAGAATTGTTTGTTGCATCAAGGAAAATTGTTTCACATGAGGTGTAGTAACCATATACTGCATTTGATTGTATTGTATGGCATGAAAGTAGCTGTTGTGTTTATAGAGGGTATTAGAGATTGTGTTAAGTATGTAAAGTCTTCACAAGCTAGGAAAGAGAAGTTTGAAACAGCATTGACACAATGTAGATTGTCTGGAGAAGTTAGTTTAGATGTGGAAACAAGGTGGAACTCCACTTTTACGATGCTTAAGAATGCAATTAAACTGCGAGAAGGTTTTCATAGACTTAGTGAATTCGATTCTGACTTCGATATTCTGCCATCAAGTGAGCAGTGAGACCAAGGAATAGAAATTTGTAATTGTTTAGAGGCTTTTAATAATATTTCAACTGAGTTTGCAGGGATTAAGTATCCAACTGCGAATCTTTATTACAATGGGGTATACAAAATTAACCAAAGCATCACAAGTTGGGAAGATAGTACTTTTGAGTATGTCAGAGAAATGGGGTTGAAAATGAGAGAAAAGTTTAATGCATACTGGAGTGAAAGTAACTTGATTATGAGCATTGGAGTGGTTTTAGATCCAAGATATAAGGAAAAATGGGTTAGGTTCACATATAAGATAATTTTTGGGGATAATGAACGTGCATCAGTTGAGTATGAGAAGTTCAGAATAGACTTGACCAAAATTTTCAAGGCATATGAATCTCAAAACAACACTTCAGCTCCTGCTTTCTTTAGCAACTCTGTCTCTCGCATGGATGTAAGAGGCCCAGGTACAACTAACCCAGATTATGCTACTTTTCTGTTGGAAAATGATGAATATGATGTTCAAAAATCTGAGTTAGAGACGTACTTAGAAGAACCAATTCTTCCAACTGTGTCACCCCAAGATGAATACAATTTTGATATATTGAGTTGGTGGAAGCTAAGTGCCGCTAAGTACCCAATTCTATCAAAGATAGCAAGGGATGTGTTGGCTGTTCCGGTGACCAGTGTAGCATCAGAGTCCATGTTCAGCGATGGTGGAAGGGTTTTAACAACACACAGAGCTTCATTAAGTCCAGAATTAGTCCAAGCACTTCTATGATTAAGTGATTGGCTGCCAGGCTCCTTTGATGCAGGTAAATCTTCTTTTCCTTTGCTTAGTTCTTTTCCTTTGCTTTTCTGTGATGCATCATGTACCATTAGCTGATCGAACAACAATTGAATCTTTCATTTTCTGCAACAACCAAGGAAAGCATAACCATGAGCATGACCATGAGTACTGAGTAGCATGAGTATGGACAAACATGTATAAACCCTGTTGCTAGTATAACTCCACCTGCAAATGCGCTTTTATCATATTGTTTCGTTTTGTTTCGTTTAAACCCTGTTGCTAGTATAAACCATGTTTGCTTCTCTTTTGTTTCGTTTGTGAATGCAGATATGGAAGTCATCGACTGAAGTTGATGCAATGATGCAACATATAACCAGGCATCCAAGGAAGATCATCACTAGCAAGTTGTTTGACATTATTGTTAAGTCTATGTAAAAGAAGACATGGTTTTTTCTCTTTTGTTGTTGTGTACTTTAGTTTGCAGACTGTTTGGTTGGGTGTTTGTAGTTTTTTTCTTCATGTGTGATGTGACTGAGACACTGGAGTAGTGTTTGTGTGGGTTTTTCTGTCTTTCAGTTAAGCTAAACACTTGAAAATTCTATTAAATTTCAGATTTTGCTTCTGTCCAACAAAACCGGATATTAACGGATAAAAATCCGATATCCGATAGGTTAACCTTAACCTTATCGAATTGGATTTTTGATATCCGTCGGATGTTATCGGATATCGGATATCCGACAACCCTTAACCTTAACCTTAACCTTATCGGTATGGCCAATATCCGGTGGATATTTATCCATTGCCAGCCCTAGTCTTAGCAGTCAAGAAGAATAACTGCATCATCATCACTAACATTCAATTCATCATGAGGTTTTTGATTTTTATTAATTTCATTTGAAAAGAATAAATTTTTCTTTCTTTCTAATCTCATCACATAATATTTTTTACTTCCTTTATTGGTTGGTAAAAATTTATTTTCCAAAATTTAAAATCTTAATTTGGAAATTTCTTACATGTAACCTTTGGATAAAATGCCACGAAAGTGATGAAGGGCAATAAATTCTCACAATGCATATGAGGAAACAATGAAGCCAAGAGATGGTTGGCAAGTGGAGGCAGTTGCAACTACTTGTCCATATATGGCAACTACGGTGCTTTCCTCGCCAATGATAAATCAGGAAAATAAATTCTTCCTGTTTTTACCTAAAAATTATTTTGTAAATTGGAAAAATTTGAAAACTGATAACAAAGATTTAATGTTGGAAATATTCTTTGAGACCTGACATTTTCAATCCATCTTTATTATGTATGGAGCAATTCTCAATGTATGGGCTTCTAGTACTTCCTTTGTTATTATCTTTTTTTTTTTCTTAATCATGAAATTTTATTACTGAAATTTTCATTTACATCTTACAGAAGGCCCGGAGATTTTCAAGGCATGAAAAACCTAAAACAAAACCAAAAACCTGAAACCCCAGTATGCTCAGCCCACTAACACAGCAGTTTCCAAGGAATTCTAAGGCAACTCAGTAACTAACTTACAAATTGTTTAGAATCTAAAATACAAACCATCCACATTTTCTAGCTTACCTAGAAACTGAGGTTTTTCTTCAAAATAGTGTACTTCCCCTTTACTAAGAAGAACACATTTCTTGGCCAGTTTATCAGCAGAAAAGTTAATTTCTCTGTATGAGTGTCTAAATGTGATTGCAGGTCTAGCTCTTCTAATTTTAATCCATCTGTTTTGTACTATCCAAGGTACCTTGTCATTTAAGAATGCCAATATCATAGCTTTAGAATCCAAGCTGAAACATACATCCATCAATCTTTTTGATACAAGCCACTCACCTGCAATGATTAATACCATCACCTCTGCCAAGTAATTTGTGGCAATCCCCAAACCACCTGAAGCTGCACCCATATGATCTTCATAATGGTTTCTGGCAATAAAACCTATTCCTTCCATTCCTGGATTACCCTTAGAAGCACCATCACAACAAATGAGAGTCTGGTTCTGAGTAGGAAAAGTAAAGAAACATTGCTTCACTCTGACAGTATGCACTGTTATCCCTGAGTTCCCAAAATGTAACATTATATGCAGGTCAAACATATTACCCCATATCTTACCTCTCATACTGACACTTCCTTATTTTGCACATCTATTGATTTTGATTTTTATTTTATCCACAGATGGAGTAGCTTCTTCATAAATCACAGAATTTCTTGTAAACCACAATTCCACCATAACATTGAAGGAACATATGAATCATATCTCTTTAATGTCTGGACTTTTCCCTTTTACAAATTTCAGGATTTCATCAAAACTCCAATAACAAGAAGAATGGAAAATCCCACACAACCAATGACATACACTTTCACTAAATTCACATTGCCACATAATATGCTCCATTGTGTCTTGAGATTTTCCACACAAATAACATTTAGAAACAGTTGAGAAACCTTTCTTTCTTACTGATTCCTCAGTTGCACATACACCTCTTAATATCTTCCATAAGTTTGTAGATGTGTAAGGATGAATACAAGGTTGCCATACCTGGTGAGCCCAAGTTTTAACAACATACTTCTTCCTGATCATTTGAGCATCATTTGACACAGTAAAATTTCTTGTTTTGTCCTTGGCCCAAATTTTTCTATCCTTTCCACCCACTAAAACTGGCAGCTCACTAGCATCAAAACATTGTAACAATTCTGCAGAAACACACGATTCACCGTTATGAATTAAATCATTTACTCTCATTGTGCTATATTGCATAATATATGAATCCATAGATTGTCTCTCAATTAGAGCATAGTCTTTTATCCATTTATCTCTCCAAACGGATATATTTTCACTATCACCCACAATCCATCTGCTCCCTTCTCGTACCTCAGAAATAACCCATTTAAGTTCAGGCCAAATTGTAGACTGTTTATGATATTTAATCCAATCTCCATTCTTGTCTTTGTATTTAGATCTCATAAACGTAGTCCATTCCACATCTTCATTCTCAATTTTCCAGAGTAATTCATTAATAAAGCTGTTAGAGCACTGCTCGGTCAAACTCGCATGCGTTGCTATCTCAAGCATGTTTGTCAATGTTAGTGATCAAAACTATAAGTCTTGATTTCTAGTCTACTTATAGCTAAGTATCGGACTAGGATAGAAAGTGTAGTTGAGCTCTAGACTCCGTGGAAATCATCATACAAAGACGAAGAACTACTCAAGGAACTGGTGGAACTTCATCGACTAAAAGGTATGTGGATACTTGAACTTATATATCACTCAAAAGTCTATCTACTATATCTCCTATCTTGAGACAAAAGTCGTATTGCTATATAGACTATGATTATACACATTTGTTATTTTAAGCCGAGTTTATCTCGCTTATCTATTTCTCGAAATATGTGTTGGTAAGATTTCGCTTTGGCCAAGTTCATCTTTACTAGTGACGAAATTCATATTAGGTTTCAATTACTTGAAAATTGCTTTGAAGAAAAATGGTTTGTGAATAACAACTATATAACGTCCTCTAAGAATGTTTCAATGATTGAAATGAGAGTTTAGAATATATAACCATGGTTGGATATAAAAATTGTGTGGTAACTCATACGTTTGTAAGTCCTTATTCGTTGAACCAAAGTATGCGTACTTTGCTGCTCAAGAAAACTGGAACTAAAGTCTGCGTGCCAGTCTGCATACTGTCGGAAGTTCACATCCATGAATTTCTGCTGGAGTTTGTAAACTGAAAACAAACTTATTCCGGGTACTTAAGTCCGCGTACCAGTATGCGTACTTAAGTTGGTTATTTTCTAAAAACGATCTTATATGAACTAAGGAAACCATGTTTGCAAACCGTGGCTATAAAGTTCATGAATCGATTCGAGTAAATCAAATTGTTTTTGCTTCGATTGTGTCTTGTATACTTCTATAAGATCTAAGAAATTGAACAACTCTCTAACTAGTTCATTTGAGTCATTTGAACTACTTATGGTAAAGAATAATATGGTTGATATGAAAGTGCTCATATGGCTAACCATTTGTTTAACTACTGTTAAACCAACTAACTGTACATGTTTGGGTACGGTTACACAAACTTAAATAAACGTGCATTTCATTTGTGTGTAACAAGCTAAGTTTCGATCTAACGGTTGAAAGATATTAGCTTGAATCTAATCAGGTTTTCATCTAACGATGAATATTGAATGCTTTGTTACCAAGGTAACCTAGATTGCAAACCCTGATTTGAAAGACTATATAAAGGAGAACTCTAGCAACTGGAAAACCTAATCCCCACACCTCCTGTGTGATACTAATTGTATAAGCTAGAGTCGATTCTCCTTTAACCTTAGGTTTCTACTGAGACCCTGTAGGTTAACGACTTGAAGGCTTCATTGGGATTGTGAAGCCAGACCCACTGTTTTCTTTGAAGTTGCGTGATCTGATGTTGCCGTTTCAATCGTACTAAGTACAATCATAAGATTGACTTGAGATTTATTTCTCCGATAGGCAAGATTAAAAGAAGTCACAAACATCTTCGTCTCATCGTTTGTGATTCCGCAATATCTTCTTTCGCTAGTCGATTAAGATTATTGTGAGGTGATTGATAATTCTAGGCTGTTCTTCGGGAATATAAGTCCGGGTTATCAATTGGTTCCTGTTAACCTTGATTTATCAAAAGACAGAATAAAAACTCGTAGGTATTTTTGTGGGAGACAGATTTATCGATTACTGTAGATTTTTCTGTGTGATACGAATTTGTTTACTAAAGTCTTCGAATTTGGGTCGTAGCAATTCTTAGTTTTGGGTGATATAAGCTAAGGGAATCAAGTGTGTAGTATCCTGCTGGGATCAGAGACGCAAGGAGCGCAACTGTACCTTGGATCAGTGTGAGATTGATTGGGGTTCAACTACAGTCCAGACCGAAGTTAGTTTCTAGTAGACTAGCGTCTTTAGCGGCTTAATACAATGTGTGTTCAATCTGGACTAGGTCCCGAGGTTTTTCTGCATTTGCGATTTCCTCGTTAACAAAACTTCTTGTGTCTGTGTTATTTCTTTTTTCGCATTATATTTTGTTATATAATTGAAATATCACAGGTTGTGCGTTGAATCGATCAATTGGGAAATCCAACCTTTGGTTGTTGATTGAAATTGCTTGATCCTTGAACATTGGTCTTTGGTACCGTTCAAGTGATTTCTCTTGTATTCAATTAGACTCGCAGATTCCTATTTAGTCGAGTAAGTATTGAATCCATAAAGTGAGATATAACTCTTTGATATCCTTTTATTAAGATCGAGTCTGACTAACTAGTTGATTCTCTTAAAAGTATATAGGAGTTTGTCCATACAGATTGCAAAGAGAAATATTGGGTGTGGTTGTTAGACCCCCATTTTTTCACTTAGCCAAAGTATACAATAAGAAATGCTTAAAGCAAGGCCAAGCAAGAAGTGAAGTTGGTGGCATAAGCGAGTTTGTTGTCGGGAGAGTTACTTAGAAGTGCGATAGTATTTGGAAACGATAGCATGGAGTAACACAGCAAGAATGAAGATGTAAGTCCATCAAGCATATGCCGTTTTTCCGCTACATTAAAGCGTAGCAGTTTGAAAGAACAAGTGAGGCCTTGTTAGTTTCAAAGGCGCGTGAAGAGGACCCCTGTCTAGTGAGGTGGTGGAAATCCCCGGGTATCCGAAGTCATGGCTAATGTCATGCATTTAAGTCGATTTTGTACAAGAGTGTTGCAAAATGATTGAAGAATACTTAGTCCACAGTAAGACCTGTTGGATTGCAAGAGTGCAATGTCAGTCGGAATTGAAGGAAGTAAGTTAAGTTATGCATATCAGGATGATATGTTGGCTGTTTGGCGTGTACACTTAGGCACGAAATGGCTGGAGAAAAGATTTTTGATGTGGAAAATTGGCTTAGGATATAGCTAGAGAGTACTGCTGAATTTCAGAGGAGTTCTGAAAGTGCATAGAAACAGAACGCAAGAGCATTTGGGTGTTGAGATGTGAATGAAGTGGAGATTGAAGCATAGTCAACGATGCGACAATGAAACTGGAATTCATAGGCTTAATGTCAAGGCAAACAAACTAAGTGGCGACATAAAGTACTAGGTAGAGACGTTTTGGCAAGATTGAAGGCCAAACAAAGTTGTTGATTTCTGAGAGTGGCTCAGATGCGTAGAAGGCCAAGAAATTTCAGTAGAGTCTGAACTGATGTTTCACTCAACGAGGACGTTGAATGGATTGGGTGGGGTAGTTCTATGACATGGCACAACAGTTAAGCGCAACAGTTGCGCATTATTGAGAATGTAGCCTGGAAGATGGAGCTGCACATGCCGACGATGTAGCGCCAACATGGCTGAGACAAGAAAGGATACTTAGCAAATACAATACGACGCGATAGTGTTGCATATCTTTATTCAGAGTTAGCCCAGCTCAAGGAAAGAGTAAAGGATGAAATGCAAAGTCATGACATGAATTTGACATCGCTCCAAGCACTGGCCAAGGCTTGGACGATGCATATGCAACAATGGTGTTGCCAAATGCGCCATTGGTGATTGTTGCTCGCCAAAAGAGATTCAAGTGATGCATATGAAGCATGAAGTTGAATTAAGCAAGTCAAGACTCAGTTGGCATGATATTTGGATGTTTCCATCCAAATAATCTAAGTGCGTGATTGGAATGAATGAAGTTCAACCATTGCCAGATACTTGGCAGAAGTGCAAGTGAATGAAGCGCAACCATTACCGAAGACCAAGAAGAGGCCAAAGTTGAGTAAAGCACAATCATTGTCGAACATTGGCATGAGCCAAAGTTTAGTGATGCATAATGATTGTTGGACTTGAGTTCAAGCTGTCATTTATGAGTGTGTGTGCATCACACGCATGCCAACGTGAAGGAGCAAGTTAGAGACGGTTATAAAGTGGCTTTATAACCGATTTTGGCATAGCCTAACCGTCTGGAACAAGTGTGGCACCATTCTACACGCCATCACTAAAGTTAGAAGTTAAAAAGTAAACTTTGGCGGTTAGGGAACTTCCCATAAACATATGGTTGTTCATGGGGCGTGTAAGAGAGTTGCATACGGATTGGCCCTGGTTCTTGGCATTATAAATAGCCAGAGAACCCTTATAAATGAAGTTGTTCAATAGTTCAAGTGTTGAGGAACCACATTGCAGTAGAGAGTGAATTCTGTGAGGATTATAGAATAAGATTGTAAAATCCATTGGTTGGACGAGTTTTGTATCTTCCCCTTAAGCTAATAAAAGTGAGTTTGTTGGCTTATACATTTGGTCTTAGTATTCCGTTGATTCGATAATACTCCCCAATTTATGTGAAGCGCAAACATGGAAGGAACCTCTTTGTAGTATAGGCTACATTGATGGTAGAAGAAATCTAAGTTAAGTATTCCGTTGCATAACTCAGTGAAGTTGGCTGTTTGCGTTGGTGCAAACTTATAAGGCTGAAATACGAGTGGGTGATAAGAGATCACTGAACCACTGTATTTCCGGGTTATACCTTCGCGAAAAATTGGTTGGAGCGTTTGGAGGTGTGACACTAAGCATCCTATGCCCCATTGGCAAGGCTACGCAACTATAAATGAGGCCTAAGCATCATTTATACTCTTTTGGCTAAGCTATTAAGGTTACTTTGTGCATGGTCCGCATATGCACCTTCAACCAACTACCCCTCCCTATATATGTTAACTTGACATTTTTACAACCTAAACTGGGGGAGAAAAAATCATTCATCAATTCCCAAGGCCGTGAAGGCTGCACATGACTACCCTGGAAAAATGCAATGTACAGCCGTGATGGTTGTACATTCAGTTCTGGCCCACAGGTTAGTTCCAATGTCCGGCTGAGCCAGGTCCAGTGAAGGGACATGACGGATGTATTTCCGTCTTTGGACCATAGGCCACTCCAATGTCCAGCCATCATGGCTGCACATTCCCAAGGCCAACATGCTCTGGTATGATGCAACATAGTGATGCGATATTGGCCCTAGGACAATGACATAGTAGTGTGTTATGTTAACACTAAATTTTCTCAAGGACATCTACCCAACTGGCCTAATGCATCCTTTGATGCGAGATTGGCCTTTGGCCAATATGGCTTACAACTTACACTCTCTTGGTGCCATATTTACCTTGACCAATATGCCCATGCAATATGCCATTGTTGACAGTGTATTTGCCTAGGCCAATGTTCCCTTTACTATGCAACGGAAGCTTTGGATGAAGCTTCATCTCAGCGATGACTCATCTTTTAGCCTGCGCCATGTTAAAAAATCACGTGGTGTTACATTATTCACCCCTTTAAAGAATTTCGTCCCCGAAATTCAAAATAAAAACTATTGCGGTCAAACTCTTCGTTTTGGATTCCTGAGAAAAAGTACCATACCAGTTGCTCAGAAATCACGCAAGGTTTCTTAAGTTTGTCATGGAGCATCAATTAAGACCTTATGAGCGTACGTCCCATACCACACACTCAGGAATCCAAACAGAGTCCACAACATTAACAAGAATCTCAATTGGACAGTTGCCAAGAGGATATCTCAACAAGGTATCCTAGATGGCATATCATACCACCACCGAGGAATCCCTAAGATTCACAAGGTTGAAGATGTCATCGAAATGACAAGATCTTAGCGCAGTACCGTATGTAATAGAATTCAATTGCCCACCGTCCCTGAAGATCATCCAGGTTGCCACTCATAAGTGGGATGTTAGGCAGGGCCTGACAACGCACACCATTGGCCGGTTGCCAACGTGTGGGGATGATCAGTCCCATTGTCTACCCACCATCTCATACGGTCTTCCGGATATCCACTCGTAAGTGGGGTGCCACTTAGGCCAGGAAAACTCACGGTACTAAACAAGCTCAACTCGATTCGTAAAGTAACTGGCCTTGCAGTTACATAAACTTTCTTCGCAAAAGTTGGACTAGTCTCCAACTTTATTTCCTTTGAAGGAAAAATAATCGTCGACGAGTCAACTCCCACAGTCCCTAGAGTTATCTTGGAACTTGCTTTGATACCAACTATGGCGGACTGGAAAATTACGCCTAGCGCGCCTGGGCGCCAAGCCAGAACTCCCCTGATGCGTCATGATGATGCTGCTTACCGGACCTTAAAGCTAAGAAAATACGCATCCATCCGCCCTTGCAAGCATGCTCGTAGAGGATGATGCAGCTAATTTAGCTTCCACACCGTTCCTGACTTATCCTTGTTCTGCGAAGGGTTAAAGCCTTGAAGGCTATGGCCGATGCATCTCACATGCATCACTGGCTTCCGAGTCTTGTCCAGACATGATGCATGCTTGGAATTGCATATAGGCCACTGGCGACCTAATTCCATCTCTCGTAGGCTCATGCAAACTCCGCTTACTTGCATACCGATGTAGTTTACTTTCGAGCACATGCCTAATACTCCATTGGTTCATGCCTAAGTCGACTTCCTTGATAGGAAGTATGGGCATCCATGGAATGGAATGCAACTTACTTCATCAAGTTTTTCCAAAATCATCTCTTGCATCGTAATGCCGAGCCAGATGATATGAAAGGCCAGAACGTCGCAATCACCTCCCAATTAGATGATATGTGTGACAAAGTGTTGGATCGGAAATGCTGCAACTCATTGCGGCTTCCTACGTACCCTTCCCTAGTCTAAAGGGATCAAGCACAGACTGTAGTTCATCCACGAAGGGACAAGCAACTTAATCCAACTCGTTTACAAGGCCGTGGCCAAGCAATAATGGTAATGCCCTAGTACGCATAGGCCGTTCCGTCAAAATGCATCCAAGTGATGGATATTTAGTCTGCGATACGGCATAGTGATTCCTAAGCATCATATGCCCCATTGGAAAGGCTACGCAACTATAAATGAGGCCTAATCACCATTTATACTCTTTTGGCTAAGTTATGAAGCTTACTTAGTGCATGGTACACATATGCACCTTCAACCAACTACCCCTCCCTATATATGTTAACTTGACATTTTTACAACTTAAATCGGGAGAGCAAGAATCATTCATCAAATTCCAAGGCCGTGATGGCTGCACATGACTACCCTGGACAAATGCAATGTACAACCGTGATGGTTGTACATTCAGGTATGGCCCACATGCTAGTTCCAATGTCCGTCCATGATGGCTGAACATTCCTGAGCCAGGTCCAGTGAAGAGTTGTGATGGATGTATTTTCGTCTTTGGCCCATAGGCCACTCCAACGTCCATCCGTGATGGCTGCACATTGTCAATGCCAGCCTGCTCTGGCTTGATGCAACATAGTGATGTGATATTGTCCCTAAGACAATGACATGGTAGTGTGCTATGTTAGACCATGAATCCGAAACCCATTCTTCAAATGGACTAGTTGGCTTATATCTTAAAATACTCATGGGCTTGGAATATGTTGTATATTCAATGAGAATTTTGGACAATGCATCATTATTAGCCATTTTATTTTCTCTAGAAACAGTATCTTTATATGATACATCCTTGTTTATACAGATATTAGAGTTGATATCAACCGAATTTGGACAAGAATCCAAATTAATGCTATCAAGAGAAAAGTTCATGCAGTAGTTATGTAGATATCGACTTATTTCAGATATTGGTTCTTTAGGAGCTTGTTCTATAAATTCAAGTTCCAAAAGAAAATTATCTACATCATCTTGTAATTGTTGATTATCACTGAGAATTTTGTAGGTCTTTTTAAAAGACTCCTCTCCCTTTAACTCGTAAAGTTCAAGTTCTAAAGATAGATCACTGATTTGTTCTTTAATTTCAGCGAACTCAATGAGTTTTTGACTCGTTTTGTCTTTAGGATCTTCAGTGAGTCTGAGATACAATTGACAATATTCTACAAACCAATTTTCTTTGGATCATAGGGACTCCAAAATTCCATTGTTTGTATTTCCTATAAACAACTTTGAGTCATCTAATCTTGATAATACGTTAATTAAATCAGTTATAGATTCAAATCTTATAGGTTGGATCACCAAACACAGATCGTTAGATCTTTTCGTGCTTGCCTGCTCTGATACCAATTGAAAAGACGAGGGTACCCAAATACACCACAATCTTTTTGTTTAACCTATAAGGCATCTTACCAAGTGTGATCATTTATGGAAAAAGTCGAGACAATACAACAACTTCAGTATTCATATTTTATGTGATCGTCTATGGATACGAGGTCGAGACAATACGACAAAAAGATAACTTGTGTGATTGACTATGGATACAAGATCGAGACGATACGACAATCAAAGTGTGCTACTTGATAATAGGTTCGGTAATAACCATACTCTATAGGATCACTATCAAGTATAACTGAGTTAATATATGTGTATTTTACTTTATTATAATAACAATTATAATGTGGAAATCATAGTAAAAGACACATCAATATTTTTTACGAAGGAACCTCAAATGCAGAAAAACCATGGGACCTAGTCTAGTTAAGTCGCTACACAAAATCTAAACCAACTTCTTATAGTTGAGACCAAGCAGACTGCCCCTATCTACTTAGTTCCCGTATTCCTACGCCTTCGACTTCTAGAGTGACGCACGTGAATATCAAGTCCTTTGAATCGTATTCCAAACAGCAAAGGAAGAATTTATTTGGTAACCACTATAATCAATCTTTGCTACAAGATATAGATGAGTTTTGACAGAGGCTCTTCCGTTTAATCTAATAAACTTCTTTATCTGGTTAGATCGATCTAACTTTAACTACAGAAATAATCAAGTATAGATTCGTACTCAATCAAAATAAATCTTAAAGAGATATATTGAGTCATGCAACTAATCGATCGAATAAATACGATTCTAGTTGGATCCCAATCAATCAAGGTTTGTGCACACGATTCACAAGATGCGAAAACCAATAAGAAATCTTCTTCGTCTTAAAATCTTCTTTAATCTTCAATAAACCTGCACAATACCACTTGAATCTCTTGTGATCAATCGCGCACAAAACGGAATCTGTTAACAATGTATTATCACAAGATGTCTTTAGATCTAACAACAATTCTAAAGATCCCGTCGATACTTCGATCTAGTTTGAGTGAATCTAATACCAGAAAAGAAGATTCTCAAGAATAAAAAAACTAGGTGCAATCATAGTTTGAACAACCGTTAGTCAATCAAATCAATCGAAAACTAATAACACTACAATTATCTAGTTTCCCACCAACGGTACTCGTAGAGCTTCTTGATCCTACAGAAATCTTTAAACAAGCGGTCTTAAGAGATTTCACCTAATTAGCATACTTTCCTCTCTGAATAGATGACTTTACCAGAAACAACAAATAATGAAGTTTGTCAAGCTCTTAGGATAGTTTGCCAGAAATGCAAACTTAGGTATTTATAGACCAAGGATGTTTGGACACCAAGGAATTTCCAAAACCGAAATTATTCTCAAGATAATACTAATACCATATACACATGGTATTACTTGTGATCGGTCACACCAGTTAACAGGACAGCCGGTTACACCAATTACAAGGATCGGTTACACATACTCATGATCGGTCACACCAACTACTAGGATCGGTCACACCAATTACAAGGATCGATCATACCATCACATGGTGATTACTTAGGATCGGTTACACCAATTAATAAAAACCAGTCATACCAAATCATAAGTCAAGCATTGTGATTAGTTATACCAAGATACATAAAAAAGTTAAGATCGGTTCTACCATCTCACACATATTGATCATCCATAGATATGCAATGAATAGCTGGACCAATAAGTCTAATGATTTCCCTTTCGATTCAAGACACAAGTTAATGAATGTACTTCCTTTACAAAAATGTAAAACATTGTTTCCTAGGATGAAATCTTCACCATAACCCACTCACATAATCATAACAATATATACAAGATTATGTCGATGTCATATCTACGAAGTTCAAAAGATAAGCGTTATACTTCGTAGTCTAATTACCTAATACTATGATCATACTAAAATGATCGTGTCACCTTACTAGAGTATTATACAATATGTACAATATATAAAGCTTCGCAGTTATGTTTTCAATATATCACGACTTGAAAAATTGTTTAGGAATGAGACAGTTCAAGTCAATATTACTAACCTCAAGATGAAGGATGATGACGACTATGTCTCAATATTCCTAGACTTTCTGGTTTAATCTAAATGAAGTTAACTCTAGTATTTAATCAAGCGACTCTAGATGAGTTTTTATACTAAAATATGGCAACCAAACTTGACATACCAACGCTTGGTGAGTTCAACCGAGCTATGCTCTAACAAAGACGGTGGCACAATCAAGAGAGTTTATTGAAAACATGGCAGCGAACTCGCAACAATTCTTGAGTTGTGGTTTGAATGTACTTCCAAGGAGTGTGAATGAAGTGAGCGAGGTCAATGAACTTCGTCAAAAAATGGGTAAAATGGAAGCAATGATGCAACAAATTGCAGTCGTTGTAGTACCAACATCTCCTGAAGTTTATGAAGACGTCAATGGGAAAGATAATGCAGTCTTTCCAAATCAGAAAAGACGGTTTGATCCCTACTCAAACAATTATAATCCGGGATGGAGAGATCACCCAAACTTTATCTATTCCAACAAGTAAGGAGTAGTTCAGCAACCTACTTTCAACCGTCCAGACGAGTTTCAACACCAATTCCATCCACGCCAATAAAAATTCCAGCCGTAACAAGAAACTCAAAATCAAGGTTCCAGTCTATATAAAAAGTGGAAAGGCGATGGTACCCAAATATACCTCAAGATAAAACTTTTACTACCTATAAGTCCTTTCTCCGAAAGTGATTGTCTATGGACTGAGTCGAGACAATACAACTAATCGATTCACACTTCGTATGATCGTCTATGGATACGAGATCGAGACAATACAACAACGAAGTATGTTACTTGATAAAAAATTTCGTACTTAACCAAACACAATAGGATTCACTTATCAAGTAAATAGGAATTAACGTTTGTGTAATTTACTTTAATTATAATAAAACAATTATAATGAGAAAATATAAATTAAGTGACACAACAAGATTTTGTTAACGAGGAAACCGCTAATGCAGAAAAACCCCGGGACCTTGTCCAGAATTGAATACTCTCAGGATTAAGCCGCTACACAAAATTACACCTAACTTCGTATAGTTGAGACCAAGAAACTAAAACTATAGTTCACCTAGTTCCGTCTGTATTCCCACGCCTCCGACATGAATAAGTCACGTACTTGGAACAATTCCTTTGGTTCGTATTCCAAACAGTAAAGGAAAAACAAATCTGTTTGGTATCAACTCTATTCAACCAAGTGATATGAGTCGGACAAAGGCTCTTCCGTTTATCTTAACATAAACTCCTTCGTCAGGTCCTTAGATCTATCTTATGTTCAATTACCGAAGTAATCATTTAAGATTAAGCCAACAACACTCTTAATCCAAAGAATTGTGTTGATGCCGATCTACTCAATTAATCAATCTAATCTATCACAAGGATAAACCGATTATTAATTGGATCCTCTTTTACCGAAACAAGTATTGTGCACACCAAAGATTATGAACCCACAAATCAGAAATCTTCAATATCTTCTTTGTCTTCAAATATTCTTAGATCTTTAATATAAACCTGCACACAATCACTTGAATCTCTTATGATCAATCACGCACAGAACGGAGTCTGTTAACAATGGATTATCACAAGATGGTCTTTTGCACTAACTACAGTCTAAAGATACCTGTCGAAACTCTGTTATAGTTTGAGTGAATCTTATATCAGAAGAGAAGATTTTCAAGCATAAACAAACTATCTGTACTCAGATTTCAACCACCGTTAGTCAATCAAATCAATCGAAAACAAAAGATAAACCGCAATTATCTAGTTTCCCACCAACGGTACAAGCTAGAGCTTCTCAATCCCAAAGAAGACTTTAAGCTGAGCGACCGTAAGAGATTTCGCCTAATTAGGTTACTCACCTCTCCGAATAGGCGGCTACACCAGTAACAACAACAAAGATGAAGTTTGTTGTTATGAAGGATCAGTTTGCTAGAAAGGCAAACTTCAAGTATTTATAGACAAGGAAGTTTGGACACCAAGGAATTTACAAAACCGAAAATATTCTCAAGATATTCACTAAATCACAAATTCGGTTTTCATAATTCCTGGAACTGCTCTGTCAAAAAATAATGATCGAAATCTCTCGAAAAATCTAACTAGTAAATGCACATTACTAATTCTTATATTTCCCTACAAAATGAAATTAATAACCTTAATTAAAATATTTTTAACTTACTTATGTTTCGGTCCTAGGATTTTCTTCCCTTAGCTATCAAGAAAAAACTTTGAACAATTAAAGAAATAAACATTCACAACACGTGTTCAAAGTATGTCGACATCATTACTTTGTAAGTTTATAATTGGTTCATATGACTTTCAAGAACTATGCGATTGATCAAATAACATTCAATCACAATCATGGGTTTAACGGTTCTACCAAAACAAGTTTCGGTTCTACCTCCATGTGAGTACTGTGCATAGTCAAACTAGCTTTCCAAAATTCGGTTGACTAGGTATTAGGATCGGTTCCCCACACTTGTATGGTATCTAACTTATATGTGTTGCACATGTCCATAGGATCGGTTCCCCTTTTCCTAAAAACGTAATGCACATGTTCATAGGATCGGTTCCCCTTTCTGCTATAAACCTTGTTGCACCTCATACAAGGATCGGTTCCCCTTTGTGATGCACTGCACCTCTTACTAGGATCGGTTCCCCTTTCCCATATTTGGTCAGACATAAAATCACAAACCCGATCATACCATCTCAGGTGATTACTTAAGATCGGTTTCACTAATAAAAGTCATACCAATACATAAGTCAGGCCTTTGTGAATAGTTATACCAAGAACACAAACAAGTTGTGAGCGGTTATACTCAATCACACATATTGGTTTTTCATAAGATAAGCAATGAATAACAAAACCAATAACACCTGGCAATTTCCTTTTCGGTTCTCAAACAAGTTTATGAACTTACTTCCTTAGAACACATGTAAAACATTGTTCCCTAGGTTGAAATCCTCACCTCATACCCATACATAATCACAATAGCATTCAAATGATTATGGCGATGTCTTATCTACAAATTTTAATGGTTAAGCAATAAACCTCGTATTTTGTTCCTTAATACTATGTCTATATAGAGTTCAAATATGCTTCACAGTTTTATTTTCAATATGCACGACTTGAAAGATACGTTAGGGAATGAAACAGTACAAGTCAAATATCAGTTACCTCAAGTGTAAGGATGATTGTTGTCGTTGTAGATCGTTTCTTCTTCACATATTCAAGTCTTCACAATACTTGTAATGTCTCATATCCTAATACTTTCAAGCTAACCTATAATAAGTTGACTCTAGTACATAATCAAGCGACTCTTAACATGAGCTTTGATTCACTAAAATATGACTACCAAACTTGATATACCAACGCTGGTAGGTTCAACCGAGATATTCTCTAGCAATCTCCCCCTTTGACAATTTTAGTGACAAAACTCTTACATCATATGGATAAACAAATTACAAGAATTCATTACACATACGCTTGATTCCCGATTCAACATCACAGTAAACTGCTTACATTCAATCCTTGAAAAAACCGTTGTTGACATTATAATAACAAAGTTATTACTCCCCCTAAGGAAGATAGGTAGATATTCAATCCGCACGTCTTTGTTATACCAATTCATATGACATGTTACTCCCCTTTAGTCTGTGCTTTCACTCTTTCGTTTAGATAAAACGTTTAAGCACCCAGGAAACAATTGTCCGAAACAATTTTTCCAATTTAGTTTAGCAAAACAAAAATCAACTAAACACCTTAGTCCCTTTGCTAAACCAATTGTTCAAAAACAACCGCTTAATTCGATAAGACCAAAATAAAGATAACTCTATTTTTCTCATCAGGTTCTAATTATCCATAAACTTAGACCTTTCAATTTTAAACAAGACAAGTACTAGGTTAGTTAACTAGCATTTCTTTTTAAGGCATTCGATTAGACTTGAATAAACGAAACTTCACTTCGATAAGTCTAACTAAGATCAGAATTAACTTAGTTTCTCTTATCCGGAATCGAATTGGACTAAACAACTTATCCCGTACATCTTTTATTTCGTTAAGCCATAAATAATTCATACAACCCAACATAAATCAACTTGCATAATTATTCACCTTAACCGGAAGCAATTGAAACAACATAGACATTAAAAGCACCGCAATTGGACCGAAATTTTATAAGCCTAAACAATTGATACCACACAATAAAGCAAGATAACAACAGTTTTTCTTAACCGGAACCAGTTGAATTACACACATCCACACACACATCATGGAATAAACATCAATTGAACCGAAATTTTGTTAAGCAAAAGCAATAAATATATATGATATAAACTCAGGCTTTTCTTAAACAGGAAAACAATTAACTAACAAGATTGTTACCTCAAATTTCGCATCCACTTCTCCAATATGATTGCATCTTCGTCCAGGGAGAGTTGATATCGAAATATCATCATGTTGTCATCCTTATGTAAAAACAAAAGAATAACAACAACCAACCTTTACCAGAGAAAGGTTGAAATTCGGTTTTAACAATTGCAAGCAAAAGTTGAAAACCGACACCACACGGTACTAACGTACCTTTATAATTCCTATGGATTTCCTTAGATTTTCGAAAGTTGCTCTATCTAAGGGTTTAGTAAGAATATCAGCTAGTTGACGCTCAGACGGAACATACTCTAATTTGATAACACCGTTCTCATATAATTCCCTAATACAATGATATCTAATATCTATGTGTTTAGTACGAGAATGTTCAACTGGATTCTCAGTCAAGCGAATAGCACTTGAGTTACCACAAAGAATGTTCATAGTTGAAATATTTATTCCATAGTCAATGAGCATCTGTTTCATCCATAATAGTTGCGTACAACAATTAAGAGGTGTTTATAAAGCAAAAGAAAATAAACAAAGCAATTAAAAAGATAAAGTTGAAATCAATAAGAGAGACAAAATCAAGGAATCCTTCTCCGTTGCAAAAAAATGATTCAAGTTATGTTTTTCATCCACATGTTATTAGTCACAGATTATCACCAACCGTAGGATAGCAGGTTCGCTTAGCTAACCCCAAAACTCCTTATTTCACTGAGTAACAGGTCCGCTTAGTTATCAATTCTATTCAAAAGAACCACCTTGAGGTTCGCTGATGTAATTCCCCGAACGCATTAAGATTTATGAATTTAGGTTTAGTACTAGTAGTTAAACTCGGTTCGCTTGGTCCACTTTCTAGCGTTGTTTTCACACACAATTGTTCCACGGAATCCCTCCGCAAGGTGTCGTGTTTGCTACTTGTGTAAAGAATCAAGAAACGATTACTTATCCCCTAACTTTCACTAGCTTTAGATCAAATTAACAAATCAATTTAGCGTGCACTCTAAACAATCTATCAATCGACCATGAATGTATAAACATTCCTATTAGTAAAAACAAACGATAATCATGTGAAAAACTTCAAGGAAGATTTCAAAACAAAAAATCAAATCATGTTAAGAACTAGGAATTCATCCTCAATCATAAAAAGAATATAAAAAAGAGATAGTTCTCCCCCTAAGTGGGAGAAAAATGGTGAAAAGAAGATATTTCTTATTGGATCTAAGATTCCCTATATATAAAATCTTGTAACCTCTTCTTGAAGAAAACTAGGAAACCCAACCAAAATAGGAATGTGCACCTCCTTAAAAATTATACCCCGTGCATCACACCCCGGGCAAAATCAGACTTTCCAAAATAAGCCACGGCCAAATTTCCAAAGTAAGTCACGGCCAAGCCTGAAGTCGTGAATAGACTGCTAACCAGCAATTGGGCTCATGTTGAAGTCCGGCCCAAATTCATCACTGGCCTTTAAACTGTCAGTTCCGTGGAACTGACAGGGTAAATGTTAATCCAACTTCTCTAAACTCCCTGTAACTCCGTGTCTTTTCGAACTTCATTCCCTGCTAAAAACTCCGACTCTCCATCATCACAGATTTCTTCCATTAATTGCCAATCCCGAGCTTTTATAGCGTCATCACCATCTACCATTATTACAGGCAGCAAACAACCAACATCAACAAACCCATGGCACTCCACAGCACAAATAGTGCAGTCGACTGCAGCTCCTCGAGAGTCTCCATCTCCATTATTCAAACACGAGCTTCGACAATGGCATCAACCAACAGCTCCATTGATCACCACCATCGAGGTCATCTTATCTCACCATCAAATGCCATAGAACTATGATCATCAGCCAACTCCGAGCCACTCAACAATCACCATCGTTCACGAGCTCAGCTGCCATCTCGAACAACCCATTACTGCCAAGCTTAACTCCATATCGAGTCTTGTCCACAACCCGAGCAGCAGCACCATCTTCTTTAGCTAAGGTCTTCAAGCTCTCTCCAGTTCCAAACCAACTCGAGCTCAAACAATGGCAGCGGCATTCTTCTCTTCTTTCTCTTCTCGCTGGCAAGATTAATTACATCTCCATTAATGGCAGCAGACATCAACCTAACTCAGTTCCCAGCTCATCATTTCCATGCCATCACCGTGACAGCAAACTTCGTCTTCTCAGTTTTGTCAGTCCAACAATCCACCTTCGTTAGCTGCAAACCAACAACAACAGCTTCATCTTCATCATCCTGATATAACAGCAACATCAGCTGATCAGCAGCAGTCCCTGCTTTGCTTTGTAAACTCGAGCTCAGACTATCTTTGGCCTTATTCACGACCAAACTTCATCATTATCAGTCTCCAGCTTCTTATCCATTGCTGATAACCACCATCCTTATTTTCTCCAAACCGAACTACGAATACTCTTTCTCGTTCATCAAAACTGCGAAGCTAGTGGCACTAAGCTGGTTCAGCTTTTCTGTCGAATACTTTCTGTGTGTCTAGTAAGCTGATAATGGCTGGATATTGTCTGCATATTGGAGATCGCATCAACTCCTTCCCTGCACAATTCAATTCCATATACAAACCCATTCGTTCAATTCAGTTCAGAACTCAAAATCCAACTCAATCGTCTATCATTTATCACAAAGAATTATGGCATCAGCTCCTTTCTTTCTCCCTGTATTTTCAGTTCCAAACTCCAGTTCCTACCTGTGTAAGGTTGAATCACACACACCCATTCTTCTAAATATCTTCTAAACCTGCAGAGACTCAACGACTGCCTTTAATCCTCTTCGTTCATGAACTATTACCTTCAATTTCAATGGCAGCAGTAGCACCTTCGTAGCACACGCCCATGTGTGAAATCCACTTCAAAAATTTGTGGTCCAAATCAGTCGCACGTCTTCAAGCCCAACATATGTAAACCGGGCTGATGTTAAGCCCATGAGTGCCTCAAGCTCAGCACCAACTCTATTTGGCCCGTGACAGCATTAATGCGTACGACTTCGGCACTTTTTCTTGCCATTGTACCTTGGCAGCCTCCAGTAATTCTTAACGGATATCAGCTGGTTGTTTCTTCACGCTCACTCGATTGCCAGTGGTGGTTTCCCATGCAATGATAATTTCTCCTTTTTTTTAGCAAATTGGACGATTTCTTGTTCTTTTCGGGAATAAGCTCCAAAATTCCCATAAAATATAAACGAAAGCAAATAATACAATTTCGCAAGAAAACTACCTAAGAAAGCATAACCAATCGATACTTAGAGAGGTGTTTTTAAACACCTATCAACCAGCAGCAATGTATTCTGTTTCACAGGTTGATAAATACTGTGAATTCTGTTTCTTGTTGTGCCAAGCAACAAGATTTTGACCAATATAGAAGCAACCACCAGAGGTGCTTTTCCGATCTTCAACACAACCTGCCCAATCAACATTTGAATAGGCAACTAGACTGTTGTTTGTATCCATAGAGTATGATAGACCGTAATCTACAGTACCATTAACGTATCTTATGATTCGTTTTACAGCTTTAAGATGTGATTCTTTAGGATCTGCTTGAAATATGGCACAACATCCCACACTGAAGGCAATGTCTGGCCTTGTTGCAGTTAAGTATAGCAAGCTTCCTATCATGGATCTATATAGTTTTTGATCAACAGATCTTTCTCCTGGATTGGATTGGAGTTTCCCAGTAGTCGGCATTGGAGTTTCCATGGGCGTTGATTCGTTTAGTTTGAATTTCTCAACAAGATTCCTTGCATATTTTTCTTGAGAAAGAAGAATATTGTCTTTTTGTTGCTGTATTTGCAAACCAAGAAAGTATGACAATTCTCCGATATTACTCATTTCGAATTCTCCACTCATAAGATTTAGGAATTCATCTGTTAGAGTTTTTGAGGTGGATCCATATATGATATCATCTACATATATTTGTGCTATAAGGACATTTTTACCACTCCACTTGGTGAAAAGTGTTTTATCAGCACCACCTCTAGAGAATCCTTTTTGAAGTAAAAAAGATGTCAACTTGCATACCAAGCTCTTGGAGCTTGTTTTAAACCATACAAGGCCTTTTAAAGTTTAAAGACATAATCTGGGAACGATGGATCTTCAAACCCTTTTGGTTGAGCTACAAAAACTTCTTCTTTTAAATCCCCATTCAAAAATGCAGACTTGATATCCATTTGAAACAATTTTATCTTAAGATAGCAGGCATAAGGAAGTAAAAGTCTAATAGATCCTAAACGAGCAACAGAAGCAAAAGTTTCATCAAAATCAATATCTTCAATTTGAGAATTTCCTTGAGCAACAAGCCTGGCTTTGTTTCTGACAATTGTTCCGAATTCGTCTGATTTGTTCTTGTAGATCCACTTAGTTCCAACAATGTTTACTCCTGTTGGTTTTGGAACAAGTTCCCACACTTCTTGCCTTTTAAACTGATTGAGTTCCTCATGCATAGAGGTTACCCAAGACGGTTCACTGAGTTCTTCCTCAATATTTTTTGGTTCTATTGAAGATAAAAAATATGAATAGTGACAGACATTCTGAAGTTGTCTTCGAGTCATAACTCTGGCATTGGCATCTCCAATAATATCTTCAGTAGAGTGTCTTTGATGTACCCACTTTGCAGGTTTTTGGACAATACCTTCAGTATCATTGGGTTGTTCAACAATACTTTTATTATTATCTTTGTCATCTATATCACTAATTAGAGGAACCACAAATGGTTCTTCTTCAGTCTGTTTTTCTTTAATAACAGTTTCAGAGAGAGGAAGCTCTGCTGCAGTGTGGCTGTCTTGACTAAAGTCACTAATGTAATTAATAACAACATTAATTGATTCCATCATGACTTTGGTTCTGAGGTTATATACCCGGAAGGCACGTCTATCAGATGCATAGCGAAGGAAGATTCCTTCATCACTTTTGGAATCAAATTTTCCTCTATGTTCTCTATCTTTGAGAATATAACATTTGCTTCCGAAGACCCTTAAGTAGCTTAGATTGGGTTTTCTTCCATACCATAATTAATATGGAGTGTTTAGAGTTTTGGATCTTAAGTAAACTCTGTTTATTAGATAACAGGCTCTAAAAACAGCTTCCCCCCTCCCCCCCCCCCCCCCCCCCCGCCCCCCTCCCCCCCCCCCCCCGCCCCCCCCCCCCCACCCCGCCAGAAATTTAATGGTAGGTTTTTATTGTGAAGCATTACTCTTGCCATTTCTTGAATATTTATATTCTTTCTCTCAGCTACACCATTCGATTGAGGTGTAATAGTGTAGATGGGGAAAAACGATTTGCTGGTTTTTACAAAATTGAGGAGATGACCGTGCGGAGGAGACTCCTTGAACATAGCAAATTCTCAACCTCACACAGATGCACTGCAAGAAGGGAGTTCTTTAAGTTCGAGAGATCAATCTGTAGGACTCCGGCCTAAACTAAGACAATGGCCGTTCCAGAGTCAATTCAGTCACGAGAGAGGATGGGTTGATCTATAGGAAGGAAGCTGAGAAATGTGTGAGATCAATGGTGATCAAAGATTATAGGTGTGTTGTGTTTTCTGCGTAAAGAAAATAAGATAAGTTCTGATTGATTGAACGCTGGGTTCTTAATATCTTGTTTGTCTGCTTTGACGAGAGATTGTCTTGTCCTTTCAATCATGATTCAAAGAGTTATTTATATTTCCATAATTGTAAACACCTTGATCCCATGAAGTGTGACAGTTGATGGAGTCAAAGAATGGGGAAGTGGGAAATCGTGTCAAAACCAGTTGCTCATCGTGCAGAGACTTGGTTAATTTTTCACCCACTACTTTGCTAACTCCTCCAACTGATTGTAAGACTTGCTCACATTCTTATCGTGTGTATGAACACACGTTTCGTAGACCTCCATACCAAAACCCTAGTTAATATCCCCTCATATGACACGATTGACATCTCGTGATTGTGGAGTCAGTTGCTGACTTTATGGGACGATGAGTCCTTGTATTGTTGAGTCGTGATTTGAAAATGTTCTCAGACTCACGGATTTAACATGTCTGTTGAGACAAAGGTATAATTATGTTGATTGTTAAGGTGAGCAAATATCGCTAGTATGAGCAAATGTTGCTCGTTTGATAAACTGTTGAATATTGATAGTCAATATTCATGGGCTGAGCAAGTATTGCTCATCTGAGAAAATATCGCTCATTTGATGAATTATTGAATATTGATAGTTGAACCAATATTCATGGTCTGAGAAAATATTGCTCATTTGATGAATTATTGAATATTGTTAGTTGAACCAATATTCATGGACTGAGCAAATGTTGCTCATTTGATGAATTATTGAATATTGATAGTTGAACCAATATTCATGGTCTGAGCAAATCTTGCTCATTTGATGAATTATTGAATATTGATAGTTGAACCAATATTCGTGGACTGAGCAAATGTTGCTCATTTGATGAATTATTGAATATTGATAGTTGAACCAATATTCATGGTCTGAGCAAATATTGCTCATCTGATGAATTACTGAATATTGATAGTTGAACCAATATTCATGGTCTGAGCAAATCTTGCCCATCTGATGAATTATTGAATATTAATAGTTGAACCAATATTCATGGTATGAGCAAATATTGCCCATCTGATGAATTATTGAATATTGATAATTGAACCAATATTCATGGTCTGAGCAAATGTTGCTCATTTGATGAATTATTGAATATTGATAGTTGAACCAATATTCATGGTCTGAGCAAATGTTGCTTATTTTGATGAATTATTGAATATTGATAGTTGAACCAATATTCATGGTCTGAGCAAATATTGCTCATCTGAGCAAATGGTGCTCATTTGATGAATGGTAGCAGGACCAGATAAAATATTAATCTAAGATACTGACAACTAGCCGAGCATAATGATAAAAGTGTTGATCACGGGATCAACATAAAATTATTGGTGTTTGAATCTACTCAGGATTATATTTCTGCAGAGCTCTGGATTCGAAACCCTAATTTTTGATTAATTGATGATTTATTGAAAATCAACTATAGAGTGAAGGAGGGACCGGTTACATGGGATGACGAGTCGACCATGTAACGACCAAATGCTAAAATAAGCAAAATACCAAAGTCTCCTGAAGACCAGTTGGTGAAAAGATGATTAAATGCTGGTTTAATCATTTAGTAAAATAATGCTCGTGTGAGCGTTAGGTAGTAAAACCTGATTATGGAGAGATGAGGGACCGACCAAGGGGTCATGGGACCGGCTCTTGGTGGTCGTGGGACTAACTGATGTTCATTTGAGCAAACTCCCAGTTGTTTGAGAAGAGTTTGGACCCAATATGAGGAATTGAGCAAATTAGGTCAAAATTATTAAAACATGTGGGACCGGCTATTTGCAACCCCTAGTGCCGGCGTTGGTCGGTCAAGGAGACATGCCCGCGTCACCATAATGTCCGTGTCTCAGTCCTGAGAGTTTCGATATTTTCTGGTGTGTGTTTGAACAACATTTTGAGAAAATATGAAGAAATCATGGATTTTTGCTGAAATCGGGAAAACTTCATGAGATGAAGGAATAAATAATAAAATAATGAAGGAATCATGAAGTGTAGGACCGGATATGGCCAATACATGTCTGGTCGGCCAAAGATCCCGGTCCCAAGGAACTTTTCCTAATTTATGATATTTTTCATGATTTTAGGGAAATAATATAAAATCAAGGAGGTTGTTGAAACCAAGGAATTTGTTGAAATCAAGGAGTTTCCATGAGATGAGGGAAACATAAAAAATAAAAAATAAAATAAGGGGCGTGTGGGATCGTCTAGGGCATGACCGGCCGGCTAGGGCACGGTCCCACGAGTTTTCCTAATTTTATATTATTTTTCATGACTTGAGAGAAATTTCATGAATTCAAGGAGTTTTTTCATGAAACGAAGGATATTTGCTTAAATGAAGAGATTTTCATGAGATAAAGGAAAATAATAAAATATAAAATTGGGCATGGGACTGGCCACGACACGACCGACCGGCCGGTGGGCCCAGTCCCCTAGCGTCTTGATTAATATTTTATTATCTATTATTTTCTTCCTATTTTGCATAGGTTCATCATTCCTTCGTATTACAGAATGCTCGTTCGTTCATTCAGGCGCTCGTTAGTGCTTTATTGCTTAGTACACTTGCACCATTTTGGTCGGGGCTTACTCGATAGATGCTCAGATGCCCGTTCGTTGAATATTTATTACCAACCCATGGAATTCTGCTGGTAAAACCATGAATTAAAGTAATGAAATATTATGAAAAACATAGAATGTTTCAAAATATTCAGTTAATGAATTTAAGGATTATAGATAATTAATTGATGGCTCTATACTGGCAGGCATGCTGTCTAGGAGCATTAATTATATGGGAGTTGAGAGGTATGAGCTTGTTGAGGCGTCATATTTATTACGTATGGTCAGGGAAAACGTTGTTGCATCCTGAAGACGTTGTCGCTCTATACTAGCAGGCAAGCTGTCTAGGAGCCGTCCAATCATTAATATTATATACACATGTCTTTTATATATTAATGGAAAACAATGTTACATCTTGAAGACGTTATCGCTCTATACTAGCGGCAAGCTGTCTAGGAGCCGTCCAACTGTTCGATTCTATATAAAAGTGATTACTGAAATGGCTCAGTATTCATGAAATATGTCGTTGCCTCAGTTGAGAGACTGCATATTCATGTATGCTCTGAGAGGTGTATACAGTCAGAGACTCTTATGGCATGAGCTTTCATGCTTCGATAAGAGACATGATCCTCAATAGTCATATGATTGCTGGATCAGGAATATGTAAGATTATGGTTTTACGATTTTAGCCTTTGTAGAAAATACACCATCTACAAATATGAGCAGAGAATTGTTGCGTAATCCCAAGAATATTGCAGTATTCATATACTTTCGTATCCTTGAATTTTGTACCATGATCGCTTCTTATCTTCTTAATATTGCGACCTTGTTCATTTTGTACCATGTTCACAATAATCTTGAACTCCTTAAGAGTGTCATTCTTATTCTTTAGCAAAGAAACCCATGTGAAACGAGTATAGTCATCTACCATTACTAGAGCATACTTATTACCTCTAACGGATGCTTGTTGGATTGGACCAAATAGATCCATATGAATAAGATCGAGAGGAGCACGAGTGGCTATGTCTCGAGAAAGTCTGTGTGGAATTTTTCCTTGCTTACCCTTTTGGCATGCTCCACAAACACCTTCCACTTTAGTGTTGATTTTTGGAACACCTTTGACAAGTTCACGATTAATGAGCTTTCCAAGCATTCGGTAGTTGATATGACCAAACCGTTCATGCCACAAATGGGTTGACTCAACCTTAGTCAAGTTACAATACATATTGGTTTGTATATCAAGAAGGTAACAATTATTCATACTTCTGCGTCCTCGAAAAGTTATTTTTCCGGACTTGTCTTCAATATCACAACCTTTCATATTGAAAATAACTTTGTTACCTTTATCACAAATTTGACTTACAGACAGAAGATTCGCTTTCATTCCTTTAACATAAACAACATCATGAATTTTTGGAATACCAGGAAGTTTGATAGTACCTTTCTTGCTAATAAGACAGCTGCTTCCATCTCTGAATGTTACAGATCCTCCCTTATAGTCTTTTATCCTCGGGAACCAAGAGAGATCACCTGCCATATGTCTACTACAACCACTATCTAGAAACCACTAGAATGGTGAAGTTGTTTTAAGTGCAAAGGCTCCCAGACATTGTTCACCAGGTTTAGGATGAATTGTTAAGTTCTTATAAAGATTCATAACACGATTGATCAGAAGTTTTGCAAAACAAATTTTCTGACATAAATGACTCCATCCTTCTTGAAAGAAATCCCTGGACTATTTCTTCTTAGTCTGTTTACAACATCTAGATGTCGGTATTAAACAACTTATAGAATCCTTGGAATCATCTAAAGTTTTTACCAGTTTTCTATCACTCATGATATCACTGATTTCATTAGTAAATGACCGGTTTTTTCAATCCCTTTACATAAAATCTTAACAAGGCCTGAGAGATATTCATCAGAATCTTGTTTAACATCTACTGAGGATATTGAAACGTTAACTGAATCGAACATGAATTCAATTTCTTATAGGTTGGATCGCACCAAACACAGATTGTTAGATTTTTTCGTGTTTTCCTGCTCTGATACCAATTGAAAAGGCGAGGGTACCCAAATATACCTCAAGCTAAAACTTTTCCTACCTATAAGTCCTTTCTCCGAAAGTGATTGTCTATGGACTGAGTCGAGACAATAAAACTAATCGGTTTACACTTCGTGTGATAGTCTATGGATACGAGATCGAGACAATACAACAACGAAGTATGTTTACTTGATACAAAGGTTCGGACTTAACCAAACACAATAGGATTGCTTATCAATTAAATAGGAATTAATGTTTGTATAATTTAATTTAATTATAATAAAACAATTATAATGCGGAAATATAAAGTAAATGACACAGCAAGATTTTGTTAACGGGGAAACCACAAATGCAGAAAAACCCCGAGACCTTGTCCAGAATTGAATACTCTCAGGATTAAGAAGCTACACAAAATTACACCAACTTCTTATAGTTGAGCCAAGCAACTAAACCTATAGTTCACCTAGTTCCGTCTGTATTCCCACGCCTCCAACTTATAAATAAGTCACGCACTTGGATCAATTCATTTGGTTCGTATTCCAAACAGTAAAGGAACAACAAATCTGTTTGGTATCAACTCTGTTCAACCAAGTGATATGAGTTCGAAAAAGGCTCTTCTGTTTACCTTAACATAAACTCCTTCGTCATGTCCTTAGATCTATCTTATGTTTAATTACCAAAGTAATCATATGAGATTAAGACAACAACACTCTTAATCCAAAGAATTGTGTCGATGCCGATCTACTCAATTAATCAATCCAATCTACCACAAGGATAAACCGATTATTAATTGGATCCTCTTTTACCGAAACAAATATTGTGCACACCAAAGATTATGAACCCACAAATCAGAAATCTTCAATATCTTCTTCGTCTTCAAATCTTTTTAGATCTTCAATATAAACCTGCACACAATCACTTGAATCTCGTGTGATCAATCACGCACAGAACGGAGTTTGTTAACAATGGATTATCACAAGATCGTCTTTAGCACTAACAACAGTCTAAAGATCCCTGTCGAAACTCTGAACTAGTTTGAGTGAATCTTATATTAGAAGAGAAGATTCTCAAGCATAAACACACTAGGTGCAATCAAATTTCAACCACCGTTAGTCAATCAAATCAATCGAAAACAAAAGATAAACCGCAATTATCTAGTTTCCCACTAACGGTACACGCTAGAGCTTCTCAATCCCTAAGAAGACTTTAAACTGAGCGTCCGTAAGATATTTCTCCTAATTAGGTTACTCTCCTCTCCGAATAGGCATCTACACCAGTAACAACAACAAAGAGGAAGTCTGTTGTTACGAAGGATTAGTTTGTTAGAAAGGAAAAATTCAAGTATTTATAGACAAGGAAGTTTGGACACCAAAGAATTTCCAAAACTGAAAATATTCTCAAGTATTCATTAAAGCACAAGTTCGGTTTTCATAATTCCTAGAAATGCTCTGTCCAAAAATAATGATTGAAATCTCTCGGAAAATCTAATTAGTAAATGCACATTACTAATTCTTATATTTCCCTAAAAAATGAAATTAAAAACCTTAATTAAAAGATTCTTAACTTACTTATTTTCTTCCCTTAGCTATTAAGGAATAACTTTGAACTATTAAAGAAATAAACATTCACAGCACGTGCTCAAAGTATGTCCACATCCTTACTTTGTAAGTTCTCTTTCACACTTACAACCTTGAAACCGATTTGCCACACTTCCAAAAAAGTTTAGAATTGGTTCATATGACTTTCAAGAACTATGTGATTGATCAAATAACATTCAATCACAACCATGGGTTTAACGGTTCTACCAAAACAAGTTTCGGTTCTACCTCCATGTAAGTATTGTGCATAGTCACACTAGCTTTCCAAAATTCGGTTGACTAGGTACTAGGATCGGTTCCCCACATATATATGATATCTAACTTATATGTGTTTCACATGTCCATAGTATCGGTTCCCCTTTTCCTAAAAACGTGTTGCACATGTTCATAGGATCGGATCCCCTTTATGCTATTAACCTTGCTGCACCTCATACAAGGATCGGTCCCCCTTTGTGATGTACTGCACCTCTTACTAGGATTGGTTCCCCTTTCCCATATTTGGTTAGACATAAAATCACAAACCCGATCATACCATCTCAGGTGATTACTTAAGATCGGTTTCACTAATAAAAGTCATACCAATACATAAGTCAGGCCTTTGTGAATAGTTCTACCAAGAACACAAACAAGTTGTGAGCGGTTATACTCAATCACACATATTGGTTGTTCATAAGATAAGCAATGAATAACAAAACCAATAACACCTGAAAATTTCCTTTTCAGTTCACAAACATGTTTATGAACTTACTTCCTTAGAACACATGCAAAACATTGTTCCCTAGGATGAAATCCTCACCTCATACCCGTACATAATCACAATAGCATTCAAATGATTATGGCGATGTATTATTTATAAAGTTTAATGGCTAATCAATAAAACTCGTATTGTATTCCTTAATACTATGTCTATCTAGAGTTCAAATATGCTTCAAAGTTTTGTTTTCAATATGCACGACTTGAAAGATACGTTAGGGAATGAAACAGTTCAAGTCAAATGTCACTTACCTCAAGTGGAAGGATGATTGTTGTCGTTGTATCTCCTTGCTTCTTCACATCTTCAAGTCTTCGCAATACTTTTAATGTCTCATATCCTAATACTTTCAATCTAACCTATACGAGGTTGACTCTAGTACATAATCAAGTGAATCTTAACATGAGTTTTGATTCACTAAAATATGACAACTAAACTTGACATACCAATGCTTGGTGGGTTCAACCGATCTATGCTCTGACAAAAATCTCAACACCATGATGAAGGGCTTTACATCTATGTTTCAACAAAGTCAACAAGAGACCAAGAGTGCAATAAGGATTTACAAACACAAATGGGCTCAATGGCTATTGACTTGAACAAATTGAAGGCATAAAACGATGGAAACTCCCTTCTCAACCTCTTAACCCACGGGAGGGTGTCAATGCTATAACGTTGAGAATTAATACACAACGTGTGCAACCCTAAATTACCAAAATGAGCAACAAAGAGACCCATATTGAACCGGTTTTGGAAGAAAATAGTGCTGATTTTCCCCAAACTCTTGAGGTACCTGAATCTCACTATAATCCTCATGTTTCAACTTATGTTCCTCAGATACCTTTCCCTTGCAGGTTTGAAAATTCCAAGAAGGTGGAACGATAAAAAGAGGTTTTAGATATTTTTAAGAGGATTCAAGTAAACATACCACTTATAGATGCTATCAAGAAAGTTCCTAAGTATGCAAAGGTCTTGAAGGACTTTGTACAAACAGACAAAAGATTATCGTTAATAAAGTTATGAGTGGGGTGTGTGTGTGGAGAATGCTTCAGTAATCTTACAATGCGAACTCCCAATGAAATGAAAGGATTCTGGTAGCTTCGAAATTCTCGTCACAATTGGTAACACTACATTCGATAAAGCTATGTTAGACTTAGGAGCATCCGTAAATATCATGCCCGCATATATGTATGAATTACTTGATATATATCCTCTTAAAAAGTATAGTATTGTGTTGCAGTTATCCGATCTACTCAAGGGGTATTGTTGAGGATGTTCTTGTGCAGGTTATTCAACTAGTCTTTCCAGCTGACTTTTTTGTCTTAGAGATGAATGAAGGTTTACTAGACTCGTCTCTACCACTGCTACCTGGGCGACCCTTCAAGAGAACGAAAAATACCGTCATTCATGTGGACAAGTGGATGCTTACTATGGAGTTTGATGGATAAATTATACGTTTCAACATTTTCGAGACGATGCGATATCCTAGGGATGTCCACTCTTGTTTCTCCATTGACGTGATTGATACGTTGGCTCAACAAATGTTTCAATTGGATGGTGATAATGCTTTGGAAACCGTTCTAACTACATCCATTAATAATGGTGTAGTGTGTGGTAATGAAGTCAAGAAGTCCTTGGTGTACTCAACTCACCACAAGGATGCCCGAAAACTCATAATATCTCTTTTATTTATTTACCATGTAATGATGAAAATAGTGTGCCTTTTATTTATTGCTAAGTCTCCAAAGTTAGAATTGTAACCTATTTCCGATCACCAAAAGTACTTGTACGTGGATGACAAGAAATATTTACCTGTGATTGTTTATAATGAACTTACTGAATTATAGGAGAAAATACTTCTTAGGGTGCTAAGGAAATACAAGACGTCCATAGGATGAAAAATTGCCGACATCAAGGGAATAATTCCTGTCATTTGTATGCATAAGATTAGACTTGAAGACGATGAAAAAACTACAAGGAAAGCGCAGCGTCGATTGAATCCTCCCATGATGGAAGCTACGAAAAAGGATATACTCAAGAAATTGGACGTGGGTGTTATCTACCCTATATTTGATAGCAACTGGGTGAGCCCGGTATAAATGGTACCAAACAAATCAGTAGTTATGCTGGTGGATAATGACAAGAAAAAACTTGTCCCAACTCATTGTAGTGTATCAAGATACAACTACAAGGAGAATTTGATGAATATAGCAGCAAGCTGCCTTCTCTCTGAGAACTCATAGCCTAACTTAAATTGAAGCAACAAAAATTCATTACAGAAGAAATCACCTGAGTCCACTCATTGGATTTTAAGAAGACCAATCCCTAGCAGCCGCATCCTACAGCTAGGATTGCATCTTAACTAACACAAAGCTCTAGGAATAACCCACTTCTAAAAACACCCCACTCAGTTTAAGTTACACCCCAAGGAATATGCAAATACAAGAAGGCTAAATTTAGGATCATGACAATGCCCTTCTCTTTAGAGATCCTTGTCCTCAAGGATAAAATCTGGAAAATAAGCATGTAAGTGAGAAGCATCCTCCCAAGTAGCGTCCTCCTGAGCTGAGTTGCACCATTGAACCAAAAATTGCTTAATCCTGGAGGTACCCCTGAGTGTCTCTCTAGTGTCCAAAACAGCAGCAGGTTCCACTATGAACTGACCTGCATGATCCACCAATGGAAACTGAGGTGAGATAGTATCATGTAATCCAATCTTCTTCTTTAACTGGAATACGGCATGTCGTAGATTGGTTGAGCTCCCGATGTCTGTCCCATCCCTTCAGCAGGAATATGTGATTTGTTAGCAATTGTTCGTCTTGCTATTTCGCTTTGCCCGTCCTCTGCTTCATTCTTTTGATTTGCTTGAGACGGCTTTTGGGATCTTCCTCTGGTGATTGCTAGTCGTGAGCTTGTTGGTACATCATTTGGTTTCTGCATGCCTTCGGCTTTTGTTATCCTGCCGTCACAGAAAAGCGAAGAAATCTGCTACTTGGGTACCTTCGTTAAAAGTAGCAATTAATGCTCTGACACAGAAGACGGCTAAGCATCTTTTTCAGCAAAATGACTGAAATAATGTCTTTGAAAGACAAGTATTAAATTTTGATGACACCCTTGGAAAAAAACAACCTTAAACGTTGAAAACCAATAAAGAAGGGTGTCAGATCTCATGAAAAACAAGGTTATTAAATGCTTTAGAAGATCTTTATACCTTAAAATCTCACTGAGATTCCTCTGTCAGTCAAAGGTTCTCAGATCTGAAATACGCCCTGTTAAAAAAGGGTTGTTTTAGTATAAAACAAAGATTTTGGCGTTTTGTGAGCACGCTTTTTTGTGAAATTTTTGTAGATCTGTAACAAGATACGTCTTTAGAGGCTATGAACTCAAAAATCATACACACATAACGGATGAACAAATCTCTAGAGAGTGAAATTCATCGTTAAAAAGAACATATCCCTTCGTTACAGAAGATACGTAAGTTAAAGGTAAAACTATGTCTAAACTCAAGCTCGTGAGCCAAACACGGTGGGCGCCAAACTGTGACTACTTGTTTTCCCGTAGTCTACGTAATGTATACACATCAGAGGATCTGATGCTAAGCAGTATCGATACGTATGTTGAACTAGCAATGCTAAGTTATAAAAGATATTCAAGATCACAATAATAACGAAGAACATAAATAGAATGTAAAAGCTTCTAAGTTATCATGAGACACAAGAGATTACGTGGTTTGACATTTTTCTACGTCCACGGGGTAATGAGTGATTGTTTTGTATTAAGTTGTGGTGGTTACAAAAGATCTTAAATGATTCCCAAAGTAATAGAGAGAACTCAAGTTGAAGTAAATACTTAAGTTCTAAACATTAAAAAGGTATAAGATTAAGACTAGATCTTCTATCTTAGATCTTGAATGCCCCCAGTTTGTTGGTGAGGCTTGGTATTTATAGCCCTTTCTGCTCCAGGTATATCTTTTCTTCCCCTGGGTCCATCATTTGCTGATATACCTTTCGTACCAATGGTACCTTCGTTCACCGCATGCTTTCTCCAGTCGCATTCCGCCACATTAGCTGACCCACGTTCCTTCGGGAACTACCCAACCTTAGTATAGGTTGTACCTTCGTTCACCGCCAGCTTCTGCCAATCGGGTTTTGCCACGCCTTCTCTCTCCACGTGCCTTGATTCATGTGTGTAGATAAGAGATTTGTGTATTTAATGCTGATTAGATGCGTCATCTACCTCTGTCCCTTCGCCAGCTGCCTCTTTGTAGACTAGGCCTTTACTCTTTTCATATCAACCGTCGAGGTCTCCTTTCTTGGAGCGAGATAAAGTAGATCTACTGAGGTATCCTTTGCTACTCAGGTTCCTCTGTCTAGCGAAGGCTACATAGTTGGATTTGTATGCGACCACTAAGATTGTGACACGTGCTTCACAGAATATTGGTATTTACAAGAGTTTTTCAATTGCAAGGAAATCTTATGTACTATACAAGACACAATTGAAGCAAAGATGATTTGATTCACTTGAATCGGTTCATGAACTTTATAGCCACGGTTTGCAATTTGCATTCCTTAGTCTTCATAAGTTTAAGTTCAGAAATCATCTTCAGATATATAACCTTCTTAAGTTCGCACACTAAGTTCGCGGACTTAAGCAACCGTGCAGAGTTTACAAACTCCAGCAGAAAATCTCGGAAAATACTTTCCGCCGGTTCGCGGACTGGTACTCACGTAACACGTTTTTCAAACTCCAGCATAATTTCCCGGGATGAGAAGTTTACCAGTTCGCGGACTTGGCAACAAGTCATTCTTCCGGTTTCTCTTGATCAACAAAGTTCTCAAACTTTGGTTCAAGGAATGGGACTTATGCACATATGAGTTTCCACAACAATACTTAAGTCCATCATTGGTTATGTAATCTAAACTCTCATTCCAACCATTGAAACATTCTTAGAGGACGTTATACAGTTGTTACACCATTTCTCGTCAAAGCAATTTTCAAAGTGATTGAAACATATCATGACTTTCGTCACTAGGTAAAGATAAACTTGATCGAAGCGAAAAGCTTACCAACACATATTTCGAGATATAGATAGGGAGGTATACTCGACTCGAAATACCAAATTTGTATAATCTAAGTCTATATATAGAATACGACTTTTTGTCTCAAGAAGTAGGAGATAGAGTAGATAGACTTTTGAGTGACAGATAAGTTCAAGTCTTCACATACCATTTTGTCGAGAAGTTCCACCAGTTCATTGAGTATTTATTTTTCTTGTATGATGAATCGCCATGAAGTCCTTGAGCTCAATTACACTTTCTATCCTAGTCCGAGACTTAGCTGTAGTAGACTAGAAATCAAGACTTATAGTTTTGATTACTAACATTGACAAACATGCTTGAGATAGCAACGCATGCGAGTTCGACCGAGCAATGGTCTAACAATCTCCCCCTTTGTCAATTTTAGTGACAAAACTATCAATACATATGGATTACAAAAAAGATAAAGAAACTTTAGTATATCCTATTCCATATGTCTAATCTTCAACATTCCTCAAAATCTTCGTCAATTCCAAGTACTGCAATGATCCCAAAGGTTGTAAGTTTAGCATCACCGTTGTTGAAGATCCGTAGCTATAACAATGAGAAAGCATCGGTCTCGATCATTGTTATACAGTGTCATAGTATTATTACACAGTGTCAAAGTCCAATTGTATCACAACTTCAACAATAATACTATGGTGATATGTATCACTCCCCCTTAGTCAATACTCCATCTCACATGGAAACCACTCCCCCTTACACAATGATCTGAAAACCAGATGTACATAATAATTCCCCCCCTTTTTGTCAATAAAATTGGCAAAGGTAAAGAACGAGATCATAATGAAATTTCCATAAGAGACATTTCATGACTAAAAGAAAAAATATATACCATCTAATTTATATGCAATCATATAGCCTAAGCTAATAGCATTCATCAAGGAGTTTAAAAGATACAAGATAACCCATTTAAAATTCCACAGCCGCATACCCCTCAAGATATGACCATTAAGCACAAGTTAAAAAGAACTCTCCCCCATTTGATGTCATTCCCGAAAGAACAACAAGAGCGACCTTAATTTCAAAAGAAAAGAAGGATTTTTATTAGACACCAAAAACCATAAGAATGATTTTCTATATCCAAAAATTCAATCAAATTAATCACAAGTAAACCCATTATTAATTTAATCGGAATACACAATCAAATTAAACACAAGAGGTGATCAATTCAATTGATTGTGCTCAACATAAGAGAACTTATGGAGACACGAAAGTACTCAACTAGATTAATTACAAGAGAACCCATAATTAATCTAATTGGAATATACAACCAAACTAATCACAATAGTAATCAATTTAATTGTCATTTATTTTGCTCGACATAAGAAAACTTACGGAGCAATAACTAAATAACCAAAACATATCTCACGGAACATATCTCACGGAACACAAACTAAGCTAATAAATCAACTTGGTTGTGTAGTGCTCAATATAAGATACATTACGGAGCCTCACAGTAATACATAAAAATATGGATCAGGGATGATCAATACTGCGGAATACACAAGGATTCATTCTATCTTCCACCACTATTTGCATAACGATATTAATAGACATAATCCTTAAAAACAAAAGATTTTTTAACCTATCTTCCATCAAAATATTTTACAATATAGGCTTAACTTTTATATTTTTCAAAAGTCCATTCATTTTTTTACCAGTACGTGAATACCGAACACGAACGACTTTACTTTTGACAAAGTATGGGACAAACATAATTCACGGACGTAAACACCAATATCCCATAACAAATTGCAATATATAAAACCATAAAGATTAATACTGCAAAAATCATCTTCCAAACAAATTTAGAATTTAAACCAATAAATCTAAAAACATGAAGATGAAAATGTTGGACATAGCTATGTGTAATCACAATAATGGCTATTCCAAACTCTAGTTATCCTTATCCAAAATAAGAATAAATTCTCATAAGAAGTTTCCTAGGTATCAAGACAAACTCTTAATGCACATACAAGATGATTTGTCCTTACATGGTAGAATCAATCTTTTTCGCATGGATTCCCACCGGTAATAGCTACAAAGGCGTATAAAAATATTTTATTAACAAAGAAGAACATACAAAATCATTAACGACCATGCACCATAGTTCACATAAAATGATTGTGAACATTCAAGAATCCCATAATAATGCGTACTACTGCCCATTCTTGAACTTCCTTCTTTGTGATTTACCAAAAACATTCTTGTAAAAGCTACACATGATCTTATAAGAGTACTACTCCATGAATCCAAGTGCCCAAGTCCAAGAGAAGTGGAACAAGTACAACGAAAAAGAGCAAAATACTCAAAAACAAGAGACAGGACAAATACCAATCTTAACTCATCCAAAGTCAAGGTTTCTCATCTTCATTTTGAATAGAATTCAAAGAGGAAGAGATTTAAAAAAGAATGAGGTCAATTCGAGTTCGGACGAAGAAGTGACGGCCAAAACAAGCTTACCGAATATCGACGTCAAGTATGCATACGGGTTCGCAAACGAATTTTCGTATCCTGGAGCAGTATGAAGACGGGGTTTGCGAACTTAAACCCCTGTATTTTGGTTTTAAATGATGTTACGCATACTTGGTATGTGTACCATGAAGTCCAAACATCCCGAACTAATATTTTCAAACCTAAACATTTAAGAACCTTAAACACAGATCAAGTTAGGTAGAAATGAACGATAATCAAGGTACATGGATCATTATAAGTACTAAAACAAGTAATAAAAACATAAAAATTGCTCAAGTTTATAGACATACCTTTTTAGAAAAGTCCAATTGAATTTTACAGCCTTACCGAATATAATATGTGTGCCCCAGTTGTTGTGCTTCACTCACCGTGTTCATAGCAGGGCCTTTCTTGGTGAGGATGCACTTTCAATACAAACAAGTTGTGTTGAGGTGAACAATGTCTTGCTCACCATGGCACCAAGAAAGAGTTTCTTTCCAACAACTCTTAAATCTTGTAGTGTTGAGAAACACCCAAGGAACTGTTTTTATAAGTCTATCAAAGAACTTCAAGAGAACCCAAAAAGATTTGTATTTCTGATTTCTTGTTTTCTAACTTGTAAAAAACAATTTTTGCAGATAGTACTATCTAGATAGGAAGTATCAGGAATTAAGCAATGAATCAATTCATGCTTTGAGGTTATACACTCAGATGACTGAGATTTAAACTCCTCTTGTAATTCGTTTAGTTTATCACAACTAATTGGATTACGCAGAGGAAGAGCATTGCTCTCACTGATTAGTAAATCAATATCAACCTCAACATGAATATTATTCATCATAACTTGATTTAGCATGTCAAGAGATTCTTGCTCTTTCTGTAGGTATAACTCAACATCAAGAGATAAGCTCTCAAGCTTCTTTTCAATCCCTGAAAATACTTCAAGGGATTTTAAACCTGATGGAGGTTTAGATAGAATTTCTTCTACAGATTTTATCAAATCAGTCATGGAAGAGAATTGTGAAATCCCTGGATCTGGTGGTGCATTTATTGAGATAGCACTATTGTCCATAGAGTCAGATCGATACAAACACAGACTTGTAAGGTCTTGAACGTGTTTGCCTGCTTTGATACCAATTGAAAAAGCGGGGGTCTAACAACACCACCCAATATTTCGCTTAGCAATCTGTATGGACAAACTCGAATATACTTTTAAGAGGATCAACAAGACTCAATCAATTAAAAGTATATCAACGAGTTTATATCTCTCTTCTTGATTTGATTTACTCAAGCAGGAACTGCGATTTCTAATCAAATGCAAGGAATAACTTGGATGGTACCAAATACCGATATCCAAGGATCAATCAATGACAATCAACAACCAAAGGTTGGATTACTCTAATTGATGATCTAATGCACAACCTGTATTATTTTAATTATAAAGATAAAATAATATAATGCGGAAATTGAAATAACACATACACCAGAAATTTTGTTAACGAGGAAACCGCAAATGCAGAAAAACCCCGGGACGTAGTCCAGATTGAACACACACTGTATTAAGCCGCTACAGACACTATCCCACTCCAAGCTAACTTCGGACTGGACTGTAGTTGAACCCCAATCAGTCTCCCACTGATCCAAGGTACAGTTGTACTCCCTACGCCTCTGATCCCAGCAGGATACTGTGCACTTGATTCCCTTAGCTGATCTCGCCCACAACTAAGAGTTGCTACGACCCAAAATCACAGGCTTTAACAATAAGAAAATCTGTCTCACACATACAAGTCTATCAAAGGATCAATCTATCTTCCACAGAAAAAACCTAACGTTTTTGTTCCGTCTTTTGATAATAATCAAGGTGAACAGGAACCAATTGATAATCTGGTCTTATATTCTCGAAGAACAGCCTAGATAAATCAATCACCTCACAATAATCTTAATCGTATGGTAGCGAAACAAGATGTTGCGGAATCGCAAACAATGAGACGAAGATGTTTGTGACTGCTTTTTATATCTTGCCTATCAGAGATATTAATATCAAGACAATCAATCTGATTGTACTCTTAAGATAGAAGATGCAAGATCAGATCACACAACTGCGATAAAAGTAGTATCGGTCTGGCTTCACAATCCCAATGAAGTCTTTGAGTCGTTAACCTGGTTTTAGAAGAAGAAAACCAAAGGTTAAAGGACAAACGACTCTAGCACGCAAACTAGTATCACACGTGAGGTGTGGGGATTAGTTTTGCAGAGTTGCTAGATGTCCCCTTATATAGTCTTTTGATGAGCACGCAAGTGTGACGCATTTTCACCCATAACTACATTCGCTATGACTAATTTAATCACTAATAATCTTGTTTTAATTCTTTTCAAGGAAATAAGCTCTTTAGGAAAAATAGCTTGAAAAAGTGTTAAAGGCAACCAGAGGAACTGATAAAGGCACCCATATTTCAGATACGGGCACCCAACAAATGGATAGAGGCACCTTATTCTTCTTCATTTGAAACATATTCACATAATTTATTGGAGATCTCAAAGATTTAAGGAAAAAATTTCTTCTTTCCTATTATACAGAAAGTTTTCATATCTTGAAGTTAAAAGAGATAATATATTGATGAGTTTGTTTTTATTGAAAATGAGAAAGAAAATATGTGGTTTTATTTATAAATAAAAAAAAGATTATATCCCCAGGATTTTATTCTAGCAAATAGAGGAAGATGTGTGATAAATGGAGAAAGAAATTATTCCTGAGATATCTTTCATTAAAGAGAAGATCTGGTGGAGTTATGGAAGAATATTTTGAAAAGATGTTTGAGTAATGGGTTGTTGTGTATAAATAGGGTGCTAATAGGACCAAACAGGCATCCGGAGAGGGGGGAGTTTTGGAAGAGCAAATAGTTGCGTTTAATTTTTCTTCATTTTCACCATTGTAAACACTTTTCAAGCAATAAAATAATCTTTTAAGAGTGTCTACAACATGATGAGCTAGACCCCTACACTGGGTCGACGGAGGAATCCGAATTTAATGCATGGATAAATTTATTTTATTTTTCTATTTGACTTTTGCACTAACTAAAATAGAATTATGATTTGAATTAATTAGTTATCATTTTATTTGATGGATCATGATTGCTTTGATGTTTGATGTCCCATGCTTACAATTTATAACTAATATTTCGAGAATATACTTTGGCAAAAATAAGAGTCCATGTTATTTTATTTATTAAGCGATAATTGTTGAGAATAAATAATTGAGCCTTATGATATGAATTCGGTGGAATCCTAGTCCTAGTAACTCTCGCCTTTGTTTATTATTTTCATTAAATCTTTAAATTTAATCTTCACAAGTCTTAGAGTTTGAATCCTTATTTACAACAACGATTAAAAATCACATCATTTGGCGCCTCCGACGGGGATTTGTTTTTAGATTAATTTTTAGGTTTATTTTTTTTAATTATGTACAGTATTTTCATTTTATTTTAGTTTTTTTTTTCCTTTTTATGTGTTTCTTTTTGTATTTCTTTTCAGGGACTTTTTGATGATGATGACTTCTTCTGAGGAGACGTCACCTAAGATGACACTGGCGGAATATAAGCGTCGAAAGTGAAATTATCAGGAAATCTCGCCTGAGATGACGCTTGCTGAATATAAATGTAGGCAACGGTATGGAGTTTTTGATCCACATGTGGTAAGTGAAGAATCTCCTCTAGAGATATATGAGAAGTATTATAAACACACACCACTTAGTTTGGACTTAAGATTGAGAATTCTGGAATGTAAAAAATTATTTAATGATGGTGATGATCAGTCTTGCAGTGACTCTCTGGTCGAGACAAAATTTTTACATGATCCTGTGAATGATTATGTAGATGATTTGTCTAATTTATTAGAAGAATCTATCTCGCAAGATCTTTCACCCGACTTAGAGGTTGTTTCTAGTCCCTTAGACTTCCAAAAGTTTCCTAATTTAAGGTTAGAATTGCGTGCTTCTAAAGTGTTAGTTGGATTACTTTGCATCTAAGTACCCTGAAGAATCGTCTGTTTCTGATACCGTGCATGAGCCTATTGACAATTTCCCTGTCCCAATAGTATCCCCATATTATGTGCTATACTCACTTCCATATGAAGTAAAAATTAGGTTTGGGGGTAATCCTCTATTTCAGACAGTTTCAGTGTCCCCCGCATTTTCATAAGTTAATTGTGAAGCTGTCGTTTGTAAATACTGTATTTTGGGTTGATCCCCAAATTTTCAGGCTGTTAATTTTTGGCGATCCATTTCTGTACATTCCAGTAGGTCTTTTTTTTTTTTTTTTAATTTTTGCATTTCCCATCTTAATATTTGCGTTGGATGACTCAATTACATTGAGGACAATGTAATGTTTAAGTGTGGGGGAGAGGTTAAATTTTTACTTTATTTTTTCAGGAAATTCCTTGCAAATCATGACCAGCTGTGTAGCGGGTCTTTTTTTCTTTATCTTATTATATGACCAGCTGTGTAGCGGGTCTAAAAAGAAAACAAATAAAAAAAAATAATATGATCAACTGTTTAGCGGGTCTAAAAAAAATATATTATGATTGTTAGGGTTATGAACAGCTGTGTAGCGGGTCTTTTTCTTTTTTCTTGCATGTTATGACCAGCTGTTTAGCGGGTCTAAAAAAAAGTTGATATGACCAGTTGTGTAGCGGGTCTATTTCTCTCTATCCTATTATATGACTAGCTGTGTAGCGAGTCAATTTTCTGTTTTGCTCGAGGACTAGCAAAATGTAAGTGTGGGGAAATTTGATGAGCACGCAAGTGTGACGCATTTTCACCCATAACTACATTCGCTATGACTAATTTAATCACTAATAATCTTGTTTTAAGTCTTTTCAAGGAAATAAGCTCTTCTGGAAAAATAGCTCGAAAAAGTGTTACAGGCAACCAGAGAAACTGATAAAGGCACCCATCATTTCAGATATGGTCACCCAAGAAATGGATAGAGGCACCCTCTTCTTCTTCATTTGAAACAGATTCACATAATTTATGGGAGATCTCAAAGATTTAAGGAAAAGATATCTTCTTGCCTATTATACAAGAAGTTTTCATATCTTGAAGTTAAAAGAGATAATATATTGATGAGTTTGTTTTTATTGAAAATGAGAAAGAAAATCTGTGGTTTTATTTATAAATGAAAAAAAGATAATATCCCCAGGATTTTATTCTAGCAAATAGAGGAAGATGTGTGATAAATGGAGAAAGAAATTATTCCTGAGATATCTTTCATTAAAGTGAAGATCTGGTGGAGTTATGGAAGAATATTTTGAAAAGATGTTTGAGTAATGGGTTGTTGTGTATAAATAGGGTGCTAATAGGACCAAACAGGCATCCGGAGAGGGGGGAGTTTTGGAAGAGCAAAATAGTTGCGTTTAATTTTTCTTCATTTTCACCATTGTAAACACTTTTCGAGCAATAAAATAATCTTTTAAGAGTGTCTACAACATGATGAGCTAGACCCCTACACTGGGCCGACGGAGGAATCCGAATTTCATGCATGGGTAAATTTATTTTATTTTTCTATTTGACTTTTGCACTAACTAAAATAGAACTATGATTTGAATTAATTAGTTATCATTTTATTTGATGGGTCATGCTTGCTTAGATGTTTGATGTCCCATGCTTACAATTTATAACTAATATTTTGAGAATCTACTTTGGCAAAAATAAGAGTCCATGTTATTTTATTTATTAAACGATAATTGTTGAGAATAAATTATTGAGCCTTATGATATGAATTCGGTGGAATCCTAGTCCCAGTAACTCTCGCCTTTGTTTATTATTTTCATTAAATCTTTAAATTTAATCTTCACATGTCTTAGAGTTCGAATCTTTATTTACAACAACGATTAAAAATAACATCATCTTTCAAATCAGGGTTTCGCCTTGGTCACAAAGCAAACAATATTCACCGTTAGATGAAAACCTGATTTAGATTCAAGCTAATATTTCTCAACCGTTAGATCGAAAACTTATCTTGTTATACACAAATGAAATTTACGCTTCTAGGTTTGTTAACCGTACCCAAACGTGTACATTGTTGGTTCAACAATGGTTAACCAAAAGGTTAGCCATATGAGAATTTCATACCAACCATATTCTTATTCACCATAACTAGTTCAAGTGACTCAAATGAACTAGTTAGAGAGTTGTTCAATTGCAAGGAAATCTTATGTACTACACAAGACACAATTGAAGCAAAGATGATTTGATTCACTTGAATCGGTTCATGAAATTTATAGCCACGGTTTGGAATTTTCATTCCTTATTCTTTATAAGTTTAAGTTCAGAATTCATCTTCAGATATATAACCTTCTTAAGTTCGCACACTAGGTTTGCAAACGGTCAAAGTTTACAAACTCCAGCAGAAAATCTCGGCAAAGATTTTCCGCCGGTTTGCGAACTGGGTTCACGGATTGGTACTCACGTAACACGTTTGTCAAGCTCCAGCAGAATTTCTCGGGATGAGAAGTTCGGTAGTTCGTGGACTGAGTTCGCGGACTTTGCAACAATCCATTCTTCCGGTTTCTCTTGATCAACAAAGTTCGCAAACATTGGTTCAAGGAATATGACTTATGCACATATGTGTTTTCACAATAATACTTATGTCCGTCATTGGTTATGTAATCTAAACTCCCATTCCAACCATTGAAACATTCTTAGAAGACGTTATATAGTTGTTACATCATTTCTCGTCAAACAAATTCTCAAAGTGATTGAAACATATCATGACTTTCGTCACTAGGTAAAGATAAACATGGTCGAAACGAAACGCTTACCAACACATATTTCGAGATATAGATAGGCGAGGTATACTCTGCTCGAAATACCAAATGTGTATAAACTAAGTCTATATATAGAATACGACTTTTTGTCTCAAGAAGTAGGAGATAGAGTATATAGACTTTTGAGTGACATATGAGTTCAAGTCTTCACATACCTTTTTTTCGATAAGTTCCACCGGGTCCTTGAGTAGCTCTTCTTCTTTTATGATGAATCTCCATGAAGTCCTTGAGCTCAACTACACTTTCTATCCTAGTCCGAGACTTAGCTATAGTAGACTAGAAATCAAGACTTATAGTTTTGATCACTAACATTGACAAACATGCTTGAGATAGCAATGCATGCGAGTTCGACCGAGCAATGCTCTAACACATTCAATATTCACCGTTAGATGAAAACCTGATTAGATTCACGCTAATATTTATCAACCGTTAGATCGAAAATATAGCTTGTTATACACAAATGAAATGCACGTTTCTAGGATTGTGTAACCGTACCCAAACTTGTACATTAGTTGGTTCAACAATAGTTAACCAAATGGTTAGCCATAGATTACTTTCATATCAACCATATCCTTCTTCACCATAACTAGTTCAAATGACTCAAATGAACTAGTTAGAATCTTATGTACTACACAAGACACAATTGAAGCAAAAACGATGTGATTCACTCAAATCGGTTCATGAACTATATAGCCACAGGTCACAAACATCGTTTTTAGATATAACCTACTCAAGTTCGCGGACAGGGTTCGCGGACTTAAATTCCCGGATGGAGTTTACAAACTCCAGCAGAAATTCTCAGGTTTGAGAACTTCGCCAGTTCGCGGACTGGGTACGCAGACTGAGTTCGCGGACTTAGCTCACGCACTACTCAGGTTCACTTGATCAACAAAGTTCGCAAACTTCGGTTCAAGGAATAAGGACTTATACATATATGTGTTTCCACAACAATGCTTATATCCTCCAATGGTTATATAATCTAAACTCTCATTTCAATCATTGAAACATTCTCAGAGGACGTGATATAGTTTTATTCACAAACCATTTTTCGTCAGAGCAATTTTCAAAGTGATTGAAACATAACATGACTTTCGTCACTAGGTAAAGATGAAATTTCTAAAGCGAAAGCTTACCAACACATATTTAGAGAAATAGATAGGCGAGATAAACTCGGCTCGAAATACCAAATATGTATAATCTAAGTCTATATAGCAAAACGACTTTTGTCTCAAGATAGGAGGTAAATAGACTTTTGAGTGGTAGATAAGTTCAAGTCTCCACATACCTTTTAGTCGATGAAGATCCACTAGTTCCTTGAGTAGTCCTTCGTCTTGTTTGATGATTTCCATGGAGTTCTTAATCTCAACTACACTTTCTATCATAGTCCGAGACCTTATCTATAGTAGACTAGAAATCAAAACTTATAGTTTTGATCACTAACATTGACAAACATGCTTGAGATAGCAACGCATGCGAGTTCGACCGAGCAATGCTCTAATAGATGCCTTTTGGCTTTTGTAATGAGGATCAAGAGAAAACTAACTTTACCCATCTCTCCTGGTAACATCTAACTTTGTCTCATAAGTTTAACTTTGTCTCATAAGTTTAACTTTACCCACTGTTACGTGCTAAGCAGATGACTTAATGTTGATGGTGGTTTTTAGTTCAAGGGCTAAAATCGTAAACCCTGTATTCAATGCGTTGTCATCCTACAAAGGAACATAAGCCATTTAAAAGCAATGAGTGCTTAAGCCTCTTCGCTCACATATGTATTAAGCAATTAAATATATCTGTATATATGAAATTTACTCAGAATGGTGCGTGCAACAACAATCCCAAAATATTATGTGAATTTTATCTTTCACCAGCATTATTGACTAATGCATGAATTTCCTAGTATTTTCCTATGCTATGTTCCCAGCCGAACTCTCAATATTGACATCACATGACGATTAAATGTTCACTCTCAGCAGAGTAGCATGAGTCTCCCGAAGTGTCAGTATTTAGATCTGCATGAAAAAACACTCACATAGGCTACATCATCCTCTGACAAAGAGATTAGCGTGTTTATACACCTTTTAATTAAAAGTTAGCGCGATCGAACGCGTTTAAATTCCTTAAGGGAAATCCAGACTGTCCATATCAGTCTTAAGAAACGATCACGGCCACATGATTTGGCCACACAATTTAATAGGTATATCCTACTCCTAACAGGACTAGGCGATCATCACGATAAACGCCGGCGGGCCCACTAGCATCCCTGCCAGTCGAAACTCCTTATCTCATCCGCTGCACACTCAAACGATGGAATGAACATGGACATTCACGCTATTAAAAATAAGGCTTAAACGAGCTAGACCGACCATGACGGTCTTAGAAGCATCACATCCGTCCAACTTAGCCAGCCAAGTTGGACGGCGTAGATCGTGTTTTGGGTGATCAAAGAGGCGTCGTTGTGTTCAACGGAAACTCACCTTCATCTTCAACCGATCGAACCTCACCCGACAATCCGTAGGAGCGTCAACACGATTGCCCAAAGTAGGATGATCGTGCTGTTGAAAAATAGCTCAAACGAGCAAAGACCGACCAAAACGGTCTCAAAACATCATGACCGCCCAACTTAGCTAGCCTAGTTGGACAACTTAGATTTTCCTTCGAATAATTAAAGAAGTGCTAATGTATTCACCATCGACCCAACTACACACTTGGTCGATCGACTTTCTCATAACAAGACCAGAGCATATCAAATCGCCGACCCAAAGTAGGGAGAACCGTTTGAAAACCCTAAAAAATGCTTTGCGGCAACACACTACTGTCGCAAATCAGTCGTGTTCGTCCAACTTAGTTAGCCTTGTTGGACGACTTAGATTTTTTTTCAGACGATCAAGAAGGTGGACATGAGTTCACCGCTGGTCCAACTTCATTACCATTCAATCGACTTGCATGTGAGAAGTCAATAACGCAGAGAATCGGTCAATTGAACTGGAGTAGTCGCGGCTGTTCTAAACCCTAATTCATGTTTGCGGCAGTATGCTACTATCGCAAATCGATTGTGACCACTCATCTTCGTCAGCCGAATCGAGTGGCTTAGATCCGATCTTAGATGACCCAGGAGATGTCAATGCACTCACTAGCGGCTCATCTTCACACATGGCCAAGCGGCCTGTTCGAATCAACGTCCAGTGCTTTGATACGACTAGCCAAAATATGAAGGGACACATGGCCCTTAAACCCTAAATTACATCAACGACAATATACAACTGCTGCAAATCAATCACGACTGTCCAGCTTCGCCAGCTTAGTCAGACGGTGTAGATTTATTTTCAGAAAACTAACAAAGCAGCATTGTGATCGCTGGCCACTCTTCCTCCACGGGAACTGATCGACCAAGTCATAGCACGCCCATAGGGTCCTTAAACGATCACCCAAAGATGGCCAGTCGTGGTACTTTTAAGACGCTCAATCCGTGACTGACTCGATCGAGCTTAAAAACATCGATGCTTCTAACACATCGATTATTTTCAGCCGCTTATTCGAAGGCGATGCTTTACATACATCAATTATAAGCAATGCTTTATAAATATTGGTTTCACAAATAATTTATTATTTGACCAAAAACATTGTGTGCTGCTTTCAGCAATGATTTCCACGAGTCGACCCACTTACTCGAGACATCAAACATGTCACAAACTGGGGGATGCTCACTAAGGTATTGGTATGGAGGCTTACATCATGCGGGGTGCAACGCGCCCATTATGAGAAAGTGTTAGGAAAGAACGGATGGTTAACAACAATGAGATAATAGGTGAACGTGTGATTAATCTTCCCTCATAACGAAAACATGATGATCACCACCTTCCTCACAAACCCACTTCTCCACTACTTAACTTCCCCCACTTCCTAAGAGATCAGGGTGCGCTCAATGACTTGTATAGATAGGTTTTCAACCTATTCAAAGGGGATAAGAACACAAGTGTTATCAACACAAGTAGACAAAAACCATTTTTCTGATACAAGTCATAAACAACCACGCCTTCATAATTCAACATTCTGATCTCAAACAACTTCTCCGCTTCCCTCCCTAAGATCAACCCTTCTTCACCTTGTGACCGAATTGAATCTGGAACAACCATTTATTTGTTTAGTCCAGAGTCTTACAGATTGATCTCTCGAACTCAAAAGTACTCCCGTGCAGTACATTTGTTTAGGGTTTGAATTCATTTCTCATCAACACACCCCAAATTTACCAAAAACAGCAGAATCAGTTTTTTCCCTCAAACAACTGGTGACCACAGTGGGAGATTAATCTCTCGGTTACAGGATCAATTTTAAATTTCATTTCAATTTTCTAAAAACTCAAGATGGTGGATCTTAGGCCTGGATCAGCGACAAATCCCTATGTTACTGGCGTTGACAACACTGCTGGTGTCAACATTCCTGCCGGTGACACCACTTTACCACCTACCGGCACAATCAACGCATCTCGTGGCATTACATCCTCAACCACCAACACCAACGGCGTAGGAAACATTCTCTTAGGCGTGATACCTCCAATCACCAGAGCCAGAGCCGCTGCCGCCACTCCCAATGTTCCTTCGAGCGTAAAGCCCCAGGTTGTTACTACTGCCACTCCCCCATCAGGACGAGACACTGGAGGAGCCATAGGAGGCTAACCCCCTATTACCATTTTCGATTTGATGGAAAGACAAGAATTTCCCGATAAGGCTCATACGGACATGGCCACAACTCAGAAAGAGGTACTCAATTCCTCAAGACGCTAACCGAACGAATACCACAAGAGACGATTCATCCCGTGGAGCCAATAAGGAGCACTTTCAACACTTTTGGAGGAAGAATTTCAATAGAGCATGCATTCATAGATGAGGAAGTTCGTGTTGCTCCTGAACGCTCAAGAGAAAGGAATCAGCCGTCCAAGTTCATCACACGTGAGGATCTGGAGCATCTCCTCCAAAATCGAAGCAAGGAAAACCCGGTGGACATGCACCAACATCAATCTCTGTATCCTCCTAATGTTCAAAGAGTTTCTCTTTCGAGAGGATACTCTTGTCCTCAATTTTCTCTTTATGAAGGAAGAGGTAATGCTCGTGAACACATCTCTTATTTTCTGGACTCGTTAGAAGAGCATGAATACAATCATGTCCTCTGCCTGAAAGAGTTCTAAAAGTCACTTTCCGGGAGAGCGTACACCTGGTACAACAGTATTACACCAAACCGCATAGCCAATTGGATTCAACCACTATGATCCGAATATGACTGAACATCAATTATTAGAGTTGTGCATTAATGGAATGGCACATGCCATCGCGCTTTACTGGAGAACCCGCGCTCCCATACGTTCTCTCAACTTCATGAAGCTGCTAAGCGGTTGACTACAACAACACCAGCCTTGCTAGAAGGAATCAGACCCGCCAGGAATGAAGATACACGTGAGATTCGAGGAAACAGACGTCTCATCAACAAAAAATACAACACTCAACCCTCTGTAAGCCTGGTGAGTGTAGGAGGAAAGATAAAAGCTCCAGTTGCAGAAAAACAACTCAAACGTGCAGCACCAGCGCATCAGACGACCCCATCCAGAAAGGCCGTGGCTAAAGACTCCTGCACAACAACAAGAAACTGGAGATGCTGCTCCAAACTTCCCGTTCCCGATCGATGAAGTGATTGAACTCTTGGAATTATGGATTCAATATGATGCCATCAAACTACCCCCTATCAGGCGGCCACCAACTCAGGAACAAATGGCAAATCCAAAATATTGTCGTTACCACAGATGCAGGAGAACTTCAATTAGGCACTGAGGGAGTTCGCAGAGACCCTCTTCCCGTCAGGAGTTGCATAGTTCCTGGGAACTCCGTCCACGAAACCGTACATACCATGATGGAGCGTTTATGCAAACAATAATAAGAGAGTTTCCGTACACAGGGAATCAAGAAAGAGCTGCTTCACAAAAAAAAGGGAGGATAAACTCGCATGCGTGATTTATTAAAGTCCGTCAATATTCATGGTGGTGGCCGACCAAGGTTCGTTCTCGTAGCTACCGCTCTTTCCTTTCAAGATCCATAGACATAGCCACCACTCGCCACTACCAAGATTTGTACCTGTAGTCATCACTCATCCTTGTCAGGATCATGCTCACACCCATCCAAGCTCCATCCAACCTGTTTTGTACATAGTCATCAGCAAGAGGGTGATATCATCATCATGGTGAACCCATCGACCGCACAAGATAGAATCACGTAAACCACACTTGGGGACTGAGGCTCAGCATGAAATTCCTTCGCCGTCAGTCAGGATTTCTTTAACACAAGAGAGATGGTCAATCAAGAAGCATGTGATTTGCAAGGGAAAATCAAACTGAAGGTTGGTCGAATCCTTAACCATTATTATTATCTCCCTATTTCGAATCATCATTGATAGCATTGCATGCGTTGATATGTTACTGTAGAAATGGTATTATTTCCCATGAGGAGAAAACACGACTTGCCGGCCAGCACTGTTTGTGCGATGTCTTCCCATCTGCCATATCATATCGCCTCAGAAGAACGGGAAGAACTCATATTTCAAAATCAAGGGTTAAGGGCGCCCTCACTGGAGTTCTCTCCTGAAGCCGCTTCCACGCTCTCTCCAAAAGAAGCCGCTTCAACGCACGTTGCAGAAGGCGTTTCAACGCACGCTCTCTCCTGAAGCCATTTCAAAGCTCTCTCCAGAAGAATCCGCTTCAACGCACGCTCTCTCCTGAAGACGCTTCAACGCTCTCTGTAAAAGAATCCACTTCAACGCACTCTGTCTCCTGAAGCCGCTTTAACGCTCTCTCCAGGAGAAGCCGCTTAAACGCTTTCTCTCTCCCGAAGACTCTTCAACACTCTCCCCAGAAGCTGCTTCAGTGCTCTCTTCAGAGGCCGAAGACGCTCCAACACCTTGCCAGCAAATACAATGGAATTACATCTTTCAAGAGAAAATAAGCTCGGGATAATTACACCTGGGGACTGCTAGCACAGGATGCCTTAACGTCCCTCAACCGGTTTACTTCTAATATCAGCATCATCACTGTTGAAGCCTTACGAGCCGCAGAAAATTCTCAACATGAAGACGTACATGTGCATCAAAGACTCCAAAAGTACAAATCGGAGATGTTTTCACGTATCCAGCTACGCCATCGAACTGCTCCTGGCATCCCATTCCATACAACCATCCAAAATTCAGAAGCCGGTTCAAAATATGTCGCTTGGAATGAAGTCCTTAAAGATTCGCGGAAACAACGTCCATCCTTCTACCTACCTAGCCGGCACGCCACAAATCTTCAAGAAGCGTGTAGTCTGCAAGGGGAATATCAAACAAAAGAATGGGAGAGCTCAGATTGCAAAATCATGTACACATGCTCTACTCCAACCTTATCGAGGAGCGCAACGTCTAAAGTTTCAAGGTATTGCGAGATCTTTCTAAGAATTTATATTTCTTAGTCGGGAGATTTCATTTATTCATCCAACTGGAAACATAAAATCATAAAAGCAGCATGAATGAGGGATTATTGTTCGATCAAGCCATGGCTCCATCCACATGAAACAAAGACTACTAAACATCAAAGAAGTATCATCAACGCCAGGACCAATGGCACCTTCACTAGAGTCCTCTCCGGAGGTGCTTCAACATCCTCTTGAGCTGCTTCAACATCTTTTTCAGAAATTGCTTCAGCAGCCTTTTAAGGATATTCCTCATGATAGGGCTCATCCACATCATAGTCTAGGATTATGACGTCGTCATGAAAAGGGTATTCATGTTTATCCAGGAGTTCATGTTATGCTCCACCCCCTTCACTTTAGCCGGGCAGCAAACCTTTCAGCCCTATCACTTGTTAGCGGAGATGCTTCATCACGCCTCCACTTTTCCTCTATGCTAACCGAAGCCAGTAACGCTAGGACGCGCTCTCGAGCGAAACTAAGATGTACAAGGGACTTGGAATGCAGTTTGAGATCCTAACCAAAAGTATGCCTAATCTACCTGGGGCCAACCGACATCATGCTAGGGGAACGCTTACCTGGACGCCTCTTGAACGTGAAATGTTCCAAGGACAGGACGAACCATTTCTCTTGTTAACATCTAACTTTGTCTCATAATTTTTACCTTTATTTCTCACCATATAGTGCTTACCCCGCAGCAATGACACTGTTACGTACTAAGAAAGGGACTTAATATTGATGGTGGTTTTTAGTTCAAGGGCTAAAATCGTAAACCCTGTATTTAATGCGCTGTCATCCTGCAAAGGAACATAAGCCATTTAAAAGCAATGAGTGCTTAAGCCTCTTCGCTCACATATGTATTAAGCAATTCAATATATCTGTATATATATGAAATTTACTCAGAAAGGTGCATGCAACATCAATCCCAAAATATTCTGTGAATTTTATCTTTCACCAGCATTATTCACTAATGCATGACTTGCCTGGTATTTTCCTATGCTATGTTCCCAGCCGAACTCTGAATATTGACATGACATGACGATTAAATGCTCACTCTCATCAGAGTAGAATGAGTCTCCCGAAGTGTCAGTATTGACATCTGCATGAAAACACTAACATAGGCTACATCATCCTCTGACAAAGATATTAGCATGTTTATACACCTTTTAATTAAAAGTTAGCGCGATCGAACGCGTTTAAATTCCTTAAGGGAAATATATACTGTCCATATCAGTCTTAAGAAACGATCACGGACACTTTATTTGGCCACACAATTTAATAGGTATAGCCTACTCCTGAGGACTAGGCGATCGCCATGATAAACACCGGCGGGCCCACTAGCATCCCTGTCGGTCGAAAATCCTTAGATCATCCGCTGCACACTCAAACGATAGATTGAACATGGACGTTCACGCTATTAAAAAGAAGGCTTAAACGATCTAGACCGACCATGACGGTCTTAGAAGCATCACATCCGTCCAACTTAGCCAGCCAAGTCGGACGACGTAGATCGTGTTTTGGGCGATCAAAGATGCACCGTTGTGTTCACCGGAAACTCACCTTCATCTTTAGCCGATCGAACCTCACCCGGCAATCCATAGGCGCATCAAAACGATTGCCCAAAGTAGGATGATTGCGCTGTTGAAAAATATCTCAAACGAGCTAAGACCGACCAAAATGGTCTCAAAACATCACGACCGCACAACTTAGATAGCCTAGTTGGACGGCTTAGATTTTCCTTCGAATAACTAAAGAAGTGCTAATGTGTTCAGCATCGACCCAACTCCACACTTGGTCGATCGACTTACTCATAGCAAGACCAGAGCACATCAAATCGCCGGCCCAAAGTAGGGAGAACGCGCCGTTTGAAAACCCTAAAAAATACTTTGCGGAAACACACTACTGTTGCAAATCAGTCATGTCTGTCCAACTTATCCATACTAGTTGGACGACTTATATTGCGTTTCAGACGATCAAGAAGGTGGACATGAGTTCACCACCAGTCCAACTTCATTACCATTCAATTTACTTGCCTGTGAGAAGTCAAAAACGCATCGAATTGATCGATTTGAACTAGAGTAGTCGCGGCCGTTCTAAACCCTAATTCATGTTTGCGGAAGTATGCTACTATCGCAAATCGATAGTGACCACTCATCTTCGTCAGCCGAGTCGAGTGGCTTAGATCCGATCTTATATGACCCAGGAGATGTCAACGCACTCACTAGAGGCTCATCTTCACACATGGCAAAGAGTCTTGTTCGGATCAAGGCCCGGTGCTTTGATTTGACTAGCCAAAATTGGGAGGGGCACACGACCCTTAAACCCTAAATTACATCAATGAAAATATACAACTGCCGCAAATCAATCACGACCGTCCAACTTCGCCAACCTAGTCGGACGGTGGTAGGGCCCGGGAACGTGTATAAAATTAAGCGTAATAAAACGCGGGCCTACAGTAATACCGCAAGTGCACGGTCATCGGTTGTATCTCGTGCAAGTACGGGTCGATCCACAGAGACTGGGTGTGATTTGTGTGTTTAGCTATTTTGGGCTCCAAATTGCATTATGGTCTTAAGGTTGAGAACATGAAAATATGGTCTATTGGTCTCAAAACCTTATGTTGGGCTTATGAACTCTTAGCCTAACCCAAGAAGTAAATGGGGCCTAATGGGTTTGTTTTTAACAATGAAATGAACTGAGCTTGGGCTCAGTTGGTCTTGAAGTGCACTAGGCTTTGGGCCTTTGATTGAGTTCAGGCTTTTGATTAAGCCCACAGTTGACTGAATTGGGCTTTTAGCCTTAACCTAAACTGTGGGTGGGCCTTAATGAACTGGGCTTTGAGCCTTAATGAAATGGGCTTCAATTTGTACAAACAATGGACAGTGGGCTTAGAACTGAGAACTGAGCTTGGGCTCAGTGTTGAAGTGAGCTTTGGAGCAGCAGTGCAAAGAAAGCAGCAGCAGAAGGGTTGCAGCAGCAGCTACAGCAGTAGGAGGAAAAGGCAGCTGCAGCAACAGCAAGGGAAAGGAAAGCAATGCAGCAGCAGCAGTGGAGAAGTGAAGGCAACAGGAGAAGAAGTGGCAGCAGCACAAGTGCTGCACAGCAGCTGCACAAGCAGAGAAAGGGAGGCAGCAGCAATACTGCACAGTAGCTGCACAAGCAGTGCAAGTAGTAGCAGCAGCAGAACAAGGAGAAAAAAGAGATGGCAGTGCAAGAGATGCAACAACAGGGCAAAAGCAACAGCACAAGGGAATGAATGCAATAAAGAAAATAGCAAACAAAATAAACATGGAAGCAACACAGGGCAACACAGGGCAAAAGCAAAGAACAATGCAAGTGAACCAAGGCCTAAGGCCAAGGGCAAGGATGATAGTGAAACTGAAATGGTGACAATGCAAGAGAGTTAAGCATACAAAAATGGAATGGAAAGATAATCAGCTTGCTCAACTGATGTGCTCCTAGCATTGACTGTCTTTTGACAGTACAATCAATCTTAAGCACAGTTGAGCACTGATTTCTTCCACTACTCAATCAATTCAGTGCTTCAAAGGTATCTAGCCTAGCATTCCATCAAACTAACAGTGAATTAAACATAACAGTGAGCTAGACATGGCAATAACATGACAAATTAAAACAGGAAATTCAAACATGCACATTAACAAGAACATAACAAACATTTAAACTTCTAAACAGAGAATTAAAATTGCCAAACAAGAACCCTAAAAATTAACAGTGCAATTAAAATTGGAATTAAACCAAAAAATTGAAATTAAACCTAATTGGTAACTTGGCTAGTCCAAGAACAAGTTTTAACAGTGATACCCAACCCTCAATTTATACCCAAACATTAAAATTAGGGTTTCCCCCAAATCCCAAAAATTAGGGTTTAACTTTCATTACCCAAAATCGAGGAATTGACTCTCTTATCTTCGACCCATTCCTCCTCTGATCTTCCTGCTCCCTCTCCTGTGTTCGATTGATGTCTAGAGCCTCATCTATTTTAGTGATTTCCAACCTAGGGTTTAGAATAGTGAGAAGTCACTAAAATAGATGGCTAGAGAGATAAAGGAACGGACTGGGGAGGTACTGATGATGTTGGTGAAGAAGTGATGGTGTTGCAGACGTGAGGTGGTGGCTGGAAATGGTCGGGGAAGGTGGTGGCAGAGAGGTGGCTCTGCAAATGTCGGGGAAGAAGGAGCTCAGTTGATTTTGGGAGAAGGGATGCGTTTGTTTAGGGTGTATAGGGTTCGGTGCTCCAGTGTGTGGCGGCTTCATCAAATTTTGATGTTTTGTGACTAAGCCGTGAGATGTGGAGCTGGTAGGTAGATCAGACGGTGATGCGGAGGCAAGCGAGGAGCGACCGTCGGATGAAGGGATACAGCGAAACGAACGGTGCTAGATTAGGTTAGGTGCTGTAGTGTAAGGCGGAGATATCAAACTTTGATGAACAGCAAGGGAGCAACCGTTGGATTCAACTACCATCTAATCTGAAGGCTTGGAATTTCAGCGCTGTGGTGCTTGGCAGAGACTTCAGATTTTGATGCTCTATGAAGGAGCGACCATCGGATGCTTCTGAGAACTGATCTGATGGCTGAGAACGGAGGCGTTTTTGTGTGTAGAAAATGAGGTTGTGCGCACCATTCTTCGCGGCTTCCTTGCGTGATTTCTCCCGACTTTTCACTACTTTTCTGCTCTTTTTGCTCCGCAAGTCATCCAGACTTTATTTATTACCTAAAAATGCAAAATTAATTAATAAAAATATTTATTCTTGAAAACAATGAAAATACAGAATATGGGATAAAATGTAGAATTAATGCATAAAAGATGAGTTAAATGCCAACAAAAAGGGATAAATATATACATTATTTGGCACTCATCAAATACCCCCAAACCTGAATTTTACTTGTCCTCAAGTAAAACAAAACTAAGGAAATCCTAACTATACCACTGTCGCTGGTCTCTCGAATGCATTTAGCGTATGCACTAAGCCTTTTAAACCACTAAGTGTCCCTAGTGGACGAGTTGAAGTCTCGTGAAGGTTTGCTTATAACGTACCTACAAAGTTCTAGGTCAAAATATAAGCTCAGATTCCATCAAATGTGGCATGTGCAAAACAGTTTAGCTCACAGCAAAATGGAGATGTCAATCTAGCTATCGAAGGCACAATCCTAGCACTGATAACAAAAAAAGACATGTGATAAGAGTGTAAAGTGTATCTACACATGTGTAAAGAAAGATCTGAAGTTATGACTACTAATCACCAAGAGATAGTTTCTCAGGCTAAGAACTGAGGTCGAAATCTAGCTAGCTGTCCGGACTTTACGAGAATTGTGAATGAGTTGGAGGTATTTCACAATTACTCGCGTTGTACATCAATGGCATACACCCTTCCTTTCTTATTACAATAAAACAAAAGATGACTCTTTACATGACTCTTATTTACATTGACTACTCTCTTTTATTTTTGGAACAAGAGATGATGGAATTGATAAATACTTGATTTTTTTTTTTTTTTTTTTTTTTTTTTTTTTTTTTTTTTTTTTTTGAAAAAGAAACACTTTTGATACATATACAAAATGAAACAAAATATTACATGACACTTTGCAAGAGGTAGCCCTTTTTGATGCACCCAGTTAAATTCGATGGTTGTCTTTCTTAATGTAACCTCCACCTTCTATCCCAACCAACCAAAGAACAAGCTAGTCAAGTTTCGTTCAGTATTCTAAAGTGATTGGCAATCGTAACTTCCTATCAAACACCTTGAAGATCGAGGCCATACATGTATTGGTAGATCGTGCGCGTGCAAATTTCTAATCACTATGTGAGTTGTGCTAGAATCAGGGTGCCTAAATATCTAGACTAAGACTCCTAATAAAAATACATATTTGCACAAGAGTCAACATTTCAAGGTAAATGAGCTCCATTTTTATGATTTTTCATTTTTTTAATTTTTTTGAATTTTGATTTTTGAATTTTTTTGGAATTTTTTTTAATTTTTTTCAAAAAGAAGAAGGAGTTCGTTTTCAATTATGGCATATTATCGTGGTATCTACTCTATACCCCCAAACCTAAACTAAACATTGTCCTCAATGTTTCAAAATATGGAAAGAATTATAAAACAATATATGAAGAGGAACATGCTGAGTAGAGTAAAAGCAGAGAGAATACCCGATTTCGGCGAAAGCAGAATTAAAACTCCGTTATTCAAGGCAAAAATCCAACATATTTCAGCCGAGATCATATTGGATTAGAAAAATATATACAAAAAGGAAAAAAAAGTTTTTTAAAATTTATCTACTTGATTATATACAAAAAAATTCACCATACACCAAAAGTCTAAAGAGTTGAGGATCAACCCAAAAGACAAAGTGTAGACATTTCAACAGCTTCACACAATAATAACAGGAAAGAAACGCAAGTGAAACTGTGAAACAAAATGAGCTACCCCCAAACCTGGATTTTACAGAAGATATAATTTTGAAAACAAAATCGCGCAGTTTCGGGGGTTCATCATGCAAAAGGTCTAGCTCGAAATGAACTGTGCTAGGGACGGGCAAACATGCAATTTCCAACTGTGGTCCCTCAAAGATATTATAATTAGAAGAAAAATAGTCCAAGAGGACTTGGGAGGCACACAGTTCCAATCCTAGATTAGGAATTTTCAGAAAAATCGGTGTGACAATATGGGTACAAACCAAATCTAGGTTGGGTGGAAGGCCATCAGATTGTGACTTAGGTAGAAGAATAGGCATATCATTATCAATCAAATCAAAATCTCCTAACTCATCTACACATGTCACATCATACTCACAATCATAAATCAAATTGGCAAGATCACAATCAGAGTCATCAACATCATCAACAAATTTATTATTATGCATCGGCAAATCAGGAGAAATATCACAATGTGACCTAGGTAGAGAATCAGACACATCAAATATATTTTCATGCATATCAGTGTCTACAGAAGATTCAACTATTCCTATGTCATGCTCATCTTCACAGAATAATTGTACGAATCCCATGTCAATATCAAAATCATATGAATTACAATGAGTATTAGAAAAAACAACATTCATGAAGGTCGAGGGCGAGAAGCCATATGTTTTTGAACCAACAGGTTCCACAATATTTTCATGTTCTTCTAACATATCATCATAATCATCATAATCATCATCATGGTAGCATGCATATTGGTCCTCATTAACAGTGGTGGTGTCATTAGTCGATTCATGTTCCTCTAAATTAGGTTCATATTCAACATTATTTACATGAATGGGACTAGACACTTCATTAGGGACAACATACATTTCCTCATGAATTTCCTCCTTTTGTCGGTGAAGCAAAATCTGATCTAAGTGTGCATGAATTCGTGATGTAGATCTATCATAGTCTTGCTTGCAGAGTCTTAAAGCTTCTGTGGTGGAGTCTAAATTCATGGGAGTACAAAATTCTTCATGTTCAAATTGTGGTGAATGGTACATGTGTGCATGGTCATTAGGGTTTACAAAATATTGATCGCAACCCTCAAAGGATTGATTATGGTCCCAATGACTACCATTCTCACAATTTATGGGCATTTCATACCTTGGATTTTCTCTAGATTGCCTAAAATTATGCAAAATATGACAATTCTCAACAGGGTGGTCTAAACTACCACATGCGGGACATGCATAGATTTCAGGTTGCCTAAGAAAATTAAATGTGACAGATTCCTCATGTGATTGCATTTCTAAAGCTGTGATTCGAGCTTCTATTTGATCCATAAGTGATGATTGTGTGAGTGAGGCACTAGCAAAATGTTCATTTTCACGTTGCGATGAATGATGCATGTATGAATAGTCATTAGGGTTCATGTATTGCGGCTCGGGACTTTGAAAATGTCCATAATAATTCCTATGACTATTGACATCATGGTCCGTGGAAGGTTCATAACGTGGCACATGCCCATAAGCAAGTTCTCTAAGAGTTTTATTTCCATCCCCAGGAGCATACCAAAATCCAGACATGATTGGCTCAAAAGCTAAGTAACTATGTTACAAAGCCCAAAATTTGGTTTTTAATGGGTTTGGATTTTTGGGAAAAATTTGGTTTTGGTGGGAGACATTTGAAAATTTGGTTTTGAAATGGGAGAAAAATAAAACTTTTGGTTTAAGATGGGAAAAAAATTTGGTTTAAAATGGGAGCAAGAGAAAATTTTGGTTTTTTTTTGGTTTTTTTTTTTTTTGAATTGGGAGCAAAAGAAATTTTTTTTTTTAAAAGAAAATAAAATTTGGTTTTTGAATGGGAGCAAGCCCACTGTTTGTTTTGCGTTTGCTTTGGCTCCGCTTGGTTGAAAACTTTTGGTGGAACTGAGTCCAAAATCTCGGCCTAGAATTTGGGTACTCGGCCCACTAACGAGTTCAACTAGCGTGATCGGTTACAAGCTCAGCTGGGTTTAAAAACCCAGAATACAAAATACAAGTCCAAATTAAACAAGCCCACAAATTAAACAAACAAGCCCACAAATAAATTATTACAAACCCAACAGAAAATAAGAGAAGCCCAAAAATTGGCTTTAATATTACATGCCCACAATTAAAAAATTGGAAGCCCACAATTCGGGTTCTCTTAAATGGGTTACCTTTTAAGCACATCCCAGCTGCTCTGATATTGTTGCAAAAACCCAGTTGGGTTTTGGTTCTTTTCCTTGATGGCGTCCCAGCAGAGGAAAAACAGGTTCAGAACAGCAGGTCCAACAGCAAATGAAGTGAAACAGATGCAGATGCAAATGCTAAGCAGTGAAATGCAAAAATAGCTAAGAAAACTACAAGAAAAACACAGCACCAATCCCCGGCAACGGCGCCAAAAACTTGGTAGGGCCCGGGAACGTGTATAAAATTAAGCGTAATAAAACGCGGGCCTACAGTAATACTGCAAGTGCACGGTCGTCGGTTGTAGCTCGTGCAAGTACGGGTCGATCCACAGAGACTGGGTGTGATTTGTGTGTTTAGCTATTTTGGGCTCCAAATTGCATTATGGTCTTAAGGTTGAGAACATGAAAATATGGTCTATTGGTCTCAAAACCTTATGTTGGGATTATGAACTCTTAGCCTAACCCAAGAAGTAAATGGGGCCTAATGGGTTTGTTTTTAACAATGAAATGAACTGAGCTTGGGCTCAGTTGGTCTTGAAGTGCACTAGGCTTTGGGCCTTTGATTGAGTTCAGGCTTTTGATTAAGCCCACAGTTGACTGAATTGGGCTTTTAGCCTTAACCTAAACTGTGGGTGGGCCTTAATGAACTGGGCTTTGAGCCTTAATGAAATGGGCTTCAATTTGTACAAACAATGGACAGTGGGCTTAGAACTGAGAACTAAGCTTGGGCTCAGTGTTGAAGTGAGCTTTGGAGCAGCAGTGCAAAGAAAGCAGCAGCAGAAGGGTTGCAGCAGCAGCTACAGCAGTAGGAGGAAAAGGCAGCTGCAGCAACAGCAAGGGAAAGGAAAGCAATGCAGCAGCAGCAGTGGAGAAGTGAAGGCAACAGGAGAAGAAGTGGCAGCAGCACAAGTGCTGCACAGCAGCTGCACAAGCAGAGAAAGGGAGGCAGCAGCAATACTGCACAGTAGCTGCACAAGCAGTGCAAGTAGTAGCAGCAGCAGAACAAGGAGAAAAAAGAGATGGCAGTGCAAGAGATGCAACAACAGGGCAAAAGCAACAGCACAAGGGAATGAATGCAATAAAGAAAATAGCAAACAAAATAAACATGGAAGCAACACAGGGCAACACAGGGCAAAAGCAAAGAACAATGCAAGTGAACCAAGGCCTAAGGCCAAGGGCAAGGATGATAGTGAAACTGAAATGGTGACAATGCAAGAGAGTTAAGCATACAAAAATGGAATGGCAAGATAATCAGCTTGCTCAACTGATGTGCTCCTAGCATTGACTGTCTTTTGACAGTACAATCAATCTTAAGCACAGTTGAGCACTGATTTCTTCCACTACTCAATCAATTCAGTGCTTCAAAGGTATCTAGCCTAGCATTCCATCAAACTAACAGTGAATTAAACATAACAGTGAGCTAGACATGGCACTAACATGACAAATTAAAACAGGAAATTCAAACATGCACATTAACAAGAACATAACAAACATTTAAACTTCTAAACAGAGAATTAAAATTGCCAAACAAGAACCCTAAAAATTAACAGTGCAATTAAAATTGGAATTAAACCAAAAAATTGAAATTAAACCTAATTGGTAACTTGGCTAGTCCAAGAACAAGTTTTAACAGTGATACCCAACCCTCAATTTATACCCAAACATTAAAATTAGGGTTTCCCCCAAATCCCAAAAATTAGGGTTTAACTTTCATTACCCAAAATCGAGGAATTGACTCTCTTATCTTCGACCCATTCCTCCTCTGATCTTCCTGCTCCCTCTCCTGTGTTCGATTGATGTCTAGAGCCTCATCTATTTTAGTGATTTCCAACCTAGGGTTTAGAATGGTGAGAAGTCACTAAAATAGATGGCTAGAGAGATAAAGGAACGGACTGGGGAGGTACTGATGATGTTGGTGAAGAAGTGATGGTGTTGCAGACGTGAGGTGGTGGCTGGAAATGGTCGGGGAAGGTGGTGGCAGAGAGGTGGCTCTGCAAATGTCGGGGAAGAAGGAGCTCAGTTGATTTTGGGAGAAGGGATGCGTTTGTTTAGGGTGTATAGGGTTCGTTGCTCCAGTGTGTGGCGGCTTCATCAAATTTTGATGTTTTGTGACTAAGCCGTGAGATGTGGAGCTGGTAGGTAGATCGGACGGTGATGCGGAGGCAAGCGAGGAGCGACCGTCGGATGAAGGGATACAACGAAACGAACGGTGCTAGATTAGGTTAGGTGCTGTAGTGTAAGGCGGAGATATCAAACTTTGATGAACAACAATGGAGCAACCGTTGGATTCAACTACCATCTAATCTGAAGGCTTGGAATTTCAGCGCTGTGGTGCTTGGCAGAGACTTCAGATTTTGATGCTCTATGAAGGAGCGACCATCGGATGCTTCTGAGAACTGATCTGATGGCTGAGAACGGAGGCGTTTTTGTGTGTAGAAAATGAGGTTGTGCGCACCATTCTTCGCGGCTTCCTTGCGTGATTTCTCCCGGCTTTTCACTACTTTTCTGCTCTTTTTGCTCCGCAAGTCATCCAGACTTTATTTATTACCTAAAAATGCAAAATTAATTAATAAAAATATTTATTCTTGAAAACAATGAAAATACAGAATATGGGATAAAATGTAGAATTAATGCATAAAAGATGAGTTAAATGCCAACAAAAAGGGATAAATATATACAATATTTGGCACTCATCAGACGGTGTAGATTTATTTTCAGAAAACTAACAAAGTAGCATTTTGATCGCTGGCCACTCTTCCTCCGTGGGAAGTGATCGACCAAGTCATAACACGCCCATAATGTCCTCAAACGGTCACCCAAATATGGCAGGTCGTGCTACTTTTAGGACGCTCAATCCGTGACTGATTCGATCGAGCACAAAAACAACGATGCTTCTAACACATCGATTATTTTCAGCTGCTTATTCGCAAGCGATGCATTACATACATCGATTATAAGCAATGCTTTATAAATATTGGTTTCACAAATAATTTATTATTTGACCAAAAGCACTGTGTGCTGCTTTCAGCAACGAGTCCCACGACTCGACCCACTTACTCCAGACATCAAACATGTCACAAACTGGTGGATGCTCACTGGGGTATTGGTATGGCGGTTTACAGCGTGCGGCGTGCAACATGCCCATTACGAGAAAATGTCAGGAAAGAACGGACGGTTAACAACAATGTGATAGTGGGTGAACGTGTGATTAATCTTCCTTCATAACGGAAACACGATGATCACCACCTTCCGCAAAAACTCACTTCTCCACTACTTAACTTCCTCCACTTCCTAAGAGATAAGGGTGCGCTCAATGACTTGTATAAATAGGTTTTCAACCTATTCAAAGGGGACAAGAACACAAGTGTTATCAACACAGGTAGCCAGAAACCATTTTTCTGATACAATTCATAAACATCCACACCTTCATAATTCAACATTCTGATCTCAAACACCTTCTCTGCTTCACTCCCTAAGATCAACCCTTCTCCTTCACCTTGTGACCGAATTGAATCTGTAACGGCCATTTCTTGGTTTAGGCCAGAGTCTTACAGATTGATCTCTCGAACTCAAAAGTACTCCCGCGCAGTGCATTTATTTAGAGTTTGCATTCGTTTCTCATCAACACACCCCAAATTTACGAAAATAGCAGAATCAGTTTTTTCCCTCAAACAGATAGGAAGCTACCTCATGCTATTTATGCTTCTAGGACACTTAATAAGGCCCAACAAAACTACAGAACTACTGAAACAAAGTTGTTAGCTATTGTATTTGGATTGGAAAATTTTCGTTTTTGTCTAATTGGTACAAAAATTGTTGTCTTTTCTGATCATGAAACACTTCGGTACTTGCTTAAAAAGAAAGAGGTGAAACCAAGACTCATACGATGGATTCTACTCTTACAAGAGTTTGATATTGAGATCAAAAATAAGAAAGGGATTGAGAACACCGTTGTGGATCAATTGACTCGTCTTGTTGTGGACAAAGAAGCTATCCCATTGTGAGAAATGATGCTTTTTGGGCATATAAAACTGCATACAAGACACTTATCAGGATGTCTCACGTTAGACTTGTGCATGGTAATCCTTGTCACCTACCCGTTGAAATTGAGCATAAGGAGTTTTCGGCGATTTAAAAATACAACATAGAGATGGATGGTGCTGGAAAACAAAGGAAATTGTAACTTCAATATCTTGAGGAGATTGGTAATGATGGATTTGAAATATCTCGTTTTTACAAGGAGAAGACAAAAGCGTTTCATGATACTATGATTACTAAGAAACAATTCTTTGTTGGTCAGAAAGGTCTCTTGTTTAATTATCGTTTACAATTGTTTTTGGGTAAATTACATTCTCCTTTGATAGGACCTTTTATTGTGACTAATGTTTTTTCTCGTGATGCTGTAGAAATTCGTAGTGTAGCTATGCTATGGAAAGGAGCTTAAAGTGAATGAGCACCTGTTGAATCCATAGTTCGAAAATTTCACTTCGGAAGTTGTGGAAGGAGTTAACATTGTGGAAGCTCCCCCTCTTGAGTAGTCTTAGCAAACAAGGAGATAGTCGGGATAAAAACTTTAAACCAAGGAGATAGTTTTTACATGGGAGGCAACTCATTGGTTTAGTATTTCGTGTCTTGTCTTGTTTTTATCTTTTTCTTGTCTTGTTTATATTTTTTTTTCTAATTTATGATTTCTTGTCACATATCATATTAGGATTTTCCACCGATTCATTTTACATTGAGGACGATGTAAAGTTTAAGTGAGGGGGAGTGGTTAAGCATATGGATTTCTTAGGTATTCACCTTTAGGTAGAAATTTTTTAACTTTTTTTTTGTAAAATAGTGGATGAACACAACAACTTGTAGATATTTTAGAGTCACATAGTATACATGTTGCTAAGTTTACCTACATCGTTGTCACAAGAGTAACTGAACTTATAGGTACTAGAGAACAAGGTCGGGTTTCTTACTTGTTCGAGAGTTAAAGTTGGATTCAACTATGCTGGTGGCAAATTAGGTGCAGAAAGATGTTTACTATTTAGTATTAGAGTTTGGATTAGTGGAGATTTCCCATAATTATATCAAGCGAGGCACCGACCTTCACTCTTTGTAGAGTGTGTGTCACCCTGCGCTAATTCTGGGTATGAACGGTGAGCTACCCATCTTTGCACCGCTTTCAGCACTACCTTTTGGTTTCTTGAGTGCTATTTTACAATCACGAATGTGTCACCGAATTGCTAACTTACATACCACTTGTAATCTTGTTTGCAGTTATCATCATCATCAAGAAGTGCATCACAAATTTGAAGGAAGGTTGAAGTCGTTCAAGGTTTACAAGCAACAGTGCAAGAAAGAGCAGATTTAAAATTCAAGTAAAACAGCAAGACAATGAGCAAAATTCTTACATGTTGAAGACTTATGCACAAGAAAGAAGATTATCGAAGATGGGAGTTTAAGAAGTTTATGATATCAATACAATACAAGTTGTGACGAATCAAGTGGCAAAGTCCTTATTCCACGTACTTAGTAATTTCATTAGTTAACTTAGGTTTATTTTCAGTTTGTTTTTTCCTTGTCTCAAACAGGGGAAAGAAAAACAAATAAAATTTCGTTAGTTTCATAGGTTGTTTCAATTATTTTTATTTTCATTTTGTAATTTACTTTAAAGGAAAAAAATAAAAAGAGACAAGAGACAAGAGAAATTCTTTATACGGAAGAATTAGCCCCCTCATAATGGATACAAAGTGCAATTCACTTTAATGTTTTTCATTATCTTAAAAGATTTTGACGGTCTTCGGCTACCCAAACACAATGTATATAAATACCCAAAACTAAATTATTGGGTTCATCACTAGTATATAATATGTATTATCAATATAGTGAATATTGAATCTCGGTTTTTCCTTGGTCTGGATATAGATACCTAGATAATGTTATCTCGGTGAGATTCTCGGAAAAATCTCGGTATCCTTATTTTCAAATTTGCACCATTTTTAAGGAGTGACGAAGACGTTTGGGATTCTAGACTAATTTTAACTCGCCTATTGTGATATAAAAGAAAATCTAGCTTTCAAGATTCGTTTTGATGATTTTGATATTTAAAAGAAAATCTAGCTTTCAGAATTCAAGTTTATGATTTTGATGTTTTATACTGAAATTTCTATACTAACCATGGACTTAGTAAATTCATCTTGGCGAAATGTCCACCTTCACATTAAATTCCCCGAAAACATCTCGCCTCGCAGATATTGAGAGACTCATCTTAGTCATGGGCCGAGGTCCATCGAGATCAGTCTCGAGTACTGACTAGGTTCACTTTTACTGTTTGAGCAAACATGCAAATAGCAATGTGATCTTCTCTAAATCTCCAGCCATCCCACACATTCAAATCTCCACAGGACTTTCACTCACAAGATGATGATGAATAAAAAAGAAATGTGAAATTTCTGACATCCTACATGGGGCCGAGTAGATGATGAATAAAAAGAAACTGCAAAAACTCTATTTGGACCATGATTTTGAACATTATAAAACTGCACACTCAAAACCATTCACAAATAATGGGACCCTCTGTTTTTCTCTTGGGATGGGGCCCACCAACTCTATGTGTAAGCGGTTTTCATATAGTTTGAATTCACGGTCCATATAAAACCACTTAGACACATAAAACATGGGCCCCATCCCAGAAGAGAAATACGGGGTCCCACTTTTGGGTACTGTTGTGAGTGTGTTGTTTTTATGTAGTCCATTTACACGGTTGTAGGAAAGTTATGAGTGGGTGTGCGGTGTCTATTTGGAAATGATGATGATGCAACATTACATATATAATCTTTGAACTTTGCTACATACACAACGTTGTGTACACCGAGAGGGGATCCAACGGCAGAAAGGTCACCCTCTTTGCATTGGGATAGGGGTGGGTAGAAGTGGGCCCTACCCCTCCCTTACACGGTACATACACAACATTGTGTATCAATCATTTTCGATAATCTTTACATATACGTATGATGCATATAATCTTGACATCAATTCTTCTTCGAGAATCTTCACAGTCGGCTTTTTCATACAGCTGCTCTGTTTCCTTGTTTTTGAGTTACACATAGGGACTCTCTCTATTTATATACCTTGTTTTTCCCGCGGTTCTGAAAACTCTGGCAAAGAGAGTGAGGGCCATACGGCCCATACCTAAGCATTAGGCCATAGGCAGTCGCCTAAGGCCCCCGGACGACAGGAGCCCCCAAATTTTTGTTTAATATACTTATTACAGTAAGACCTCTGTATAAGAATATCCTAGGGACCACAAAAAATATTCTCTTATGGGGTCTAACTTGAACAGACCAAAAGAAATTTTTTTATATATGTATTTGGCCATATTTATGCATATGCATAAGAAACACAAAAATGTATCTGAATATGTACAAACACTATTTAAATGATTTTTGTTTAATATTTATTTATATACAAAATTTAATAAAAAAAATCACATATATCACAATTATCATATAGAAAATTGAAAAATAAATTCAGATAAGATGTTCACAAAGAATCAAAAAATCCATTTTGAACCAAAACGAACTTGTGTTCCCACATAAGTCTTTAAACGAGCAGTCGTAAGAAATTTCACCTAATTAGGATACTTTCCTCTCCGAAAAGACGTCTCCACCAGAAACAACAAATAATAAAGTTTTCCTGGCTCTTAGGATAGTTTGCTAGAAATGAAAATTTAGGTATTTATAGATCAAGGATGTTTGGACACCAAGGAATTTACAAAAACGAAAATATTCTCAACATATGCAATGAATTCCCAATTCGATTTCCCTAATTCCAATAAATGTTGGTCCAATATTTTCTGAAGTCTCTCATACAAAATCTCCAATTAGTAAATGCACATTACTAATTTTTATACTCTAGAGATATGCATTAATTGCAGGTAATTAAAGTCATATAAAACCAAAAACCTTAATTAAAGGATTTTTAATTTATTTCGGCACAGGATCACCTTGAGTACCAAGGAATATCTTTGAACAATAAATTATAAGAGTTATTGCTCATGTTCAAAGTATGTTGACATCTTCTCACTGCAAATCCTTACTGTGTATTTACATAGATTTGCATCTTGGAACCACACTTCCAAACAAGTTTAGAATTGGTTCTACCAGAATTCCAAGAATACTATGTGATCGGTAATACCAAGTCACAATGGTTGGTTGTGATCAGTCCTACCAAGTCACATACATGGGTTCGAATCTGTTATACCAGTCACTAGGATCGATTCTACCTAAATACAGTACCTACTTGTGATCGGTCACACCTGTCACTAGCATCGGTCATACCAATTACAAGGATCAGTCACACAAGCACTTATGATCGGTCACACCAATTACAAGGATCGATCATACCATCTCATGGTTATTACTTAGGATCGGTTACACCAATTACCAGAATGGTTCATACCAAATCATAAGTCTAGGTATTGTGATCGGTTATACCAAGATACATAACCTGAATTAAGATCGGTTCTACCGACTCACACATATTGGTCACCCAAAGAATATTCAATGAATAGCCGGACCAATGTACCTATTGATTTCCTTTTTTATTCATGAAACAAGTTCATGAATGTACTTCCTTTAAATAAATATAAAACATTTCTTCTTAGGATGAAATCTTCACCATTAACCCATACACATAATCATAAAACTATATATAAGATTATGTTGATGTCATATCTACGAAGTTCAAAAGATAAGTGTTATACTTCGTAATATAATTCCTTAATACTATGACCATACTATTATGATCATGTTTATCCACTAGAGTATTATATACGATATATACAGATTCACATGTTATGTTTTCAATATAGCATGACTTGAAATACATGTTAGGAATGAAACAATAAGTTTAAGTCAATATTACTAACCTCAAGAGGAAGGATAATGTCGTCATTGTAGTCGTTACTTCATCTCATTCTTCAGCTCTTCGGAGTAATACTTGTATGTCTCAACATTCCTAGACTTTCTAGTCTAACCTAAATGAAGTTGACTCTAGTATTTAATCAAGCGACTCTAGATGAGTGTTGATACTAAATTATGACAACCAAACTTGACATGCCAGCGGTTGGTGAGTTCAACAATCAAACATGTCTTCCATGTCACGAATCTTAGAAAGCATGGAGAAAGCTTTTAATTTCGATGGTATTGAAACAAGAGGAAATAAGAGAACTCTGGTTGATGAAGAAGTTGTTGAATCATCCAAAGATTTTCTCGGTGTAAATTGTTATTTTGGTTATGATCATCAAGATGTTGAGCGATGAAAGATGATCTCTGCTAATGTTGTTTATGATTTTTATAAACATTTGAGGAGGCAAAACTAGAACATGTTGAAACACCTTAATGTCTAGACATGTAAAGGACTAAGTTGAAAAAGGTTTTTGCTGACTTTGTTCTCATGAAATCTCATGTTTGTGATCTTATTAATGAGGATATTTTCTCTGAAGAGCTCGTGGATACAATTGATGAAAAATGCAAGGGTCTCAATACCCATAAAGAGTCTGGAAAAATCTAGTTTACTTTGTTTTATAGCTTATTTTCGATGAAACTTCTTGTGAGAATTTATTCTTGCTTTTGAGAAGGATAACTAGGATTTGGTATAGCATAAATTGTGATTACACAAGCTATTTCCAACGATTTTCATCTTGCATGTTTTTAGATTTATTTATTTAAATTATAGAGTTTTGGAAGATGAACTTGCAGTATGTAATCATTATTGGTTTAAAATATTGCAAAGTCTTATGAGATATATGTGTCCTTAACTTTTTTTTTTTAAATTGAAATGATATCTCATATATGCTCATAAGTTAATTCTATTATGCTTTATAAACTGAAAATAGAACAAACTTTGTGAGATTTTTTCCCAGTATCGATCTACTCGTGATCACACTTTTGTGTTAAAACTACACTATACACTCCGTAAGATTTGCTTATGTTGAGTCATACCAATTAAAATCATCTTTATGTTCGTAACTGGCGTTGAGATTAATTTAAGTCGATGTTTAGGATACAATTCCATGTGATTTGTTAATATCCGATAAAATCCTTTTTTCATTAAAGTAAGGTCACTCATGTTGTTTTGGGAATGACATCAAAAGGGGGGAGAGTTCTTAATAAACTCGTGCTTAATTTTTATATCTTTGTGGGGTGTGTGGTTGTGGAACTTAAGGGGGATGCTTGTATCTTAAATATCCTAGATGAGTGCTACATATTTTCATACTATGTGATATCATCTAAATAAAAGTTGATATAAGGAATTACATATTAACTATGTTCGTACATATCATCCCTAATTCCTTTAAGTCTTGAACTATATTTTGGTTGTATTCATTACGATCCCATGATTTTCGAATCTTTGCCAATTTTTATTGGCGAAAATGGGGAGAATTAGTTAGTAGTTTCATACTACATACATATGGTTTACAGATCATTATGTAAGGGAGAGAGAATCAATATCTATACGTTTCACCTATTATGCAAAATATATAAGTATTGATTAAAGGGGAGAAACATATCACCGTAGTAATACTTTGAAGTTGTGATACAATTGAACCTTGGAGAAGATAATAATACTATGTTTCTGAATAACGGCGATTGATAATATTTTTTTGCAAAGTTGTTACCGCTACGTACGGATCTTCAACAACAACGATGCTTAAAGTATTCAATTGAGTTGAAGCAACTCTTAGGCTGTAAAAGACGTCAACTAAGGGAATTAATTGTGTGGAGTCCTGTCGGGATTCAAGAGGCATAAGGAGCACGACTGTAACTGATTTTTGTGAGTGTTTAATTGGGTCTCAACCACATTCCAGTCCAAAGTTAATTGGTAGTAGGCTAGTGTCTGTATCGGTTTAATATAGTTTGGTGTTCAATCTGGACTACATCCCGGGGTTTTACTGCATTTGTTGTTTCCTTGTTACAAAAATTTCTAGTGTCTGTGTTATTTCTTTTCCACATTATATTGTTTATTTTTGTAACTGAAATATCACAGGTTGTACATAAATCAACCAAAGTAGATACATCCATCCTTGTTTGTTGGATACGACTTGATTGATTCTTGGATATTGATCATTGGAATCGTCCAAGTACTCTCACACGTAAATCAGGTTCACGGAATTGTCTCTGTAAACTTTCCTATGTGAGATAAAGATATATAACTCTAAATATTATTCCTTGATTGAGATTCATTAAGTTGAACTCTTAGAATTGTATTTAAGTTTGTCCATACATGTTGCCTGAGAAAAAGTTGGTGGTGTATTTTGGTACCCCCGCGTTTTCACTCCTTACGCCTCTTGAATCCCAGCAGGACTCTGTGCAAATGATTCCCTTAGATGACGTCCTTTACAGCTTAAGAGTTGCTTCAATTCAATTGGATACTTTAAACCAATATGCCTCCCACAGATAAGCCTATATGTGTGATTTCCGTTATAATCAAAGATCAAGGTGAGGTAGGAAATCGATTGCAAAAGACAAAGTCTAACAAACCTCAAAATCCGTTCTTATTACTCCCTAAGAGCATCCTATATTATTATTCACCTCACAAGTCAAAACTTGTGGAATCACAAAGTTTGAGACGAAGAAACTTTGTGATTTCTATTTATCTTGTTTGAGTGAGCATCTCAACATCAAAACAAGATCAGGATACTCGAACTATTAAGATAAAGATAGTTGGACTTGGCTTCACGAATTTCCAAGTGAAGTATTTTCTGTCGCTAAACCCTAGAAGGGTTTGAAGGAGAAGACAACTCTAGTTTATAACTAGGACACACAAGAATAGTTTCAGGGATTCAAAGATCCAAGTTGTTTGAGGTTATCCATTTATAGACTTCAAGGTCAAGGTTTCTTTAGGTTTAAGCTAAGATATCTTTGGAACCAAGCAATTAATAATTACCGTTAGATGAAAAACTTGACTAATTTGAGATTAACATAGTAGAATATACACTCTGGTTAGAACGGAGCGTAAACGAACCGTGTACAATGACATGTCCATGAATTTTAGCCGTAACTAGCCAATTGAACAATAAGCTTAACCATTTTCATATAACACTTTAAGACTTTTCTTGAATCACACATATGATCAAAAATGTGTAGATAGTGTTTCCAAAGAGTTGTTCAACTGCCGATTATCTCACATAAATAATTATGATGCAGCTGAAAATATTCGACAAGGTAAGTACGCATACCAGGAACGTGTACTCTACCTTGTTCGCGACTATTTTTTCATGGTACATGTACCGGGTATTGTACCCTTAAGACAAAACAAGTTCATGAACTCATAGAACTTTTCCGATTTGCGTACCACTCCGATTTCAAAACCAACAATTCAAATTATATCTTTTTAGGTTGATTTCTTTCATTTTGAACAAGACTCTCAACCCCATTGTTTGAGGGTGAAAACGGTTTCTGCTGGTTTTGGTAAATTCGTGTGTGTGGATGAGAAACGAGTTTAAACCCTAAATAATGTACTACACGGGAGTACTTTTGATTTGAGATATTAATCTGTACAATCCTGGCTTAAACCAAGAAATGGCCGTTCCAGGCTTGCTTCGGTCACAAAGTGAAGGAGAAGGGTTGGTCTTAGGGAGGGAAGCGAAGAAAGTGTTGAGACCAGAATCATTGATCCTGAAGGTGTGGTTATTTATGACTTGTATCAGAAAGTAGAACTGGCTAGCAGAATAGAAAGCTACCAGTTGATTTCTAGATACTGTGATGTTATCCGACCGAAACTTGTTGTCTGGTGGAAATAGGTGAAACCTATTTACACAAGTCGTAATAAAATGCACCCTGGCCTCGTAAGAAGTGGAAAACGATTGAGTGGTGGAAGATTGGAGTAACGTGTAACGTCGGGAATTATGCTTCCATAATGAACAATCTATTTACACCATTACTTCTTTCCACTACTAACCGCCCCACTTTATGACACTTTCTTGTAACGGGCGTATTGCACGCCGCACGCTGTAAACCACCAGACCAATACCCTGATGATTATCCCCCAGTTTGTGACATGTTTGATGTCTCGAGTGTTTTCGTGGAAAACATGTAGCACTTTTCTACGTGTGGCAAGTTAAAATCAAGAGGCTTGCCTTAGGAAAATAGCATGTGATGCTATTAGGCTCGTCTTGGCTAGTCGCCGAAAACTTGCGACAAGTTTGTCAGTTCGGTGGAAAACTTCGACGGCTGAGGTCATATCTCATGAGGAAGGGTATTAGTTGATTATGGATACCTTGTGTTGGCGCCTGATAATGGCACAATGGCTTTTTGGTGTATGCCAGTGGAAGTGCGGCATGTATGGCATGGCTCGTGCATGCCAGTGGCACGGTGGTGCAAGTGGCGCCTGGCGTTGCCATGGCCACTAGATTGAGGCGGATGGTCGCCCAAAACTTTCCACAATCCTGCCAGCTTGGTGGAGAACTTGGATGGCTGAGATTGCATCTCATGAGGAAAGGTAGACGTTGATTGTGGCTACCTTCTGTTGGCGCCTGATAATGGCACAATGGTGCCTTTAGTGCATACCAGCGGCATTGCGGCATGCCTGGCATCGTTCGTGGATGTCAGTGGCATGGTGGAATGGCTGGCATAGTTTGTGCATGCCAGCGGCACGATGGTGCAAGTGGCGCCTGGCGTAGCCATGGCCACTACTAGACTTGGGTGGCTGGTCGCCTAAAAGTTGCCACAAGTATGTCAGTTCAGTGGAAAACTTGGATGGCTGAGATTGCATCTCATGAGGAAGGGTAGTCGTTGATTATGGCTACCTTCTGTTGGCGCCTAATTGTGGCACAATGGCGCCTTTAGTGTATGACAGCGGCATTGCGTCATGGCTGGCATAGTTCGTGAATGCAAGTGGCACGGTGGAATGGATAGCATAGTTTGTGCATGCCAGCGATACATTGGTTTTAGACTCAAACTTGGTGTGGCAATATCAGTTTCAATGGACACATTGATCCCCATGTTCTGTGGAACATTGATTGGCTCGGTTGGCGCAGATACTTTTCCTGAATTAGGGTTTGGCATGTCGAAACCCTAATTAGCATATATGGAATGTTCCGGGCCCGATGTGGCATAGTTTTGTGCCACAATTAGAAATTAGGGTTCCTTCCACCGCTACTAGAGCATGGCCGCGCCTAGGGTTTAGGCTATCCAAATTGAAGTCTGTTGTGAAGCTGGTCACGTACGGAGAGTGGGTGATAAGCATGTAAATGCTACATTTTATACCCATATTTATATTATCTAGGATACAATATTTTAGTTGCTAATACTATTTTAGTGCTTTTGTAGAAAGTCTAAGTGAATTCGATCATCCGGCTAATAAACAACAAAATGTGAGACTTAATGGTGTTTGCGACGAAAATTACGAAATGTGGTTGGCCTGGTATTTCCATATATCAGCAATCACAATGATGAAACATGGTTGGCCTGGTATTTCCATGTATCAGCAACCACAATGATGAAATGGGGTTGGCCTGGTATTTCTATATATCAGCAACACTTATTATGCTAGCCTGATATTTCTATATATCAGCATCACTAATTATGCTGGCCTGGTATCTCTATATATCAGCAGCATAGAATTATTTCACATCCGAGGTCACAATGGGAATACAAGTTTTAATTTTCTCTTCAATTATGCATGGTGAAGCGAGTCGACGTCAGCATACTAATGCCACCTAAGATTGGTCAAGAGTGACTTTATTATTGTTAGCATAATAATGGAAGAATATCACCTCCATGACCACGTGCAAATGAAGTGCAAAATGAAGAAAGAGGAAAGATTAACATATCTTGTGCTTACATAAGTTCTCTTGCTATATATATATATATATAAAGAATCTGAAGGAATGTTTGAGACCAAATGACGTCATTTGTGCAAATACAGTTAATCTAGCACATGCAAGAACATATCATGCTTTATAATGAAATTAATTCATTTCCTTGGTGGTTTCATATACTATGGAAAGTGGAGATTTGTTGATACTTTACAATGTTTCGTCATAATATGACACGCGGCATAATATTATTGGGAGGATTGTATTTCATGACATGTGGAAGACTTCTATTGGGAGGTGATGTGGCGACGACGTGAACTCATCTGTGGGCTATATTTATGTGTTGTTTCAAAATGAAAATGGGGGACGACCATCGTGCCGCAACTAGAGAAGGGTTTTGAAGTTTTTTTTTCTATTCTTCGTTTTTATTAGATAGAGTTTGATTTATTTATATTGATTTATGGTTTTTTGAGAAAACCATTTCTAGATAATCCATGTTAGGGTGAACGGATGAAGTTGTAGGTGATTTATTTTATGTTCTTGAATAAAGTTTCTACCGATTGAACTTAATGATAATGTTTGTGATTCTCTTTCAATGTTTCATCTTCTAGCTATATTTTTCATGTTATATGCCATGTATAGTCCATAGTTAGATTAGTAGAATAATTCAATGAACCTTCGGAATTGAATTATGAAAAATTTGAATATTTATGCCATGTATATCTAGTGTTTAAGAATTCTACATTAAGGTGACAACAAACTACCATTTTGAAAATGATAATTCTTGTCAACGATTCTTAATGAAATATCTTCCGTGTACTAGTAGCTAGGTTTACTATTTTACATGAGGAAATTAGATATTTTTGTGATTGAATACAAATAAATTTCCTACAACGGATTCCCGAAACCTTAACACTTTTACATCTTTGGTTACATTTTTATTATTTTGCTATCATTTTGTCTGAATTTCTGAAAACTCTCAAAAGCATCATATTTGATTACTTAGTTTTTTTGGTATTAGTTGGTAGAGTATTTCACACTCCTCATGGGAACGATATGTACTTGCCATTGTCTACTGGTTAGACGATGTGCACTTGCAGTATATTATTGTAGGTTTCCGAGCCTATCAAGTTTTTGGCGCCGCTGCCGGGGAGTGGTTGCAAAATACTCTCTAGTTGATATCATTGTATATAATTTATTTTTATTTTAGTTTTAGTTTTTGTACATAATTTATTTTTATTTTTCTTTTAGATTTTCTTTAGTTTCTTTTTACGCATTTTGTTTAATTTTTTTAGGTACCTTAGTGATTGAAGTGTTGCAATTGAAACCAGTAGTGGGCGAAAAGAAAGTATGCACTAGCAAATCTTTTGCAAGAGCTACTTGGAAGATCCATTAGATGTTTGCGTAGCTCATTTTGGGTATGATTTTGATGATGATAGTGTTATTTGTGAAGTCAATGCTTTGTTAGATTCCACACCGCTGCCAGACACTAATAAATGGAAACCCAAACTAGAACCTCTAGTTTTTTCTGATTCCCGACTAGTTCCATCAGTCGAGAATGCTCCTACCTTGACCCATAAGCCATTAAGTTCTGAATTTTTTTGTCTTGATGATATTCATAATGAAACCGTTTTAGATGATAATGGGTCTAAGAGTCGTAATATTATTGCTCCATTGAGGCCTTGTTCAGCGAGTGAATTTGAAAAAATATCAGTCGTGGAAGTTATTTCTGCTGACTTAGAACCAGATTTAGGGAGTACAATAACTGTTCAATTCTTTAGACAATCTTTAGTTTTCATCTACGAGCTTGATTTACTTCATATTCAAGGTTCGAATTATGCTTTAAATAAGATTGAATTCAGTTTTATCTCTTTGGGTACAAATATTTCTTACTGTAGGTTCATGTTTTCAACTAATCAGATTAGTTGGGTTGATCCCCAACTCTTCAGGCTTTATATATATATAGTTCCACTAGTACAAACCTTCACATAGGCCACGGTTTTTGGTTTACAACCTATCCATGTTTCGGGTTATTTGCGTGGCTACTAGTCATCAGTATAACTATAGCCACATTTTGTGTTACCCTGTAGCCATAATGAAGCATTTGGTCATGGGTTTAATCCTAAACCCATCAAGTGTAACCATAAGGTATCGTTTGGTCATGGTTTTCAGTCTAATCCCTTCACATGTAGCCGTAGATGTGTATATGGTCACATTAAGCAATTATGTATGTGTCGAATGTTCAAGGTGGTAATAGACACACCTATTAACCTGTGACGGAAAGGGAATTTATTTAGCCACTTGGTTTGTTTATGTGTCCATAATATGGTTTATTAGACAAGCATATACTATGAAATGGTGTAAGATAAGTGCTTCCCTCTTAGCCAAAGTCGATCATGCTAATGTGCATCTTTCTGAAAACTTGCATTACAAAAAAGAGTATCCATATATTTAAATTACGGATTCAATACAAATGAGGTCCCTTACACTGTACAAACTCTAAAGTATCCTACTTAAACATAAAAAGCAAGGTGCAAATACTATCCAAAACAAAGTATAAACCCTATGCTTACATAGACACAAACATGTGTATGTACTAGCCCTATTACGTAAATCATCGACTGAGTAAGCTACTTCCCAGAATGTAAAATATCAGGCTCCTTGTGTTTGTCAGCATAAACATATTCCGATCTTTAAATCACTAATTAAAGGGGGGAAGCAAGTCCAACAGTTGGAAAAAAAATACTTCCGTATCCAAAATCCTTGGACAATACACTCAAGCGCTATCCACTTATACAGATAATGAGATAAAGGTGTCATCTTAGCTTCTTTCTCTTCTCTTTCTAAGAATGTCTGGGTACTGCCATTCACCATTCTCCCGAAGGTGAATAATAACTTCTCCAACCTTACAGTTTCCATGCTCGGCAAGTTCAGGAGTACAATACAATGCATCAGGACCAACAAAAGAAACCACCTATCCTATCCCTATTATTGACCTCAAACAAAGCAGCTTCTACCAATCCAGTCTTTTGTCGCATTGGATTTTTCTTTTTATTAGCTTCCTTTGTTCTTCTAAAAGTGACCGACTCAAACCTGAAATGATACATGTAATACACACTAAGAACCAATTTAAGAGATAAAAAAAGAAGAAAAAAAATGTGATTCAGCGACATGTAAGACATCGACGTAAAACCAAAAATTCATCATTTTTGTATACCATTAAATACCATTGCTCACTATCATGTGCCCAATCTAGAGACATATTAACTCATTCACATTTCTCATTTATGATACTCAAACTGAAAATTAACAGTTTCAAACTCCATAGTTAATGATTGCAAATCTATTAAAGAAGACTCAGATTCCAATCCGTGTCTAGATCAATCAAGAAGTGAGATGCACCTAACTTCCTAAGTTCTCAGTACCTCTTAATTCAAAATTACATGAATCACAAATGAAATGCACACCAAAAATAGGTAAGTCATAAGAATAAATTGACAAAGTTACTTACCAGAAAAAAGATTTGACATTCATGTGGTGGTGGTGGTGGTGTGTGTGTGTGTGTGTGTGGGGGGGGGGGGGGGGGGGGGGGGAGTTGTTGTTTTTCTCTTTCTTGTTGTTGTTGTATCATCAAACTTAGAAGCAAAAAGACCACAAACCAAGTAAACAAAGAGCTAAAATGAAGAAAAAATGAATATTACCTTACATAAAAAAAATTAAGTTCTTCTATTTCTAACTATTTGAGTACACAAAACATAAGAATAAGAATAAAGCATACAAATATGTTGCGAGATGCTTTCTGTAGCAGAAAATCAGGATTTTGGAAAAGAAGACCAGCAATGGACAATGGAGCAATACAAGTAAAGAATGCAATATGTGAGGCCCTCTTGTGGTGCTAAAAATAATACCCGTCAGTCATGAAACTTCCCCCAACCAATAAATAACTACAATTTCATCCAATTCACTGCAGTGTGACTGGAAATTAAGTCAAACTTAAGTCGGCACCCACTGTTGTAGTGGTAGTAGTTTATTATGGAACTTCCAAAATTCAAGGGATTACAACGGTTGTAGTATGCAGTTCATGCTGAAGAAAACCAATATATAGGCAAGAATATGACAATGGGGCATTGTCGAGAGAATGAATTAAAAAAATTAGCACTAGCAGGAGCAGCCCACACACATAGGTCGATAATACAACACAAAGTCACTACTGCATCTAACTAGTTCAGGTGTACTCAATCAAGCTTAGAAGCAAAAAGACCACAAACCAAGTAAACAAAGAGCTAAAATGAAGAAAAAATGAATATTACCTTACATAAAAAAATTAAGTTCTTCTATTTCTAACTATTTGAGTACACAAAACATAAGAATAAGAATAAAGCATACAAATATGTTGCGAGATGCTTTCTGTAGCAGAAAATCAGGATTTTGGAAAAGAAGACCAGCAATGGACAATGAAGCAATACAAGTAAAGAATGCAATATATGAGGCCCTCTTGTGGTGCTAAAAAATAATACCCGTCAGTCATGAAACTGCCCCCAACCAATAAATAACTACAATTTCATCCAATTCACTGCATTTTGACTGGAAATTAAGTCAAACTTAAGTCGGCACCCACTGTTGTAGTGGTAGTAGTTTATTATGGAACTTCCAAAATTCAAGGGATTACAACGGTTGTAGTATGCAGTTCATGCTGAAGAAAACCAATATATAGGCAAGAATATGATAATGGGGCATTGTCGAGAGAATGAATTAAACAAATCAGCACTAGCAGGAGCAGCCCACACACATAGGTCGATAATACAACACAAAGTCACTACTGCATTTGACTAGTTCAGGTGTACTCAATCAAGCTTAGAAGCAAAAAGACCACAAACCAAGTAAACAAAGAGCTAAAATGAAGAAAAAATGAATATTACCTTACATAAAAAAATTAAGTTCTTCTATTTCTAACTATTTGAGTACACAAAACATAAGAATAAGAATAAAGCATACAAATATGTTGCGAGATGCTTTCTGTAGCAGAAAATCAGGATTTTGGAAAAGAAGACCAGAAATGGACAATGGAGCAATACAAGTAAAGAATGCAATATATGAGGCCCTCTTGTGGTGCTAAAAATAATACCCGTCAGTCATGAAACTGCCCCCAACCAATAAATAACTACAATTTCATCCAATTCACTGCATTTTGACTGGAAATTAAGTCAAACTTAAGTCGGCACCCACTGTTGTAGTGGTAGTAGTTTATTATGGAACTTCCAAAATTCAAGGGATTACAATGGTTGTAGTATGCGGTTCATGCTGAAGAAAACCAATATATAGGCAAGAATATGATAATGGGGCATTGTCGAGAGAATGAATTAAACAAATCAGCACTAGCAGGAGCATCCCACACACATAGGTCGATAATACAACACAAAGTCACTACTGCATTTAACTAGTTCAGGTGTACTCAATCAAGCTTTTTTAGTAAGCATTACTTACTCAATGACATTTTATACGAGAGAGAACTATGAGGAATTATACTGCAAAAATAAGATGGCGATTCCAATATTTCAGGGAACAATGTTTCCATGACATGCAACTCCAATTGCATGGTTTGCTTCTTCAAAACATGCGCAAGGTACCGTGCGAACAGGAAACATCATTCCCCAACCCTCCAGCATTCAGAATTCCACGGATCTGTTCAGGCATGAGAAACGAGTATGAGTCAGGATCTCATAGTGTCTGATTCCAAATTGATGAGCAATTTCTTTGTTCTTTATTTTTAATTAGATCATGTTAACCCAATTATTTTTAATAAAAAAAACATATGAACAAGTAATTTACTTAGAAACTTAGTTTTTTCAGGCAATTACAAGTAATCTATTTAAGTAATATAATCTTGTTATATTCAAAATTGTTTTTCCAAGCTGCCGACATAAACAGCGATCAACCAAATCTAATTTTTCAGTTGGACACTAGTGACACATTGCTTCTTGGACCATCCCCTGCCAATGTACTCACACCAAATATAATTTTCATGAAGTATGATTGAACAATGACAAAGAGAAATAAACTACGACAGTTTTCACATATGATGCTCAAATTTAAGAAATTGGAAAGACTAATCAAGCAATATGGATCATAGTAAGTCCCAAAAGCAGTAAGCTCTAAAATTCAATATCCCTATGTCTTTCCCCCTCTATTATAATCTGACAATGAAGATCTCTCAAAAATGCAAGTTGAGTTTCAAGTGTTCTACTAATGCCTTGGCAGTATGCAGCTCACTTGGTATGCAGGGTAATCCGAATGCCAATCCAACAAATGTTTTACCTTCTCGACAAAAGGAAGGTCCAAATAATCAAAGGCCTCTTATATTCAAATTTAGTAGATCCATCTTGATTGGAATATCATAGTCAAACGCATCAAGAAACCAAGACTGAATTTTGTTTCACCTGGTACTTGATTGCACATCAATCCATCTTTTCTACCTATTTATGAAAACCAAGTAGATTCTAGTTAATCATTCCAGCAAACAGATAAAGGACATCAAGTTATCAGCAGACCAAATGAGTTGATTTAAATTAAACCCCTAACCTGTTCATTATGGTCAAACCATCTATTTTTCTTATTCTTCGCAAAAGACAAATTGCAACACAACACCAGTGAAGGAAGGTTCAAAATTACAGGAAGCTAAGGGACATGATTCACATGAACCCATAACAAAACCTACGACATAAAAGTACATAAACCTATTTAAATCAATACTTAAATCTAGATTTCGAAAATCCCCAGATAACAAGATAAAGATTTCAAATTAACATGGATCTTCTTACCCAAATCAATGTACAATAACATGGAACAAGATCTTCCTTTTCTCAATCTTCAAAATCTCTGGAAAAAAGAAGAATTTCATGAGATAAAACCTGAAAGAAAAGAAGATGTGTTATGGTTTAGAGGGTATTAACGACTCAGAGAGGTGCCGTTTTCAGTTTTCTGATTTAATTACTCTACTTCTAGGTTATTTATATTATGGTTGTGAACAATGGAAGTGGTGAGGTTCTGTTCATGTGTTTTGTGGAAGGGTTTCCAGCTTGGAAAGAAAAGAAGAAAAAAAAAGAGGCAGAGCAGAGAATCGCAAGATGCATTTAGGTTTTCATAGGAGAAAGAAATTTTAGTGAAATTTTGGGGGAAACAATGCGCCAAAATTTTGTTGTTCCTGCCCATCGAGCAATTTTCCCTCCTTTGTAAGTAGTGATCCATGTCACTTTTTCTGTTTGCATTTACATTCGTTGGATTAGAGACTCTGATTTTCTACTAGTCTGATAAACACCATACGAATCACACTTGGCCTTTCGTGTTAACTATTTTTTTCTTTTTAACATAAAATTTCAATTCGCTAAATGACTTAAATCTATAATTTTTAGATACCGATATATAGATAACTCGGTAAATTATTATAATAGATCGATTTGTTTTCCAAACGAATGAATTAGAGTTTCGTGACGTTCTTAAATTTGTGGCCTTTTATGCAGTGATGCACAACAAGTAACATCGAATGAAATCTCCTGAGTCGGATGAATTCATTATATATTGAGCATTTTAGGGATCAATATGAACCTCTAAGCATTCGATAAAATTGAGTAGGATAAAATAAAATAGAAATCATAAATCAGATGATAGTTTGTGAAAAACTTCAAACATTAGACAAGGCCCGGTGAGTTAGAAAGAAATTTGAAATCCTTAATTACAAAGTAACTTATTCCGTTTAGACATTTAAGCATCAAATGAATTCTGATCAGATAGAGCAAAGTCTGAAATCATGAATTAAATTAACATGGGTATAACTCTAAGCACCAGATGAGATCGGGTGTTATATTACAATTATTTGTATGTATCTATGTTGTATGTGTAATTTTTTTATTTTATTTTTTGCAGTCTTTGGTGTTACAATATATCATCATCGTGAGAGACTGAAATCAGACGTTGAATACGGATTAGACCCAGATTTTAATGTTGTGTCTTATAATTTTCTTTTTATCCCAGGATTTATTGAATTGAAGCAAAATGCCATTATGTAGATGTACAGTTAACTGCGGAGAAGGCTGAATGTGTTGGTGTGTCTGAATGACATCATGCAATTACTATCACTAGATAATACCAAAATTCGCTAGTTATCCATAAGTTGAACCCAAATTTACTCAATTTCACTCATCTATCAAAATCACTAGATCATACTCGATATCATCATGTGTCAGTATAATTGATTATGCACCTAATACCATCTAGTTCAATAAAAATCACATACATTTATATGTTTCAAGAATTTGTACTATATCATTGGATTTACTTAGATATTTGTGATAAATAATTCCAAGAAAAAAATGCATCTGATACAATCAATTGATAAATGGTGAAATCAATAAGGTGATATTGAGGGATATATTATGAAATTGAAGGATACTAGGTAAAAATGATTGACGTCAAGGGTTATTCAGCGGATATAATGGTAACGTGTGAAACTGGATAAAGTTGAATCTTTCGAATAGCTCGTAGGGTCTTACCGAAGAGCTTGGACAAAAAGTATTTTTCATAAAATTTGACAGATAATATTTTGATACCATTGTTTTTTTTTCTTTTTTACGATAAACGGGATTTATTAACAAAAAACTAGTTGAGCCTTACAAAACGGGGGAAAGCTCTCCCCACCGAGTCTTCATACAAAAGATTACACAAAAAGTCAGGTGGACATAGATACCAAGTTTGATCGGAGCCAACAGAAGTAGCGTGTTTGGCTATATACTTCGTACTTGCTTGGCCGTCTGAGTGGACGGTTTAGATTATGGATGAAAAATTCAAACCATCATAATCTCAACGTGGCATATTCTTATTTGTTGAACATCAAATATTTGATGCATTCGTTCCATTGAAACTTCAAAACTTTATACTGTACAACCCTATACAGTATTCCTTTTTCTTTCTCTCTCGCTTTTTTCTATGCGCCTCCACTTACCGTCGTATCTAGATCTGCCTCTGTATCTCTAAAAGAGATGAGAACACCTCCGCCTCTAATGTGAATTATGAAGATGCAGAACCTCGTGAAAACCCTAACAAGCAAAACCGTATTATTTTTCAAATCCAAGAACTCCCATATTTTTCACCGTGATTCCAAAACCAGAAACTCCAATCTGTCATACACAATCCCTAATCGAAGTGATGAAAATGATTAGTACGTATGCAATAATTGATTTATTCGTCAATGAAACTTGATTTTTCATATACTATTTGATTTGCTCTGGGAGATATTTTTTTTGTTTTGTTTTTTAATCCAAGCCTTTTTTCTCTATTGTGCAGGTGTACCTGAAGCACATCATTCCCTTTTGTGTTTCCAGTGAACTGGGAAGAGTAAAAATGCAGGCGGATGATATTACACCGGAAAAAGATAAACATGAACTGGATACACCACTATCACCACCACTGATGATAACAATACCCTCCTTACTCTCTTTTGGACTTATTTATGTGTGTGTTTCACAGATTAATGTTGGTTGTTAACTAATCTTTATCTGTCAATATAGTGTTCTTATAATTGTAGTACAATCTTGAGTTCAGAGATCCTGATTGAACTTTTTTTTATGATTAGTTTTCTGTAGCTATGACTGATTTACATTTAAACCACATCTTAAAAATTTAAACCCAAGATTTTGTTTTCGTTGAAGTCATTGAAATTAACATTTATGATCACTATCAATTGATTTCTAGGATAGATGTTGCAGAGATAGATTATTTTTCATCGTGAAAGAAGGAAAAATTATTGAGAGTAATGTTTATTTATATTGGTTGCTGAGATTAAAGGAATGTGCAGTGATAATCAGGGGATGCTGTAAGCTTTTGGGAGTTCAAGTTACCCTTCGCATGTATCATTCCTGAGAACTTCTCCATTTTTTCTTTCGTAGAGTTCCCTGCAATATAATCGATGTGCTTTGATGTTGGTGTATCAGCTTCTTCTGCAATTTGCTTTTGATCATGTAACCTTATTCTCAAATAAAATTATCATCTCTTGTTTTCATTGAGTCTTATCGGTTCTCTGTGGGTTATGGAAGAGGAGACTAGTGCTACTACTGAAATCTTTTCTTTTACATATGATTCACTTTTTTTAGTTCCCTTTATTTTCTGTTCCCTCTCATAGGAAGAACCAGTGCTACTACTGAACTCAGCACCACTATAGGTATGCCTCTCCATCTCATCCTTACACTTTGACACACTTATCTTGAAATCGTATGTGGAATAACCTGTCAATTCTATCTACTTTTTATTAATGACCATGACTTTTTGGCGCAATTTAATGATCTTATTATTTTCCTATTTGTTTCTTCTTCTTCGTCTTGCAATTTACATTAATAAATGATAAATAATTTGCTTTATTACTAAGATTGGCATTATAGAATCCAATTACATGAACATTCATGTTCTTATTTACCGCTTGCTCATCTGCCTGGCGTAGCTCATACGCTGGAGGTCACCCCCCATATGCCCCATGACTCCACAAGTAATAGATGTTGCTGAGCGACAGTTAGATCTTCTAGAGCTCATCCATGTGTCTGATAATTAATTATCTTTTTTCTCTATAGAATCGATGTTGTACATTGGGATTTTTTTACGGACGGAGGGAAATTACTTGCTTTCCATTGAATAGTTGCCGCAACATTGTGGTTGTCTGAGAACTAAATTGCAGTTTTGAACATCTAATACAGTGGTTTAGTTGTTAATACAATTTTATTCTGTTTGGGTTCAAATTTTTCTAATTTTGGCACTGCATTTTATGTTTTCTTGGTAATTCATAAATCGCCTACAATCTGCTTAAGAGACTTTTTTTGTTTCAGAAGTAAAAAGCTAAGAGATTGAAAATAAGGTATTTCAATTTTTATCTCCTACTTGTGTCATTTTGTAAATTTCTGCTTAAAAAGGATATGATATGTACTTTTTTTTCACTCATCTTGCATGTTTCCTTTGTATCCAAATATTGACTTCTCCAGGCTCCCCTTTCTAGTCACTGCAAAATTAGAATTTTTTGTCATTATGGTACATAAAAAGTTGTCACAATCTCTTATTTTTATTAATGAATGTTCTCGTGGTATAATCTCTAATTTAAGACATAGATTATTCTTATAAAAGATCGTAATAGTTCTCTTTGCAACATTCCATCCAAATGATTGAATTTGTTCCCCTTCCCTCTTTCTCTTGCAGGTACTTAATTAGAAGCTACACAGAGATGCAGAGGAAATTCTGCTCAGGTGGGAAGACTTGGAATTAAAGGTGATAGTTTGGTGGTTAATCGTCTTCGAAGATCTAACAGTGGTGATGAATATGTGTTCCATGTTTTTACTTAATGATATACCTTTAGGAATTTTCTCTAGAAAAGTAATAACAATAATTTTTCAATGATAAATAAAGAGTATCTGAGAATTTTTTAGTAAACAGATTCATTAGTATCAATGATTAATTTGTATTAATGACCATAGATTCTACGTTGCTACATTTAATACAAAAAGGCGGCCAATAGGTTCTTAATATCTTGACATACATATGAGGCCTAAAGACACCAATAAAAGAAGATTGTGCCTTTCTGTGGCTGAATATGAAATACGGTCACAGTTTACAAGTTTTCATGTGTCCAAAACGTAACCTACAACCACATTGAAAACATTTGATGTGTCTTTATAAAGCTTTTGGTCATGGTGCTTTAGGTTGCGTGTAACCATAGCTTATGAACTAGCCATGTTTTTATTTTTATTTTTGCGTGACTGGATGATAGGGATTACCACGGTTCTATAGATTTAGTGTAGCTATAAGACATGAATTAGCCATACTGAAACTATTTTGCGTGTCTATATAATAGAGGTAGCCATGGTTAAATAAATCCATGTGGCTTTAGGATAAACAATCGCCACATTGAAATCATGTATTGTATCTTAAGAAAGTCTATTGCCATGGTGTTACAATTTCAATGTGACTGTAGGTCACGAATCAGCCATGATAAAAATGACTTTTGTGTGTTTGATTATTAGCAAAGGCCATGGTTCAAATAAATCCATGTAGCTTTAAAGTAAACAGTAGCCACATTAAACATAAATTGTGTAGTTATAAGGAACTTATGGCCATGGATGAAGAAAAAATGTTCAACTACTTTAAAAAATAGGGTACCATATAGACACGGTTATAGAGTTATGGCCATGGTAAATCATATTTTATAGACACTCAAATTATATGTAGCCATAAAGGTACCTCTTTGTCACGGCACCTGATGCCACATTTTTGGAGTGAAAAAAATCCATGACCAAAAGCCTATGGACACGGTGATTAAGTGTGGCCAATGTGAAGATTTGTACTAGTGTTCGCAACTTACCTTGGGGTACCAACCCCACATTGTTTGAGAACGTGCTACTGGAAAGTCGGGAAACAAACACATTTCGCTTCATGGGAGTCAACCCATCAGATTTGTTCCCTGCACTCCATCTTTTATTTTTATTTCTTTAGTTTTTGCATATGTATTTTAGAATTTCCCACCTTAATTTATACGTTGGATGACTCAATTACATTGAGGACGATGTAATGTTTAAGTGTGAGGGAGTGGCGCTTTTGTTAGGATTTTTCTATTTAAAAAAAAAAATCTATTGCATAATATCTCTGTTTTGCTCGAGGACTAGCAAAATATAAGTGTGGGGGTGTTGATAAGCCTGTAAATGCTACATTTTATACCCATATTTATATTATCTAGGATACAATATTTTAGTTGCTAATAATATTTTAGTGCTTTTGTAGAAAGTACAAGTGAATTCGATCGTCCGGCGAATAAACAGCAAAATGTGAGACTTAATGGTGTTTGCGACGAAAATTGCGAAATGTGGTTGGCCTAGTATTTCCATATATCAGCAATCACAATGATGAAACGTGGTTGGACTGGTATTTCCATGTATCAGCAACCACAATGATGAAATGGGGTTGGCCTGGTATTTCCATATATCAACAACCACAATGATCAAATATGTTGGCCTGGTATTTCTATATATCAGCAGCACTTATTATGCTGGCCTGGTATTTCTATATATCAGTAGCACTTATTATGCTGGCCTGGTATCTCTATATATCAGCAACACTTATTATGTTGACCTGGTATCTCCATATATATCAGCAGCATAGAATTATTTCACAGCCGAGGTCACAATGGGCAGACAAGTTTTAATTTGCTCTTCAATTAATGCATGGTGAAGCGAGTCAACGTCAGCATACTAATGCCACCTAAGATTGGTCACGAGTGACTTTATTATTGTTAGCACAATAATGGAAGAGTATCATCTCCATGACCACGTGCAAATGAAGTGCAAAATGAAGAAAAAGAAAAGATTAACATATCTTGTGCTTACATAAGTTCTCTTGCTATATATATATATATATATATATATATATATATATATATATATATATATATATATATATATATATATATATATATATAATCTGAAGGAATGTTTGAGACCAAATGACGTCATTTGTGCAAATACAGTTAAGGTGGGCCCAACACATGCAAGAACATATCATGCTTTTTAAATGGAATTTATTCATTTCCTTGGTGGTTTCATATACTATGGAAAGTGGAGATTTGTTGATACTTTACAATGTTTTGTCATAATATGACACGCGACACAATATTACTGGGCGGATTGTATTTCATGACATGTGGCAGACTTCTATTGGGAGGTGATGTGGAGACGACGTGAATTCATCTGTGGGCTATATTTATGTGTTGTTTCAAAATGAAAATGGGGGTCGGCCATAGTGCCGCAACTAGAGAAGGGTTTTAAAGTTTTGTTTTCTATTCTTCGTTTTTATTAGCTAGAGTTTGATTTATTTATATTGATTTATGGTTTTTTGAGAAAACCATGTCTAGCTAATCCATGTTAGGGTGAACAGATGAAGTTGTAGGTGATTTATTTTATGTTCTTGAATAAAGTTTCTACCAATTGAACTTAATGATAATGTTTGTGATTCTCTTTCAATGTTTCACCCTAGCTATATTTTTTATGTTTTATGCCATGTATAATCCATAGTTAGATTAGTAGAAGAACTCATTGAACCTTTGGAATAATTGAATTATGAATTTCATTTGACTATTTATGTCATGTATATCTAGTGCTTAAGAATTCTACATTGAGGTTACAACAAACTACCATTTTGAAAATGATAATTCTTGTCAACGATTCTTAATGAAATATCTTCAGTGCACTAGTAGCAAGGTTTGCTATTTTACATGAGTAAATTAGAGATTTTTGTGATTGAATACAAATAACTTTGATACAACGGATTCCCGAAACCTTAACACATTCACATCTTTGGTTACCTTTTTATTATTTTGCTATCATTTTGTCTGAATTTCTGAAAACTCTCAAAAGCATCATATTTGATTACTTAGTTTTTTTGGTATTAGTTGGTAGAGTATTTCACACTCCTCATGGGAACGACCTGTACTTTCCATTGTCTACTAGTTAGAAGTTGTGTATTTGCAGTATATTATTGTAGGTTTCCGAGCCTATCAGTGGGTTGGCAAGTTTTGGCATGCTGTCGCGGAAAGTGGCGCGTTTAGCATGTGCGTTTTGTTGGGAAAATGGCACCCTAGCGCAGAGGAATCACAGGATCACAAATGGCAATTGGTGATTTGAACCAAATATGTGAGAAATAATTAGAAAGAGACATAAGATAAAGAAGCACATAACTACAACACAAGATATACGTGGTTCACCTTTACAGGCCACGTCCACGGCCAACACCACCATAAAAACTTCCATTAAATCAAAGACCATAACATGATCTTTCCTCAACCGAAGACAAGACCCAATAGTTAACAAGACATACCCAAGAACACCATCAAAGAAACCATAGAAACCAACTCTCTAACCATTCCTCGAACCAGCCTCATGTCTTCTCTTCTACACCGTCTTCACAGCTACTACTAAGAGAGGAGAAACATGGAAACACTAGAAACTAGGTTTAGGGCAAAGCCCCAAACCCTAAACCCCAGAACACCAAAATCCTCTTTCTAATTTTTCTATCACACCGATATTGACCTTCACGGTAGCACACGATCCTCCCTAACAAAGAGACTAAAATCCTAAGCACAAGGATTTACCATTCTTCTAGGTTAGATATCATAAACACCTATAATTCTAGTCCTATATATAGAGAACACAAGTCTTCAACTAGGAAACTAACTCTTTCCTAAACTCTATAAAATCTAGAATAGGAAACCCATCTCAATATGGAAGAGGCCCAAAACAGGAAATCACACTTAATTTCATAACACGTTTGGCATGTGCGCCTCGCATGCTTGTTTTGGCATGTTTGGCATGACTTTAGCATGTTGGAACGGTTTTGGAAATCCAACTTAGTATGGAGACCCCTTGACACAATTTCCACCTCTCTATGGCAGGTTTAGAGCAACCTGATTGGTCACTGAAAGTAGGGGGCCGGGCGCGGCTACCCTTTTGGTGCGTGTGGAAGGTTTAATGCGACCTGATTGGTCGATAAAGGAATAAGGGTCGGTTGAGTAGCATAGGGTGTGGCCAAGCGGCGCTGGCTAGCCTATTGTTGCTCCTACCCCGCGGCTCAGTTATTCTTTGTATTCTAATTTTGGGTAGGACCCTGCTCCTACTAATCCACAACGGATTAATTTCTTAGTTTTTTAAGCATAGTCTCGACCGACGGGGTCTGATATACTGCGCAGGGCGCAAAAACCCTAACTTTGTAAATTAGCCAGGTTCATGAGTTTTGTGAGTTATCACAAAATTGATCGAATTCTATGTGTTGGCACAAAATTCTTTATTTACAGAGTGCAGTGCGCTTTCTGACTGAGTATTTTGTGCAAGGTCCTTAACTTTGGTACTCGAAGATCCGTGCTACTCTGTTGTGAGTGAACACAAATCCGTCATGCCATACCGATATTAAGGGTTTTGCCGGAGAACATAACACATGAAAGGTACTCAGTGAGTCTCATATTAATAAGCAATATATGCAAGGCGCCGAAATTTACAGAGCATCTGGGATTGTTGCTACATGCGCAAGTCTGGATAAATTTCATGTAAATATATTGAACGGCTCAATAAATATGCAGTGAAGAGGTTGACACTCATGTCTCCGCTTCCTTACAGAGTGATGTCACATCAGATGCAAGGTTTTACGATTTTAACCCTAAGCTAAAAATCACCATCAACATTAAGTCCCCTGCTTAGCCCGTGACAGTGTCATTGTTGCGGGGTAAGCATGAGATGGTGACAGACAAGGATAAAATCAAAATGAAAAGTCATGAAGAGATTGTCAGGAAAATTTGGCTAACCTTTGTCAGAAGGCATGAAGAATCTGTGATCCTTGCATTTGGCGGCTTTGCATAACTTTGGCTCGGCCATAGGGTGTTGGCGTCAGCGCAACAACTTTGGCTACTGATCGGCAAAGGTGGCACTGCAACTTGGTCCGCAGACGGGCGCTAGCTGGCTAAGGGAAGGTGGATGGTGTTGCTTTGTCTTCGGAGTGCTGGAGCCATGACGTTGTTTCGAATGGCGAGGATGGCACTGCTTTGGCTGGTTCTGGAGCGGAGAAGATGGCGATGGACTTTGGCTGGCTGTGAAGCGGAGAAGATGACGCTAGCTAGGTCAAGGAATGGCATGCATGGTTGATGACCTGGATGCCAAACCCTAATTATCCCGTATAGACATGTATCTAATCCAGCTAGTATCCCGCGTTCGGAGCCTTAATATACGGATGGTAAAAGGGTTTTCTTTCCCAGCCTTCATCAATCTGCTCAATATAATAGGCGATCTTGAACCTTTCGTTCATATGGATCATCATAGAATTGTGTCCATCCTCTTCACAGGTACCGTCTCGTGTCTCTTCTCTTAGTTCTCCATTTTGTCTTCTTCATCATGTAGATTGCCGATGCAGACATAATGTAATTTTTTTTTGTAGCATATAATGGGATCTTCCGGCGATGACCGTACCTCTGATTCTTCGGAGAAAATTTTTGAAGTCGACAAACCCAAGTTTTCTTCACATGAGGAGGTATTAGACAAAATCGATTCTTTGTTCCGTGAGCATGGCGAGATTATACAAGGCATGTCCCTCACCCATATATGCATTGTGCGGGTACGTGTTCAGGCTTTCATGGCTTCGATGGACATGGAGGAGAAGTGGAGACATGATGAAGCATCCCAGCGCGTCGGGAAGTCTCAATGTGATGAAGTTTCTCCGCAAACCAGTGCCAGGGCTGAGCGATTCTCCTCTCAAGTGAAACGACGAAGGAATGAATCCAGGAAACTTCTAAGTGAGATCCAATTTAATTACCCCGTCCATAATGGTATCGTAATCCTTGATCCTGATGTGGACGAGACGGAGCATCCTCAAGAGGCTGTTGGAAAAGTTCCTGAGGAAAATGTCGATGCAGTTTGCGAGACTGAAACAACTTCTTGAGTGGATGCTGAAACTGCTGTTGGGGAAGTCGGAGCGTATGTTGAGGATGTCGTCAAGGCATATGGGGAGGCGGTGGAAACATATGTTGAAGCCGTTGGAGAAGCTGTGGAAACATATGCCGGGACTGCTGCTGAAACGACTTCTGGATGGGATGATGAAGCTGCTGCTGAAACGGCTTCTGGATGAGATGTTGAAGCTATTTCTGAAACGACTTCTGGATGGGATGCTGAAGCTGTTGCGGAAACGATTTCTGGATGGGATGCTGAAGTTGCTGCTGAAGCGACATCTGAATGGAATGTTTACTGTCGGAGAGGGTGCTGAGGCAAGTGTTTGAAAAAACTCTGATGGAAGCGTCATTGCTTGTCATTGACGACTAGTTGTTTTTTTTTCACTTTTGTTATTTATTCTTGGCGTGTAGACGTTTTTGATGCTTTCAGGGATTTATTTTTATTTTCTCGTTTATATGACGGAGCTAGGGCTTCGCCAAGTAATATTCTTTCATTCAGCTTTTGTAGTTTCACGTCTTGAATGATTGAATAAAATCTTTGAATCTGAAACCCCTCTTGCGAAAATAAGTTCCTCGGTTCTCCTAGACTATCCAACAAATGGAAAGACATCGTACGCAAATAGTTGGATGGAATTTCCACACGTGCTGGCCAGCATGTTGTTTTCGCAGCTAACACCTCTGAGTGCCGGCACTATCCATAACGACCCAAAACAAGGGAAATAATAATAATGGTTAAAGGTTTGACCGACCTGTTTCTTGTCTCCCCCTTGTAGTAGCACAATTATCGCATGCCACGAGAAATAGAGGAGCGTCAGCTGAGACTTGAAGCTAGATATCCTTGAAGAAGATATATGTTCCTCCACTTGATGATTATCTTTCTTGCATATTCTCTTCTTCGGTGTTTTCGAATGAGGTATTTCTTGTAGGGTTTGACTTTTCTGGTTTCGATTTGATGGACAATGGTTTTTGTGAGGGTTTGAATTTAATCGGTGTTTTTCTCTTGAAATAATCCAGGAAAAAAGCTTATTTTTGAAGGGAAGATGCTTTTAATTAAAAGTGAAACCCTATCCATGAATGCAAGCAGTGCAATCACTTTCGGAGGAATTACAAATATTGAATAAATGGGAAATTACTGAAAGAAATACTAAGGAGAATTTTGAGGCAAGAGGCGGTGTAACACTTTCAAGTTTTAAAGGGTTTGAGCCAGCGGGCATGTATTATAACACCTTCCAACTTGTCGGCATTGATGAGCTTGCAGTAGCCTCCTGAAATGACTTCTGCTACTAGGCAGGGTTCGTCTGCGGGCTTAGACGAAAGAGGCTGAACGGAAATTTTTACCACCATATCTCCGACCTGGAAGGGGTTTTGAGGCTTCATGGTTATTTGATCTCCGGATCCATTATTCTCGTCTAGGACATCCTCCATATTTTTGACAAAACACTTGAAAGGCCCGGAAACCCATTCACATCTCTTAGTGGCGCTCGGTTTAAGGATCAGATCGAGTCCCCAAGTCCGGACGAGAGGAGAAGTCGTTGATTGCAGAAAGGGTTGTTCAATAAAACTTACTTTTTCTCGGAATCTGCGGACGAACGTAGGCATGTTCCCTCCAGGTAGTTGGGTTACATGAGAAAGTTGTTTATGCGGCAACCGATAATCTCCAGGACTGGATGGATTGTTGGAGATTCTTTCAGGTATGGACACCGGCAAAGGGGACACTCCCATCTTTACTTTATTTTCATGTACCCATGAGCGTCCCAGAATCATGTCATATTCTAGGAATTCTTTGACAATGTGGAATTTTCCGAGTGTTAGAGCATCTCCTACCTTGATTTCGAGGTTAATGTAGCCGTACGCATTCATTGCTTCTCCTTCTGAATTCTTGACCACGACTGGGGAGTGGGTAGCCTCCTGTTTCGAAATTCCTGCGGCTCTCAGGATCTTGATGGTAATGATGTTGAAGTTAGAGGTTGTGTCGATCAATATGCTATCAAACTCGGTATTCTTCAAGCAAGCTGTGGTGAGCAATCCCCAGTTGTATTTTCCAGCACAACTTCCTGAGAGAGCTTGGGATTCTGGTGTGGCCTCTGTAATAAGAAAAAGTCGCTTGTCCGATACAACACGATTAAGGGCTGCAAATATATATGGACGCTGTGCCTTGGAGAAATAGAGGATTTCGCACACATGCTGCATGATGGATTGCACGGTTTCGTGAACAGAGTCCCCAGAGAGCATGCAACTCCTGATTGGAAGTGGATCTCTGTGAACTCCCTCGTTGCCCAGTTGAAGTTCCATGCCTCCACTTTTTTCTTTGAATATATGCTTTAATATATTGCATTCACTGGTCGGGTGATGGACAAACCTGTGGTAGCGGCAACACTTGGGATTCGCCATTTCCTCCTCGGTTGGTAGGAGCCTGATATGAGGTAGTTTGATGGCGTTATCTTGGATCCATGCCTCCAGGAGTTCGATTAGTTCCTCGATTGGGAACGGGAAATCTAAGGTATTTTCTCCGGCTTCTTGGTGTCGCGCGGGAGCTCTGGTTGCAGTCTTCCGCGGTGGAGCCGTCTGACGTGCTGCCGCCGCGCGCTTGGATTGTTGTTCTGCCGCTGGATCCTTCCTTTTTCCTCCTTCCTCTACCACGCTCATAGAGGGGCCAGTGTTATATTTCTTGTTGATGAGGCGTCTATTTCCTCGAGTTTCTCGTGTGTCTTCACCTTTGGTTGTCCTGGTTCTTTCCAACAATGTTGGTGTTGTTGTGGCCGACCGTTTAGCAGCCTCATGAAGTTCAGGGAATGTCTGGAATCGCAGATTCTCTAGTAAGGCGCGGTAGATGGGAACCATGCCATTGATGCAAGAATCCACCAATTGTTGTTCGGTCATGTTTGGGTCGTGACAATCCAACGCTTGAATTCTGAACCTTTTGACAAAATCATTTGGATGTTCATTGTTTCGTTGGAACATCCTTCCTAAATTTGAGAATATAATTTGCTCAGACACAAAGAAGTACTTCTTGTAGAAAGTTGTAAACATGTCACACCAGTTGGAGATGTTGTTTGGTGCAATGTTGTTGTACCATGTGTATGCTCTTTCGCTAAGTGACCTCGAAAACTCTCTCAAACGGAGAACATGATTGTATTCGTGCTCGCCCAAGGATTCCAAAAATCGAAAGATATGTTCACGCGCATTACCGGTGCCGTCATACAGGGAGAATTGAGGGGAAGAGTACCCCCTCAGAAGAGGGATTCTTTTTACTTTGGGAGGGTACGGTGGTTGATGCTGATGCATGCACGCATAATCGCTTTTGTCTCGGTTTCGAAGGAGTCGTTCCAAATCTTCTCGTGTGACGAAATTGTATGGATGATTCCTCTATGCTGGAGCTCCTGAACGAGTCTCATCATCTGTAAAAGTACGCCCTGCTGAGGTATCGGCGCCAGGGGAATTGAATGTGTTCCTCATTGGCTCTGGTTGGCGTGATTCCTTTGCTAGCCGCTCTGTTAGTGTCTTGAGGAAAACAAACACCTCCTCCTGAGTCGAAGCCATGTACGTCTGAGCTCTAGCAAGAACTTTTGTATTTTAATCAGATCAGCAATGGTAATATAGGATCGGCTTCCTCTGGCTCCTCCAGTCTCTCTCCCTGATGGTGGAGTAGCAGCGGCTCTGGTGACGGTTGGAGGTGTCATACTTGAAGAAACGTTGGGGGTAGCACCAGCGGCTCTGGCTCTGGTGATCGGAGGCGTAACGCCTGAAGGAAAACTTTTTCGCGCCGCTAGTATTGGAAAGTGGCGTATTAATGCCACTGGAAGGAGCACTAATACCGAGGATGATTCCAGCGCTTGTGCTCTCAGGGTTTGTTGCTGATCCGAACTTGAGTTCTACCATCTTGAGACCAGGGTTGAAAAATGAAATTGGAAATTGGAAATTTATATTGTAATCGAGAGATTAATCTCCCACTGTGGTCTCCAATTATTTGAGGGTGAAAACAGTTTCTGCTGGTTTTGGTAAATTCTTGAGTGTGGATGAGGAACGAGTCTAAACCCTAAACAATGTACTGCACATGAGTACTTTTGATTCGAGAGATCAATCTGTACAATCCTGGCCTAAACCAAGAAATTGTCGTTCCAGGCTTGCTTCGGTCACAAAGTGAAGGAGAAGGGTTGGTCTTAGGGAGGGAAGCGAAGAAATTATTGAGACCAGAATCGTTGATCCTGAAGGTGTGGTTGTTTATGACTTGTATAAGAAAGTAGAACTGGCTAGCAAAATGGATAGCTACCAGGTGATTTCTGGATACTGTGATGTTCTTCGACCGAAACTTGTTGTTTGGTGGAAATAGGTGAAACCTATTTATACAAGTCGTAATAAAACGTACCTTGGCCTCGTAGGAAGTGGAAAACGATTGAGTGGTGGAAGAGTGGAGTAATGTGTAATGTCAGGAATTATGCTTCCATAATGAAGGATCCGTTTACACCATTACTTCTTGTCATTACTAACCGCCCCACTTTATGACAATTTCTTGTAACGGGCGTATTGCACGCCGTACGCTGTAAACCGCCAGACCAATACCCTGATGAGTATCCCCTAGTTTGTGACATGTTTGATGTCTCAAGTATTTTCGTGGAAAACATGTAGCACTTTGCTACATGTTGAAAGTTAAAATCAAGAGGCTTGCCGTAGGAAAATAACATGTGATGCTATTAGGCTCGTCTTGGATGGTCGCCTAAAACTTGCCACAAGTTTGTCAGTTCGGTGGCAAACTTTGATGGCTGAGATTACATCTCATGAGGAAGGGTAGCCGTTGATTATGGATACCTTGTGTTGGCGCCTGATAATGGCACAGTGTTGTTTTGGTGTATGTCAGTGGAAGTGCGGCATGGATGGCATGGCTAGTGCATGCCAGTGGAACGGTGGCGCCTGGCGTAGCCATGGCCACTAGATTTAGGCGGTCGGTCGCCCAAAACTTGCCACAAGCCTGTCAGATTGGTGGCGAACTTGGATGCCTGATATTGCATCTCATGAGGAAGGGTAGCCGTTGATTATGGCTACCTTTTGTTGGCGCCTGATAGTGGCACAATGGCGCCTTTAGTGCATGCCAGCGGCATTTCGGCATGACTGGCATAGTTCGTGCATGCCAACGGCATTGCGGCATGGCTGGCATAGTTCGTGCATGCCAGTGGCACAATGGAATGGCTGGCATAGTTTGTGCATGCCATAGGAACGATGGTGCAAGTGGCGCCTGTCATAGCCATGAACACTAGACTTAGGTGGCTGGTCGCCTAAAAGTTGCCACAAGTCTGTCAGTTCGGTGGAAAACTTGGATGGATGAGATTGTATCTCATGAGGAAGGGTAGCCGTTGATTATCGCTACCTTCTGTTGGCGCCTGATAGTGGCACAATGGCGCCTTTAGTGTAATCCAGCGACATTGCGGCATGGTTGCCATAGTTCGTGCATGCCAGTGACACGGTGGAATGGCTGGCATAGTTTGTGCATGCCAACGATGGTGCAAGTGGCGCCTGGCGTAGCCATGGCGACTGAAATTTTGGCACGTTGGTGTTAGACTCAAATATGGTGTGGCAACATCAGTTTCAATGGCCACATTGACCCCCATGTTCCGTGGAACATTGTTTGGCTCGGTTGGCGCAGCAAATTTGCCTAAATTAAGGTTTGGCATGTCGAAATCCTAATTAGCATATATGGCATGTTGCGGCCCCGAGGTGGCATAGTTTTGTGCAACGATTAGAAATTAGGGTTTCTTCCACCGCCACTAGAGCATGGCCGCACCTAGGGTTTAGGCTAGCCAAATTGAAGTCCTTTGTGAAACTAGTCACGCACGGAGAGTGGGTTGACAAGTTTTGGCATGCTGTCGCGGTAAGTGGCGCGTTTGGCATGTGCGCCTGGCATGCTTGTTTTGGCATGTTTGGCATGCCGTTAGCATGTTGGCACGGTTTTGGAAAGCCAACATTGTATGGAGACCTCTTGACACAATTTCCAACTCTCTGTGGCAGGTTTAGAGAAACCTGATTGGTCACTGAAAGTAGGGGGCTGGCCAAGCACGGGCGAGGCTACCCTTTTGGTGCGCGTGGCAGATTTAATACGACATGATTGGTCAATAAAGGAATAAGGGCCGGTTGAGTAGCATGGGGCGTGGCCAAGCGGCGCTGGCTAGCCTATGGCGTGACTCCGTTATTCTTTGTATTCTGATTTTGGGTAGGACCCTGCTCCTACTAATCCATAACGGATTAATTGCTTAGTTGTTTAAGCATAGTCTCGACCGACGGGGTCTGGTATACTGCGCAGGGCGCAGAAACCCTAACTTTGTAAATTAAGGTCCATGAGTTTTGTGAGTTATCACAAAATTGATTGAATTCTATGTGCTGACACAAAATTCTTTATTTACAGAGTGCAGTGCACTTTATGACTGAGTATTTTGTGCAAGGGACTTAACTTTGGTACTTGGAGATCCGTGCTACTCTGCTGCGAGTGAACACAAATCCGTCATGCCATACCGATATTAAGCGTTCTGCCGGGAAACATAGCACCAGAAAGGTACTCAGTGAGTCTCATATTAATAAGTAATATAGGCAAACGCCGAAATTTACAGAGCATCTGGGATTATTGCTACATGTGCCAGTCTTGATAAATTTCATGTAAATATATTGAACGGCTCAATAAATATGCCAGTGAAGAGGTTGACACTCATGTCTCCGCATATACAGAATGACGTCACATCAGATTACGATTTTAACCCTAAATTAAAAACCACCATCAACACCCATATAGCCTTTACCCTTATATAGTAAAAGAAAATCCAGTATTTCCGGATTGGTTTTGATATTTTATAGTGAAATTTTTATACTGAACACTCAACAATTCATCTTGGCGAGATCTCCACCGTCACATTATCCACCCACCCCAAAAACATCTCGCCTGGCAGAGATTCGTCTTAGTCATGGGCCGAGGTCCGTCGAGATCAGTCTCGAACACTGACTAGGTTCCCTTTGACTGTGTTGAGCAAATATGCAAACAGCAATGTGATCTTCTCTAAATCGCCAGCCATCTCAGACATTCAAATCTCCACAGGATCTTCACTCACAAGAAACCCTTCAATCATTCATTCTCAATTACTAACCCTAAATACCCAATCTCGGCTCCAATTCGATCATCACCCGAATCCCTTAGGTTTTTTTTTTTCTTTTCTCACCCTCCCCATTTGAAGGTTCTACTCTTTATAGTTCTAAATATCATTTCAGCAATGGAGTTATTTCTAATTTGAAAAACAATTGTCTGATTTGAGATTCAGCTTCAGTCAGTAGAGTCGTTTATCTTCAGAAAGGGATGGGGGAGAGATGTGGAGGAAGACTTAATCAACTGTGGAACCAAGTCCAGTCGATGGCAATGAGATATGAAGATAGGTAAAATACCTTATGGGAGTTTTTGATTCTTTTGTACTGGGATTTAGGTTCATACATTGTAATTGCGTTTGTTGCACTATGATTTCTGTACACAAACGATTGCAACCAAAAATGAAAGAGCAGCATGCTTTAAGCAGAGGAAATAAAGTAAAATGTGCATGTAAACAATTTAGTCTTGTAATGAAACACTTGACAATTCTTCGGAAGAGGGTTTTTCAGTTGTGGACAAAAGTATCTTTCCTACAGGATTTTGGTTCTCGGAGTATGAGACAGTTGCCATTATCATAGATGTACTCTGAAGAACATGAGTGTCAAACATATAAAAAAAATGTATCGAATATTGGTGTTTCTTGATGCTGGTGGGGTTTTGAGCCCATTTAGACACAGGAGGAAGACTCACTTGCCTCCAGGACAAGGCCTGTCACTATTGCTCTATCCGAGGCAGAGGCCGCAAAGCTCTCTTCTTGGTCTTTTGGAACTGCTCTGTAAGTGTTAACACGTTTTTATTTGTTTTTCCCCTGTCAATAATTGCGAATTTATTTTGATTGATGTGTGTATCTCTTACTAGGAATTGTTTGACAATGTGAAGTAATTACAGTAGTTTCATGAATGTTACTCGAATCTGGCCCTTAATTTGATTATGACAGGCCATATTTCCCCCCAAGTTGCATTGCTTTTGAAGACATGATTTTATTATCCTTGTGAAAGTAGCCTTTCTTGATTGTTTTAATAGTAGGTGATATATCATATTTTTCTGTTGCAAGAATTATAGATCGAATGAGGATTTGTGTATGTCAGAGAGACAGGGTGGCTTACGGAACCCTTAACAACTTAGTTGCTTGAACAGCTTATGCTCAAAATGGGAATGCTAAAGTTAGCTTTCGTTAGAAAATTGCGTCATAACTTCAACTATTATAACAGATATTCTTATCTCTTCTTAGCCTTTAGCATGTATACCTCAAGTTATAGAATTCACCGAGTTTTTTCTTATCGGTAAACTTCCAAGCAACAAAAACTAAAATAAAAAGGAACTTAGAAAGTGATGAACTGTATAATTAAAGATTTAAATCTAATTTATTACACTGAAGACGCCGAAGTATGTACCCAACCACATTTACGTTTAAGTTGTATAAGAATATGCTGCCAAAACACAACAAATCATACAGTTTCGTGCCTGAACTCTGTGCTTTGCATTTGTTTAGTTCTTCGTCACTTGTATATTCCAGAAACCTAGACAGATAGTCCTGTCCATCCTCTCATTGATTCAGTACCTTATCTGATTGCTGTTACCCCACAAACTCTTAGCACATCTTAACATTTCCTTTGAAACCAATTATTTGAGGTAGACGATATGTTCACCTCTAGTGATTTAAAAGCGGCGAATCAGGCTTTTGTTGGTGGGTTCACCAGTGGTAACATACATGTTACTATGTATATGGAAAGCTATCTCAAGACATTGGATCATAATCCTTACATTAACAATTTATTTTGTTATTGGTGTATATGTCTCACTCAGTTGCCTTCCTTTTTGTTTTTGATTTGAATATACCCCTGTTATTCATGATATGACAAGGTACGACCACTGATTTTACCCCATTCGGTGTATTTAGGATTTGGGAGAATAAAGTGAAAGAGCTTTTACTCTTTCAAATTCATTGACTACTGAATGGCTCTAGTTGTAGCTTATGAAAAATAATGTGATTTGATGTATAGGTTCATGGCGTGGCAAGAGCTGGTGCAATTGCTTATTACAGGAGAGAACCAGCCTTCTCTTATCAAATGACATACTGAGCAGTTGGACCATCCTATAAGGTAATGTATATTATTTGAATTTTATAGCTGTTTTCATCAATATAGCTAGTTGAATAATGCGTTATAGAGATCTATAAACAGTTTTGTTTCATTTGTTCGTCCAAGGAATCTTGTCCCTTTCTTTCACGCTTCTCCTTAAACATGTGTAATGCATTTATCTTTTCATTCTGTTCGGTTGATCTGGGATTGAAGAAGCACTTTATTTTTATAAACTTAGTTTCAGGTTTCTCGTTTGTTGTTGTTAGCTAGCTTAATGACAAGTTGGATTACTCTCATTTTAATGGGGGTATGAGATGATTTTACGTCAGACATCCTTGTGTGTGTGTGGGATGGGGTGGGGAGGGGGTTGGCGGTAGACTGGTTACCTCAGATCTGTCGAATGGTTCCAACTCATACACCGCATAAATCGAGTACAAAGGCGTGATGGACTAATCTGTTTTACTTAAACCCTCCTTCGACTGGGGCTTCAGCCGCTTGGTACTCTCCCCTTTGCTTTAGTTTAGGCCAAGTATGCACGCTACTGGAGGTGATGATTTTATCTCAGAAATCTAAACCGGGGTCCAGCTTGTACTCTGCACATATTGGGAGGAGTACTATTCTGTTACCCTCCTTCCACTAGGACTTTTGCCGCACAGCACTCTCCCTGTACGCTAGCTAAGGCAAAGTATGCCTGCAAATGTAGCCGTTTCCTTTGCTTTAGGGACAACAAACAAAAAGATAAACCTACCCATCACTGACACACCGTCCCTGATACCATGTTAAAGTTGAATGAGCTTAACTCTCCTTGAAAGGGACAGGTATAGAGATTGGAAATTTTTGATGAGGGGATAACTGGAATATGACCAAGGGTACATTTATCGTGTTAGTTGGATGTATAGTTGATGTATAGTTTTTCATGTTACATGGTTGAATTGAGTGATGAGTAGGAGCATGTCTAATCATTCATTAACCGGTAGTTAGAGTTATTCCTTCTTACAAAAATTTAGTCCGTCTGTTTGTCTACAATGCTGATACTGAAGAATCACACATTCTGTCATGCATATCATGGGTTAAGCATTATAGTGCGAGTATTTTAGGTGGCAGAATATATGAAATATTCGTATTGAAACCTTTTGTTGATGAAGACATATTTGATTGTCTATTTGATTTCTTGAAAGGTTTTTTCTCTTCATTATTATAATTATTATTCGTTTTCTTTTTCTTTCATGCTTGTTACTTCAGAATATTGGCACAAATTCTGAAGTTTATTGCATTTATCTTTCAAAGAATATCATGTTGTTTGCCTTTAATTCCTCATAATTTGTTTTTAGTAGCAAAACTTGATAGCAGATATTTATTGTTTTTTCAATTGCATGTCTTCAAGAGTTTTATCAGAAACGCTATTATGAAAGGTAAATTGCTAAAAGTTAAAAAGAAGGGAAGTTAGCAAGAAAGAGAAGAAACGATTGCTTGACGTCTCATCACAGGGATAGAGTAAAATTCTATTATGAGCATCTTTCCTTCTTATTATACGACTCTTTTTAGTTAAATAATGATAATAACATAGAATCTTTTCTAATTCTCAGATAAATGGTTTATGGAATAAAACACTTTAATCCCACTTAGCACATTGTAATCAATTTTCTCATAGTTGTTCCTTGGGAATTTTCATTTCTTTTATTTTTCTTTTCTATTTTTTGAAACACTTTCGATTCCTTGCCAAAAGTTTTATTTCAAAAGAAAAGAAAAAAGGAATCCAGTAGGATTCTTTTTACTTGGAGTAAATTTCCAGCTTTTCTTTTCCGGGTGAATAAGGATCATTCATGTTTCCTTTCCCATTGTTTTTGGATAAGCTGTTGTGCAGTAGTAGTAGCAGCTAGAAATGCCGATGATGCATATGTGGATAGCAAAGGTGCTCAATTATTGACATAGAGCAATGTGTAGTGACATGATTCTATCTCCATAATCAGTCTATACTTGAGAGAAACCCACATAGACCCAAATGAGATAAAACTCTTGTTTTTGTGAAAACTATTTGTGTATTAACCTTTTCTTGTTTTTGTAGATAGAACACATATGGTAATCTGTAGAGAAAGATAGAGCAGCAGCAGCAGAAGAAGAGGTGTATATTGCTGGAGACAGACAGGAGTTTCTGACATCCCACACGAGGACTGAGTAGATGATGAATCATGGATTGTATTTATTTTTCTATTCTTTTGAAACAAAATAGAAACTGATTCTTGTAGTTGCTCAGACTGTTAAAAAGAAAGAATCGAGAGTGTGGTGGGGGCACTGTTCTTGCAAAAACAATAAGTGTGATAGCAGAGGTGAGTGCGTGTGAGTGTTCACAGTTTTTGCCTTTGTAATGATAAGAGATTTGAATGGCTGGCTGCAAATTATGCACGTAGTTGTCTCCTTGTCTATCAATGTTTCCTTCCTTCCGGCTGCCGGTTCTTAGCACTACCATTTTCATCTATCATTATTACTCCCCCACTGTGGTCCTATTCATACACAGCTCAAAAACCATACCCTTGAAAATGTTCAGATTATATTTACTCAGTGGGGTGACAGAATCACTGTTTCACTGACAACTGCAAATCTGCAATGCTTATGATGAATTTTATGGGGTTATTTGAAATCTAGTGATTTGATACCCTAAAAATCCAACAAATTGGCATCATTATCAAGTCTAACAAATCACGTTTAAGGGATTTTTATTTGGTGACTAGATATAACTAAGAATATAGTGTCAACTTTGTCATCAGTTTTGAAACTGTGGCAAGATCAATAGCTGGAAGCAAGATTTGACAAACGGTCATTTTAAGGCTCATGGCCATGTTCTGCGACAGTGAGCGCATACATAACACACTTCAATTGAACTCCACTAGATAGAAAATAACGGCCACTCATGCAAAATTTCATGCATTTGTGCTGGAAAAATCTCATCCAGAAAAAGATATTTCCCGAAGATAAAGAGCAAACTGCTTTCACATAAGCTTGGGGAAGGGATATTGTGAAAATTTGAAGCTAGACAAAATAGAGAAAACAAGTGATTCACAAACTAGTTGATGATATATAATCTTGGAAACGGATAACCTTATAAACAAATGTGTGTGTATCATGGAATGAATCGTATCCAAATCCAAATGGTTGAGTAATTTGTGGAGGGGTCTTAAAAAAGAGAAACAAAAAATAAATGAATGAATGAGACTAGACCAGAAACAGGGTTGTGTGGTGTGTTCCATGTCTTATCGGTCGGTCAGAGATTTTGGCAGACAAACAAATGGGAGATTGGCATAGTGCTAGCTAGAGTTTCAGTAGTAATAGTGGATGCAGCAAAATTATGTGCCCGTGTAAGTCCAAATAAGTAATGGACACACACACACACGAGAAGCTAGAGATCAAAAGAGTTGATGATCATCACATGCATGGGGTGAGTGAGTAAGTGAGTTTCAAGAGAATGCAAGTAGTAGTGTGTCAAGTGTATGTATATGCACTATGCCCTGTGGCTCTGTGCACATGTATCAGTTTTATTGTTGCCTGCCTGACAAATTCATATGCACACGTGATAGAGAGTCTTCGCAGTAACTGCATCATCGTCACTAACAGTCAATTCATCAAAGTAGTTTTATGTGTGGACTCAAAATTAGGTTTTTGATTGATTTTTATTAATGTCCAAACACCATTTTTGGACTCATTTGAAAAGAAGAAATGATCTTTTTTTCTTTCTTTCTAATCTCATCACAGAATCTTTTTTATTTCCCCTATTGGTTGTTAGAATTTAATTTCTAAAATTTGAAATCTTGAAATTTGAAATTTCTTACCTGTAACCCTTTGGCTAAGGAGGAGCCAGGAAGCCCAATAAATTCTTACTATTTATGAGCAAACAATGAACAAAAAATACAAGCTGCGAGCCAGTTGGCAAGCAGAAGTGGTAGTTGTACCTACTTATCCATACTTGGCTTCGGTTTTGTCCTCTGATTTTGCGAAAGATTACAATAATAATCTAGAAGAGAATGTCAACATAACAATGAAATGGACAATTGAAACAAATTAACCAATTGTAAGTTGTATTAATGCATGACCAAAATTGCAAAGTGTGATTATTCCCTAATCCATAATCCAATGATAATGCAATTTAACTAAGGGTTGAATTAAAACTCCCCCAAAAAATATATTATCTCAAGCATTTGTTCTTAGCTTGGGATTTCAATTTTCAAGAGTCCACTCCACCATGCTGCCCCCATGCAATTACTACACATTGCCTTAGATGGTAATGGTATTGGCAATGCTGTCAATATTCATTCTGCAAAAAGAAAAGCAAGGAAGAAGAACTACTGAATGTACGGGCAATAGACCGACCCACACACCCTTTCACAAAAGCAAAATTGCAGGTCCATGTATGATTTTTTTGCTAATTTGACAAAAATTTGGAAAACAGTAGGACCTCGAATTTGGTTCGAATTTGGCTCCCATTATTTTCTTTTGTATATGGAAAAACCTTCTGTAATACAAAGAATTTGATTAGTGGCAGAGGCCAAGGGGCCATATATAGGAACCATTTCTAGTATACATTTGGTATGATAAGGGTCAAAAAGAACAAGATGCCACCTCACTATCAACCACACATTTATATATATTCATCTAATATCAATTAATAATAAATTTAGAAATAAAAAAGAGAAAAACGAGGGAAAGCAAAATGATTGAAAAACAAATCGAACGTGCACAAAAGAATGGAGGTGAAATTTGAATAATAGGCGTTGAAAAAATGACGTGAGTTTAAAACTCGTCAGCACCTAAATTTTACAGAACAAACAAGAAAAGCTGTATGTCACTTGCAAGAAACTGATTTATCTTTTTATTATCTTCATTGCCTTGCCAATTTAGATTGGAAACATTGAATCGAACGCATAAAACTCTAAGAATTTCCAGTTTTTACATAGAAATCATTTTGTATAATTAGATTAGAAATTTGAAAACTGAAAGATATTGTTGGAAATATTCTTTGAAACCTGACACACTTTCAATGTATCTTATTATGTTAATTTACAGCAAGCATGAGTTGGAAATTGGAATAATTAAGCAGCAAGTATTGTTGTGTGTGTAAATGACAATACAATACATGCATGGTAAGTAGGTAACAATAGAATGTATCCGTCACACAAAACACAAACTATGCAGCAGCAGACAACTGATAAAAGGTTAAAAACAAACTGAGATTTTTCATCAAGGAGGAAAAAAAAAAAGTAAAACATTTAAAACAGAATCAGTAATCACTTGTCTTATATATACACATGAAAGAGAGGAGAAGCACACACATTATAATGATGGTGATTAGTGTTAAAATAGAGCCATATAGTAGCATCCATTGCACCGGGATGCATTTGTTCGATGGACAACCTGTTTGGGTGAATGCCTGACAACTCAATGATATGCAACTTAGATTGGGTGCCATAAATTATTGTTTCAATTCAATTATATGAAAATCTAACAAGTACCAATCAAAATTAAGCATTATGGGATGACTTATATTAATCTCAAAAAATCTAAAACACAATCTAATCTATAAACACAAAGCCTACTAAAGAGTTTACTTGAACTTGAACACAAATAGAGTTAGAACATAGGAAGGGGAAAAAAATGATCCAATAATCAACAAATTATCATCATCAATAATTATCATAACCAAAAACAAATCCAAAATCCTTTACCACCCACAGACACAGAAACATAGAAAGAAAAAAATAAAAACTGATTATATGGGGCGGTAAAAAACAATTGGAACCATCACATCCCCCAGTTTCAATTGAAGATAAGGATTCAGACAGACATATCATCCAAAAAAATTCCACATTGAAACAAACACTAATGCAAGAAAATCAATCTTCTTCTACTACTTGTTCATTCTTCCTTCCTTGTTCTTCTAACTAATCAGTAGTTGCTCAGTCAACACAAAAACTGTCTAATCCAACAACATCATCCCAATTCTTCTCTTTGCACTAGTCTTCATTGATGATGATCATCATCATCTCTAAATAGAGAGTGAGTTGTACTGAAACACCCCAAGAGCAACTTTTTTTTTAGATAGCTGGAGTGATAGAGGCCCCCACTCATAATTTCCCTTCCAATTAAGCTCCCTCTTCTTGAATGCACAGTGTGGTACTAGTTTGAAGAAACCAAAAACATTTTTAGCCGCTTTTTGTGATTCTTTCATGAAATCTTGACACCTGTTGCTGCTGTGCAGAATTGCAAAGCAAAAACCCCACTCATTTCATGTATATATATAGCCCATTCACTTCTTCTATCTCTTCCATATTCATATCATCAAGTAAATTTTTTTCCAAATACTCTAAACACAACAAATTAATTCATTCAGTCTCTTCTGATCAGAGTTATTGTTCTTATTCTTCTTCTTGTGTTTATTATTTCCCAGAGTGAGTAATTATAAGAACCCTGAAGGATTACATATAGAGAGACCTGCTGAGAGTATGTGTAATTCAAAACCATCTTCTCCTTCTTCATATCTACCTCCTAATAAAAAAACTCTTCTCATGAGTAATAATAATCACAAAACCATGGATCTTCTTCCTGTCCGTAATTCTTCTGACTATGAACAAGATGATGCAGAACTTCATAGATTGCCAACTCCCACTGAGGTAATTAAAAGAGAATGATCAGATATATTCCTAGTACTTGATGATCATTACAAATGCATTTAGTTTTTTTGTACAGAAATTTCGTCATTTTGCTGAATTATGTTTTTGTGTTGTTTCAGGTTGTGGAAGAGATCAAAGCTATTGGAAAGATTTCAGGTCCAACAGCTTTAACTGGTCTACTTTTATATTCAAGAGCAATGATCTCCATGCTTTTCTTAGGCTATCTAGGTGAACTTGAACTGGCTGGAGGATCATTAGCAATTGGGTTTGCTAATATCACTGGTTATTCAGTCATTTCTGGTTTAGCCATGGGAATGGAACCCATTTGTGGTCAAGCATTTGGTGCCAAACAGAAGAAGATTTTAGGTTTAACTTCACAGAGAACAGTTCTGCTACTACTCACTACATCCATACCCATTTCATTCATGTGGGTTAACATGAAGAGGATTCTCTTATGGTGTGGACAAGATGAAGAGATCTCATCAGTGGCTCATGTCTTTATACTTTTCTCCATTCCTGACTTATTCTTTCTATCTCTTCTCCATCCTCTTAGAATCTATCTCAGAACTCAAAGCATCACATTACCAATATCTTTCTGTTCAGCCATCTCTGTTATCATCCATATCCCTCTGAATTATCTACTAGTCATTCATCTCAAGATGGGTATTGCAGGTGTTGCACTAGCCATGGTTTGGACTAATCTCAACCTTTTCATCTTATTGGCTGCCTTTATATTCTTCTCTGGTGTGTATAAAGATTCATGGGTTGCTCCTAGTATGGATTGTCTAAGAGGTTGGTCTTCATTACTTAGCTTAGCCATTCCAACTTGCATTTCAGTGTGTCTAGAATGGTGGTGGTATGAATTCATGATACTGCTATGTGGGTTACTAGTTAATCCCAAGGCCACCATTTCTTCCATGGGAATTCTAATTCAAACAACTTCTCTAGTTTATGTCTTTCCATCGGCTTTAAGTCTCGGAGTATCAACTCGGGTCGGGAATGAATTAGGTGCGAACCGACCCGGTAAAGCCCGTATCTCCATGATCGTATCTTTAGCTTGTGCAGTTGTATTAGGCCTCGGAGCCATGACATTTACAGTCCTGATGAGACACCAATGGGGAAGATTATTCACGAACGACGCCGAAATTCTTGAAATCACAGCAATGGCTTTGCCAATTGTCGGACTCTGCGAGCTTGGAAATTGTCCGCAAACAACCGGTTGCGGTGTTTTACGGGGAAGTGCAAGACCAAGTACTGGAGCAAATATAAACTTGAGCTCGTTCTATCTAATAGGAATGCCAGTTGCAATTGTCATGGGGTTTGTCATCAAGATGGGTTTTACAGGACTTTGGCTTGGATTGTTAGCAGCTCAAGGCTCATGTGCACTGCTAATGCTGTATGTTTTATTAACAACTGATTGGAGTGTCCAAGTACAAAGAGCAAAGGAATTAACATATGATTCATCTTCTACCAAAGAAGTTGTTAACAAAAAGGTGGTTAATTTGGAACAAGTTTTGTGTGTAACAGATGATGAGGATGATCAAGTGAAGCAGCAGCAGTCATCATCACTTGAAACAGACCCACTCATTTCTAGTACATCCATATTCAAATAATAATACATTTTTTTTTCTTTTTCTTTCTTGTTTTCACTTGAGATGGTGATGATGAGAAGATTATTGTGGAGAGGAAAAAAAAAGAAGAAAAAAAAATGTAATGTAGGGTGTAGATGAGAGGGAGGAGGAGGTGATCCATTAGGGAACATTTTTTTTTTTTCCACTTTCTGTTAATTTTGGGGTGTTAATGTTATTAATGTTTGAATATATAGAAAAAAGAGGATAAATTTTTTATCTTATTACAAGTTGGTGTACACTTTGCAGAAGAAGATGGATAGTAGAGACACTAGAGAGAGATCTTGGAAAAGGGTAAGCTGTCGGTTGTTTTAAGGCGAGTATAGGAAGTATCTCCTATCTTTTCCTTGGTGTTTCTTTTCTATTTAAAACTATACCAAAAGTTGCCTGAAAATTTAAAGCAAAAGAAAACTTTGCCGGAGAGTAAAAACTGCTGAAACTGAGGCCAGTAAATCTTGCATACCAAGTAAATATCTTCCGAGTAACATAAAGCATTTTGGGAGAATTTTCAAAAGACAGAGATGCTTATAATGTCCTTGTAGAATGTACTAAGCATGTAAAAAACAGTAGTACTATAGCAAAAGAATAACAATAATTATGGAGGTGGGCACAATTTCATCAAGTTATAGCAAACAGTATTAGTGGCAGAGGAGATGGAGAGGGGGGTGATGGAATAATTGGAAGGAGAAGGGGTTGGGTCCTTTGGGGGGGTAGGGTAGTATAGGGGTCCCCTGATTCGAATTGAAGAAACAAAAAAAATCCAGCTATAATTACTTCTGTCTGCTTCTAAGGATGACAAAAGTAGGGGGCACTCTCTCTTACCCCCTTACCACCCCACACTCAACACAGTCTTCTTCATGCTACAATTCCTCATATTGATATGCACATAACCACTGCTCATGCTTTGAAAATAACACATACCACCATCTCCAGCATCATATACTTTCTATCTCCATTCTTATCGTCTTTCACTATCCATCTCTCGGTGTAGACTACTGTATGAATTGCAACTTGCGGGTGGTGGTGCTTCTTTTTTCTTCCTTTGTGGGGTAATTATATAAATAAAAAATGGCAACAAAACTTTCCTTTAACACTTTATATGTAGGTTTAAATTATAGTAAGTAATCTTAAGTACACTTTTCTTTTTACTGTTTGTAACATTGACAGATTCAGATCATGCACACATGCATCTTATCATCATCATTATCATCGTCCTAAGGTCTGTCAGTTTAACAGGGGCACCCAACTAGTTAATTAATGTACTAGAATTTGGAGTAACTGGAGTTTATTCTTTCACATTAAAACCGAACTACCAAGTAAAGAGAATAGAGTTTGTGTACATGCATGATGATTATCATCTATCAGCATCAGTTTGCTGCTGCTGCTGCTGTTTTAGAACATCATTTCATTTCCAATTCTACACTGTAACATATAACTCATCCTATGTACTCTTACTACGTACTTACCCTTATCTTCCTTATCTCCAAAATTAATTAAGGACTCCCGAATATAAATCTCCCCTCTAAACCCAATAATTCAATGCATTATTATTATTATTATTATTATTATTTATTATTATTATTATTATTATTATTATGTTTTCCTCCCGACATCCCAAGAGGAGACCCCCAGTCCCCTAAAATAAGCAGCCCTGTAGCTAGAGTCCCTTTCTTTAGAAAACACACCACACCATAGTTGTCCCTACGAATGAACCAGTTCAGTTCAGCTCACACTTCAACTTGCTTCAGTATGGGGTTACAAACAAATTTTGCTTGTGAGAGAAATAATTTTTCTATTGTTTTTGAAGTCATTGTGTGATATCTCTCGAGTCCACCCAAATGGTTATTACCAAAAGAAAATGCTACATACATTCTTTAGAAATTAGATGAATCGACACGTGCTTGATGCAAAACTGTATAAAAACGGACCTCCTCCTTGTTGTGTGGCTGCTGCAGTATATTTTTTTATGTGTGTTTGAAATTTCAAAGACATGCTGCTAAAAGGGACCATAAAAATAAAATATCACGAACACCGCCCCATTAATTATCATCAGTTTCATTGGCTCTGAAGTGGAGGGACTGCATAAAACAACAAAACCTTAGCTTTTTGACAAAGAGGAGTAAAGTGTTAGGATTGAAGCTGTTGAACTCAATATTTTACTTGTAGAACTAAAAACATATATGGACATATGTTGTTAAACTTTTCTATATCAAGCAAAAGCACTTGTTTTATACTTCAAGAACTCTTGGTATAAAAGAAAAGGTTAATGGTGCTTGACAAGTGAATGAGTAAGCAGCTCTAGTGTAGTATTCAATGGTGGATATGTGTACTTGCATAGTGCCTTTACTTATTAGTTAGGTTAGGTTTCTCATCTCTTAAATGATAAATTTAATTCTCAGTGCATGCCATGGGTTAAGTACGCAGCAGCTATTGCTGCTAATATGTGTTTATTTCATATGTGTTTATTTCTTAATCAAAGTAGAGAAAAGGAGTACTTGCAAGATGAAAAGCTATTGCTAGAAGAAGAATGGCAGCATACATATATGGAAATGGCACTAAATTTCACAACTCACCTCATCTACTTGATTCCCTCCTCCCCTTTCGGCTCATTCTTTATTATATGTACTTGTACAAAAGATGTTTGAAGCTAAGACAAAAAAAGTGAAAGGAAAACATTCTTCTCTTGTTAATTACTATTATCAACATCAGTTCGATGATCAGATTCTTTTCTTCTTTTTTTCTTGAAACTTTTTATTATTTTTTCATCAAATTGCAAGTATATAAATTGTTTGGGTCTACCTCCCTAAGCTATGCTATTCCTTTGCAGTACGGGGGTTATTCGTATTTGACTTTACACTCCACCCAAGGTTGTCGCATCAAAGGACACACTGTATATGTTATTGTGGTTTGATCGTGCCACGGAGCAGCAGCAACGTACAAAGTTCTCCGGCAACATTTCCACCAACACATGTAGCAGCTAAGATCCGAGGTTCTACCTATTTGGGTATAGTACTACTACGAGTACATTAATAGAAGATAGGGGTTTGCTTTGTGAGGCACTTTTCTCTCAACTCTCTTCCACTATTGTCCCCTCTTTGACTACAGTTTGAGATTTCCCGGAACATGTTCAAAATGCAAACAATAGTAAAAATGATCTCACCAATTAAAAGGCTTCTGAATTTTGGTACAACCCGATTCTGGGTAGCATGCCATATTTTTGGTCTCAATAGAACATTTTGCTTTGCAATTAAAGTCATAGAGGTAGGCCTGGGTCACAGTCAAGATTTTTGTCACGGGTCATGGAGCATATTTCAAGTGACCATGATAGATTTCAGGTTTACAGGTTTAGGGCAAATTTTGAATCACTTGGGGCAATTCCTATGGGAATGATCTAATAAAATTATTTGGTAAGTTACATGGATAGGCAAAGTGAATTTTCAACTATGGTAAAATGAAGTTGACGGACGATGAAAAACCCGTGGGGAGAAAGTTGGAACGCGCGGCCGAAGTAGAACTGAAAGTGGTTAAAGCTCAGTCGTTGGCAAGTTAGCCACGACCACCGACAACTAATTTTCCAATGGTCACCAGAACGGGTACTTTCTCCTTTTCCACAACTCTTTTTCATCCAATCAAAATTTTCTCATTATCTCTACATTTTCAATCTCTTTTAATTTTCAACCATTAATCCTGATTTTGGTTCTTCTGAGGAAGATATGAAAATGAATGAAATCTTGTACTAAAAAGAGCAAGAAAGGTATCTAGAGATTTTGCGTCAAGTGGACAAAGATGCAATTGAGGATAGATGGCGGCAATTTTCTTATATTACAATTACATTCAGGAATGATATCAAAGCCTTTAGAACCACAAGATGTTATGACTAGAAGATGGAAGTGACAAGATCGACATTTTTACCACGACAAGCGTTTTCTGATGCAGATTTTTTGCGCCGATTCCGCATGGGCTGCAACTTGACTTAAAGGATTATTGCTGAGCTTTGTTAGGTACAACTTATTAGTAACCTGAACAAAAGGTCAATGCAGCCCTCTGAATATTATGTTATGGGGTACCGGTAGATTCCACAAATGAGTACATCCGTAAGGGAAAAACAATCGCATTTAGGTATCTCAAATTTTTTTGTGAAACAATACTCGAGCATTTTAATCAAACTTTCTTACGAAAACTTACCTCAGTTATATGTTGATAGAATCACTGCCCAAAACAAAAGTAGAGGTTTTCCAAGAATGCTAGGTAATCTAGATTGCACGTACTGGAAGTGAGATGCGTGTCCTGTTGAATGGGCATGTCAATATAAGGGTCACTATCCAAAACCAACTGCAGTACTTGAAGCTTCGTCTATTTATGATTGTTGGATTTGGCATGCTTTCTTTGGACTACCAGGTTCACAAAATTACATCAATGTTTTGCATAAATCACTATTGTTTGATGATCTTAAGATGTGTTGGCTCCATACTGTAATTTCACTATTAATGGTCATGACTACACTTAGGGGTATTGTTAGAGCATTGCTCGGTTGAACCCACGAGTTTTGCTATCTCAAGCTTGTTGTCAATGTTAGATGATCAAAACTATATCTTGATTTCTAGTCTACTAAGGCAAGTATCATACTAGGTTAGAATTTGGTAGTTGAGTATCATACATCACCCTCAAAGACTGAAGATCGACAAAGGCATATGGAGAACTTCTGTATCGGGTATGTGAAGACTGAACCGTTCTGTTTTACTCACTATCTTACTATTTATATATTTTTGAGACGATGTCGTATGACTTCTAGTAGATTTACAAAGAAGAAATTTCGAGTCAAGCTTATCTTGTTAAAAATCTCAAAATATGATTCTAAGCAAATATGTTCAACGGTTCTTAATAATATTAGTTTTGAACAATTGTGTGAATTAATTTGTGGATCATTTGAAAATTACTCGCGTAATCTCGCGAGAATGTTTCAAACATCATAAGAGAGAAATATTGAACTTTCTGATATTTTTACCCAGGGTAGGTTGGCGAACAATTTCGCAAATCATAGATATATGAGTTTCTGAAATACAAGAGGGTTAGCGAACCAGTTCGAAACCATTGGGGACTGTTCACGAACCGGTGTGAACTGAAATTTGAAAGTTGGTATTAAAGGCTAGCAGTTGACGAACCTGGTTCACGAACTGTGGTCAACTGAGTTCGGTAGTCTTGTAGGGTTGGCGAGCCCTATTCACGAACCGTTGCACTCTGAATTGTGAACAAGCCTAACGGTTCACGAACCATTGTACCAACTGTCCCAGTTTAAGTTTTTAGTATATGCTCAAAGACTTATTTTTAAAGTATTTAGCATTACCAGAACTCTCTCAAACACTTGTAAGACTTCATTGATCATTCAAACACTTATGTGTGTGTGTCATGATCAAAATGTTAGGTGTTTAAACGAACGTCAAATTGCTTTAGTACTTTGGCATACTTGCCAAACCGAACAATCATTATACACGGTTCTAGAACCGGATCCTAGTATATATATTATTTTATTGTATTTTCAAGATCTAAAAGTGTTTGCTTGATTCTCAAGTTATCTTAACTTGAATTCTCAGCAACACATGGTCTTTGAAAACTATAAATAGAGATGCTTTTTCAACTAGGAAATTCAATCCCTAACACTTTGTGTCCTAGTTGATTATAGAGTCGTCCTCTATAGACCTAGGTTTCCTCTGAGAAATATAATTAGGTCTACGACCAAAAGACTTCGCTTTGGAGATTCGTGAAGCCAGGTCCGACTATCTTTACCTTGATAGTTCGTGCATGTTGATCTTGCTTTTCTGTTATCGAGATTTCCGTAATCTCTTTCAAGAAAGATAAATAGTAATCACAAAGTTCTCTTCATCTCAGACTTTATGATTCCTCGAGATAGATATCTGAAAACTGATCTTAATTTATCGTTTGAAGATTGTTCTTGAGAGGTACTTAAGAATCCAGGATGTTTTTCGAGTGTCGTAAGTTCCAGATTTTTGAGGGTTGCTCGCTTTTTCTATTACAAACTGTTAGAGCATTGCTCGATCAAACTCACAAGTGTTGCTATATCAAGCTTTTTGTAAAATTTAGTTGTCAAAACTATATCTTGATTTCTAGTCTACAATTATTTAAGTTTCGGTCTAGAATAATGGAGTTGAGAAATAAACTAGTCATCATTTGCATTCTACCGTTTGAAGGCGAAGATCAACCGAAGCTCTTGGAGAACTTCATCAACAAAAGGTAAGTGAAGACTGAACCACCTATTTCTCAAGTTACATTCATTTTTTTTTTATCTTGGGACGATTGTAGCATAACTAATTAGACTAGCTTGCGTAGACAAGAATTTAGATCCGAGAACTAATTATTTAGTTTACGAATTTCTCGAAATATATGACTAACCTTAATGAACATTTGTTCATACTTGATCAAATTCGGTGGAGAACAATTTATTGTTCGGAACCAAATCATGATTCAAGTTTATCATTCGAAAATAGCCTGGAACGGTGAAAAGTGTCATTGATATTATTCAGGATTATTTCGAATCGACTTAGAGAAATATAGAACTATTATATTCGGAATTTTTCTGAAGCCGTATTACATGTATTCGTACACGTAGTGGAGTATTTATTTATTTTTTTTGCTAAGTCACAATTTTTATTATTGAGAATGGCCAAAAGTTCTTACAAGAATGAAAGAGAAAAAGAAAGCAATGAGAATATATGATTTCCTGCAACATTCTGCAAGCATTCACCCATCTGGTATGAATAAACCAAGGTATATTACCTTTCTTAAAATCTTCAACAACAGCCTTGGAGTCTGAACATATGATAATTTTCTGACAAGCTAATTTTACTGCCCATTCAATTGCTCATACCACAACCATGACTTCTGCAATGTAGTTGGTAGCTATTCCAATACCACCTGAAATTGTCCCCAACACACAACAAGTATGATCCCTTGCAATAATTCCAAAACCTGCATTGCCTGGATTTCCAAATGCTGATCCATCACAACAAAACATTATGTAACCTTCTGCTGGTGCAAACCATTGGCATTCTACAATTGAACTGTACTTTGTATATCTATTTCTGATATTGAAGAAGTTAAGAATATCTGTATCATAGACTTGGTTCCATTTTGTTCCCTTCATTCTATAACTACCTTCAAACACTAGGTTCACAATTCTACGTTTGAAATGAGACATATTTGGTTGAAAGTTTTCAAACATGGCCTTATTTTTCTAAAACCAAAGTTCTCTAATAGTGAAATATGCAGTTGTAGCCCAGATTTCTTGTATGATGGAACTTTTATGCTTAGCAGCTATAAAAATATCATCAAAGGAGGAAGGAATTTTAAAGCTGAAAATATTACCTAGCCATTCCCATATATTTGTACTGAACTGACAGTTCCATAGAATGTGCTCCATGCTGTCTTGATGATTTTTGCAAATATAGCATCTTGAAGCTATGGAATAACCTTGACTCATCTTCTTGATATCATCCACATAAACACCTTATTTAATTTTCCAAATGTTACTTGAAATAGTGGGGTGTAAGAACCTCTTCCAAATTTTTGTTGGCCACTGAACTGAAGGTTCCTTGTCTCTTATTATATTAACTGCAGAAGAAGCAGAAAAAATCCCCTTCAGATCTCCACACCACACAATGATATCAGCTCCTCCACTCACTACAGGCGACAAAGTAGGCAAATCATCTTGTATTTCTTCTGGAATCTTCCACATTTGATGAGATAATAATGCTCCAACTTTCATATTCAAATTAGCCTTCACATATTCTGTATACCCTATTATTTCAATTAAAGGCTGATCACCTATCCACACATCAAACCATACAGAAATATTGTCACCATTACCAATATTCCACCTAATATCATTCCTCAAATGTTTCCAAGCCCACTTCAAACCAGACCATACTGATGAGAACTTCCATTTGTTGCACCATTGACCATTTTCGTCTTTATACTTAGCTGCAAAGAAGTTAGCCCACTCTTCACCGGAGTTATGCATCTTCTACATTATCTTCATGAACAATGCTTGATTAAGAACTTAAAGTCTTCTTATGCCAAGACCTCCTTCATTGATAGGAGTACAGACTTCTTTCCATGCTAATATATCATATTTCCTTCTTTCACCATCCCCTGACCATAAAAAATTCCTCATAATCCTTTCACAGATTTTGATGATTGTTTTTGGCCATTTATATATTGCCATAGAATATACTGGATAACTAGACAACACTGACTTGATTAGTATCAGTCTGTCATGAAAAGACAATAACTTTCCTTTCCATCTAGCTAATGTTGTCTGCATCATTTCAACTACTGTCCATAAAATTAATGATTCACTCTTCCTGGCATTAGAATAATATCCAAGTACTTGTGTAGAAAAGATGTAAAACCCATATGCAATAGAGTAGATACTTGTTGTTTTCTCTCTGGAGTGCAACCATCTACAAAGCATTTGCTTTTACTTTTATTTATGATCTGACCAGAACTATCTTGATATTGTTTAAAAAAATGAAGAAGATTATTTAAACACCTTTTAGAACCATTTGTGAATATGAAAACATCATCAGCAAACATCAAGTGAGTAGGGTGAATACCTTTTCTGTTTACCATTGGATGTAATTTTCTAGAGTGAACCAATTGAGTTATTCCTCTGCTTAACACTCCTTCCATTAGAATAAATTGAATGGAAGATAATGGATCTCCTTGTTTTAATCCTCTTCATGTTGAAAAGAAACCTCTTGGTCCTCCATTGACCATTACTGACACTCTTGCAGACTCAAATAGTATTTGAAATTGGCACCAAGCAGGAGAAAAACCTAACTGTTGAAGAACTTTAAATAGAAAAGACCAACTCACAGAATCATATTCTTGGGATATGTCCATCTTTAAACCAACATTACCTCCCCTTCTTTTAGTTTTCATTTCATTCACAAGTTCTGAAACTAGAAGGATTTGCTCATGGATACTTCTTCCTGTAACACATGCAACTTGTTATGGAGATATGAGCTTTGTAATTAAAGTTCCCATTCTAGATGTAATGATTTTAATGAAAAATTTAAAACTTACATTGCTTAATCCTATAGGTCTGAATTGACTATGCTTTTTGGCTCCTTGTGTTTTAGGTAGAAGAACTAAAAAATCTGAATTAAGACCCTTTGGAATAAATTTCCTTCTCCAACAAAACTGAACAACACTGACAAAATCTTGTTGAATAATACTCCAACATTTTCTATAAAACATACCTGAGAAACCATCAGGCCGAGGAGCACTTTCTGCATCTATGTCAAAAATTGCTTGTTGAATTTCATATGTTGTTGGTAATGCTTCCATCATTTGTTGATCTTCTTCTGTAATAAGTTGAGGTATCACTGAAAGAATAGAATCATCTATAATTTTTTCTTGATGCTGAAATTTCTTCTCAAAAAAATCGAAAAGTACATTTTTAATTTTCTCTGATCAACTACCATATTTCCATTTTCATTTTCCACTTTAGTAATGATATTTTGAGACTGCCTAACTTTTATATTAGTATGAAAAAATTGAGTATCAGCTGAACCTTCTTTAACCTATTTGACTCTTGATTTTTGCCTCATCATTGTGTTATAGTGAACTTCTCTTGAATTATATTCATTTTGTGCCTTCACCAAATCACCTAATGCAGTAACATTCTGTGGATCACTATATAAAATAATCATTTTGATTCTTACATCTTATTCTGCTTCCTTAATTTTTGTTTGTACATCTCCAAAAACATTCCAGTTCCAGTCCTTCAATACTTGTTTTAATCTTTTTAGCTTCTGCATATAAACAAAAGCTGAATCACCAGGCATCTGTAATGCCCAATTTTCTGCAACTAAATTCATAAAATCTGAATGTTCAAGCCACATTTTTTGAAATCTAAAGGGAACATTTCTTGGTTGAGGAATATTGACACACCCTCCAAGTAATGGTGAATGATCTGACACAACCCTCAATCCAACTTTATACCCCCAATTTGGAAATTTCTCCAACCATTCCATGTAATAAAGGGCTCTATCAAGATGACATAAAATTCTCCTATCTCCATATTGGCAATTAGACCAAGAAAAATCCAAACCATTTTTTGGAGCTTGTAGTAACTGACACTGATCCAAACATTCATTAAAGTCCAGCATTGATCTTCTAGAAGGAGCTCTACCAACCACTTTTTCTTCAACTGACAAAATTGCATTGAAATCACCTAATACAATCCAAGGCTTTTTAAATTCACTAATCATTTACATTTCAGACCATAAAAATCTTCTTTGTACTACATTAACACTAGCATGAACTCCAAAAATCATGACTTCACCAACTGCCACTATTATCATTTGACTTGTAATAGAAACCACTAAAGGAGTTGAAATTGATCTACTCCAAAATAACCAGATATTTCCCTTATGAGAAGAAGTAGTATTGTGAATTTCCATTGACTGCATCCCAGGAAGATTTTTGTTGCTAAGAATGAGAAAAAAATTTTAATTAAAGTTCTAAGTTTTTGTTGGGCCCTATCTCTTCTAAGACCCCTAAGATTCCAAAAGATAATCTTCATGTTGGAGTAATGGGGATGTTTGGTACCCCTTTACCAACATTTTTCCTAAAATTATATTTATTTGTAACCTTTTTAGTAGTATCTGCAATGTGTTTGTCAGCTACTACACTTGGACATGTGTTCTGCTTTGTATAAGCTCCTCCCTTTTTTGTGGAAGAACTATAAGCAATTGAAGACCAAGTGGTAAAAGCAACAGGTTCTGTAGTTACCTTTCCTGAGCCAGAATCCACAAATTTAACTTCACTTCTTTCTAAAGTATCAACCTCTGCCATTTGAATGAGCTGATTTGGATCCAAAGCTGCCACTATTTCTTCTTCAACAATATCATCATCCTCCTTTTATTGTTGTGACAAAGTGCTAAATCTTCCACCCACCAGAGGAATGGATTCTGGGGTTTTCATCAACTTTTGAGAAATAGTAATATTACTAATTATTGAATCCCCCTCAACTGATTGATTATTAGGTGGAACAACTTGAACTACTTCTTTAGTGACCTGATTTTCAACTTCAGACCTGTCACATATATCAAAAGGAACATTATTGACTTCAGGTACTTGTCTAACATTAATTTGTGGAGGATTTTTATCATTTGATTGCTGCTTGTTCTTCTCCACTCTGTATTCAGAAATTAGGTGCCCTATAATTCTGCAAGAACTGCAAAACTTTGGACAATCTGGAATTAGTGTCTTGAAAGAAACTCCCATACTTAGTATTTATCCATATTTTGTTAGGAATGGATTGATTAAAATCAATTTCAACAAGCACATTTGTATAATATCCAACTTCACATTTATCAGTAGTTGCATCAATTTTCAATGGAGTACCTATTTCACTACAAATAGCAAATAAGATCTTCTCCTTCCAGAATTCCAAACCTAAACCAAACAGTCTTACCCACACCAGAGCCTTAGATATTCTCTTATAAGAAGGACGAAAGCTGGAAATCCAATTTATGATTCTTAATACCTGATTTTGAACTTCCCACAATCCTGCTTTAATATATTGACGATCAACCTCATTATCAATCTTAATTGTAAAAGAAAAAAACTTTTCCCATTGGAATGAGTTTACAATCTCCTACCAATTTCCACTGATTTCTGAGTATAACAGCAGCATCCACAAATTTAATCTTCTGTAGTTATAATCTTCCTATTAATGAAAATTTCCATGGATTTAAAACTTCTTCAAACAGATTATCAGGTAAAGTAATAGATGGAACTTTTTTAACAACTTCAGACATATTGATGTTAGATTTAGGACAATTATCCATCAAATAAACCACGTATCAAACCACCTAATCATCAGTAATCATTTAGATTGTATAATTTGAAGGAATTAAAGAACAAATCACCTAAATTCAAGAAAACGAGAGCGCTGAAAACGAGATCCGTATAGAAAAATTCTCTGAGTCAGTCGTTGATTCACGACCTAGACTTGGTTTGTAAAGATACTGTTAAACCTACTTTTCTAAGAGTACCTAATCTAGGATTGGAACTGTGTGCCCCCCACGTAGCGGAGTAGCTATATATCGACTTTCAGATTTGTGTGATATGCATACTAGTATGTACATCATGGGAAAATATGTTTGTTTCGTGATCCGGATAGCTATGTATATTCTTATACAAACTGTTAGAGCATTGCTCGGTCGAACTCTCAAGCGTTGTTATCTCAAGCTTATTTGTCAAGTTTATTTGCAAAAACTATAAGTCTTGATTTCTAGTCTACTTATATCTATGACTCGGATTAGGATGAAATGTGTAGTTGAGCTTTAGACTTCACGACTCTCATCGATTGAAGACGAAGAGCTACTAAGGGGAGCTTGTGGAACTTCATCAACAAAATGTATGTGGAGACTTGAACTCATCTGTCACTCAAAATTCTATTTCTATTCTATCTCCTATCGAGACAAAAGTCGTATAGATTTATAGACTTTATTTTATACACATTTGATATTTCGAGCTGAGTTTAACTCGCTTACATATTTCTCGAAATATGTGTTGGTAAGCTTTCGCTTTAACCAATTTCATCTTTGTTCTTGACAAAAATTAAAAGATGATCATGTGAAAATCGCCTGGTAACATCTTACATGATTTGTGTGAGACAGTCAATTAATGTAGACTCGGAATGTTTCTATTGATCTATTGATCACTTGAAAATTTCTTTGAAGTTAATAGTTTGTGTGAGATAGCTATTCCCGTCTTCCAAGAATGTTTCAATGATTAATATGGAGTTTATAATGATTAACCATTGATTGGATATAACACAGTATGTGTACTTGTATGCTAACTGTTTCAAGTTATTCAAAGTCCGGGAACCATAGTATGCATATCCGTATGCGTACTGGTTTTATAGTTGAAATCCGGGAACTTAGTATGCATATCATATGCGTACCGGCTTAACAATTCAAATTCGGGAATTCAACTGAGGTTGGCCATGTACGACAGTATGCGTACCCATTCGCATACTGGCGAACCCAGACCAAGTCCGTAACTCTAGGTATGCGTACCCGTTTGCATACTTGAGTTGGTTAAGTTGTAAAATCGGTTTGTTCAGGAACAAATACATTTATATAATAAGGAATGCAACCTTTTGCAAACTATGGCTATAATGTTCATGAATTGATTCGAGTGAATCAAAATCGATTTTGCTTCAATTGTGTCTTGTATACTTCTATGAGAATATAAACAATTGAACAACTCCATAACTTATTTCATTTGAGTCATTTGAACTAGTTGTGATTAAGATGAACAAGGTTTATATGAAAGTGTTGATATGGCTAACTTCGGTTAACTATTGTTGATCCAACCATGTTCACATGTTTACGTACGGTTACTTATACCTAAATGAAGTCACATTTCATTTGTGTATAACAAGCTAAGTTCGATCTAACGGTTGAAATTAGCTTGACTCTAATCAGGTTTTCATATAACGCTGAATATTGAATGCTTTGTTACCTATGTAGCATTGATTGCAAACCCTGATTTGAATATTATATAAGGGAGAACTCTAGCAACTGGGAAACCCAATCCCCACACCTCTTGTGTGATACTAGTTGCGACTAGAGTCGATTCTCCTTTAACCTAGGTTTTTCTTGAAACCATTATATGTTTACGACTTAAAGACTTCATCGGGATTCTAAAGCCAGACCCATCTATTTTCTCTATAGTTGCGTGTTCTGAACTTACCTTGTTCTATCGTGTTGAGTACTATATTTTCTAAGATTTTCTCGAGATTTAATCTCCGATAGGTAAGATAAAAACTAGTTATAGACATGTTCATCTCATCGTTTGTGATTCCACAATATCTTGTTTCTCTTCCATATGATTAAGATTATTGTGCGATGATTGATATTATTAGGCTTTTCTTCGGGATAATAAGACCGGTGTATCAACTAGTTCATGTTCACCTTGATTTATTAAAAGACGGAACAAAACTCATAGGTATTTCTGTGGGAGACAACTTTATCTATTCAATAGACTTTTCTGCGTGAGACAGATTTTTTTATCAAGTCTTCGAACTTTGGGTCGTAGAAACTCTTAGTTGTGGGTGAGATCAGCTAAGGGAATCAAGTGCGCAGAATCCGGCGTGGTTCAATAAATGTACCACGAGTCTTCGATGGTTCAAATTACTCGTGGTGAAAAATTGCTATGCGTGCCTATCTTCAAGCGCGTGATTTTCAAACATGGGTTCGTGTAGTTAATGGTTATGATCTTCCAGTTGTTACAGAAGGCGATGTAACTGTTCCAAAGGATATAGGTAGATATGAGCCTGATGAAATCCTTGCTGCGAAGCCAAATTCTGACGGATTAAATGCTATCATACATGCCATTACCACAGATCTTCATCGCCATGTGACTACGTGCACTAAGTCTAAAGATGCTTGGGATATCTTAGAAACTGTATTCAAAGGAAATTACTATGAGAAAGAAGCTAGGCCTTAAAACCTAAATTCTGATTCGGAAAACCTTCTTATGGATGATGAAGATTCGTTTGATGATTTTAATCACAAAGTGTCTGAAATTGTTAATGCATCTTTTGCATTGGGTAAGACTATTCCTGGAAAGGACATTATGATGAAAATTCTCATATCGTTACCATCCAAATACTATTCTAAGAAGCACGCCATCGTTGAAGAAAATAACCTTGAAACACTTTCCAGGAACTCACTCATTGGAAAGTTGAGAGTTCTTGATCATCATCAGAATACAGTCAGAACATCCGCGTTCAATGTTGTGACCAACTCAAGTAGTCCTTCTTGCTTGTCTTGGGCTAATGAATGTTGTCAAATCATATTGATCCTGACAGGTCATTGATTTTACAAAAGATCAAGGAAATTGTGAGAAGAAGCAAAATATCTGAGGGACATCCTTTTCTCTCTAATGCTTCAGATGATTCAATACAAATAATATCAATTCAGTTGGTCAATCTGCATACTTCCAAATCACACCAGAAACTTCTTCCAACTCAAATTATGATTTAGAATGCGAGTCTGACACTGAGATTTTTAAATTCTTAGATAAAAATGAAGAAATTCACCAAGAAATTCTTCAACTAAATATAAATTTGAAGAAACTTGAATCATCACTTTAGATGAAAAATCTTGAGATTGACTATCTTAATGATGAATTCACCAGAACCCTATCTTTAAAAGAAAAAGAAAGTGTGACCTGCAAAGGTTATATGGAAGTGCTGACAAGATTTCAACAATGTTATTCAGTCATAAGTATTTTGGAAACACAAATGGTTTAGGGTTCAAAAGCAAGACTGTGAGCACAAATAATTCCTTTGTTCCGGCTGGTTATGGAACTGTGGATATTAAAAGTTGTGATAAACATGAGTCAAATCTGCAAAACGAAAATTCATCTCTGAAGTGTATGTTTTGTGGAAGTACAAGTCATGTTCAAAGTAAGTTTTGGAAATTCAAGAGAAACAACAAGCGAATTTCCAAGCTTCAAAATGGCATGCAAAAGGATGAATATGGTTTTAGGTAATCAACAGGAAACTCCTGAAGACAAGAAGAAGTCTAAGAGAACCAGAGTCAGACGAGGTAAGAAAGTTGTTTATACGACAAACCTTGATAAGTCACCAGATGACACAAGATGTGAGCATTCTTCTCACTTCATCACTATTTAACTATAGTGATGTTTGCATCCTCATTATTAACTTGAGAATATGAGGATTACATCAAGGTTGCTCAAGTCATATATAGTTGTTAATTTATTATCCTTGGGAGTTTAAGTTTATTCAAGTTAAGATTTGCAAAATAATGGATCTTGAACCATAAAGACTTTGTCAAAGTTTTTGTTTAAGGTTTACTTATCCGGTATGCTATTTATATTCATTTGTGATCAAAATGCCCTTCACTCTTTTCTCATTGAAAGATACAGTTTCATGGTTCCTATTAACCACAAAAATGGATGCAGTAGAAGCAGTTATTGCTTATCTTTGTGAAGGGATCCAATCTTATACTAATATAAAGAAAAGAGGTCTTTTTGGTGTTTGTAACCAAAAATTTCAATCGACAGTGATATTACACGTATACCCTCCCGTGTTTTCGTGGTAATGTAAAATCAACGTAAATATTTAGAAATTCAGGTACATATTCGACTTCAATCTTCTTACCCGTGTTTTTGTTTCGTCTCCAACTTAATTATGAAGCTCTGAGGTGAAAAATCAGCGAGGAGACGGAGAAAACCACCACCACCATCCCCATTGAAAAAGCGGGGGTACAACAACCACACCCAATATTTCGATTAGCAATCTGTATGGACTAACTTCAAGAGAATCAACTAGACTCAATCTTAATAAAGTATATCAAAGAGTTTTAATATCTCTTTTTCACAATGTAATCAGCAAATCGAACAGATAGAAATCCGTGAGCCTGATTATTACGTGAAATAACTTGAAAGGTACCAAAGACCAATGTTCAAGTGTCAATCAATATAAATCAACAACCAAAGGTTGGATATTCTAATTGATTGATCTTAACGCACAACCTGTGATATTTCAATAATATAACAAAATATAATGTGGAAAAGAAATAACACAGACACCAGAATTTTGTTAACGAGGAAACCGCAAATGAAGAAAAACCCTGGGACCTAGTCCATATTGAATACACATTGTATTAGGACGCTACAAAACTAACCTACTACAAACTAACTTCGGTCTGGACTGTAGTTGAACCCCAATCAATCTCACACTGATCCAAGGTACAGTTGCGCTTCTTACGTCTCAGATCCCAGCAGGATACTACGCACTTGATTCCCTTAGCTGATCTCACCCACAACTAAGAGTTGCTACGACCCAAAGTCGAAGACTTTAATAAACAAATCTGTATCACACAGAAAAGTCTAAGATAATATATAAATGGAAAATTTCTTGTTTGGTCCTAAGCCCATAAGTTTATTTATAGCAGGGTCCAACTAGATTTTACTCTTATTCTAAGGTCCAAAGTTATTTGAAAACATGGAAATGACTAATATACCCCACTGTTTAAGTACGTGTGAAATAACATACTACCATAGATTTGAGTACATAACTGATACACTGTTTACAAATTTGAGTACATATCTGCTACACTGTTTACAAATTTGAGTACATATCTGCCACACTGCTTACAAATATGAGTACACATCTGCTACACTACTTAGGAATCTGAGTACTCCTCAATTCACTTTACTTTATTGCAGCACCAGCACCTCTGCAGTCAACCAGTCACCACTGCCTTCAGCTCCATCTTCTCAGTAATCTTCTATCTTGCTGCATCACAATATTCTTAGCTTAAACCACAACTGCAACAGCTACATCAACACCATTGTCATTTCAATTCTACTGCAACACAGACTATCAAATGCAAGTAAAACATCGTTATCATATAGGCATCTAAAAGATGATTAATTTATCTCGCAATAACTCATGTCATTTTTGTGTCCGTCCTATGCAATCTCTAATTAAGATTCATTTAAGTGCTTTGATATGCACCAAATTTATGCCTATAATTATGAACACAATAGAATATGATTTCTAAACCTACAATATTACAAATTTTTCTAAATGCGAGCAAAGTTTTTTGTACATGGAATGTCGTCTGATGGCGGATATTACCCTTTGTATTTGTATTCATCATTCACATCTGAGAATGATGGTCTGCTAAGTCGAAAATAATCGCATCTAAATCAGAACCCAAACCACATTTTCCTTAGTGTGAATCACCTCAAACATGACCTAGCATCATGCAACTTGGGGAACTCGTTCAAGTTGGTATATGATGTGTAATTCTTAAACATATGCCGAGAAATATCTAGTCAAACAGAAAAATTATTGTTAAGCTCCAATAGAAAGGCAGTACATTCCGAGAAATCCTATTGCATCGGGATCGATATCCTAAATTAGCTAGAAGCAAGAAAATCAAACTGCAAAATAAAATACCCATAAGAACAAATCAAGGTAAAATATCGTTATTCAAAGTGGATTCCAATAGGAAATCAAGTAAATGAGAACAAAGTAATGTTAAGACCTGAAAATTGTCCCGCATTCCTTAACTGACCTGATATTGCGAGAACTTTGCACATTCAGACTGAAATTTCTCATATAATGCCTCTAGTAGCTCAGAACTAATTTGCTCATCCAAGGAAATCAAAATTAGGGTTTTGAACGAAACTTCAAAATTTCAAATTTGGTTCTTTGAAAATTAACAAATCTAGGGTTACCTGGTATCCCTGTAAAGACTCATTTTGTAAGTCTATCGAACTCATTTTTTAAAGAAGTAAATAAAAACGAAGAATCAAAGTTAATACGCACCTGATCAGGTAGAGAAAAACTTAACTGAATGTCAAGAAGAAGTGATGAATCCGTAAAATCTAACTGAATCAAAGCACATATTTCAGTATTCCATATATGTACTCCTGGATCAAACCAAAAAAATAAGAAAAAATCTATAAATTCATAGTAAACACAAAAATAAACAGTACGTATATATGTACTGATGGTTAATACACAAAAGAAAACTGAAAAACAAACCAAAAACCATAAAAATATCAGATCTACTAATGAAATAAACATAAAACATGATTTTTTATTTAGATATGAACTTGTTTCATAAAAAATCCACCAGTATATCATATACGTACCGATGATTGATACACAAAAGCAACTCAAAAGCATATAAAAAACAACAAAAATGAAACTAAAATCATCTGCATGTGAAAACCAAGTAATGAATCCATAAAAAACAGAATCGAAACACTTTTTTTTTCCAGTATTCCATATATATACTTCTAGATCGAAGAAGAAAAATATCCAAAACTACAAAATAACAAAATTAAAGCATAATTTTTCAGTACATCATATATGCACTGCTGATTCATAATCTAAAATTTAGCTGCATGTGAAAAACAAGTAACGAATCTATGAAAAAATAGAATCGAAACACTTTTATTTGAGTATTCCATATATGTACTTCTGGATCAAACAAGAAAAATCTCCAAAACTATAAAAAACAACAAGATTAGAGCAGTATATTTCAGTATACCAAATATGTATTGTTGATTCATAGTCTAAAAATCAGCAGCACGTGAAAACAAGAGACGCATCATGAGATCGAACTACCAAAACCGCAAAAAGAAAGTGAAAACATCATGAAATCGATCGAATTTTCATGATTCAGTTGAGAAACAAAACAAAAAAAAAAAGAAAAACTAGAGAAAAATTAAATAACATACCTGTAAAATCACTAAACATCTTCACAAACCCTAGGTTTAAACTTCATAAGCGGCAGCAGCAGAGAAGAGGAGATGGAGAGAGAGAGAGAGAAAACGCATCTGAGAAGAAAAAGAAAATTGAGGAAAGTTGTTTTTATTTCTGTTATATATAGTGAAGGCTATTTTGGGAATTCTTAAAATGCACGTAATAGGTTACACACGTGTGCAGGACCTGGGCTTAAAAAATTGGGTCCATTTTTCTCTTTTCTTTTAATTATGGACCTCCGGTTACTGGGCTTTAGTGGGTGGACCTGCCACTAACTAAGAACACTATAATAGGATCTATAGGTAATTCCTACTATATAAATATGTCTCTCACAGAAATACCTACAAGATTTATTCCGTCTTTTGATAAATCAAGATGAACAGGAACCAATTGATAACCCGGACTTATATTCCCGAAGAACAGCCTAGTATTATCAATCACCTCACAATAATCTTAATCGATGCGGCGAAAGAAGATATTGTGGAATCACAAACGATGAGACGAAGATGTTTGTGACTACTTTTATATCTTACCTATCGGAGATAACAATCTCAATCCAATCGTTACGATTGTACTCAACACGATAGAATTAGCAAGATTAGATCACACAACTACAAGAAAGTAGTATCGGTCTGGCTTCACAATCCCAATGAAGTCTTCAAGTCGTTAACCTAGAGGGTCTCGAGAAGAAGCCTAAGGTTAAAGGAGAATCCACTCTAGATTATACAGCTAATATCACACAGGAGATGTGGGTATTAGGTTTCCCAGTTGCTAGAGTTCTCCCTTATATAGTCTTTCAAATCAGGGTTTGCAATCAATGTTAGCTTAGTAACAAAGCATTCAATATTCACCGTTAGATGAAAACCTGATTAGATTCAAGCTAATATCTTTTAACCGTTGGATCGAAAACTTAGCTTGTTACACAAAAATGAAATGTATGCTTTTAGGTTTGTGTAACCGTACCCAAACATGTACATTTGTCGGTTCAACAGTAGTTAACCAAATGGTTAGCCATATGAGAACTTTCATATCAACCATATTCTTCTTCACCATAACTAGTTCAAATGACTCAAATGAACTAGTTAGAGAGTTGTTCAATTGTATAAATATTAATAACTATACAAGACACAATCGAAGCAAAAACGATTTGATTCACTCGAATCATTCATGAACTTTATAGACACAGTTTTCAAATTGCATTCCTTAGTAAATATAAATATAAATTCATAAATAATCGTCTTTAAATATAACCAACTCAAGTACGCGGACTTAGTTCGCGGACATAAGTTCCCAGAAGGAGTTCACAAACTCTAACAGATATTCTCGGGATGAGAACCTCCGCCAGTTCCCGGACTGAGTTCACAGCTCTTGTTCCGGTTTTCTTGATCAACAAAGTACGCATACTTCGGTTCAAGGAATAAGGACTTATACATATATGTATTGCCACACAATGCTTATATCCAACAATGGTTATATAATCTAAACTCTCATTTCAATCATTGAAACATTCTAAAAGGATGTTATATAGTTGTTATTCACAAACCGTTTTTCGTCAAAGTGATTGAAACATAACATGACTTTCTTCACTAGGTAAAGATGAACTTAGCCAAAGAGAAAGCTTACCAACACATATTTCGAGAAATAGATAAGTGAGATAAACTCCGCTCGAAATAGCAAATGTGTATAATCAAAGTCTATATAGCAAAACGACTTATGTCTCAAGATAGGAGATAGAGTAGATAGACTTTTGAGTGATAGATAAGTTCAAGTCTCCACATAACTTTTAGTCGATGAAGTTCCACCATTTCTTTGAGTAGTTCTTCGTCTTGTATGATGATCGCCATGGAGTTCTTGAGCTGAACTACACTTTCTATCCTAGTCCGGGACTTAGATATAGTAGAATAGAAATCAAGACTTATAGTTTTGATCACTAACATTGAAAAACATGCTTGAGATTGCAACGCATGCGAGTTCGACCGAGCAGTGCTCTAACAATCTCCCCCTTTATCAATTTTAGTGACAAAACTATCAATACATATGGATTACAAAAATAAATGAATAAACTTTTGTATCTCCTATTCCACATGCCTAATCTTCAACATTACTCGAAATCTTCATCACTTCCAAGTACTCTAATGATCCCAAAGGTTGTAAATTCAGCATCATCGTTGTTGAAAATCCATAGCTATAACAATGAGAAAACAAATATTCCCAATCATTGTTATATAGTGTCATATATTATTATACAGCATCAAAGTTCAATTGTATCACAACTTAGACAATAATACTATGGTGATATGTATCACTCCACCTTAGTCAATACTCCATCTCACATGGAAACCACTCCCCCTTACAAATGATCTGAAAACCATATGTATTTGTAGTGTGAACTACATATTAATTCTCCCCATTTTTGTCAATAAAATTGGCAAAGGTACGAAAACGGGATCCTAATGAAATTTCCAAAAGAGGCATTTCATGACCAAAAGAAAGCACATATCAACTTGTTTATATAAAATCATAAAGCCAAAGCTAAATGCTTTCATCAAGGAGTTCATAAAGATACAAGATAACTCCTATAATATTCCATAGCCGCACTCCCCACAAAGATTTGGAAATTAAGCACAAGTTCAATTAAGAACTCTCCCCCATAATATGTCATTCCCGAAAGAACGACAAGAGCGACCTTAATTTCAAAAGAAAAGAAGGATTTCCTTGGACATAACAAATCACATACGAATATGAATGTGAATCCAAAAATACTCAATTAGATTAATCAAAAGAGAACCCATAATTAATCTTATCGGAAATGTACAACCAAATTAACCACAAAAAGTGATGAATTTAATTGATAATTCTCGACATGAGAGAACTTACGGAGCCTCACAGTATAACATAAAAATATGGATCAGGGAAGATCAATACTACGGAATATACAAGGATTCATTCTATTTTCCATCACTATTCGCACAATGACATACAATAGACATAATCCTTGTCAACAAAAGATTTTAACCTATCTTCCATCAATAAATGACATAATAGGCTTAACTTTTGTGTTTGTCAAAAGTTCATTCATTCTTTTATCAATACATGCATATCGACTTACGAAGGACTTAACTTTTGACAAGGTATGGGACAATCATAGTTCACGGACACAAACACACATATCCCATAACAAATTGCAATATATAAAACCATAAAGATTAATACTGCAAAAATCATCTTCCAAATAATTTTAGAATTTAAACAAATAAATCTAAAAACATGAAGATGAAAACGTTGGACATAGCTATGTGTAATCACAATAATGGCTATTCCAAACTCTAGTTATTCTTTTAAACAAAACAAGAAAAGAAAATTCTCATCCGAAGATTTACTAGATGTTAAGACCTTTGAATAATTCTTTATCGTCCCCGAAGTCCTTGTCGCCAACATCCATTGGGACATAAGGTTCATGAAGATATGAGTTAATATCAACAAACCTTCTTGACTGATGTCGAACCAGGGCCTTCTGAATCTCATGAGTCTTAAACACAAAAGCCTTTATTTGTTGAATCTGTTTTTGCATCTCCTTCTGAGAATTTGAAGGAACAGCTCTAGGCTTCCTCAAATTCATTCCTTTTCTTTACAGTGACATAGCTAACGGAGATTTCTCTTTTTCCTTCATGATTGATGGCTTGACAATCATCTTAACATCTTTTCCATCAGAAGACATGATACTCGGAGTATCCATAAACGTATGGGTTTGTGATAGGAAATCACAATCTCAACAAGCAGTCTTAAGATAAAAATAGGTTTCAAGGAAGGAAAAAGGAATTTAGGGTTAACCTTTAACAGGTTCATGCACGCACAATTCTGAACCCTAAAGAGAGTAGAATTGTCGAGAATAACCCTTCTTTATTGATAGACAGGGATTTCAAAAACAAAACTAAGAAAAGAAGAGAGCAACCTTTTCCTAAAGCCTGAGAGGTACAAAATCTTGTCTCTTTTGATCAGGCACATGAGACAAGATTTACAAATCAACAAAATCAAGTTGCGTTGCGGTGAACAACAATTTGTCCACCATTTTTCTCTTGAGAGGAATCCACAGACCTCTGTCTATCAAAACTATTTGACCATACTTTATTCTCTAATGGTCTTGTTTTATCCTTGGAAACTAACTTCTTAGACGAAGATAAAATCCTACATACCTCAGCGGTCTCCTGAGCAAGTTTAAGCTTATTTGCTAATCGATTTTCTCTTCGTTGAAGTTTGTTGACATGCCTCTAAAGGTGCTTGTACTTGTAAAACTTTGATAGTTCATGACCCTTTACAGAACAATATAATCACGTCAATCTTGGATACAAATTAGGCATCTGAGATGTGCAAGTGGCTAGACACACAGCGGAACCTGAAACATCACATACAGAGTTTCCAAGAAAAGGGTCAATTTTTTCTTCCATATTGGTTGAGTTTTCTTCTGAAAGAATATCAAGATTGATGTATGTATTTCTACAATTATCAAAATCAATATTTTCACCAAGAAGTGCAACACTTGATTTCTCGTCTTCATTAGAATCATAGTTGTCAGACATTTCATCAAGAGTTGCAGCAAGACCTTTGCTCCCAGTGTATTTCTTCCGATTTGGACACTCATTTGCAAAATGATCAAAACCTTTACACTTAAAGCACTGAGGCATATCCTCGTCATCAGTTTCATCTGTGTCCCTGTTTTTAGGAGGAATACGATTATGAGGTTTGACTGATGCTTTAGGCTTATCTCTGTAGAACCCTTTACTTCTCTTCAATAGAAGATCCATAAACTGTCTTGTGATCATCGATACCGATTTGTCAAGATCTTCATATGATGAATCAGTTTCAGAGTGATCGTCTTCAGAGATATACACTTTTTTACTTTTATCAAGTAATTTTGTGTCTTTTAGTGCTTTGAACGCAACATCCTTAGATTTGGATGAATGCTCGTGATCAAAGATCTTAAGCTTCCTAACCAGCGTATTTCTGGAGAGATTTTCTGGGTTATTTCCCTCAACGATGACATGCTTCTTAGAGTCATATCTAGATGGCAGCGATCTGAGAATTTTCATAACAATGTCCTTTTCAGGAATAGTCTTAGCCAATGCAAAAGATGCATTAACAATTTCAGACACTTTATGATTAAACTCATCAAATGTCTTCATCTTCCATACAAAGGTTTTCCCAATCGGAATTAAGGTTTTGAAGCCTAGCTTCCTTTTCACTTGTATTTACTTCGAATACGGTTTCTAAGATATCCCACACATCTTTAGACCTAGTGCAATTTGTCACATGGTGCTGAAGATTTTGGGTAATGGCATGTATGATGGCATTCAAACCGTCGGAATTTCTCTTTGCCGCAAGTATCTCGGCAGGACTGTATTCACCAATATTCTTGGTAACGTTTACATTTCCTACTGCCACAACGGGAGCATCATAGCCATTAACTACATATAACCATGATTGAAAATCACGTGCTTGAAGAAAAGCTCGCATAACAATTTTCCACCATAAGTAATTAGAGCCATCGAAGACTGGTGGTACGTTAATAGAGATAGCACCTCTGTCCATAAAGTCAGATCGCTACAAACACAGACTTGTAAGGTCTTTGAACGTGTTTGCCTGCTCTGATGCCAATTGAAAAGGCGGGGGTACAAAAACCACACCCAATATTTCGAATCGCAATCTGTATGGACTAATATATATTTTTCACAATGTAATCAGCAATTCGAACAGATAGAAATCCGTGAGCCTGATTATTATGTGAAATAACTTGAACGGTACCAAAGACCAATGTTCAAGTGTCAATCAATGTAAATCAACAACCAAAGGTTGGATATTCTAATTGATTGATCTTAACGCACAACCGGTGATATTTCAATTATATAACAAAATATAATGCGGAAAAGAAATAACATAGAAACCAGAATTTTGTTAACGAGGAAACCGCAAATACAGAAAAATCCCGGGACCTAGTCCAGATTGAACACATTGTATTAAGCCGCTACAAACACTAGCTTACTACAAACTAATTTCGGTCTGGACTGTAGTTGAACCCCAATCAATCTCATACTGATCCAAGGTACAGTTGCACTCCTTACGTCTCTGATCCCAGCAGGATACTACGCACTTGATTCCCTTAGATGATCTCACCCACAACTAAGAGTTGCTACGACCCAAAGTTGAAGACTTTAATAAAAAAATATGTATCACACAGAAAAGTATACGATAATAGATAAATCTGTCTCCCACAGAAATACCTACAAGTTTTGTTACGTCTTTTGATAAATCAAGATCAACAGGAACCAATTGATAACCCGGACTTATATTCTCGAAGAACAGCCTAGTATTATCAATCACCTCATAATAATATTGATCGATGCGGCGAAAGGAGATATTGTGGAATCACTAACGATGAGACGAAGATGTTTGTGACTATTTTTATATCTTGCCTATCGGAGATAACAATCTCAAGCCAATCATTACGATTGTACTCAACACGATAGAATCAACAAGATCAGATCACAAAACTACAAGAAAGTAGTATCGGTCTGGCTTCACAATCCCAATGAAGTCTTCAAGTCGTTAACCTACAGGGTCTCGAGAAGAAACCTAAGGTTAAAGGAGAATCGACTCTATGTTATACACCTAGTATCACATAGGAGGTGTGGGGATTAGGTTTCCCAGTTGTTATAGTTCTCCCTTGTATAGTCTTTCAAATCAGGGTTTGAAATCAATGTTAGCTTAGTAACAAAGCATTCAATATTCACCGTTAGATGAAAACCTGATTAGATTCAAGCTAATATCTTTCAACCATTGGATCGAAAACTTAGCTTGTTACACACAAATGAAATGCATGATTTTAGGTTTGTGTAATCGTACCCAAACATGTACAATTGTTGGTTCAACGGTAGTTAACCAAATGGTTAGCCGTAAGAGCACTTTCATATCAACCATATTCTTCTTCACCATAACTAGTTCAAATGACTCAAATGAACTAGTTAGAGAGTTGTTCAATTGTATAAATCTTATATAACTATACAAGACACAATCTAAGCAAAAACGATTTGATTCACTCGAATCGATTCATGAACTTTATAGCCACGGTTTGCAAATTGCATTCCTTAGTAAATATAAATATAAGTTCACAAATAATCTTCTTTAGATATAACCAACTCAAGTACGCGGGAGTTCGCGGACTTAAGTTCTCGGAAGGAGTTCACAAACTCCAGCAGATATTCTCGGTATGAGAACCTCCGCCAGTTCGTGGACTGAGTTCACAAATCTTATTCTGGTTTTCCTGATCAACAAAGTACGCATACTTCGGTTCAAGGAATAAGGACTTATACATATATGTGTTGCCACACAATGCTTATATCCAACTGTTAGAGCATTGCTCGGTCGAACTCGCATGCGTTTCTATCTCAAGCATGTTTGTCAATGTTAGTGATCAAAACTATAAGTCTTGATTTCTAGTCTATTATAGATAAGTCTCGGACTAGGATAGAAAGTGTAGTTGAGCTCAAGGACTTCATGGCGATTCATCATACAAGTATAAGAACTACTCAAGGAACCGATGGAACTTCTCGATAAAAAGGTATGTGAAGACTTGAACTTATCTATCACTCAAAATTTTATCTACTTTATCTCCTACTTTTGGAGACAAGAAGTCGTATGCTATATATATAGACTTGGATTATACACATTTTGTATTTCGAGCTGAGTATATCTCGCCTATCTATATCTCGAAATATGTGTTGGTAAGATTTTCGCTTCGATCAAGTTTATCTTTACCTAGTGACGAAAGTCATGATATGTTTCAATCACCTTGAAAATTACTTTAACGAGAAATGGTGTAATAACTGTATAACGTCCTCTAAGAATGTTTCAATGATTGAAATGAGAGTTTAGATTACATAACCAATGGTGGACATAAGCATTGTTGTGGAAACACATTTATGTATAAGTCCTATTCCTTGAACCAAAGTTTGCGAACTTTGTTAATCAAGAGAACCGGAAGAATGACGTGAGCCAAGTCCGCGAACTCAGTCCGCCAACTGCCGAAGTTCTCAAACCCGAGAATTTCTGCTGGAGTTGACAAAATACTTGCATGAAGCTAAGTCCACAAACTCAGTCCGCGAACCGTAGTTCTCATACCCGAGAATTTCTGCTGGAGTTTGTAAACTCTGCCCGGTAACTTAAGTCCGCGAACCTAGTCTACGAACTTGAGAAGGTTATATATCTGAAGATGATTTCTGAACTTAAACTTAAAAAGACTAAGGAATGCAGTTTGCAAACCGTGGCTATAAAAGTTCATGAAGTCATTTGAACTAGTTATGGTGAAGAAGAACATGGTTGATATGAAATTCTCATATGGTTAACCATTTGGTTAACTATTGTTGAACCAACAAGTGCATACGTTTTGGTATGGTTAACAAACCTAGAAGCGTGCATTGTCAAGTGTGTGTAACAAGCTAAGTGTTCGATCTAACGGTTGAGAAATATTAGCTTGAATCTAAAACAGGTTTTCATCTAACTGTGAATATTGAATGTTTTTTTACTAAGCTAACATTGATTGCAAACCCTGATTTGAAAGAGTATATTAAGGAGACATCTAGTATTGTGAAAAAATAATACCCAAACCTTACGTGTGATACTATTTTGCGTGCTAGAGTCGATTCTCCTTTAACCTTTGCTTTTCTTCTTCTAAAACCAGGTTAACGAATTAAAGACTTCATTGTGATTGTGAAACCAGACCGATACTACTTTTATCGTTGTTGTGTGATCTGATCTTGCATCTTCTATCGTACAAGTAAAATCAGATTGATTGGCTTGAGATTGATATCTCCGATAGGCAAGATATAAAAAGTAATCACAAACATCTTCGTCTAATTTTTTATGATTCCACAACATCTTGTTTCGCTACCATACGATTAAGATTGTTGTGAGGTGATTGATAACTCTAGGTTGTTCTTCGGGAATATAAGACCGTATTATCAATTGGTTCATGTTCATCTTGATTATTATTAAAAGACAGAACAAAACCTTTAGGGTTTATCTGTGGGAGACAGATTGATCCTTTGATAGACTTGTCTGTGTGAGACAGATTTGTTTATTGTCAAAGCCTGTGATTTTCGGTCGTAGCAACTCTTAATTGTGGTTGAGATCATCTAAGGGAATCAAGTGCGCAATATCCTGCTGGGATCAGAGGTGTAGGGATTACAACTGTACCTTGGATCAGTGGGAGACTGATTGGGGTTCAACTACAGTCCAGTCCGAAGTTAGCTTGGAGTAGGCTAGTGTCTGTAGCGGCTTAGTATAATGTGTGTTCAATCTGGACTAGGTCCCGGGGTTTTTCTGCATTTGCGGTTTCCTCGTTAACAAAATTTCTGGGGTCTGTGTTATTTCAATTTCCTCATTATATTGTTTTATCTTTATAATTGAAATAATACAGGTTGTGCGTTAGATCATCAATTAGAATAATCCAACCTTTGGTTGTTGATTGTCATTGATTGATCCTTGGATATTGGTCTTTGGTAACATCCAAGTTATTCCTTGGGTTTGATTAAAGACTCGCTGATTTCTATTAGCTTGAGTAAACCAAAACAAGAGAGAGATATTAACTCCTTGAGATACTTTTACCTAGATTGAGTCTGACTGTCTAGTTGATTCTTTAGAAAGTGTTTCGGAGTTAGTACATACAGATTGCTAAGCGAAGTATTGGGTGGTTTTGTTAGACCCCCGCTTTTTCAATTGGTATCAGAGCAGGCAAACACGTTAAAGACCTTATAAGTCTGTGTTTGTAGTGATCTGATTATGGATGATTCCATCTCTAATAACGTACCAGTTCAGAATTACCAGATGATTCTAAAAGCTTGGATTCACCTGAGAAAACTATCACATCTAAGCCAATATCTAAACATTCTCTTGATGTAAAAACTGTTGATTGGGAAATTCTCATAGAAGAACAGTTGGATAAAATTTCTGATGAAGGTGATTTAGATATTGATAGAGATGTCGATGAGGAAGTCTCATAGTATGTTAAGTTTTTGGATTCGTGGACTATGAAGAAGATTACAACTTCTCATGTCTCACTTCTTCTGACTCCTCTCTGTCGAGAGAACAAGAAATTGAGAAGATGTTACGCAGGTGTTTATTTTTCGAATCTTTCTAACGAATCGATCCTCAAGGAATCTGGGGAAAACCTACGTATTAAGTCACTTGAATGTGATAATATTTATCAAAAGTACTTTTTGTTGGAAGAGAAACTTGCAGAATCTTAAGCAAGGTTTAACTCTCAACAAATTAGTTTTGATGACAGAGAAAGTGCTTGTCTCGCTCAAGAAAAACGCCTTGAGGCTGATTTAGCTGCTGCTCTTGATAAAATCAAGATGTTGGAAGATGACTTGAAAAGGTCAATACTAGTTCAAGAAAATTAACCACTATGCTAGGAGAAAGTAAATATCATCGTGATACACGAGGATTGGGCTATAAGAGAATAAATGCTCCAAGTATTAGCAAAGAGGTAAAATTTGTCAAGGCTAGTGATTCTTCTCAACAAAAGGTTTCCGCTGATGGCAAAAGTGAAATACCCTCACCGGCAATTAAGATTCGAAAGATCAAAGAATATCAACTTCCAAAGTCAGCACATACAGATCGAGGTAAGAACATTCCTTATGTTTGCCACTATTTCGGAAATAAAGGTCACCTGGAAAGGAGATGTCGTTTTCGTATAAGGAATAAGAAACTTCATGATGTTCTTGTTTGGGCATCACAAGAAGTTGTGAAACCAAGATCATATGCTAAGGATAATCCCCTTAACATTACATGTTATAACTTTCCAACCTTTAGGCAAAGGAATCGTTGTTGTGATAAACCTAGATTTGCCTATAAACGTTATACGAAGCCTTTTCACAATCGTAATTGTTATCAAAATGATAACTTCGTAAAGACGAAGACAAGATCCGATGCTCCCAATTGGAGAAAGACTAACTTGCAAAAGAATAGTCAGTTCAATTCTCTTCCGAGAAATCTTAAAGAGAGTAATGGGAAGAAGGTTACGGTTGTTCCTAAACGCACTCAGAAGTGGGTACGAAAGAAATCTAATGATGCTTTGACTGTGAAAAGGAATGATCTTCCAGAAAATTCCATGACTATGGAGAAGGCATTATCCATGATGTTGGAACTTAACAAGTTTTTTGGAAAAATGGAATTGGATGTGAAATGCTCTAAAAGTGATCCCTTTTATGATAATCCAAAGGTCAATTGTAGTGAACAAGACATTGTTCACCCCAACACAACTTGATTGTGTTGTAAGTGCATCCTTACCAAGGAATGCCCTGCTATGTATACGGTGAGGGAAGCACAAAAATTGGGGCGCACAGATTATGTTTGGTAAGGCTGTAGAATTCAATTGGATTCATCTAAAAATATATGTCTATAAACTTGAGAAATATTTGTGCTTTTATTTGTTTAGAGAACATATAATGATTCACGAACCTTTCTTATCGTTCTTTTCTACCTAACTTGATATGTGTTTAAGGTTCTTAAACGTTTAGGTTTGAAAATAGTAGTTCGGGATGTTTGGACTTCATGGTTCACCTACCAGGTATGCATAACATCTTTAAAATCAAAATCCAAGGGTTTAAGTTCGCGGACTTGAAAATTCGTTTGCGAACCCGTATGCATACTTGAAATTGATATTCGGTAAACTTGTTTTGGCCGTAACGTCTTCGTCCCAACTCGGAATGACCTCATTCTTTTTGCACTCTCTTCCTATTTGAATTCTCTTAAATGGAGATGAGAAACCTTGAATTTGGATAAGTTAAGATTGGTATGTGTCCTGACTCTTGTTTTTGAGTAATTTTCTTTGTTTCGTTGCACTTGTTCCACTTCTCTTGGACTCACTTGGATTCTTGGGGTACTACTCTTCTAAGCTCATTTTTAACTTTTACAAGAATGTTGTTGGTAAATCACAAAGAAGAAATTTCAATAATGGGCAGTAGCACGCGTTACTATGAGAATTCTTGAATGTTCACAATCTTTTTTTGTGACTATGGTGCATGGTCATTAATGACTTTGTATGTTCTTCTTTGTTAAGAAAATCTTTTTATATGCCTTTGGTAGCTATTCTTGTTTTAAATCCGGGCGGAAAAGATTGATTCTACCCCCATAAGGACAAATCATCTTATAAGTGCATTACGAGTTTGTCTTGGTGCCTAGGAAACTTCTTATGAGAATTTATTCTTGAAGGATTACTAGAGTTTGGAATAGCCATTATTGTGATTACACATAGCTATGTACAACGTTTTCATCTTCAATGTTTTTAGATTTATTTACTTAAATTCTAAAATTGTTTGGAAGATTATTTTTGCAGTAGTAATCTCTATGCTTTTATATATTGCAATTCATTATGGGATATGTGTGTTTGCGTCCGTGAACTGTGACTATCCCATATCTTGTCAAAAGTAAAGTCTTTCGTATGTCGATATGCATGTATTGATAATATAATGAATGGACTTTTGACAAATACAAAAGTTAATTCTATTATGTCAATCTTTAATGGAAAATAGGTTAAAATCTTTTGTGTTCAAGGATTATGTCTATTGAATGTCATTATGCAAATAGTGATGGAAAATAGAATGAGTCCTTGATTATTCCACGGTATTTGGTCGATCTCCGATCCACAATTTTTATGTATTACTGTGAGGCTCCGTAATGTATCTTATGTTGAGTATTATACAACCAAGTTGATTTATTAGCTTAGTTGGTGTTCCGTGAGATATGTTATGTCGAGCATATTGAACTAAATTAATCATCTTGTTTGGTTATTTAGTTATTGCTCCATAAGTTTTCTTATATCGGGCAAAAAAAATGACAATTAAATTGATTACTTTTGTGATTAGTTTGGTTGTGTATTCCAAGTAGATTAATTATGGGTTCTCTTGTAATTAATCTAGTTGAGTATTTTCGTGTCTCCATAAGTTCTCTTATTTTGAGCACAATCAATTGAATTGATCACCTCATGTGTTTAATTTGACTGAGTATTCCGATTAAATTAATCATGGGTTTACTTGTGATTAATTTGGTTGAGTTTTTGGATATATAAAATCATTCTTATGGTTTTTGGTGTCCAATAAAAATCCTTCTTTTCTTTGAAATTAAGGCCGCTCTTGTTGTTCTTTAGGGAATGACATCAAATGGGGGAGAGTTATTTTGAACTTGTGCTTAATGGTCATATCTTGAGGGGTGTGCGGCTGTGGAATTTTAGAGGAGTTATCTTGTATCTTTAAACTCCTTGATGAATGCATTTATCTTCGGCTTTATGATTGCATCTAAATTAGTTGTTATGTATTTTTTCCTTTTGTCATGAAATGTCTCTCTCGGAAATTTCATTATGATCCTGTTCTTGTACCTTTGCCAATTTTATTGACAAAAAGAGGGAGAATTAATACGTAGTTCACAAATACATATGGTTTTCGGATCATTGTGTAAGGGGGAGTGGTTTCCATGTGAGATGGAGTATTGACTAAGGGGGAGTGATACATATCACCATAGTATTATTGTTGAAGTTGTGATACAATTGAACTTTGACGCTGTGTAATAATACTATGACACTGTATAACAATGATCGAGAACTATGTTTTCTCATTGTTATATCTACGGATCTTCAACAACGGTGATGCTAAACTTACAACCTTTGGAATCATTGGAGTACTTGGAAGTGACGAAGATTTCTAGGAATGTTGAAGATTAGAGATGTGGAATAGGAGCTACTAAAGTTTCTTTATCTTTTTTGTATTTCATATGTATTGATAGTTTTGTCACTAAAATTAACAAAGGGGGAGATTGTTAGAGCATTGCTCGGTCGAACTCGCATACGTTGCTATCTCAAGCATGTTTGTCAATGTTAGTAATCAAAACTATAAGTCTTGATTTCTAGTCTATTATAGCTAAGTCTCGGACTAGGATAGAATGTGTAGTTGAGCTCAAGGACTTCATGGTGATTCATCATTCAAGTAGAAGAACTACTCAAGGAACCGGTGGAACTTGTCGACCAAAAGTCTATCTACTCTATCTCCTGCTCTTTGAGATAAGAAGTCGTATGCTATATATATAGACTTGACTTATACACATTTGGTATTTCGAGCTGAGTATATCTCCCATATCTATATATCGAAATATGTGTTGGTAAGCTTTTCGCTTCGATCAAGTTTATCTTTACCTAGTGACGAAAGTCATGATATCTTCCAATCATCTTGAAAATTTCTTTGACGAGAAATGGTGTAACAACTGTATAACATCCTCTAAGAATGTTTCAATGATTAAAATGAGATTTTAGATTACATAACCAATGGTGGACATAATCATTGTTGTGGAAACACATTTATGTATACGTCCTATTCCTTGAACCAAAGTTTGCGAACTTTGTTGATCAAGAGAACCGGAAGAATGGCGTGAGACAAGTCCGCGAACTTCCGAAGTTCTCAAACCAGAGAATTTGTGCTAGAGTTAACAAACTACTTGCATGAAACTAAGTCCGCGAACTCAGTCCGCGAACCGGCGAAGTTCTCATACCCGAGAATTTCTGCTGGAGTATGTAAACTCTGCCCGGTAACTTAAGTCCGCAAACCTAGTCTGTGAACTTGAGAAGGTTATATATCTGAAGATGATTTCAGAAATTAAACTTAAAAAGACTAAGGCATGCAGTTTGCAAATCGTGGCTATAAAAGTTCATGAACCGATTCAAGTGAATCAAAACATCTTTACTTCAATTATGTCTTGTGTAGTACATAAGATTTCCTTGCAATTGAACAACTCTTTAACTAGTTCATTTTGAACTAGTTAGAAGAACATGGTTGATATGAAATGCTCATATGGCTAACCATATGGTTAATTATTGTTGAACCAACAAGTGCACATGTTTGGGTACAGTCAACAAACCTAGAAGCGTGCATTGTCAAGTGTGTGTAAAAATCTAAGTTTTAGATCTAACAGTTGAGAAATATTAGCTTGAATCTAAATCAGGTTTTCATCTAACGGTGAATATTGAATGCTTTCTTACTAAGCTAACATTGATTGCAAACCGTGATTCGAAAGACTATATAAATGAGACATATAGTATTGTGCAAAACTAATACCCACACCTTACTGTGATACTAGTTTGCGTGCTCGAGTCGATTCTCCTTTAACCTTTGGTTTTCTTCTTCTAAAACCAGGCTAACGACTTAAAGACTTCACTGGGATTGTGAAGCCAGACCGATACTAATTTTATTGTAGTTGTGTGATCTGATCTTGTATCTTCTATCGTACGAGTAAAATCAGATTGATTGGCTTGAGATTGATATCTCTGATAGGTAATATATAAAAAGTAATCACAAACATCTTCGTCTCGTTGTTCGTGATTCCGCAACATCTTGTTTCGCTACCATATGATTAAGATTGTTGTGAGGTGATTGATAACTCTAGGCTGTTCTTCGGGAATATAAGACCGGATTATCAATTGGTTCCTGTTCACCTTGATTATTATCAAAAGACGGAACAAAATATTTAGGGTCTGTGTTATTTAAATTTCCGTATTATATTGTTTTATATTTATAATTGAAATAATACAGGTTGTGAGTTAGATCATCAATTAGACTAATCCAACCATTGGTTGTTGATTGACATTGATTGATCCTTGGATATTGGTCTTTGGTACCATCCAAGTTATTCCTTGGGTTTGATTAATGACTCGCTGATTTCTATTAGCTTGAGTAAATCAAAACAAGAGAGAGATATTAACTCCTTGAGATACTTTTACCTAGATTGAGTCTAACTGTCTAGTTGATTCTCTAGAAAGTATTTCGGAGTTAGTCCATACAGATTGCTAAGCGAAATATTGGGTGGTGTTGTTAGACCCCCGCTTTTTCACCAACAATGGTTATATAATCTGAACTCTCATTTCAATCATTGAAACATTATAAGAGGAAGTTATATAGTTGTTATTCACAAACTATTTTTCGTCAAAGCCATTTTCAAAGTGATTGAAACATAACATGACTTTCGTCACTAGGTAAAGATGAACTTGGCCAAAGCGAAAGCTTGCCAACACATATTTCGAGAAATAGATAAGTGAGATAAACTCGGCTCGAAATAGAAAATGTGTATAATCAAAGTCTATATAGCAAAACGACTTTTGTCTCAAGATAGGAGATAGAGTAGATAGACTTTTGCGTTATAGATAAGTTCAAGTCTCCACATACGTTTTAGTCGATGAAGTTCCACCAGTTCCCTGAGTAGTTCTTCGTCTTGTATGATAATCGCCATGGAGTTCTTGAGGTCAACTACACTTTTTATCCTAGTCCGAGACTTAGCTATAGTAGACTAGAAATCAAGACTAATAGTTTTGATCACTAACATTGAAAAACATGCTTGAGATAGCAACGCATGTGAGTTCGACCGAGAAGTGCTCTAATACCCCTCCTTCATTTTCATCCTCTTTCACCACCACTACCACCACCCTATTCTTTGTTTCTTTCTCTCTTCGTTTTCTCGGTGGTTTTTTGTATCTCTTTCTCATCTTTCTTGGCCCCAAAATCAATTAAAACAATTTTCTACGGAAACTTCTCCTTAATCTACATTATTCATTTTCAACCGGGTGAATCGATAGAAACAACATCTCAACATCAAATGGGACAACTATAATCTGTATAATTAACCTATTTTTTTTCTTCAGATGTTTTTTTGATGTTTGATTTTAAGGATAACTCGCATCAAATCGAATTGGGTTGGGGTAGGAATTGGATTAAAGGCTACATCTATGTAATTTTAAATTTTCGTTCTGATAAAATTATTATTTCCTTTAATCTCTTAGATTATTTCAGTCACTATAAAATTTGGGTATGGGTTTTAGTTTTTTAATGGTTTTAGTAATTTTAGTTAGGTCTTAGATATGAGTTGAAGAGTTGATTCTGGGTTTGACCTTCAATTTCAGGTGAAATTTAGAAAATCAAATCGTTATTTTTCAGCTTGGGGGTTAAATGTTCAATATTTTCCATACTTCTAAATGTTTGTTGAAATGCCTAATAGAAAATAACATTTAGATCTGCTTTGGTTAAGAAGTCATATGTTTATATAAAACTAATGTTAAATTTTCGGTTGTGCTTTATGGTAATGGAGTATACACAGGCTCACGGGGATCAGGTGGGAGTTACTGAACTTGGTAATGCCGTCTTGCAAATTTTAGAAACACAACAATGTAGATGGAGCCTCAGGTAACCATTTCCCCTATTTTAAAGTTGAGCTTATCTGTGCATTATTTCTTAATTCTGTTGCCAGGAATGCACGTTTGAGGTCCAATTAGGATCCTTGCCAAGATTGATTAGTTTTCATACATATTGTTTGCCTTTTAATATGGGGTTTAAAGATGATACGTATATAAACTCTATGGCTGTTTACCGTGACAAAATTATGGAAGTTTGCTGATTAGCTTCATAATAGAAAAAACAGATGATAAAGTGTATTAATTTTCCTTTTTTAATTTGTGTTTGTCGCATTTAATGATATGAATTATTAAGCCTTTTTTCTGAGGTGTATAATGTTTTGCAGATATCCACACATTTGGGTGCATGTTGGATGCAAATATTCGTGGCACATAGGGTGATTCTCCTATTTCTGCCTCATGTGTGATATGGGTAAGCTTCCCTTTTACCTCCTTTTTAAAAATTGCAGCTGTGAGATGTTATTTCCTATTAACAGTTATGTATAGGGTCTAAGGTTTTATTTTTTACGTACAGATTGTATATGGTCTAAGGTTTTACTTTTTACGGGGAATCAATGAAACATGAATCAATGAAACAACATCAATTAAAATCATGGATCTTCGGATTGATAGAGATCAAGAATTCTCACTATTTATTAGATTCATAGGTTGTTAGAATAAACTCTTTGGGTCTTGATGCTGAGACGAATGCTCAAACTTCTTAAAACTAAATGGTGTATGTAGTTTGTTCAATATTTTGATGAACATAAATATCTTTGGTAACTACTTTCACAAATATTAATTGATTTGATGCTAACAAAACACTGATTTGAAATGCGTATTTGGTAGTCTTTATGCCTCATTATCTACCATTTTTGTAATTCTATTTTTCGGCAGTTCCAAATTGTTAAAGAATTATATTTGCACGGCAAGTGCATCGCATGTGGGGTTCCACTAGAATAACAAGTGCATTATATTTGATTTAGCAATTAGATGTCATGGCGCCAGTTGTGTAACCTGATTTCTCTTGGAATGGCACATTTTCTACTTTCCCAAGTTCATACTAGATTAACATTTAGGCCTTCCATTATAGTTTTCTACGTAAATACTCTTAGTGTTAAGTTTCAACGTTTCGGTAAAATTGTACAATGCAGTTTTCTCGCCCTAATGTATTTCTGACAAATTGTACAATGCAGTAAATTGTGGATGTTTGAATTTGGTTCCTTACTGTGTGATGTTTGTTTTGTGTTCAATTTAATTCCTTTACTGTCTCTGTATTTTGGTATTTATAATATTAGAAGTTATAGAAACACAATACTATAAGTGGAAGGTGAGGTTTGCTAAAATCTATTGTGGACTTTGTTTTGTGCTTAGTTCATTCTAAACATGTTCTTTAATGAATGCAGCAATTGGATGGACTGATACATTAAAGAAAAGAAAATGCAAGTTTCTCATCAAAGATGTCATTTTCCCACAAGGAAACTGCTAACGTTCATGGAACCTAGATTAGATGGGGAAGGAAGGCAACATCAGCACTGTTGGTACAATACAAATATTAGTAAGATGTATGCCGCAATATATGTAAAAGACGCAGGAAAAAACACTTATGTGCTTCTTTATTTTATTTTTGTAAATGGATATTTTTTATTATAACCAGGTTTATTTATTTTGTAGTTCATATGTATTGTTATTTTTTTCACTAAAATTGACAAAGGGGGATATTGTTAGAGCACTGCTCGGTCGAACTCGCAAGCGTTGCTATCTCAAGCTTGTTGGTCAAGTTTAGTTTCCAAAACTATAAATCTTGATTTATAGTCTACTTATAGATATGTCTCGGATTAGGATAGAATGGGTAGTTGAGATTTAGACTTCACGGCGTTCATCGATTGAAGACGAAGAACTACTAAGGGGAGCTTGTGGAATTCATCAACAAAATGTATGTGGAGACTTGAACTCATCTATCACTCATAAGTCTATTTCTATTCTATCTCCTATTGAGACAAAAGTCATATAACTATATAAACTTTATTTTATACACATTTGATATTTCGAGATGAGAATAACTCGCTTATGTATTTCTCGAAATATGTGTTGGTAAGCTTTCGCTTTAACCAAGTTCATCTTTATTCTTGACGAAAGTCAAAAGATGATCATGTGCAAATCGCCTAGTAACATCTTACATGATTTGTATGAGACAGTTATTTGATGTAGACTCGAAATATTTCGTATTGATCTATTGATCACTTGAAAATTGCTTCGAAGCTAATAGTTTGTGTAAGACAGTTATTCCCGTCTTCCAAGAATTTTTCAAAGATTAATATGGAGTTTAGAACGATTAACCATTGATTGGATATAGCACAATATGCGTACTTGTATGCTAATTGTTGCAAGTTATTTAAAGTCCGGGAACCATAGTATGCATACCCGTATGCATACTAGTTTGATAGTTGAAGTCCGGGAACTTAGTATGCATACCCGTATGCATACCGTCTTAACAGTTCAAGTTCGGGAATTCAACTGAGGTTGGTCATGTACGATATAATACGTACCCATTCGCATACTGGCGAACCCAGACCAAGTCCGGAACTCTAAGCATGCGTACGCATTTGCATACTTGAGTTGGTTAAGTTCTAAAATCGGTTTATTCATGGAAAAACACATTTATATAATAAGGAATGCAATATTTTGCAAATTGTGGCTATATTGTTCATGAATTGATTCGAGTGAATCAAAATCAATTTTGCTTCAATTGTATCTTGTATACTTCTATGAGAATATATACAAATGAACAACTCCATAACTAGTTTCATTTGAGTCATTTGAACTAGTTGTGATTAATATGAACAAGCAGGTTGATATGAAAGTGTTCATATGGCTAACTTTGGTTAACTATTGCCGAGCCAACCATGTGCACACGTTTAGGTATGGTTACTCATACCTAAATGAAGTCACACTTCATTTGTGTGTAACAATCTAAGTTCGATCTAATGGTTGAAAGATATTAACTTGACTCTAATAAGGTTTCCATCTAACGGTGAATATTGAATGCTTTGTTACCAAGGTAGCATTGAATGCAAACCTTGATTTGAAGACTATATAAGGGAGACCTCTAGCAACTGGGAAACCTAATCCCCACACCTACTATGTGATACTAGTTGCGACTAGAGTCGATTCTTCTTTAACCTAGGTTTTTCTTAGAACCGTTATAGGTTAACGACTTAAAGACTTCCTTGGTATTCTGAAGCCAGACCCAACTATTTTCTCTGTAGTTGCATGTTCTAATCTTACTTTGTTCAATCGTTTTGAGTACTATCTTCTCTAAGATTTGCTCGAGATTTAATCTCCGATAGGTAAGATAAAAAGTAGTCGCAAACATCTTCGCCTCATCGTATGTGATTCCACAATATCTTGTTTATCTTCCATAGATTAAGATTATTGTGAGGTGATTGATATTACTTGGCTGTTCTTCGGGAATATAAGGTCGGCGTATCAATTTGTTCCGGTTCACCTTGATTTATAAAAAGACGGAACAAAACTTTATGTATTTCTATGGGAGGCAGATTTATATATTCAATAGACTTTTCTTTGTCAGACAGTTTTTTTATCAAGTCTTCAACTTTGGTTCGTAGCAACTCTTAGTTGTGGGTGAGATCATCTAAGGGAATCAAGTGCGCAGAATCCGGCGTGGTTCAAGAAGCGTAAGGAACGCGACTGTACCTTAATCAGTGTGAGATTGGTTAGGGTTCAACTGCATTCCAGTCCGAAATTAATTGGTAGTAGGATAGAGTCTGTAGCGGCTTGATACAGTATAGTGTGTAATCTGGACTAGCTCCCAGGGATTTTCTGCATTTGCAGTTTCCTCGTTAACTAAATTTACAGTGTATGTATTATTTCTTTTCCGTGTTATATTTTTATATAATTGAAATATCACAGTTGTGCGTGGTTCAATCAATTGGTAAATCCAACTTTTGGTTGTTGATTGAAATTGATTGGTGTTTGGATATTGGTCTTTTATACCATCCAATTTATTTCGCATATTAATCTGGCTCACAGATTTCTATCTGTTCGATTGTAGATTGATTTGAGAAATTGAGATATAACTCTTAGATGTATTTTACTTGATTGAGTCTGACTGTCTAGCTGATTCTCTTGGAAATATATTGAAGTTAGTCCATACAGATTGCCTAAAAGAAATATTGGGTGTGGTTGTTAGAACCCCAGTTTCTTCACAAACCATTGTGGAACTGTGGTAAGGGAACCAGATTAAGATAATCAAACCGGTAGGCGAGCCTAAACAGTTTTATATTTTAGAACTAGTTTAGTACCCAAACCGGTACGTAAACTGAACGTTCGTGAACTCCAGAACCGGCAAAGGTCAAAAGTTTACAAACCTGTGCGTGAACTAAAAAGTTCTGTATACTCTGGAACTTTGAATTAGTCCAAAGTTTACAAACCGGTACATGAACTGAAAAGTTCTGTAAGAGTCCGGAACTCGGTAATTGCATAAGTATGCAAATCGTTTATGAACTGAGTAGTTTTGTTGACTCTGAAACTTGGTCATTGCATGAAAGCTTGCAAACTATTCCACGTACTATGACTCAGCCGATTCACAAACAGTTCAAGTATTTGTACTTTGTACATTTACAAACTATGTCGATTGTGATTCAATTGCGATTAAATTATTTCCTTGAAGTAATTTGCATTTTATCAATTCTCCAATTAACACTAAACTCATTTGATCACATAATTGTGAATCAATATTACTGTCTTGTGAACATGAAAATGAGTGTTAAGCCTTTAAGTTCAAATCGACTAGTCTCGGCTAACCATGTTGAACATAGTCTTTATACACAGTTCGATTACAGTTTACCTAACCATAGTGTATATCTTGTATATGTGATTATGATTCAAAGCTTTCATCTAACGATGAATATTAATTGCTTGGTTCCAAAGCTATCTTAGCCTAAACTTAAAGCAACCTAGGCTTTGAAGTCTATATAAGGGGAACTCTTGGCAACTAGGTGTTGATGGTGGATTTTAGTTCAGGGCTAAAGTTGTAAAACCACATTTAATATACTAGCATCCTGAAAGGGTAAAGCCGTTTGATAAGCGATGAGTGCAGAAAACCTCTCTGCTTTATTTATTCGAAGCAATTCAATAAATACACAAAATTCACCTAGAATGGTGCATGTAACAACAATCCCAAATATTCTGTGAATTTTTAGCATTATTAATTAATGCATGATTTTCTTAGTATTTACTGTACTGTTCTCAGAAGAACTCTCATTATTGGCATGGCATGACGACTGAGTGTTTACTCTCAGCGGAGTAACATGAATCTCCAAGTGTCAATATCGAGATGTGCATGAAATACCCGTACATGCTACACCATTCTCTAACAAAGAGAATCTCGTATCAGCGCTTTTGGTTATCCCGATCGAGCATATCTAATTTCCTTAAGGGAAATCTAGACTGTCCATGTCAGTCTCAGAAACGATCACGGCCATGCAAGTTGGCCGCATGATTTAACCAGCCTAGCCAAAACCTAACAGGAGTAGGCGATCACCGTGATGACCATCGGCGGGCCCACTTATGCCCCAGCCGGTCGAACACCACGCCACACTTCCCAGCGCGCCAAAACGCCAGCCCTAAAATAAGGCGGCCACGCTGCTTTGGAAAAAGCTCGAACGAGCAAGACTGTTCAGGGCAGTCTTAAAACCATCGCAACCGTCCAACTTCGCCAGCCTAGTTGGACGGATTAGATCATCCCGTGAATCATCAGGGAAGCGCTAATGCACACGTTGGCGGGCCCACTTCTCCCTCACCCGATCAGTTTTCTCACGGCAAGACCATGGAGCAATGAAACGATACCTCAAAGCATGGCAGGCGTGATGCTTCTAAGGGTCACGGAATTCCACTAATATCTTAAATCGATCACAACAATCCAACTTAGCCAACCTATTCGGATGGCTTAGATCGCATTTAAGACTATCAGGAAGGTGCACATATGTTCACCGATCGATCTCCCAAAAAGAGGATCACGGCTTGCCAAACTGTTTGGCCAAAGTCACGTGTGCGTGACAATTTCAAAACCCTAATTAGGGTTTGCAGCAATGTACATCTGTCGTAGTCCGATCGTGACCATCCATCTTCGCCGGCCTAAACAGACAGTGTAGATATAGACTCAAGAGGTCCGAAGGATATCAACATGATCATCGTGGTCCCACCGTGACGTTGAACGGTCTACCTATGCATAGTGGGGCCCGGTGTCTCGAAACGCACGCCCCAAAGGTGCTAGGTCACGTGGCCTCAAACCATAACTTGAGCTTTGCGGAAACGTATTTGTGTCGCAAATTGATCACGACCACTCATCTTTTTCGGTCAAATTGAGTGGCCTAGATCGAACCTTTATGGGACTGAGAGGTGTAGACATACACGTCAGCAGGCCGTCTCCACGCATACCAGGTCGGTCCCACCAAAATTAGCGCCCATGCTTGAATTTGATCAAGCAAAAGAGGGGATGTCACGCACCTCTAAAAACTCTAAAATACATCAACGACAGCAAATATGTTCCGTAAATCATCTCGTCCGTCCAACTTTGCCAGCTTGGTCGGACGGATTAAATTAAAAATTAGGCGATTAATGAAGCGCCTCGGTGATTACCGTCCGCCACTATGCCTCATGGAGTGATCGATCATATGGTGGCCTGCCCATGCGGCCTCCAAACGATCACTCGAAGATGGTTGGACGTGCTGCCATTTTAAGACGCTTAATCCGCGACTTATTCAATCAAGCTTTAAAACAGCGATGCTTCATGCATATCGATTGTTTTGAGCTGCTTGCTTTAAACGATGCATTACATGCATCGAGCATGCACAATATTTCATGAATATCAAATCCTTAAATAACTTAGTTATTTAACCTAATAGCACCATATGCTATTTCCTGCGGCGGGTCCCACGACTCGACCCAATCATTCGAGACATCAAACATGTCACAGACCGGGAGATACTTACTAGGGTATTGGTCTGGCGGTTTACAGCGTGCGGCGTGCAACGTTCCCATTACGAGAACGTCTCAGGAAGCATGGACGGTTAACGATGATGATGGAAGTGGGCAAAGGCGTGATCGTGTGACAATCACCTAAATGACCCCATTAGTCCATCATTCAACTTCCTCCACTTCCTACGAGATGGGGATTGCGCTCAAATGACTTGTATAAATAGGTCCTACACCTATTTTCAAACACACAGAGAAACCAAGTGTTGTCACAGTATCCAGAAAACACCCAGAACTGATAGCTTAAATTATACAAGCCAGTTCAATATTCTGATACAAGTCATAAACAACCAATACCTTCACAATCTCAACACCTTCTTCGCTTGCCTCCCTAAGATCAACCCCATTTCCTTCACTTTGTGACCGAAGAAAGTCTGGAACAGTCATTTCTTGGTTTAGGACAGAATTTTATAGATTGATCTCTCGAATCAAAAGCACTCCCGTGCAGTGCATTTTTTAGGGTTTAGATTTATTTCTCATCCACACACACCCAAAATTACCAAAACCAGCAGAAATAGTTTTCACCCATAAACAACTGGCGACCACAGTAGGAGATTAATCTCTCGGTTGTGAAGTCAATTTCTTCAATACCCAATCCCATTTGGTTGATTTCAAAATGGTTGGTCTTAGGACTCCCCTACCAATTTCAAATCCTGGTCGAAGTTCCTCCAATGAAGATACCCCTCTTCCCAACGGTGTATCCGATGGTGTAACCGGAAGAATCCCAACATTGATCGAGTTAGCACGGGTGCAGGAGATTCACACGAAGAACATGGACCTGATCAAAGAAACAATAATCGGCATACTCGGTTTCCTCATCAAGATGACATCATATATGAGTGGTTCTCCTGTCACGGAGATTTCTACACTGGGGACTGATCCTCATCCTCCTCAAGTCAATAGTTTCACTATGAACCAGAGGTCGGTGGATCAGGAAGCGGCTTCTATAGTGTAAAGTTTATGCGAACTTTTACACCTCTCTAAGAATCAGCGGGCGGAGACGTTTGCTGCAATCAACCAGATAGCCCTGGACGTGCATTTAACTCCTTTGCATCCAGAAGCCTCAAAAACACCAGAGATGTCTGTAAATAATGTTACATTTACAGAAGAAGACATGATGGCGAAAGAAGGTCACAACCGGGCCCTACACGTTACTGCACGCATCAAGGATTCATAGTTCAAGAGGGCCCTCATCGACACGGGAGCGTCTTCGAATGTGATTACTCTCAAGATACTCACGACGGCCAAGGTTCTCCCAAGAAAGATCATGCGACAGCTTACCACGATGACAGACTTTGAAGGAAACCAAACCAACACGTATGAGTATTTCAATCTGAATTTATCTGTAGGGCCCGTCCAATCAAAGGTGAAATTTGAAGTCATATAAAAGGAGCCGGACTACCATATGATACTGGGAAGAACATGGCTTCATGACAATAGGATCGTCCCCTCGATATATCACCAATGCCTGAAGACTATGCTGAATAAAGAAGTTGTTCGTATTCCTGCATCATTGTCTCCTTATGCACCGATATGTGGGGTGGAATTGTTTGAACCAAGAGAAGCTCCGCGCGAAGAATCAGACAAAGTTCATTGCATCCCACTCCCCACGTGGGCGTCAATCTAGGAGGAGGACCGACTTGCATCATTGAAGGCTAATCCCCATGATGCGTCTTTGCTGACAAGGCGTCCCAATTCTTCTTTATCATGTGAAGCCGCGACCCACGCTCACACTAATAGGGAACGAACTTTTGTGGCAAGCCATGACCAGAAAGGGAAAACCATATACCGACGCCATTGTTAGCAATTAGCAGGGGAGACTGTTACCCAGTCTCTCCGCCCAACAGAATGCTACAACAACGACGAGCCACAAGAAGAAGTGCTAGATGTTCCACAACAGCTGCAAGATGACACCAACTCCACAACTGATGAGCTCGAAATCGTTAACATCGTGAATGAGGAATCTCCTAGGCCTATCTCCACCAGCTCAACCTTGTGTACGGATGAACGCACGAAGCTCGTGGAAATTCTCAAAGAGTACCAGGACATATTCTCTTGGACCTATGAAGAAATGCCCGGTTTAGATGAAAAATTGGTCACCCATCATCTACATGTCATACTTGGATCCAAGCCGGTTAAACAGTCTCCGAGACAGTTCAGACACGAGGTAGAAGAGCAAATCAAGACTGAGATCCAGAAGTTTCTAGCTGCTCGCTTCATCAAACCCATTCATCATCCACCCTGGTTGGCTAACGTGGTTCCGGTAATAAAGAAAAATGGAAAGATCAGGTGTTGCGTGGATTTCAAAGACTTGAACAGATGCTTCCCCAAAGATGATTTTCCTCTACCTAACATTGACATGTTAGTGGATGCCACCAGCGGACACGGCATGTTCTCCTTCATGGATGGATATAGCGGCTACAATCAGATAAGGATGTATGTGCATGACACGCGTAAGACAGCTTTTCGAACTCCTCTAGGAAATTTTTATTATACCGTAATGCCATTTGGTTTAAAGAATGCCGGTGCAAAGTATCAACGCGCTATGACGGCAATCTTCCACGACATGATACATAAGCAAGTTGAAGACTACGTGGATGATATAGTAGTCAAATCAAAAGCTCGGGCGGCCCATACAGGAGTCTTACGACAAGTGTTCGAGTGTCGTGAATACAAACAAGTTGAAGATGAATCTTTTTAAATGCGCTATCGACGTTTCTTCAGGAAAATTTCTGGGATTCCAGGTGACTGCTGAGGGAATCAAAGTGGACCCATCCAAGACCCAAGATATCCTCACGATGCTTCCTCCGCAAACTGTGAAGGAACTCCAAAGCTTCATGGGAAAGGAAGCGTTTGGAAGATTCAACGAATAGTGTCATCTCCAAATCATCATAAAGGGTTCTCCTATTATGTCAACCTGGACGAGAGCGATCCCGGGACATCTTCAGATATACTGGAGCTGACACCTCAAGGGAGCATCCTCAAGAAGATAGCGATGTCCGCAACATCAATGAGAAACGCTTTCAGAATTTCGTCTCCCGTAAAAGAAGTAGTTGCGTTACCAAAGAAGATTGCACCTGGGACTTAAGAGGTACATACAGATTCTCCATGAAAAGAGCTTCATCATATTTGCAGAGCCTATTAGTTAAGTCATTCGCGTGAAAGAACTTCCCTACTCCTCAAAGGCACGATCCAAAGATGATAATGGCAAAGGAGTGTGATCAGGGACTGCTTAGCACTGCCCATCTCAAAGATGCTGAATTTAGAAAGATGCAAGCACGCTATCATCGGGATTCCAAGATGTCCAAAGACGAGGATATACTCAAGAGAGCATACGTATTGTCAAAGACCAGCGATATTCCTGGACGTCTATGAAACGCAACGCAAATGTAAAGACGGCCTCATAAACCCAGCATGACAACATCTATCAAATCGAAGGCTCAGTGGATATTCGTGGGCAAGGGACTGTCTCTCTCTTTTCCGTTCCATGAGGCAACATCAAGGAAGCTATCGGCTCCATCATTAGCTTCTCCCTATAATAATGAGACAAGCTCTACCATTATATGAAGACTGCCAACTTCGTGCCCATAGCTATCACGCCTCTCCCTTCCAGTCTTTTCTGATCACAGACGCTGCCAAGAATCGTTGTTGTTCGTTTGTTGATACCATCCCGAGCTTCACCATAGAAACAACTGCTACGGACAGAGGTAATCCAAACTTCTGCATATTTTAATTTCCCATGGAGAAGTAATAGAGTCACGGGGGCGATATGGCGATATCTTTATGGTAAACCCACCGACCATACAAGATAGAACCATATAAATCACGCTTGGGGACTGAGGCTCAACATGAAATTCCTTCGCCGTAAGTCAAGAACTTCTTCAACACAAGAGAGATGGTCAATCAAGAAGCATGTAATTCGCAAGGGGAAATCAAACTGAAGAAGAATCCGCTTCAACACTCTCTCCAGAAGAAGCCGCTTCAACGCTCTCTCCAACAAAAGATGCTTCAACGCTCTCTCTTGAAGAAGCGACTTCAACGCTCACCAGAAGAAGCCGTTTCAGCGCTCTCTCCAGAAGAAGGTGTTTCAGCTCTCTCTCTAGAAGAAAGCGTTTCAGCTCTCTCTCCAGAAGAATTCGCTTCAACACTTCAACGCTCTCTCCTGGACCCGCTTCGACGTTCTCTTCAAAAGCTGCTTCAACGCTCTCTCTCCAGGAGCTGCCTCGACGTTCGCTGCAGAAGCTGCTTCAACGCTCTCTCCAGGAGCCTCCTCGACGTTCGCTTCAGAAGCTGCTTTAAAGCTCTCTCTGGGTTTCGCGTCGACGTTTCTTCAACGCTCTCTTCAAGAGCCGCCTCGACGTTCCCTTCAGAAGCTGCTTCAACACGCTCTCCGGAAGCCGCTTCAACATCCTCTTGAGACGCTTCAACACGCTTTCCGGAAGCTACATCAACGTTCTCTTTGGGAGATACTTCAACATCTTTTTCAGAAATTGCTTCAGCAGCCTTTTAAGACATCGTCACGAATAGTTTGAGAATCCAATCAACCATAGCAGGGGACTTAATGTTGATGCTGGATTTTAGTACATGACTAAAGTTGTAAAACCAAATTTAATGTGTTGACGTCCTGCAAAGAGTAAAGCCTTTTGATAAGCGATGTGTAGAAAACCTCTCCGTTTTATTTATTCGAAGCAATTCAATAAATACACAAAATTCACCCAGAATGGTGCATGTAACAACAATCCCAAATATTCTGTGAATTTTTAGCATTATTAATTAATGCATGATTTGCCTAGTATTTCCTGTGCTGTTCTCAGCAGAACTCTCATTATTGGCATGGCATGACGACTGAGTGTTTACTCTCAGCAGAGTAACATGAATCTCCAAGTGTCAATATCGAGATGTGCACGAAATACCCGTACAGGCTACACCATTCTCTAACAAAGAGAATATCGTATCAGCGCTTTTGGTTAGCCCGATCCAGCATATTTAATTTCCTTAATGGAAATCTAGACTTTCCATGTCAGTCTCAGAAACGATCACGGCCACGCAAGTTGGCCTCTTGATTTAACCAACCTAGCCAAACCCTAGCAGGAGTAGGCGATCACCGTGATGACCACCGGCGGGCCCACTTATGCCCCAGCCGGTCGAACACCACGCCACACTTCCCAGCGCGCCAAAACGCCAGCCCTAAAATAAGGCAGCCACGCTGCTTTGGAAAAAGCTCGAACGAGCAAGACTGTTCAGGGCAGTCTTAAAACCATCGCAACCGTCCAACTTCGCCAGCCTGGTTGGACGGATTAGATCATCTCGTGAATGATCAGGGAAGCGCTAACGCACACGTTGGCGGGCCCACTTCTCCCTCACCCGATCGGTTTTCTCACGGCAAGACCATGGAGCAATGAAACGATACCTCAAACCATGGCAGGCATGATGCTTCTAAGGGTCGCGAAATTCCACTAATGTCTTAAATCGATCACAACAATCCAACTTAGCCAACCTATTTGGATGGCTTAGATCGCATTTAGGACTATCAGGAAGGTGCACATATGTTCACCGATCGATCTCCCAAAAATAGGATCACGGCTTGCCAAACCGTTTGGCCAAAGTCACGTGTGCGTGACTGTTTCAAAACCCTAATTAGCGTTTGCGGCAATGTACATCTGTCGTAGTCCAATCGAGACCATCCATCTTCGCGGCCTAAACAGACGGTGTAGATATAGACTCAAGAGGTCCCAAGGATATCAACATGATCATCGTGGACCCGCCGTGACGTTGACCGGTCTACCTATGCAGACTGGGTTCCGGTGTCTCGAAACGCACGCCCCAAAGGTGCTAGGTCACGTGGCCTCAAACCATAACTTGAGCTTTGCGGCAATGTATTTGTGTCGCAAATTGATCACGACCACTCATCTTTGTCGGTCAAATTGAGTGGCTTAGATCGAACCTTTATGGGACCGAGAGGTGTAGACATGCACGTCAGCAGGCCGTCTCCACGCATGCCCGGTCGGTCCCATAAAAATTAGCGTCCATGCTTGAATTCGATCAAGCCAAAGATGGGATGTCACGCACCTATAAAAACCCTAAAATCCATCAACAACAGCAAATACATGGCATAAATCATCTCGTCCGTCCAACTTTGCCAGCTTGGTCGGACGGCTTAGATTAAAAATTAGGCGATCAATGAAGCGCTTCGGTGATTACCGTACGCCACTCTGCCTCAGGGAGTGATCGATCATATGTTGGCCCGCCCATGCGGCCTCCAAACGATCACGCGAAGATGGTTGGACGTGCTGCCATTTTAAGACGCTTAATCCGTGACTTATTCAATCAAGCTTTAAAACAGCAATGCTTCATGCATATCGATTGTTTTGAGTTGCTTGCTTTAAACGATGCATTACATGCATCGAGGATGTACGATATTTCATGAATATCAAATCCTTGAATAACTTAGTTATTTAACCTAATAGCACCATATGCTATTTCCTGTGGCGGGTCCCACGACTCGACCCACTCATTCGAGACATCAAACATGTCACAAACTTGGGGATACTTACTAGGGTATTGGTCTGGCGGTTTACATCTTGCGTCATGCAACGCACCCATTACGAGAATGTGTCAGTAAGCGTGGACGGTTAACGATGATGAGGGAAGTGGGAAAATGCGTGGTCGTGTGACAATCACCTACACGACCCCACTACTCCATCACTCAACTTCCTTTAATTCCTACGAGATGGGGATTGCGCTCAAATGACTTGTATAAATAGTTCCTACACCTATTTTCAAACATACGTAAAAACCAAGTGTTGTCACAGTATCCAGAAAACACCCAGAACTGATAGCTTACATTATACAAGACAGTTCAATATTATGATACAAGTCATAAACATCCAATACTTCACAATCTGAACACCTTCTTCGCTTGCCTCCCTAAGATCAACCCCATTTCCTTCACTTTTCGACCGAAGCAAGTCTGGAACGGCCATTTCTTGGTTTAGGCCAGAATTGTATAGATTGATCTCTCGAATCAAAATCACTCTCGTGCAGTGCATTTGTTTAGGGTTTAGATTCATTTCTCATCCACACACACCCAAAATTACCAAAACCAGCAGAAATAGTTTTCACCTATAAACAATAGGGTTTTTGAATCCCGACACTACTTTTTGGTGTGTCCTAGTTGTATCTAGAGTCATCTTCTCCAGAAATCCTATTAGGATTTAGGGAATACAAAGACTTCATTGGGATTCGTGAAGCCAGGTGGAGTTATCTTTTATCTTGATAACTTGAGCATCCTGATCTTGATTGTTTGTAGAGCCTTTCTCCATCAATCAAGATAGATAGTAATCAACAAAGTCTCTTTGTATCATACTTTTTTGATTCCGCAAGTTTTATACTTGTGAGGTGAATAATAATCTAGGATACACTGCGGGTTGCATAAGTCCGGATTTTGAGGATATCCGAACATTTGTCTAAGTTGTTATCAATTTCCACCACCTGGATCTATCTTTTGTTCTGATCATCCATTTAGATCATAAATCAGGAAATCAATAATAGGCTTAATCTGTGGGAGGAAGATTTGGTTTAAAGTCTTCAGTTGAGTTGAAGCAACTCTTAGTTGGTGTGAGACCGCCTAAGGGAATCAATTGCATAGAGTCCTGCTGGGATTCAAGAGGTGTAAGAAGTGCGATTGTACCTGAATCAGTGGGAGACTGAGTTCGGGCTCAACTACATTCTAGGATGAAGTTAATTGGTAGTAAGCTAGTGTCTATAGCAGCTTAGTACAATTTGGTGTTCAATCTGGACTAGGTTCCGGGGTTTTTTTGCATTTTCGGTTTCCTCATTAACAAAACTTTTGGTATCTGTGTTATTTCTTTTTACACATTATATTTTTTTATCTTTATGATTGAAATATCACATGTTATGTGTTGATCAATCACAGTAGATAGGTCCAACCTTCTTAGTTGGATAAGACTTGATTGATCCTTGGACATTGGTCTTTGGTACCTTCTAAGAACTCTCTTTATAGTTAGGTTCACGGATTCAATTTTGTAAACGTTCTAACAATAAGAGAGAGGGGGATAGAGAGAGAGAGATAACTCTAGGCACTTTCCATGATTGAGTTTTTACTCTCGGAGTTGTGTTGAGTTTGTCCATCCAGATTTCCTAAGAAAAAGTTGGTGGTGTATTTTGGTACCCCGGGCGTTTTCAGTTGGTATCAGAGAAGCCAAACACCTTAAGACCTAATAAGTTTGTGTTTGAAGAAGTATGACTATATGGACAGAGATAAAATCTCTACAGACGCACACCAGAATTCCTTAGCGATTCTTCAGGATTTGTTCTCCTCAAGACTTAGTGTCTCACAGGATGATCTCGATTCACTCAAGACTAATACCTTGAGTGATTGTGAAGAATCGACGGAAAAAATTAAAGAATCATCTGCAATTGTTAAAAACAAGAAACGTCGACATGTTAAGAGTAAGAAGCTTCGCCGTCTTAAAGGATTGTTAAACAGTCTGTTTAAGGAATGCAACATAAGGGGGTCTATTGACGAAGATATTTTTATGTCTTTTGAAAAAACATTTAAGTTCTTGGGATACATTGTTGTGATCATAAGTAGGGAAGTGCCCCTTCGTAGTCATGTTGGTGAAAAGACTTTCTACCAGTGTGGGAAACCTGGGCATGACAAAAAAATGTGCACATTACCGTTTTGACTACTTCAAATGATATTGGTAAATCATCCCTTGATCAACATGGGGATGAAGAAACTACTCCGAAAAACTTTCAGTCCAGAGTTGTTTATGAGCTGGCTGCTCATCCAACCTCTTGTTAGCAAGATTCTGGATTCACCCCATCGTGTATCAATCTAAGATGGGGAAAGTTGTTGTAAAGGATTGTTTCTTTTCGGTTTCGTATGTTTTTTTTCCTATCATGCGTTTTAGATCCCAGATCACACAACTAAACGAAGAAACTTGTAAAAAATTATGACCATAACTTCACAAGTCGTTCAGCTGGCTCCGATTTCACGATGTTGTAAGATCAATATAAATTATGGGTCTTATTTTTCCTGTGATTATCCATCCGTTTTTTCTTGTGATCTGGAATTATTTTTTCCCATAATGCTGAGAATTAGATTAATTATCTTATTAAAATTGATAATCTTGTCAATTTTTGGATTTGATCCGGATTTCAAAATACATGATATGATTGTATCTCCTGACGGAATATTCTTTTTAAAAAAAGAAAAAAAAGGAAAGTCTAAATTTGGAATCCCACACCCGAACCCGGTCAAGCCTGTTAAGGTTTTATTAAAAGAATACGCGTACTCCCCTACTCCCTTTTCTTCCGTGAGTTCACGAACGGGATTAGAAATTGAGATTATGGTTTCCGTACCAGTGTGTTGCTTTCATAAATTGAGGTGTTAATTCACAATATCTTGGGTCTCTGTTTTGTTGCAAGGTTGTACACCGGGAAGGAGCAAATCAAGCAATCATCTTTAAAAGAAGCTATTAAAGTAAAATAAAATCTTTTCTATATGTGTTTTCATGGCTAGAAAAAAAAAGAGTTAGTAAGAAACCGAAGCATGAGAAAATTCCTGAAGAACCTAGGATCTGTTTTATTAACACAGATTGTAATGAGACCTTTGAGAGAATTGCAACTACGGAAATTATTCTAGAAAAAAAATTAGAAGAAGGGTATGTTAAAATGGAAGATCTTGTTTGTTTTGATGAATATGATCTAAGAGACATTTTTAGTGGGTTTGGGAGAGGGTTTGATCTTCTTACTAGAATGTTTTATGAAAAAAATGTATGATGTTAATCTCGATAAGATGATCTTTAAATCAATGATTGGAGGGGTAAAAATTGTTGTTAATCAAGAGTACATCTCGGAACTCACAAATATTCATCTTGGTAATTTTCAACTTCCAAGACCTAAAGAAGAAAAACCATCTCTTGAAACCATTTCTTTTGAGCTTTGTGGAAAGAATATTGGTTGGAAAGATGGGAGGATTTCTGCTTCGGAACGTAGCATGCCTCTTAAGGTTTTTGGTAAGTTGGGTATCCCCAACATTTGTCCATACAAAATTGGGAATGCATATTGGAGCCATGATTTTGCAGTATTTCCTTCAAATAGGAACTAAGAATCTTGACGTTTGTGGGTTGATCATTTCTCAAATGGTATCAATGAATGTATCCAAGAAGATATCCGGATTTCGCTATATGATTGGACGCATCTGTGAAGAACTTGATATTGATCCAATTGGGAACTTCATTGGATCTCCCACTTTAGTTCTTGAAAGCACGTTTAATTGTATGAGAACGAATGAGAATAAAAGAAAATGGCCTTTATTTCTCCTGGTGACGGTTCTTGTGATCCAACAACCTTGAATCTTCTTCAAAGAACTCACAAGGATGTTTGTAAGATCTACTCCAAGGTAAAAGGTATGCACACAAAAAAAGTATAATTACTACAAAATTTCCCGACATCAAGGACGAAATAGAGAAAATTCAAGCTTCCATGGGTGATTCCGACGACGAAGAACATGAATAATCCTTTAACTCTTTCTTTTGTTATCTAGGAAAAATATTTTAAGAATTTTATTCTTAGGAAGGATAACTAGGGTTTGGTATAGCAAAGATTGTGATTACACATAGCTATTTCCAATGTTTTTTTCATCTTGCACGTTTTTAGATTTATTTACTTAAATTCTAGAGTTATTGGAAGATGAACTTGCAGTATGTAATCATTATTGGTTTAATTATTGCAAAAATTCTTATGAAATGTTTGTGCTTTTACGTTCTCGTTAATTGAGATAATATTTCATATATGTTCAGAAGTTAAATCTATTATGTTTTTATAAACGTAAAATAGAACAAACTCTTTGAGATTTTTCTCGTAGTATTGATCTTTTTGTGATCTTATGTATTATTGCTGCTTGACACACTTCTTAAGATTCTCTTATGTTGAGTAAAATCGAGTACAATTGTCTCGTTGTTCGTAATTGGCCTTGAGATCAATTTATGTTGATATTATGGATACAAATACTCGTGATTTGTTAATGTCCAAAATCCTTCTTTTTCACGAAAGTAAGGTCACTCATGTTATTCTCTCGGGAATGACATTTTATGGAGGAGAGTTTTTAAAAGAAATTGTGCTTAATTTCTATATCTTTGTGGGGAGTGTAGTTGTGGAATTATAAAGGGGATGCTTGTATCTTTTTAATCTCCTAGGATGAGCGATAAGTATTTATTACTATGTGATATCATCTAAATAAGTTGATATGAGGAGTTGTTTTTTAACTATGTTATTATGTAGTATCTTCATCTTCCTTAAAACTTGAGATATCTTTTGGTTGTATTCATTATGATCTCGCAATTCTCATACCTTTGTTAATTTTATTGACAAAAAGGGTAAGAATTATTTAGTAGTTTCATACTACATACATATGGTTGACGGATCATTATGTAAGGGGGAGTGAATCATTTAAGCAATAGGTTTACCTATTAAACAAAAGATGTAAGTATTGATTAAGGGGGAGAAACATATCACCATAGTATTACTTCAGAGTTGAGATACAATTAAACTTTGGAAAGAAGATAATAATATTATGTTTTTGTATAACAACGATTGAGAATATTTGTTTTCAAAAAGTTATTATCGTTCTGGAATCGGTTCTTCAACAACAATGATGCTGAGTTGAACACGTTCAGAATCATTTCTACTTAAAATAACAAAGAGTTCGAGGAGAGTTGGAGGAACAAGGAAATCAAGAAGACATGGTGGGTCGAGAAGTTTTTTTCAAAACTTTATTTTTGTATTAAATAGTTTTGTCACTAAAATTGACAAAGGGGAAGATTTTTAGAACATTTCTCGGTCAGACTCACAAGTGTTGCTATATCAATCTTGTTGTCAAATTTAGTTGTCAAAACTATATCTTGATTTATAATCTACAATTATTTAAGTCTCGGTCTAGGATAGTGGAGTTGGGAAACGAACCAGTCATCATTTGCGTTCTGCTGTTTGAAGGCGAAGATCAACCGAACCTTTTGGAGAACTTCATCAACAAAAGGTAAGTGAAGACTGAACCACCTATTTCTCAAGTTATATTCACTTTTTTATCTTGAGATGATTGTCGCATAACTTAGGCTAGCTTGCATAGACAAGAATTTCAAGTGAACATTTGTTCATACTTGATCAAAAGTGGAGAACAATTTATTGTTCAGAACCAAATCATGATTCAAGTTTATCATTCGAAAATATCCTGGAACAGTGATAAGTGTCATTGATGTTATTCAGGATTGTTTCGAATCGATTTAGAGAAATATAGAACTATTATATTCGGAATTTGTCTGAATCCGTATAACATGTATTCGTACACGTAGTGGAGTACCTACATATCAACTTTCAAATTTGTGTGATATGCATACTCATATGTGCGTCATGGGAAAATCTGTTTATTTTGTGATACGGATAGATATGTATATTCGGGAACCGGATTAAAATAATCAAACCGATTGGCGAGTGATAGACGCATTAATGTGTCTAATATATCTCATTTGTATATATACTGTTAATGCCCATTTTTATACTTATTATGGTGTTTTATTTATTTATAGGTGTTTTTGGAAAAATAATCTTTTGAGGCGAAATTGGTTTAAAATGCGGCGTTTGGAGCTCTGTTGATAGCGCACCGGAAGTACCCCAGAAGTGCACCGGAAACATCCCAGAAATGCCTTGGAAGAACCCAGAAAAATTACTATTTCCACCCAAAATTTCTATTTCCACCCCAATTGCTAAAGGGACACCCGTACAAGATTAGGGGGAGGACACTTTTCTTCTCATAATTCAAATTTTGGAAAAAGGCGGGAAAATATTTCTTCTCACTGGCAGTTGGGTCGATCGATTTTTGGAGGGGTTAGAGTTCGATTAAACCTCTGATTTTCAATGGGTATTTGTGATATGGATAGAGGAAGACATGTTGGGTGTTAGGATCGATCATAATTGGCTGGAATCATCGCAATCAAGAAATCAGGAAGCACGTTCAATAAATGAATATCACACGATCACATCAAGTTTAGACGTGTACTCGTGTGTTTGGAGAGTGTTGAATCAATTCTACAGCGTGTAAGATCATGTTTGGAGTGTTTATACATCATTTCAGCGGGTGGAGAGCTAATTAAAGGAAGAAAATATCCAAAAAATATTTTCTCTTTAAGCCGAGCAAAGAGAGAATTATCTTGAGTTATGGCGTGATTAAATGAGGCTGAGGAGTATAAATAGATTTCTGGTATCACAGAGAATGGGTGTCGAGTGGTCGAGAGAAGGTCCAAAGAAGCAGAAATCAAGAGTTGATGAAACTCTGTTTCTGCTACTGCTGCTGATGAAGAACACCAAGAACACGAAGAACAGACTCGCAAGGACAGTGGTTTATCAACAGTGTCTAAGACGCACAACCGTGGGTCGCAGTGCAGTCTAAACATCAGCAGCACTTGTGTTTTATCGTTCATTCTGTGACGCTTTTTGTGCGTCGCAGATTACAGTTTTACACCATTTTCTCCTTTTCTCTTCATTGTAAACACCATTTGAGCAATAAATAAATATTTTGAGCGTGTTTTTATCATGATGAGATAAACCCAACACTGGGACGACGGAGGAGGGTGAATTTCATACACGGGTAAATTTATTTTATTCTTTTTTATGACTTTTGCATTAATTTAAAATTGAAATATGATTTGAATTAATTGGTTGTTATTTAATTTGATGATGTATGCTTATCTTAGGTGTTTTGATACATCATGCTTTGGACTTACAATCGATGTTTTGAGAATCTATCTTGGAAAAATCAGAGTTCATGTTAATTTTATTGAGTTTTAAATTGTCAAAGAATATATGAATGAACCCTGTGTAGTGAATTCGGCCAAATCCTTAGTCCCAGTACCTCTCACCCATTGTTAATATTTTTGTATATATATTTTTATTAAATCTAAAAATTCCATTTCCTTCACAAGTCTGAAACGAATCCTATTTACTACAACGACTCTCAAAAACATTAATCATTTTGGCGCCGCTGCCGGGATTTGTGCTTAGGTAGAATTTTTAGGTTTTTATTATTCCATTTGTTCTTTTTACGTCTCTTTGGTTGTGTCTTTGTATTACAGGTTTGAAGTTGGATACTAAAGACCTTGGAATCAAAGCTTAAAGCTAAAAGAGAAGGAAAAAAGATAATTTATTTTAATTGCTTTTTGTATTATTATTGCTTTTTGTATTATTATTTTAAATATTATTATTATTGTCCAAGGAAAAAAGACAATTTATTTATTTTAATTATTATTATTGCTTTTTGTATTTCTTTTCATTGGACTGGACTTTGGACAATTTATTTTAATTTTAAACCCTACGGAAGGGTTATATACAAAAAATTAAATATAAACTGTTTGCAGGGAAGGACGACGATTACAATATCGTCTCGGACCCTCGGGTTCGCACACTGACACCGGAGTCAGTGGCCCGAGTCGACTACAACGGTTCTTCGCCCGTCTGGTACGGGAGGTAAACTTATAAACACCCGCGAATCTCCTGTCAGCGGGTTTACTGTCTGCCTTAAGGTGATTATATGTTGAGGACTGAACCGGCTGCTTAAATTTCCTAGTAAAGGGCAAGAACTGGCCATATAAGATAAGGGTTCGGATTTCATCACCGTTCCCTTCTTGCCCGCCTTAGGTAAACGAAATCTAACGTGAACCCAAGCTTAAAATTTGATTAGAACGAGACCGATAGGGTAACGAGCTTAGTAGGAAAGTCGTTCGAAAAATATTGGTTACTCTTTTAGCATTCTTCGAAGTTCATGATGGTTTCTGTGAGTTGAATGCGTGACTGCGCCGCCTTGTGATAGCGGTGAGGCTTTGTGTATCAAAGCTCCACTGAGCTTCCCTCGCCTCGATTCAACTTACATTAGCTCGGATTGATTCCAGAAGGGTGTGCTCAAAATGTAACGAATTCCTTTTCGAAGGAATAGAAGCTGGTCTAGAAAACAATCTAAGTGGAGCCATCATGCTTTTTGTTTGCTAGATAAAATAGGCTTGTTGTGGTCGAGTCAGCCTTCTTTGTGTTTGTTTAGAATTCCCTTGCAGTTAGGATGTCGAACTGGTATTATAATAGCCAATACAATGAGGATCCGACTGAGCAGCTTAGACATTATCCTTTTTATGACCATAGTGTGAATAGTGATTGGGAACGCGAAACCTTTGAAGGTTATGGTCCATACCATTTTGAGCCAAATTATTATCCACATACCCACAGGTCATACGAGAAAAACAATCCTTCTATTTCTCTAGAAGAGTCTCTCAAGAGTTTCAATGAGTCAGCACGGAAGTTATTTATGAAAGATACTTATAATATTCTTCTCCTATAAGAGTCCGTAGAGCGGTCAAATAACATATCTCTAAAAGATACCCTTAAGAAATTTACTGAGAATACAAATAGGATTGTGGAAAAACTTGCTCAGGATAGTCTTAATTTCCAGTGTAGTTTTCCCAATACCACCTTCGAAAATAAGGATAGTTTTTATTCACATAATCAAGATGACGAGGTTAGAATTGGTAACACTACTTGTTTTGATAAGGTTCGATTATTTTCATGTTATTATAGTGATGATTATGATGAGGATAGTATTGATGAAGAACATGAAATATGTAGGCATAGTGATCAGGAATTTGTTACTCCGGTTGGGATTTATAATGATAGTGTTGTTTCTAGTACAAATACAAATAATTTTAACAATTACTCACCTATTCAAAAGGATGAGGATTTGACTAGAGATACCACCGTTTTAGATGATGTAGTTCATGATCCTTTAGCCTGCAGTATGTTGGATAATCCATTATTTGATGTGCGTATCAGTGAATCGGAGGAGGTAACTATGATTAAAACCTTAGTTGATGAGCCTTTATATGAAACTTTCTCTGATAATCCTTTATATGATTGTGATGATGGTTTAGAGGAAAGAGTTTACCATGAGAATACTGTTTTAGAATCTAGCGATTTAGAAACACTAGTCTTAGAAGATGATAAACTCGTAGAAATGAGTGAGGATGAACCCAAACTTAGAAGAATCTATTGACCATTTCCAGGAATCCGATGACCTAGAAATTAGGAAAACTGTGACTAGTCTTTCTAGAGACACAGAAAACTCTAAGTTTGGGGGTGATTATCATTCTCCGTGTGCTTTAACTCTTAAGTACCCTCCTGTAGGACTTGACATTTGTGCCTCAACCATCTTACAAGATTATCTTCATACACGTTTTCCCGAACCTAATGATGTCCAGAAAGAAGCTCAGTTGTTAGAAACCCATCCTATGGTTGATGTGGTTAACCCAGGCTATGATACCAAGATTGACTTTGTTTTCCCACCAAAAACTTTTCAACCAATTGTGGGAAATTTTGATTTTAAGATGTGTCGGTTATTAAGTTTTGAGACTAAACCTAATCACTTTAGGATATTAGGGTCGACACATTTTCTTAAGGAAGACCACCTCTTTCATTGTGGTCAGCTGTGTGAGTCAAATCTGATTGACTTAGAGGATCCCCAGTTATTCAGGTTGTTGTTATGTGCTTATAAGTTCTTAGTTGAGTTTTTCCAGACTCTAATACCTGAACCGGATCTTAGCTTTGAGGAAATCCAACCGATGAAAACCTGTTATCTAGACCCAGTTATAGAACCTGAACCTGAGCCACAACTAGATGTAGTTGTCTTAAACAAGGGTATGTTCGGCATCTTTTTGGTCTGTTGCAGTTTCCTCTTCTTGTGGGTAATACTTTTTTATCCAGATGACCCACAGTTATTCCCACTACTTCTATATGATTCTATGAGGTGACTAATTCCTTCCGATGTCTGGCTGATGACTTTAAACTTAGCACTTCTTGGGAGGTAACCCAATATTCTTGCGACACGGTAATATCTTTCCTTATCTCTTTTGCTTCAAGTGGTAACAGTTTCTCCTTGTTCAGGCTTTTAATTTTATCTTTAGAACATTGAGGACAATGATAGATTTAAGTTTGGGGGTATGGGAGAAACATTTTAGTCGCATTTTTGAAACTTCTAGCGTCACATAGTACCCGGTTAGCTAAGTTTACATACTGTTTCTCACCGAAAAGATAGAAATTGGAATGCTAGAGATAACAACTTATTGAGACATTAGAGAAAAAGACATTGAGATCCTTGAAATTCAGGAGAGAACTTGTTCCTTTTAGAGGGTAACCGTGATGGACCTAACCATACATGATGGAAAGGAAAGTAGGTCAGGGAAAGCCAGAAAGACAAAGCAACCTCACAATGTAGTCTTAGTTACTGGATTGCGACTCTCTCTCAGTAGAAACTTATCATCATCAACAAGCGGAGCGACATCAAAATCTATGAAGAAAGTGAAGACGTTTTAGGTTTATAAGCAACAATAGAAGAGAATAATTCAAAAATCAAAGTTGAAGTTATAAGAGCATATGATATAATTTGTTAGAATACATGATACCAGGACATCACAAGTTGCGAAGATCCAAGTTTTGAAAGTCCTTCTCTCAAGGCCATGTAAAATTTTGTCTTGTAATTTTTTGTTCATCAAAAAAAAAAGTGAAACATCATTACGTTCTTTTTGTTCAATAAGGCCATAGGGAAGAAGAAATTTATAAGTCAAGCAAGAAATCGAAGAGAAGAGTTAATTTTCAAGGTTCTATGAGGTTCGAAAGTTTATCATCAACAGTTGAAGACCGAAGAAGGCGTTGTTTCTACTGAGCACTGTGAGAGAGTCGAAGAAAGATGCATTTTGGTTGCTTTGTTAGTCTGCTTTCAATCTGGCACAAGATCTTTCTAGCACTGGTTTAACTCATCACACGTAATTAGTCTAGCTATGTAGCAGATGTCCCTCTCATTTTTATCTCTCTCCTAATCTTATCCAGCTGTAAAGCAGCGGACGCATCTTACAATGTTTATCTAGTTGTGTAGTGGATATCTCTTTATCTAGCAGTCGTGTGGATGTGTCTCCCCTTTTCTTCAGTCATCTTTAGAGCTGACACCTTTAATTTCTCTGGCATTCTACTTACTTGGAGATAGGTTGAGAATATGTATGTCCTGATAGTTCTTTGGATACTTGTGACCAATTAGGAGTAAAGGTTTTGTGGGTACACCTCTTGTAAACCCTCCGGAGACAACACTCCGCCGCGAGGGCCACCTAGCGGTTTAACGGCCTGCTGCACGTGCTAAGTATAGTCTTTTTATCTTTTCAAAAATAAATTTTGCTCGAGGATTAGCAAATAATAAGTTTGGGGGTATTTGATAGACGCATTTATGTGTCTAATATATCTCATTTGTATATACTGTTAGTGCCCATTTTTATACTTATTATGGTGTTTTATTTATTTATAGGTGTTTTTGGAAAAATAATCTTTTGAGGCGAAATTGGTTTAAAATGCGGCGTTTGGAGCTCCGTTGATAGCGCACCGGAAGTACCCCAGAAGTGCACCGGAAACATCCCAGAAATGCCTTGGAAGAACCCAGAAAAATTACTATTTCCACCCAAAATTTCTATTTCCACCCCAATTGCTAAAGGGACACCCGTACAAGATTAGGGGGAGGACACTTTTCTTCTCACAATTCAAATTTTGGAAAAAGGCGGGAAAATATTTCTTCTCACTGGCAGTTGGGTCGATCGATTTTTGGAGGGGTTAGAGTTCGATTAAACCTCTGATTTTCAATGGGTATTTGTGATATGGATAGAGGAAGACATTTTGGGTGTTAGGGTCGATCATAATTGGCTGGAATCATCGCAATCAAGAAATCAGGAAGCACGTTCAAGAAATGAATATCACACGATCACATCAAGTTTAGACGTGTACTCGTGTGTTTGGAGAGTGTTGAATCAATTCTACAGCGTGTAAGATCATGTTTGGAGTGTTTATACATCATTTCAGCGGGTGGAGAGCTAATTAAAGGAAGAAAATATCCAAAAAATATTTTCTCTTTAAGCCGAGCAAAGAGAGAATTATCTTGAGTTATGGCGTGATTAAATGAGGCTGAGGAGTATAAATAGATTTCTGGTATCACAGAGAATGGGTGTCGAGGGGTCGAGAGAAGGTCCAGAGAAGCAGAAATCAAGAGTTGATGAAACTCTGTTTCTGCTGCTGATGATGATGAAGAACACCAAGAACACGAAGAACAGACTCGCAAGGACAGTGGTTTATCAACAGTGTCTAAGACGCACAACCGTGGGTCCCAGTGCAGTCTAAACATCAGCAGCACTTGTGTTTTATCGTTCATTCTGTGACGCTTTTTGTGCGTCGCAGATTACAGTTTTACACCATTTTCTCCTTTTCTCTTCATTGTAAACACCATTTGAGCAATAAATAAATATTTTGAGCGTGTTTTTATCATGATGAGATAAACCCAATACTGGGACGACGGAGGAGGGTGAATTTCATACACGGGTAAATTTATTTTGTTCTTTTTTATGACTTTTGCATTAATTTAAAATTGAAATATGATTTGAATTAATTGGTTGTTATTTAATTTGATGATGTATTCTTAGCTTAGGTGTTTTGATACATCATGCTTAGGACTTACAATCGATGTTTTGAGAATCTATCTTGGCAAAATCAGAGTCCATGTTAATTTTATTGAGTTTTAAATTGTCAAAGAATATATGAATGAACCCTGTGTAGTGAATCCGGCCAAATCCTTAGTCCCGGTACCTCTCACCCATTGTTAATATTTTTGTATATATATTTTTATTAAATCTAAAAATTCCATTTCCTTCACAAGTCTGAAACGAATCCTATTTACTACAACGACTCTCAAAAACATTAATCAGCGAGACAAAACAGTTATATGTTATAGAACTAGTTTAGTTCCTAAACCGGCACGTAAACTGAACGTTCTGTGAACTCCGGAACCGGAAAAGGTCCAAAGTTTGCAAACGAATACGTGAACTAAAAAGTTTTGTAGACTCTGGAACTTTGAATTAGTTCAAAGTTTGCAAACCAGTACGTGAACTGAGAAGTTTTGTAAGAGTCCGGAACTCGGTAATTGCATAAGTGTGCAAAATTGGTTTATAAACTGAGTAGTTCAGTTGACTCCGGAACTCGGCCATTGCATGAAAGTTTGCAAACCGGTCCACGTACTATGACTCAGTCGATTTACGAACAATTCAAGTACTTGTACTTTGTACATTTACAAACTATGTCGATTTTGATTCAATTGCGATTAAATTATTTCCTTGAAGTAATTTTCATTTGATCGATTCTCTAATTGACCCTAGACTCATTTGATCGCATAATTGTGACTCAAAATTAATATCGTGTGAACATGAAATTATGACATAATTTCAAACAAATAAAACACACAATTATTAGACATTGTTTTTGTATCTTTGTGATTTGCTTCGTGCACAAACTTGAATGCCTGGGATCTGACTAGATCTCGTTTATTTTTGATAGACGATTGATTGACTAGTCGTAGTTAGATTGACAAGCTATCATTTGGTGGTACTCTTCAGTATCCCAATCTGATATTTTGTATATGTAGATCTAATTAACTTGTTAATGTTGATCTTGGTAGATCTTACCTAAAAAAGAAGTTTATTGATTTAAACGAAAGAGCCTCTGTAAACTCAACTAGAAATATATCTGACTAACTTCTTGAGATAAGAAGAGTGGTTACCAAAAAAATTAGTCATATATTATTTGGAAGACGATCGAAAGGGTTGAGTGCTTGAAGTCTTTACAACAACTGAAGCAACTTAAGATAATGGACTACATCTTAGGATTCACGTGTGAAAAAGCGGGGGTCTAACAACCACACCTAATATTTTTCTTAGCATCCGTATGGACTACTCCAATATAGTTTTAAGAGAATAAACTACACAGTCAGACTCAATCTTGAGAAAATTATATCAAAGAGTTATATCTCAATTTCTCAATTCAATCCGCAATCAAACAAATAGGAATTTGCGAGCCTGGTGAAATATAAGAAATAACTTGGACGGTATCAAAAACCAATATCCAAGTGTCAATCAATTTATATCAACAACCAATTGACTGAACTTACGCACAACCTGTGATATTTTAATTATATAAACAAATATAATGCGGAAAAGAAATAACACAGACACCAGCAATTTTTTTAACGAGGAAACCGCAAATGTAGAAAAACCCCGTGACCTAGTCCATATTTGAACACCACACTGTATTAAGCCGCTACAGACACTACTCTACTACCAGTTAACTTTGGACTGGAATGTAGTTGAGCCCTAACCAATCTCACACTGATAAAGGTATAGTTGTGTTCCTTACACCTATTGAACCACACCGGATTCTGCGCACTTGATTCCCTTAGCTGATCTCACCCACAACTAAGAGTTTCCACGACCCAAAGTCGAAGACTTGATAAACAAATCTGTCTCACATAGAAAAGACTATTGAATAGATAATTCTGTCTCCCACAGATATACCTATGAGTTTTATTCCATCTTTTGATAAATCAAGTTGAACATGAACCAATTGATAAACCAGACTTATATTCCCGAAGAACAACCTACTATTATCAATTACCTCACAATAATCTTAATCGATTAATGAACCAAGATATTGTGGAATCACAAACGATGAGACAAAGATGTTTGTAAGTACTTTTCAATCTTTCCTATCGGAGAATAAATCTCGAGCAAATCTTAAAGAAGATAGTACTCAATCACAATAGAAAACAACAAGATCAGAACACGCAACTACAGAGAAAATAATTGGGTCTGGATTCACAATCCCAATGAAGTATTCAAGTCATTAACCTACAAGGTTTTGGGAAAACCTAAGGCTAAAGGAGAATCGACTCTAGTCGCAACTAGTATCACACAGGAGGTGTGGGGATTAGGTTTCCCAGTTGCTAGAGTTCTCCTTTATATAGTCTCTAAATCAGGGTTTGCAATCAATGTTACCTTGGTAACAAAGCATTCAATATTTGTCGTTAGATTAATCCTGATTAGATTCAAGCTAATATCTTTCAATCGTTAGATCGAACTTAGCTTGTTATACACAAATGAAATGCACCATCATTTAGATAAAGGTGACCATACCTAAGCATGTACACTTAGTTGGTTCAACAATAGTTAACCAATGGTTATACATAAGAGCACTTTCATATCAACCTTATTAATCTTTATCACAACTAGTTCAAATGAAACTAGTTAGAGAGTTGTTCAATTGGTAATATTCTCATAGAATTATACAAGACACAATTGAAGCAAAATCGATTTTGATTCACTCGAATCATTTCATGAACATTATAGCCACGGTTTGCAAAAGATTTCATTCCTTATTATATAAATATATTAGTTCATGAACAAACCGATTTTAGAACATAACCTACTTAAGTATGCAAATGGGTACGCATACCTAAGTAGCCGGACTGAGTTTGGTTATGCCAGTACGTGTAGGGGTACGTATACCATACTACACTTCCAAACTCCAGCGGGAATTCACGGAACTTGAACTTCCGCCAGTATGCGTACGGGTGCGCATACTTAGTTCCCGGACTTCCAACGACCAACCAGTACGCGTACGGGTACGCATACCATGGTTCCCGGTTTTGAACTTTATACAAATATGAATACACACTATGTTTATATCCAATCATGGTTACATGCTTTAAACCCTCGTTTCAATCATTTAAACATTCTTGGAAGACGACAATAGCTGTCTCACACAAACTATTAGCTTCAAAGCAATTTTCAAGTGATCGAATGATCAATACGAAACATTCCGAGTCTACATCAAATGACTATCTCACACAAACCATGTAAGATGTTACAAGGCGATTTTCACATGATCATCTTTTGACTTTCTTCAAGAATAAAAGATGAACTTTGTTAAAGCGAAAGCTTACAAACACATATTTCGAGAAATTGATAAGCGAGATAAACTCGACTCGAAATATCAAATGTGTATAATTGAAGTCCATATAGCAATACGACTTTTGTCTCAAATAGGAGAATATGTAAATAGACTTTTGAGTGATAGATGAGTTCAAGTCTCCACATACCTTTTGTTGATGAAGTTCCACAAGTTCCCTTGAGTAGTTCTTCGTCTTCATTCGATGAACGCCGTGAAGTCTAAATCTCAACTACACTTACTATCCTAATCCGAGACTTAGTTATAAGTAGACTAGAAACCAAGACTTATATTTTTGGCCACTAAACTTGTCAAATAAGCTTGAGATAGCAACACTTGCGAGTTCGACTGAGCAGTGCGCTAACAATCTCCCCCTTTGTCAATTTTAGTTACAAAACTATCAGTACATATGGATTAAAAAATAAATAAACTTTCTAGCTTCTCATCCAAATGCTTGATCTCCTTAGTTCTTCAACATTACTTGAAATCTTTGTCACCTCCAAGTACTCCAATGATTCTAAATATGTTCAACTCAGCATCATAGTTGTTGAAGATCCGTAGCTATAACAATGAGAAAAAAATAGCTCTCAATCATTGTTATACAGTGTCATATTATTATTACACGTCATCAAAGTTCAATTGTATCACAACTTTGACAACATATGGTGATGTGTATCACTCCCCCTTAGTCAATACTTCATCTCACATGAAAATCACTCCCCCTTACATAATGATCCGTAAACCATATGTATTTGTAGTGTGAACTACATATTAATTCTCCCCCTTTTGTCAATATAAATTGGCAAAGGTACGAAAACTAGTGGGATCCTAATGAAATTTCCATAGAGATACTTCATGACCAAAAGAGAACCACATATCAACTTTGTCAGATGCAATCATATATCCGAAGCTAAATGCATTCATCAAGGAGTTTATAAAGATACAAAATAAATCCTATAATATTCCACAGTCGCACTCCTCACAAAGATTTGGCAATTAATCACAAGTTCAAATAAGAACTCTCCCCCATAAAATGTCATCCCCAAAGGAACAACAAGAGCGACCTTACTTTCACAAGAAAAGAAGGATTTTTATTTTATTTTTTAAGAAAAAACTTTGATACCTAACAGATCTGTTTTCTACATAGAAACAAATGCAGAATCGAAAAAACACTACACTGACGTTTTAAGCCTTGATTGCTAAAAAGATACGAATGAGTCCAGGGGCAAAAGGCTAGAAAACTAATGAACCAAAACAAAACCAATAAGCTGTAGTAAGTGTTGAAATGTGGCAGTATCTAAAGGTTTGTTGAGAATATCAGCCAATTGTTGTTCGGAAGGCATAAATTCCATATAAATGATAGCATTTTCATAGAGATCTCTAATAAAATGATACCTTATGTCAATGTGCTTAGTTCTTGAGTACTCAACAGGATTCTCAGTGATACGAATCAGACACCGACCCGGAAAACAACATTGGGTTGGTTAATTAAGTCTAAATACTGGTCCAACGAATGGGTCAATTAGTTTGAAGATCAAATGGAAAAAAAAAACTATGTAATCTACTCGTTATATGTGTTAATTAGAAAAATTTAACATATACAATATGAAAAAACTTGTATCTTATTGATGATAATTTATACATACAAGATGGAAAAAGAAAACGAAATCACTTAAAATTGTATACACACTGGATATACTACTGATTCACACCAATAATGAATGACCAAGTTATGACCAGGTGATTTTCTATCAGTTATAACTTTTAAGTCCTTAGTTACAGATTCACCTTTAGCCAATATTCATGTTATTTTACAACAATTATTTGGTTAAATCGCTCAAAAACTCGGCCAATACACATGATTAGTGGTCCAACCGTCTTAGTTACCTGATTCAATAAAAATATTATGGTTTTCTAGAAAATGGTTGGGTCAGTGTACCCAGACCAATTTTATGAATCGTTTATGAATTTCTAGGTAGGGTGATCCAGTTTAGTTTGACAATAGTGGATTATTTAAAAAAGAATTCACAATAGGTATACCATCAAGAATGGACTAAACATACTCAGACCTACTATTAACTTGCCAAGTATCATTAGAAGAGATAATATTTAGGCTTTTCTGTATACTTCTTCGAATTCAAGAGTTATTATGATTTTTTAGTTTGATAAGAGGATTAGACTTAGGAAAGTACTTATGCTTAAGAATTATTGGCCATAATTAATCTTGGTCGTGAATCGTTATCCATGCTAGTTTGGTGAGTAAGGTTAAATTGTGTTTGTGCGGGTTTCTAATTCCTAGCTTACCTTGGTTATTGTTTATGGATATTGCATTACATCTATTTTGTTCCACTGAGAATTCTTTTGAATTTTTCAATTTTATTTTTCTTAACAAAGCAAGACACTGCATCTGGTGATTAAGAAATGAACTAAGAACAATTTTAACTAGTATAGTTCTACCTGCAGGATTAAGAAATTTAGGTTTCCAGTCCTAGAGATAAGCATATATTTGTTTCAAAGAGGTTCAAAGTTGTTGATTATGTCCTTATCAAAAAGAAAGAAAAAAAAGGAGTCCCTGAGTATTTATCATTGTTTGAGATTTTCAACTTTAAGGATCCTAGAAATTATGCATTTTTAGTGTGTAGTAAATTCCTGATTTTGAATTCTAACTTGTCCTGTTATTTTTCTAAAATGTAATGAGTATACTCACAACAAATTTTGCTTTACAGATATTTTTTATTGGAAGAAAAAATAAAGGAAACGGCCATCTCTAGAAAAAGGTGAAACACAACATGCACATTCTTGATTACTTTAATTCTAGTGATTTTATTTTCTGATTCTGCTTTAAATAGAAGTCTCGAAAGAACCTCCACGCAGGTAGGATGAAATTTGGTCCCCTTGATAAATATCCTATCTTGATATTGAATCTTTCTCCAGAGAACCAGTTAATAAAACAAAGAAATAAGTGACATTGCATAATAAGTTGACACCACTCTTTATTAAAGCGAAAAGATATAATAGTTATGTCAAGGAAATTTCATTCAATTCTATCAAAGGTTATGGAGAGTCATATTTCCATTTTGTCTGTGGATTTCATTGACTGCAAGATTTCATGGGAAATTATGATGTTATCCTTGAAAGAAACGTAAATTGATTTTGTAATTTGAAAAGTGAGGTTTAATACGATTTTCTAGGATTTTTGAAATGTCCTTATAAGTTGTCCTTGTAGAGAGATTTTTAAGCTTTAATTGAAAATCAAAAGCATGAGAGTCATTTGTTTTCTGATTTTTTATAACTAATTATTCCTAATGTTCTCGTGACTTATCTCGGTTCTTAAACATTTTAAATGGTTTATGGATGTTAGTGACTAAATACAACCCATAGTTGGATTAAATACAACCCACATTAAACATTTAGGTTTTGACTAAATACAACTCGAGAATACAAACATAAAATTAGTATTTAGGGTTTAGGGTTCACAATCACAGGAAATTATGTCACGGAAAGTTCACATAAGGGAATTGAAATATCAAATATCAATCTTTATTTTACTATCATCATACCATAAAGATAAGTCATATCCTAATATTCATCTTCCATTAATAAGACACTGATTAACCTTTGTTTTACTATCTTCATCATCTTTTAATAAAAATATCAATGAGATCATTAGTATCCATTTCATTCATATTCTTTATTCTTAACTTCAGATTTTATCAACCCAATAGTTACTTTTTCCCGCTTGCACATGGAACCACAAAAAAGAAAATGGAGAAAAAAGTGGAAGAAATAGAAGACTTGTTTGGCATACGGGTTGTATATAGCCTTTTTCTCTTAGTAAAACTGAAAAGTAAAACATGCGCTATATTTAACCCCAAACGTGGGTTATATTTAGTTGTTGCCTTATGGTTTTGAGTAACGTTAGAGTATGAAAAGATATTATTCCAGCAAGATGATTGATGGTAGCATGGATACAAAACATACCAAGTTGTTGAAACTTAAAATTCTATGAATTCGTTCTTTTATGTTTTCATTTCCTTCTCTATCGTTTGACCAAGTGAAAGAAATTTTCCGATAATATCAGTGAGACCTAGATTCTCTATGTTACTATTTAAGGGAAATTAGGCTCATACATTCGAGGTTGCTCGAAAATATTTACGTCACATGATATAGTTTGGGTTAGAATGTATGTTTGGTGAAGCACCAAAGTTGCGAGTCACTAAAATTTTGGACCACCGGACAATATTTTTGTTACAGTGGTATATTATATGTTAAAATACATAATTTGATTCATGAGAGTTAATTTTAGGTCATATAAGAGGGTTATTTGGAAGAAAAAAAATAGGGTTAACAACTAGCTTTTTTTCAAAGCAGTATAATTATTTTTCATCCATAATTTTAGATTTTAAAAAGGACTTTTGTTACATGACAGATTTTGAAACATAGTAACTAATTTTTGGATCATAACTTGCAATCCGGTTTACAAAATAAAAAATTTAGTCAAGTAATTTTTAGCCAAGCGACAAATTTTAATTACATTAATATCTAAGTTGGTTGATATATTTCTTTTGTTGTAATAACAAATTTTTGAATAGTGATGCACATTTCAAATTAGGGTTGTCAATGGGTAGGGGTCCTCCCGGGTACCATTACTTATAAAAGTATATTTCGGTTCCTAACGGTTCTGGGTCCGGTTCCTAAATTTATGGACGGACTCGTTAAGAATCCCGGGTACCCGTTGCGTATTGAAAAATTATCAGTTTTCCCATTAAAATCTTGATATCTTCTTATTTTTTGCATAAATCCAAATTATTTTTATACATGTTTATTATTATTTCTTTATTAGTGTTTTAAATAAGGATTAAATGTAACAAAAAAATGAAAAATGAAAGAAAAACAATCTAAGCCAAAACTAGCAAAATGCTTAGAGTTTTGCTAAAGTGATAAAAAAATAAAGAATGAATAACCGGTACCCGCGAGTATGTGATGGGTATTACATGTTTGGGCCTGTTAAAATTTTGTGTCAAATTGGGTAGTACCTGTCGAATCGTAAATTGCTAATGGGTCCAATTTTAGGACCCAAAACTAGACCCGAATCTACTGTTCCGGTTCTGGTTTCGATTAATGGATACCCATTAATAAACCAAGAGGTAAATTTTGAGTCCTTAAACAAATTTTCCTGGCTAAATTGGGGCCTATAGGACTTAATTGGGGACTATCAAATTTTCATTCCCACACCATCAAATTATTCTAGGCACCCAAACTTCTAAAAAATACTAATTTACCCCCACATTAATTCGTAAAACAATCTCATATAAATACTAATCCTTACAATTTTCAGTAAATCCTAAACCTAAAAAAAATTCTATTTTCATCATAAACTTTCCAAATTCTCAAAACCCTAATAAAAAAATAATTCATCCTCTTCTCCGACGATCTTCGATCCAACCAAGAAAAAGGTAAATCTCCATCAACCCATTCTATGATTTGCATTTCTTCATTGATTTACATGTTTAAAAATCTCTGATTAACTCAGAATCGGTTTGTATGATGATTAACATCAACCGATTCTGTGTTTTGGTTTCCACCATGAAGAGCATGCACATTAATCGCTTTATATGATGATTAACATTGACCGATTTTAGGGTTAGAAACAAAAACATCACCAAAATCGGTTTATAAGTGCTTTATAATAATCCGATTCTGGATAAATTTTTCTTTAAATATGCCATCCCAGAATCGGGTTTTATGTGCCTGATAATTTACCGATTATGTTTGTCTTTTCATATTCCTATTCATAATCGGATTTTATATATGTACCACATAAACCGATTTCGGATGCTTATACTCCTGTATGTTTTTGTAGTCAGAATCGGATTACATACGATTACTTATGTACCGATTCTTAACTAGTTTTTTTTGTTTTGGTTTTCTTTTATATAGATATGGACTTCGGACACCTAGCGTTTTACTCTCGAGAGCTCACATTTGAGGAAATTCTTAGGAAACCACAACGAGTGCCAGAAAGAAGCCTCTATAAGTTTGCTTATGGGCGTGAGACCAATCTTGAACAAGCCCTCGCATTGATTGACAAGCTTGAACTGGAGGAGCTTTATGAGGTCATGAGGTTCGCTAGGATGAGGAGAAACATCATTTCAGCTGAGAGGGAGGTCCATGCAGAAGTGGAAGCTATGTGGGAACAAATGGCACAATCATAAACTGCTGCTCCTGATGGTGCTGATGCTGGTGCCGGTGTTCCTCCTGATGGTGGTGCTGCAAATGCTCCCGGTGGTGCTGCTGCTGCTGATGTTGATGCTCCTGCTCCTTAAGTTTTTAAGTTTTAGATATTAAAAGTTTAAGATTATCAGACTTGTGGTTGCTTTAAGTTCTGAACACTATTTTAAGGTTTGTATTTTGGATGATCTTTGTGTTGAACTTAATGCACTTGAAGTTTTAATTATAATAATGTGTTGTTGCTCAATAATTCTTGCCTGACATGCCAACAATCGGGCTACTCGATATGCCAACATAAACCGATTATGCAAGCTATTTCTCCTGTATGTTTTTCAAGCTAGGATCGGGTCACATATGAATATATATAAATCGATTCCTTGTTGCAGTAAAACACCAGAAATCGGTTTTTATATATTCAAATGTGATACGATTTTCTGATTACATCCAGAATCGGGTTATACTTACCTTCTAAAAGACCGATTATGCCAAATTATTTCACATTTTCCAAAAAAAAATAGTCGTTAGGGACTTTCTCTATAAATAGAGAACTCACCCTTGGACCCCATTTGCCCCAAAATTGATCATTTTATTCCCCCTCATTTCATATACTCCACAACTACTTATTTCATAACTCCACATACAAGAAATGGCATCATTTGATTCAAACAAAGATTTGGCAATCACCAAAACATGGTACGTGGAAACTCGAGTTAGACGTCAGTCCTCCGTAAGGGTGGATTCCGTAACCTTTTGGGCTAGGGTACACAACAAATTTAGCCAAGAATTTGGAAATCCTAATGGAAGAAGTGTTCAACAAGTCCATGATAGGCACCTAGTCATCGAAAATGCGATACTTGCTTATTTAGCTATCCAACCTCGGATTTTTAACACTCGCCCCTTCAACTTGTCCATTGAACAATTTGTAAGTATTTTTGTGGTTTGTTTTACGTAACCCATGTTGTTTTATCTTCCAATGAAACACCACTAACAAATGTAAGTTTGTTTTTGTGATTTTGTAGCACGAAGTCGTGAAAGCGCGCTACTTGGAGGAAAAGGAGGAAGCATTCGCATTCGATGCACGCTATCACTTCATGGTAGAAAAAATCCCGGAGGATGACCCGGACTTCGTGGATCGTGTATCATCTTCGGAAGAAGATTGATGGCTTTAGAAGATTTTGTATAGGTTTTGTGGGTAGACCTCTATGTAAACCCTCACGAGACTATAACTCGTCCACTAGGGTCACCTAGGGGTTTAAAGGCTTGATGCATGTGCTAAATGCATCCTACAATAATAATGGAATGAATGAAAAACAAAATTCGTATGAAAGGAAACAATCGGTTTATATATGTAATATGTAAAACCCGATTAAGAAAATCGGATTATATATATGGCTACGTGCATCGGTTATAGATGTCCTCTGTTAATTTGGAAACACCAATCCAGAATCGGTTTACAAGTGCATGAACGTAAACCGATTCTGGGTACTGTTTACGAAAAAAAATCAAAATTTCTGATGTTTTGAAGAACTCTCTAACATTAGTTAATCTCACACCAAAAAATAACTAACCCCTAATATGATTAATTAGTGCTAATTAATCAGAGGTAAAATAAGTACTTGAGTAATTATTTTGATAAGAGGTGGTGTGAAGGTTATTTCTAATGACCTTTTTTGTCATCTAGTTATAGGTCCAAATTAAGTGCTATAAACCCTAATTTAGCGATGAAAATTTGAGAGACGGATTTTGGGTTGCATACAATAAATGTTTATTTTTATTTTTTTTGAGGCAAAAGGTAAATTGGTTTTGAGGTCCCTAGGGGTCCTGATCACAAGGGGCAAAATAGACAACGTGGAGAAGTTAGCCATTTAGGCTTGGTAGGAGCCATAATAGGCTTAGTTGGAAGGCAAAACTCAGCTGTCATGGGAGCGGGGACAATTGCCTCGGTGGCCTATGCCTCCTCCTCTACTGGCTATCATCTATCTTCCATATAACACTTGTTCATTTGATCTACCATATTCATTAATTATCACACTTTACATGTACGAAATGGCTACTGCCTCTCAGAACATGAACCATAATTTGCTGTTTTAGCTGCCCTTCACATTGTGACAAGTGTAGCTCTCTTCCCTCGTTGACGACTACTAGTCTTTTTCCTACCCTTGGTGACATTTGATTAAAATAATGCGAACAACAAACCTATGATTGTTACCACTCTAAGTGAAGCAACAAAAACACCACCCAATTAAAATAGAGTTTTGAAACGGATTCAAGATGGATTTTCTTTGGGCGGTGAGGTTTTGGTGGATTTGACAAACGTTAGTTTTGTCTCATTTCATGGATTCTAAGGCTTCCTAATACGGTTGTTTTCGGTCCCTCTAAATTAGTTACGACCTTTTTTCCTTCCTTGGAATGTTTGACGCTCACACTACCTTCTTTTGGGTTGGACCACTCTTTATCTCTTCAAGCCACTATCATTGTTGATGATGGTGTGGCTGAGGAGGAGTAAGACACGGCTTATCCCCCACTATGGTGAGATTGATATCTGGTGTTGCAGAAATGAGCTTTTGGTGGACCAGCCAACTCATTGACTTGCAAAGAAGCACAGATCATAGGGATTTGAGCTTACAAATGTCAATCTTAGGCTATAGTAAAGAAACATATATTAGAAAGAAATGATGTGGTTCAAAGGCTTTTTCACGAAATGCACAAGAAAAGAACCACTGCAAAATCAAAAAAGAATCGGCTTTGCAGCTCACTTACAAACTGCCTTACCTTTTTCTAAACAACTGACTAATCGCTAAGAGTGGCTGTGCATCAGAATTACTACTCTATTACAGAGACATCCCGTCGATAAAAGACTTATTTGCACACTGGGAAGTCGAAGGCCAGGCTTGATAACTTTTATGCACTCATCTGTGTGTTGCCGACCGGTGAAATGTTATAGTTAATCGCACTGCCAAGCTGGAGTTTAATGCTTAAAGAATCATTCTTTAGTGTTCACTTTTTTCTTTACTTTTGTTCCTTTTTCTTCTTCTTTTCTATCTTAATCGATCAGCTGCACTAGACATATTTTAAAAGAAAAGTGTTCAAAGGTTTCAACCGTGTAACCTGGAACCAAACAGCAACATTGAGTGCTATAAGAAATCGTATTTGCACATTCTAAAGCATAGCTACACCAAACTCAACTTAGACTAGTTACTAGTTAGTATGTCGAGCCGCCACGTGGCAGATTTATGTAAGTGGAAGACATCTTTATCATTCTCCATTAACTGGGAACTGACCTCAAAGTCATTAGTTTAAGTAAAATTAAAACGAGGATGATAAAGCAGAAAGGGAAGAAAAAGAAAATGCCTATACATGCATAGGTTATAGACTTTCGACCATTACTTAAATTGCAGGAAAAAAATAAAGAGAAAGCCAGAGAATTGCAGTCGGTAAACAAGTGTGCTATTACTCGAAAACACGTGGAAGATAAGATAAATCATCTGCCAAAAGAACACGAAAAGAAAGAAAAATTGCAAACAGTTTCAGCTTGATTGATGCACGTATCTGAGATCTCAAGTGCATTAAAGGTAACTATTCTTGATCACTTATTATAACTCTTATACTTAGTGGATTGACATAAATTCTTACACTTTTCTTTTTTAGTATTTGACATATTTTTCTCTCAGTGGTTTGACTAATCGTGTTTGGGTTGGGAGACTCACTTGGAACTGGTCATTGTTGAATACTCGTATTAACTAAAACCAATCACAATGAAGAACAAAGAAAGAAGAGGAGAAAGCAAACTGAAAAACCATCATAAGAGAGAATCCTAGAACACCAATGGGACTCATAATAGAACAAAAACATGACATCTCTTTCCCACTCTTTCTCTCGTTTTCTCATTGGTGGTCTACTAGTTCAATACTAGGGTACTGGTTAACTAGTGATAATGACAACTAATTTTGAGAGAAAGATGATGACTAAGAATGTCAGTATGTAACAGAGAAAAAAAACAACATGCTAATGAACTTTTCATGAAGGCAGTGATGCTAGTGACAGGATAGAAGATCTTATCATCATCACCTGTTACAGCTTAAATTTCACTAACAATTTGGCATTTGAGACTTATAATAAGTTATCAGTACAGGTAGTAGTAATATAAAGATAACACTTTAGCTGAATCGAATTCATATAAAGAGAAAGATTAAGATACCACCGATGGCATAGACACAGCCCAACTTCAACTACCTTATATTATTAATATATTTACTAACCTCGCAATGGGATTTATCATCTCTGCTATTCTAACTTAACAAATAGTTCTAGAACGATCAATGAAAAGTTTATATAGTTATAACTACCATGTTAAACTGCAGCGGATCCAACAATTAGACACCCTTCATTTTATTATAAAAATCCATAACCAATACAATGTTTGCTGAATAGGTCACTCATGAATCAATGCAGAAGATGCTAGAAAAAATACCACTAGTCTAACCGGTAGGCAGTCATCCATTGATTTAGATGAGCCTTTACTAACTTCTCGTAATCAAATCTAATTGTTCACTCCACAGAAACTTGGAATAGTTGAGTCCTGCAAAACAGCAAGTTAATTAGTGGAATTATATCAGTATTGAAGTAAAAAGTGCTAGTAATGTCTTCATCCCTATTGAGATTAGCAATGGTGAGTTAGCAACTTTAACAATTACTACTTCATTTCAGGAACTACGTTTCTACCAAATGTACACACTTTTTCATTTGTGGGTCGTACGATTTGTTGCTAGATTGCATCTGCTCTGTCTAGTAGTTTTAAGTAGCTGCATTAAACTGGACTCTTCTTTGTTTACACTAGGTCAATAAAAAAGGGATGCCTTCCTCTCTTCTTGGACTTCGTCAACACTAGGTCACTATAGTAAAGCAAAAAATGCAGATGGTAGTAAAATAACATCTTGGTTTTCTGTTGATCTAATAACATGATAAATTTCCCTCTCAAAGAAAGAGACTGTTTTCATGACCTTTGCTTTTCTTTTTACAGACAGCGGGTATAAAATGATCAGTAAATATAGTGGAGATAATGGAAATTTAGGATACTTGTTGTAAATTAAAGAGACGGTAAACAAACACGAAAATGCATGATTATAACACACTATCAGAAGATATAGTCATGACATTCTGTAACACATTTGGCTTAGACGCAATATTTGGCTACAAATAAGAAATGAGAATTAAATACCTGTAAGTCCTGTACAATCCACATGCTGCAATTTCACCTCATTAGAAGTCACAAATCTGCTTCCACCTGACAAAACATCGTTGTAGACGCGGAACTTTCTAACGGAGAAGGATCATTATCGGAAATCAGCGTATAAGGAAGAGATTCATATACTACGTTTACCCATGTCATTACCACTGTTGATAGGTAAAGAAACGCTGTTAACTAATTCACATATGAACATTTCACTAAGTATATTAAAGGAAATGAAGACTACACAAATCTGGATCGATGGCCCCTCAATTCAGGACTCGTGGCAGTAATAAAAGGAACTGGTCTGCCAGCAGTATAAGAGGGAAGCAGGTGTGGCGTAGGTTGACTGCTGGGGGGAGCAATACCATGGAGAACATGAGGGGAGCTGCTGGGTGTGCCAGAGAGCTCCGTTGGATTATTTCAAAATAACGGTCGGGCCGATCCAGTATGGCGTGTCATTATCTCTTTGCATGGACTGTTCCCGGTATTTTGTCTGATTTGAGGATGTTCTGCCAGCTGCCATCTATTTGTATCGCATGTGCCCTGTGCAAAATTTACTTATACATTAGCAATGGACTAAAACCATTGATGCTTTAAATGATGTGGAAGAAAAGATATCTTACCTCATTACGGACAAATTCCGGGGGTAGTGACAAAGTGGGTACACCACCTTCAATTGGTGAAGATTGAACTCTCCTCTCCTGGTATGAAAGTATATCAGGGGAGCAATGTCGTGGATTTGGTCTGCCACTACTCACCCAATGCTCAGTACTACTACTCATCCCCAAATATGCTGATGGAGAATGGTCATGAGATAGTAAAACGTAGGAGCTGTGGTGCTCCTCCCTATGGTGCTCCTCCCTATGAACGGTACGAGCAGCATCTGACTCACACGTCCCCCACGACCTATAACCATCTTGTTGGTGTTGCAAGACAGGAGAGCTTGAAGAGTACGATTGTCCAATGCCAGTCCAGAGAGGTGGTAATCTCCCATAAGATGGGGCAGGACTGGCTGGCCCATGATGTGATGCTGCCCAGTCTTCGATTGTTATTCCTTGCTTGGACGCAGTTTCCACTATCTTTTTCTGGTCTATACCTAACCCCATAATCAAGTTCCACAGGTTCCTTTGTGCTTCCCTTTGGTTGTTAATGACTTGATCACGCATTGCCATTTCAAACTGGAGCTCAGTATTAGCCATCCCCTATTTTACAGTTTAGGAATGATTATTATTTTATTGTAGATAAAATTACCAAAATATTATCACGCAATTTTCTAATGAAATGATGGAAATTAGTCTCACACGAAACATAACTACATAAGGTAGCCTTGGGACGTGATATCATACTCGTGGTCATGCGCAAATACCAACTCTACAACTGTTTGGATAGATTTTACTCCACCCAAATTGTTCACTAACTAGATCACAAGTATAAAACTGACCGACTCAAAGAACCAGCTGCACCCTTTAATTTCCTACCGCCAAAGAATAAAATAGGGTGACCAAGGATAAACCACATGATGTAGCTTACGTTTTTGAAGTACATGGAAAACAAAATTCGGAAACTAGGCTCAGATAAGATTATCCCTTTTTTCTCGTGAAAGAACTTGCACTTATAATAGTGTCTGTTTCGCTTACCTATAATTTTTTTTAATTAAGGGATCTAGGCCATTTCTCCAAATAAAATTACAATTCATTGGAAAGACCATACGAAAGCATCAAACATTTATTTCATAGCCCAAGGACCCGGTCAATCCAGACTCCGGTCAGCAACGGAAGGATGCTCTTGCATCATACTCCCCTCTGAGACTCTGAGAGGTCTCAGAGTCGAGACTTTATACTTTAACTACCTTTGTATTAATAGTTTATACCCTTTAATCATAATTTAATGATGGGAGACTAGATCATCTCTTAATCATAGTTTATACCTTTAACTACGTAATGTCTTTGAAATTTTGGATTCTTAGTAAATCATCCACCACTAAAAAGAGGCACAGATGCACTAGACAATTAAATAAGCGCCAAATAATGTGTTACTTAGCATACACACTACCCGGTTCCTGCTTACCAAGATCCTGTACTGACTGAGAATATGCAAGTAGGTTCTGTTGCCATTGTTGCTAATGGCTTCCTCAATCATGTCTTGGAGTTTCCGTCGGTGGTTCTCATTTGCCACTATTTCCTACAATGAGCAGAATGCTTAGAGTCAAAATCTGACGTAAAGAAACGTCGATCAAGATTAGGATGAACGGTACCTTTTGGTAATTTGCACCACTATCATCATTATCCCGAATGTTATCTAGAATGTTCTGTCTTCTTAGTCTTAAGGCCTGTACAACTGCTCCATCCTTCCGTATAACCTGAAATTTTGAGCAAGTCTATAATTAGAAATTAAGCAGCACTAGACATCCAAATACGAGAAACAGGAAGACTACTACTTGAAGTTACACTAGATAGTCCAACTACGAAGACTGATGTAAAGCTAGTGTAACATTGAGAGTTGACAATACTGACCCGTTCCTTTGCAATAGAATCATCTAAATGTTGGAGCTCGATGCGATTACGAAGATTAGTTTCTTCGAGTTCAAACAAAGCCTTTTGTAGGTTTATTCGATCCTGAACATTTTCACTGGTTTGATGGCTTAACACATTCAGCCAAGATGGTTCATCGTCCACTGTCCTTTCAGCAGGTTTGACACTTAATTGTGTCTCCTTATCTGCTAGTTCCTTTCTCAGCCGACATACTTCAATCTGCAGAGTTCCACAGTCAGCACAAACATGGCAGGTTTCTGAAATCGTGGAGGAACGGCCATTAAACAGCTTACCTGAAGATTATCGATCATTCGTTGGTAGTCTGAAACATGTGTATCCACTGTACCAATGTTTTTCTGTTCCAATAAATAAGAAAGGTAATTATGTTAGTGACCTTCTGCTAAACAAATACAATAAAAATCAATGGACAAAGAAAAAAGAATACAACGCACACTAAGAAGTGGATCGTGGATCCTGGCTAGAACAATGTGGTGATCGGCAGTCATAATGGTATAAAGGAAAACGACCATTACCATTAAGACCCTAATATGTTTCGGACACAATAGGGGTGGGACACACAAAAGTTTTTGAAAAATGTGAAGATTCGCATAATTTTGACCATTTTTCGGAATACCATCTTTCACGAATAACATTGAGAATGGGATACAAAGGAAATTCAATGGCTCTTTGAGAAACAAATGACCAGAAGGAATAGGTGGAGACCGAGTTTAAAGCAACTCATTCAAGCAGAACTGCAGAAAGCACAGTACTGTATGCGCTACTTTCTAGAAACGCTTTACAATAATTGAATTCTCATAGAGTCCATCCATGACAAAATAAAATATGCTAGTGTCTCTCGCGCTGATAATTACAATGGGAAATATACTTATAAAATCTCACCTGGATGTGTGTTTTGATCTCTTTTGCTCGGTCAGCATACTTCAGGGTATTAACAGTGTGATGATACTGACTGTTAGCAGGTGACACTGTAGCAATCATAACAGTTTGAGAATTACCACTCAGGCCATCTTTAAGGATCCTCGTCAATTTGCTGCAAATGATCCCACTATTAGCTATCCAAGCAAAGTTAAGACTTAAAGCTCCTAAAAGTCTATAACCACTGTGGAGCTATACCTATTACGATAAGGAACATACGCAAGACCCTTCTTATGCTGTTTTCCAAGAGCATTAATACAGTTCGCTAGAGCAAGAAGTGAGCGGTTAATATTGGCTCCATCTCTTAGCTTTTGCCCTCCACTATTTGTTTCAGAAGCCCTTTCACTGCAAATTAACCGATCATCAATAACCTTAGATTTGTGTAACTTTTCTTGGAAATGAGATAGAGCCAACCAGGTATGCTTATCCATAGACAGTTGAAAACTATTGGCATATAGTGTTTACCGACCTTCCAGCAAGATCAACTAGCGCAAGTTTACCACGGATAACTTGGTTCTGATATTGATTTTTATGCTTCCTTCTTACAGTAATCTCCAGAACAGCATGTGAGCTGATAATACAAAAATATGATTAAGTTTTGTATGATGATGACATCATTTATACCATCCAGTGAATAGTTCTGTAAATAAGTTCCTCCCTGGAAAGTTTTAAAACTTAAAATTGTTGAGTCATAGAGCATCTTTTATGGAAAATTGAAAGAGCATAAATCAATGAAGTGACATGCAGTAGAAGACAACAGAAAATCACAGATAATAGGAATTTCAGATGAGTTTCCGATCTTTGGCAGCCTAAAAGTAAGAAAATCAGTACTGAGTAACTATGATGCTGCTAAAAACCAACTAATCTGTTGATTTGATTTGAAAAAAAATGCAGCAAGAATAACTGACTTGAAAAACATGACCATTGCTTCTCACCGTGAAGATGTAGCATTTGCTTCAGTACTTTCTGTTTTTCGCCTACTGTTACCCAAATTAAGGAGCTCCAGAATCCTATCAGCTGAATGCACCTGGAACATATAACCAAACAATTATCAAAGACTTGAGCTAACATATATAACCAGCAATGTGATAAAGAATATCAAAGCCTTCTAGATACATAAAAACTGTAAATGCCAATATAAACTTTCCAATTTCCAAATGCTACAGAGTGACCCTTGCAAGAGCATGAACACAGTTTGACGGATATTTTGGAAGAAAAGTAACTCTCGATAGATAGGTTAGACATATGATATCAGGTAGTTTAAGATAGCAAGGGAACCTTGATACTTCTAAGTCCAGCAACAACTATTCCTTGTTCAGGATCCTCTCTAAGCTCCAAATGCCCAGATGATTTTTCAAGCAAATCATAGATAACCTGAATTAGGACAAAAATAAAGTTAGTGATGGCCTATTTACGTGCTCATAGAGTTAAGACTTTTACAAGACAGAACTGAAAATGCACATCCTACTTCGTTGTAGACTTCCAGGTAAGAACAATTGACTTCAAAGTCATCAGAACTTTTGTCCTGTTTTATCAGATCAAATATTGTGTTCAAGCTAAGAACCATAAGCCCGGGATCATTCCTTGCGCCAACCATTGTGTAAGTTTTACCACTGGCAAAGAGTGTAACATCAATTAGACATTATAAAGAGAGGTGATGCGTCTACTGAAAAGATCATATGTAAGGATTGCTGAAATTTGGAATACAGTTATAGCAAGCATCTCCAAGTTACCTTCCAGTTGACCCATATGCAAAAACAGTAGCATTAAGACCATGAATAACTCCGGCAATTGTAGAGGCTATACTTGTCTCATAAACATCCTAAGGAAGTTTGCAATGAAGCGTAGTTAGGTATGAGGGGGCATAAAAGTTAGGTATGAGAAGCAAATCATAACAGACAATATTAAAGAGCTAGCAAGTGATAGATTTTGTTGAAATATTTTGACAAAGATGTTAAATTCAACCTACACATATGTGTCATGAAAATCCATGGTTAAGCACAAATAATATGCCAATTCTCCAGATAAATAGTTTGAAACAACCTTCATAAATATGGAATTCAATATCTAAACAATGAAACTGTCAATCCTGGTACATGAAAATTAGAGAGAGCATACCAAGTTTTTGGAATTGGGACCAAATGCATAATCGAACATATATTTTTTCTCTTTAGTTCGATTTTGCATACGATCAAGGTAGTCCTTGGACAAGTCAGGATCCAAGACAAGAAACTCCTAGAAATTCAGACACACGGTGACTAACTTTACAAAAGTGAGAAATATTCAAAGAAGTAAGAGCAAATGAAAAACAACAGTTCACCTTATTATTAGTCACTCTCACAATATTTCTGTTCCTTTGCAGTTCTCTCTTACTTAACGGTCTACATTTTACAATAACCTGCAGCAAACAACATTCAATTAACAAGAAGTGCCACTACCAATCAAAGAAACAATGTAGACGATAATCAAGAAAATCTAACCGAGAGGGTCGTGGCTTGTTTCGAAGCTGGAGCTCTAATGCTTGGCATATCTAACCAATTTTACCCTTTGAATCCTCTAAAACCCCCAAAAAGGAATCCCAAACTTGTCCAAATATATTCACTTGTCAGTCTATGAGCCAACTCCAAAGAGTATTCCTCAGATGAATGAAATTCAAAACCCAAATTTCTCCTCAAAAGTAAAAGCACCCTTCTAGAACCCTAATTTTTCAAAAATTAAACCTAAAAAATCAACCATTCTCCACACTGAGAAATGCAAAACCAATCAAATCCATTTCACAAACAGCTCAAATCCTCAAAAACATCAATCCAAATAGCTCAAATCTCCAAAATGTAACCATAACAACAACATAGAGAAAATCAATCACAAAATACAAATTCACTCTCTCAAGTCTTAAACAATAGTTTATATTAAATCATCATAAAGCAATCATTTCCCAATGTACTAAACCAAAAAAAAAATCGAAAGAAAAAAACATATTCCCTAGATTTCTTCAAACGTGCATAAGATTACAAAACCACCAAAATCTCTCTGAAAAATTCAAGAAAAAGAAAAAATCATCAATATCTATAGAATCTCAAAATAATAAAAACAATGTGAGAAACGACAACAGAAAAATAATCAAAAAATAATGTTAAATTTTCTTTTTCTGTGATTTGAGGAGGTTTTAACTTTCCCTGGTACTATTCTGTAACGCCATTTTTATTACAAGAAGATGAAGAAGAAAGAGAAAGAATGAATAGATTTAAGAAATTAATGAGCGCAGCAGAAGAAGATTGAAATGAAGTGAGAGTTGCGAGGGATGGTGACCGTTGATTTAAGGTCTTGAGATGTGAAGTGTAGGTGAAAAATTTAAGCGGGATGTTTTTTTAATACTAAGAACTGGAAGAAGATATAATGAATTTCAACTTTTTGTGATGACACAGTATTTTTTAGTTATTTTTGTTGAAGTGGTGAGGATGATGGGGATGGGGATTTTTGGAGCGCACGATCTTATTTTACTAACAGTCACTGTTATGAAGAAGAAGACATGGTCTGTCCCCGACATACACTGTCGACGTGCTTGATGGTACGTACTACTAGAATGAAGTGTGTGTGTGTGTATGACTGTTTTGGCCTTTGAAATTTTTGTTTTTTTATTTGTTTTGAGGGGCAAGTGAATGGAATGGTCAATTGGTGAGCATCCAGGTGCCAGAGGTAGTAGAATTTTGTTTTTATAAATTGTGGGTATGGCCAAGTCTTGTGAGGCATATTGCATGACACACAGGTTGTGGTTGGCATTCTTGGAATCATGCCATCTTCTTTGGGGCTGCCTCGGAAAGGTTCACACCTTTAAAACTTTTTCTATTTATAGTATTAAGAAAGTTTCTTTTCACACCTCTAAAACTTTTTCTATTTATAGTATAAGAAAATTTCTTTTGATGCTTCTTTATTATGTTTGATCTTCTAACATTTTTTTTTATAGATGACAAGCAAATCAATACCTTGTTTGATTGGGATATATCTAAATTAATTGGGGTACACGTAATGAGATAAAATATGATCATTTTAAAGTAAAATCAAGCCACCCCTTCACCATGTATTTTCTAAATGGCTAATATACTCTTGTTTAATTAACACTAAAAATTCTGATTAGATTAATTAATTGAGTTTAGATGAATTAATTAAATAGATTAAAACTTATGAATTTAAGTTATCAAATTTTGTTTTTGATTGAACTCATATGGGAAGATTTTTGATGAAAAAAATTGTTTTGAGAAATTTTTTTTCAACGAAAATGAAAACATACTACCCAAACACTTCTAAAAAGGGGATTGCAAAGCTGATGTGTGAAATCATACTCAAAATTAAAGAAGAAATCAACACTTTCAGTTCTGAAACTATGAAAAGTCGGCAGGGTCGACGAATGAAGAACATGCCGACTATATCTGGCCGGCAAGGTCTACAGATGAGTAACATGCCGACTATATCCGCCCGGCAAGGTCGGTGAATGAAGAAGATGCCGACTTTATTATTTTTGACACACAGGAGACTGTTGTAAATGTTTCACTAGTCGGCATCTTATTGATTTTTTACCTTGCCGGCTACTTTATAGTCGGCAAGGTCGTCAAAAAATACCGTGCCGACTATAGGATTTTTGACACACAGAGAAAGGTGTTACAAATGCATAATTAGTCGGCAAGGTATAAGGATGAATACCTTGCCGACCCTGTAAATATTACTTTCAGACACAACACTCTTTGAAAAGTCGGCATGTTATTCATCTTATAACCTTGCCGACTAAAAATAATATATGAAAAGTCGGCATGTTGTTCATCCTATAAGCTTGCCGACTAAAAATAAATATGAAAAGTCGGTATGCTCGACAAAAAAATACCATGCCGACTGTGTAACTACAATTCAACAATTTCAAATTTTGTGATCTAATTTGTCATTCAAATAACAAAACAAAGTACTATAATGAATTTGAAAGGATTAATCGACAGTAAAAAAAATCATAATCGACGAAATTTTTTCATTTGAAAATGATGAAATATAGAGTAGGAGAAAGAAATTGATCATTAGATTGATGATGAAGGAAATAAATTAATAAGGTTTTGATCTAAAACCCAAAAGGGGTGTTTTGGGTTATTATTAGGAGAAGGGTAATTAGGTAACTTTACACATATTAGACACCCCTTAACCCTCTATTATGGTTGGGAACAAAATGGGTATACCCCAATTACTGTGGGTATACCCCAATATCGCCAGGAAACAATAAGGGATCTCTAAGAAGATTTATAAAGACCAACATAAAAAAAAAGTGAATATTGTAATTTTTCTTAATCTGTGGAGAAAATCTAGATGTTGAGCACAACCTGATAAGCAGACCCAATTCTGAGATTTGGTTGCCCCAAAGCGATGATAGAATTACTGCCTCATCGATCTTGATATTCTTGATACTCTTTGTGAGTCTTACAACAAATGAGTGCAAGTGATGCTCTAATAGATGTATATCAAGATCGTTTAAGTTGATCAGTTCCTACCTGTACACACTTGAGCTGAGCGGCGTAACTAGTTAGAACCCACCAGTTGTATTGGAATACATGGTATATACAGCATCGTGCATGGTAAAACGTGTACGAAATACTCCTTTTAGATTGCAAATCGTAAGCCTTTGATATACTTCAGGAGCAAATAATAGAGAGTGCACAAAGGTACAATCTGAACTTAGAAGTTTAATCACCTGTGAAGACACCTTTTTTTGAGATGTACAATAAGTGTTACCTAGCCAATCGAACCAATCACCATGATCCGCAGAAACCAAAAACATATGATCCAAAAGAACCCAATGTTGCCAATTAAAAAACTATGACAAATTTTAATTGAATTGTCAATCGGCATAAAATAAATATAAATTTCTAACGTTGCAAACGAAGCTGAAAAACATCCAAGGATCCAAGATGACGAACTGCAATTTTATTAAGAAAACCCCATTTCATTTGCGAGAGAAAAAAATTTCTCCTCCCCACTTACCAGGCATTGGAGCAAAAAATCTATGTGCCTTTCCATTTTCTCTATTCCTTTCTAGCTTGAGCTTCGACTTCAACATCGCTTTCCCCCTAAGTCGAAATTGATTGTAAATATGAAGTAAAGACACATATTCTTCAACTTGTCTTTGTATTTCTACAAATCAAAGATATAAATTGGTAGGCTAAGAAAGATACCTACAATTAACTGCAAGTGCACAACGTTTATAGTAGACAAAGCAAATACAGGTCGATCCCACGGATACTAGGGCGATGTAGAGTTGATTCTAAATTCTTTTTATAATGATTCAAATGGGGGGGGGAGGGGGGTGTACTAGGGAAATTGAATCTACCACATAACCTACACTAGATACTACTTTAGCCAATGAAACTAATCTTGTCCTTACAACAGATAGCGGTGAAGATTCGAGTGAATTTGGGAACAAGGAGGCATTAACAGAGAGGCATTCAGTTTCTCGTGAAAGATGCGATTTGGAAAGAGGGATTTACTGTTTAGTCCAGAAAACCCGGCCCGGGTTACTTGCTAGTCCAGCGCCAAAAAATATTTACTCCCTAGTCCAAAAAAGTTTTGAAAATAGTAAAATTACTCTACTAACCCTAGTATATAACATTACGTATAATAATACATATGTTACTACATATCACGTATGTAGATATACTAGTAGTAACTAATATACTAGTAGTAATTAGTAGTAACTAGTATGTAGTATGTAGTAATAACATATGTCGTATGTAATATACTAGTAGTAACTAGTATGTAGTAATAACATATGTAGTATACTAGTAGTAACTAGTATACTAGTAGTAATATGTTATGTATTGATACTACATATTGATATGTAGTATGTTATGTATTGATACTACATATTGACATGTAGTATGTTATATATTGATATGTAGTATGTTATGTATTGATACTACATATTGATATGTAGTATGTTTGATATGTAGTATGTTATATATTGATACTACATATTGATATGTAATATGTTTGATATGTAGTATGTTATATATTGATACAACATATTGATATGTAGTATGTTATGTATTGATACTACATATAAAAAAAATTGTTATGTATTGATACTACATATTTTACTACTAGTACTAGTTACTACTAGTTTACTAGTTTATTAGTATACTAGTTTACTAGTATACTATACTATAGTAGTATACTAGTATAATAGTTTAGTATAGTAAAGTAGTTACATAATTTACTAGTAACAATAAGATATTTTTGTTACTACTAGTACAGTACATATTAATATGTAGTATCACCGTATTGATACTACTAGTATGTAGTAACATACTACTAGTAACATTTACATGTGTTGATACTAATTAGACCTGGAAGGGTGTTTTAGGAATTTATAAAATACACTTTATAGTCTCCACGAAGTTTTTGGACTAGAGAGTAAATTTTTTCCACGGGTGGACTAGCCATTAACTGGGTCTGCTAGAACTGGACTAGCCAGTAATTCCTACATTTGGAAAAGGTAATAAAATGTTTATCTTGGTGTAAAGCACGAATACCTTTTTTTGGGTATACGAGAGTGGAGCTTGGGCTTGATTTCGTTTCTAGTTAATTTCCAAATGTTAGGTTCTGAATTTTGGCCCATGCAGATAGTTCGATCTTTCTTTCGCTTCTTTGTCATATTTGTTTGCTCCATTGACTCTGTCAATCCACTAATACTACTGTCTGCACTTCTGCTCACAGATGTTGTGCTTCCATTCCACTCACCGCGGTGCAATCAGACTCTCTTTATTCTCCTATGAATGCAAACAAACACTAATTATCAATATTTACAACAAAAAGGATTATTGATATCTCGAGACGCAAAATACACAACTTGGCTTAAAATAGGACAGTAAAGCACTTGAGATATGACAAAAGACAACAAAATGATCTACAAATATGCATTATTAGGCACCAATCACAAATCAACTCCATCACGCTTATTTGTGTTACTTGTTTTACTACAAAAATATTCCAAAATCTTTTTCCAATAACCAACACTCACTAAACCATGTTGTCTTCGTTCTTCTCCCCTCTTTGGATAGCATAATACCAAAATTTAGAAAATAGATGAGTCTTTATCCAAAGTAAAGTTAGGTTTATCCATTTGTGAGATTTTATTGCAATGGGATTGTAAGGGTTTTCTGTGGAAATTATTGAAGTAAAAGGTGTGATTTTGATTTGGGATGGTGGGTATATAGAGGTGGACTTGTTTCAAATATAAATACGTGGTTGAACAATTATATTCTTCTTCAATGGTCTACATATTAATCTTGTAACTGATCTGTTTTTTAAAGACTTACCAATATGATACTTAAAAAAAAAATTAGTTCAAGTATTTATGGTTAGGAATTGACTTTGCCAACCAAGCCATAAGTAAGATTAAACCTGTTGGTCTTGGGTATGTCGGACTTACGGTAAGGATTCCAAGTTGTAAACAACAATTATGACTTTATGTTAGTTATACGGCTCGGAAACCTAGCTGTAACCACAATAAATGACCAAGATTCCTCGCCGTATTAGGGATACAAATTTTTTGGATTTTTCAATAGAAGTTATAATTAGGTATTTACTAACCGTGAAAGGTACAACGGTTGGGAAATCCAACCGTGTTGAAGGTTATGGCTTGAAGTTTCAAAACGAAACAATCTGCCAATTATTTTGAGAAAATCAGAGACGACTACGGCTATAGTTCCTAACCGTAAATCAGGTTTACGGTTGGGATAGCCAGTCGAGATGGCTGGTGTGTTTTTATCTATGCACTAATAGGCATTTATGGCTAGGTTTTGTGAACAATCGACCTAGCCGTAACCACTCATGAACTTCTGTGATGGTTTTCGTCATTATACTTAGAATTATACAAATGAAAATACCAAAATCAGTACCAAATAGAAAAATACTAAAATATTAAGTTAATATTGACAACTGAAAACAAATTGCAATCTATCCGCCCAAATCCATTACCAACTAGAAAACTACTTGATAGACAAAGTCTTCGATAATACAAATTCAAACAAGAAAAATACTAAATCCACTATATGTTCATAATTCGTTCATCAGAATCCTCACCCGGTCATGATGCATCATCCGAATCATCATCCTCTTCCACAATTTCTTCTAAAACTTGATCTCAAATTTTACCACGTGTACTTTGACCTTTGTCACCTTTACCATGTCCACTTTTACCTTTACCACCTATACCACGTCCACTTTGACCTTTACCATCTCGACCACGTCCACTTTGAAATGGATCTTTTTTACCTCCACTGCTTCCGCCTCAATCATTTACAATTTTTTCTTGCCTTTTGATAGGGACATTTGATTCAATATGCTCATCATAGAGAGTGTCTAATTCCTCGCTAGATAAAGGAGTTTAATCCTCTTGGTACCCCTTGGTTGGTTCTCTTCATAAATATATAGACCTCATTTTTTTAGGGTTTGATAAACCCTTAACTTGATTCCGGAGTACTCTTTGAAAAAGCGGAGGTACCAAAACACACCACCAACTTTTTCGTTTGGAACTATAAGATAAAACCTAATACAATTGCAAGTAGACAAACTTAGTGATCCTTGAACAATATGTATATACAGTTTATCTTTCTTGTACAATCAGTAATTTAGAGCAAAGATCCGTGAACCTGATTAAGTACAAGAACTATTGGACGATCTCAAAAAACAATATCCAAGACAACCTAGTATGTAGCGTAACAGTATGTGAACCTAATTCCAACAAGAACAAATCTTGTAATCTTTATTTAAAGATATGAATTCTCAAGAACAAGTCTTGTAGATTTTATACAGTTTTAGTTAAAAATTGTCTAGGTTGATTATCGAATCACTTGATTTTACTTTAATTATATCAAACACAAATATCATGAGGAAGTAAAAAGTAAAGCAATACATGGAGAAATTTTGTTCATGAAGAAAAATGCACTTGCATAGAAACTTCGGGACCTTGTCCAGTTTGAACATCGAGTCTTATTAAACCGTAACAAACACTAGCCTACTATCAGACTGGAATGTAGTTGAGGCCAAATCCACCCTCAAAGAAATTCAGTTACGTCGTGCTCTTTACGTATCTTGAACCTCGCAAGGCTCTACACATTTGATTCCCTTAGCTGACATCCTTTACAGCCTAAGAGTTGCTTCAGTCTCTGTGAAGACTTTTTGGATTTTGAATCCACAAAATATCGGTATTGATTTCCCTTTAGGTATGAACCAAAGTTATGGAAATCTTGTGTTTGTTTTGAATAATTCCGAGGTAAAAGTAATATAAAAAGATTAAAAAAAACTTGAAGGATTATTATACTCTTCAAAAATGGAAGAGAAACCTAATTATTCTTCAACAAGAACAACTAGAATAAATGTAGAGATATCTAAAGACTTAAAGGCCTAGACAAATAAAACTCCCACATTAAATGGTGAGGAAACCCTCGCTTCCTAGTGGCCGAAAAAAGGCTTTTGTGGCTTTTGTGAAATGAGAGTTTTGGTGAGGACATCTGGCAATATATGATTGGTTTAAAAATTACCAACTCAAAGGAAAAATTAAATTTACTGTGCTTGGAATTTCATGGAAGTCCAAATTCAATTCGGAATTTGAGTACCTACCATATTAGGAAAAAAAAATCTTTGAGTTAATACATAAAGAAAAAATAAAAAAAAAAAACACATATTTTCTGCGAAAATAAGAGGAAAAAAGAAATAAAATCTGCGCAAATTTTATATCTTTTTTCCACTTATTAATTGCACAGTGACGAGGCGGTGAAGATCCGCCACACCAAATAAAAAATACATCGTTATGGGACGAGACGAAGCCCCACGCACACCAAATCAAAAATATGGTTAAACGAAAAAATGCCTAGTGCGTCCAACAGGCACAAATCTAGTCTTGTTAAAACTTCTTGAATGACCTTATATCAGACGAGAGGACCTTGGAATAGACAAGAATTATTGCATTAACCTAGATTACTAGTTGTATAACTATCGAGAAAATTATTACCAACTCGTGCTTTGTGATCCCAAAACAAACTCTTAATGTCTCACTCTTGTTCATGAAAGACAAAAGTAGTGGAAAACAACTCAATGAAGATTAGACCAAGTTTCCAAGGGATGATCTGTGTATCTTACATGAACCCTTTATTTATAGTGAACGGTTGCTTCAAACCTAAAGTTCGTGAGCTCTTTTCCTTTTTTAGGACTCTCCTTATTTTGAGAGTCTTTCCTAAGTTACAAATCTTGCATAAATAAATAATTACTTTAGCATAAATTGTATTTTTGTAAAATAAATTACAATTTAACTTAGGAAGGAGCTTAAAAACATCACACAAACTTGAGTATGGCAACCAATTGTGTATGGAAGAATAGCCATCTTGCCTAGATAAGGAAACATAAAAAACTTGACTATAAAAGGCATCTAGTCATGTTTTCACGCTCAAGTCCGTGAACCATAACAAACAGTTCGTGGAGTGTTTTTTATTCAGGAACTGCAACAACAACACTCATAAGTGTTACTTTAGTAAATCACTCATATCTTATTCGTTATAACTCGAAATTGAGTGCTTTTTGGCTCTTTGAATTCTTATGCTCATTCACTACAACATGAGGACGTTTCCAGGGATACAAGTTGTTAAAGCACTGCTCGATTGAACTCGCATGCGTTGCTATCTCAAGCATGTTTGTCAATGTGAGTGATCAAAACTATAAGTCTTGATTTCTAGTCTACTATAGCTAAATCTAGGACTAGGATAGAAAGTTTAGTTGAGCTCAAGAACTCCATGGCGATCATCATACAAGACGAAGAACTACTCAAGAAACTGGTGGAACTTCATCGACTAAAAGGTATGTGGAGACTTGAACTTATCCATCACTCAAAAGTCTATCTACTCTGTCTCCTATCTTGAGACAAAAGTCATTTTGATATATAGACTTTAATTATACACATTTGTTATTTTGAGCCGAGTTTATCTATCTTATCTATTTCTCTAAATATGTGTTGGTAAGCTTTCGCTTTGGCCAAGTTCATCTTTACCTAGTGACAAAAGTCATATTATGTTTCAATCACTTGAAAATGGCTTTGAGGAAAAATGGTTTGTAAATAACAACTATATAACGTCCTATAAGAATGTTTCAATGATTTAAATGAGATTTTAGATTATATAACCATTGTGTGGTAACACATACATGTATAAGTCCTTATTCCTTGAACCAAAGTATGCGTACTTTGTTGCTCAGGAAAACCGGGACAGAGTCCGCGAGCCCAGTGCGCGTACTGTCGGAGGTTCTCTTCCCGAGAAAATCTGTTGGAGTTTGTAAACCTTTTACAAACTTATTTCGGTTACTTAAGTTCGCTTACCTAGTCCGCATACTTAGTTTGGTTATTTTCTAAAAACGATTATTGGTGAACTTATATTATATAAACTAAGGAATGCAAGTTTGAAAACCGTGGCTATAAAGTTCATGAATCGATTCGAGTGAACCAAATCGTTTTGCTTCGATTGTGTCTTGTGTACTTCTATAAGATCTAAGCAATTGAACAACTCTCTAACTAGTTCATTTGAGTCATTTGAACTAGTTATGGTAAAGAAGAATATGGTTGATATGAAAGTACTCATATGGCTAACAATTTGGTTAACTAATGTTGAACCAACAAATGTACATGTTTGGGTACGGTTACACAAACCTAAAACGTGCATTTCATTTGTGTGTAACAAGCTAAGTTTTTGATCTAACGGTTGAAATATATTATCTTGAATCTAATCAAGTTTTCATCTAACGGTGAATATTGAATGTTTGTTACTAAGCTAACATTGATTGCAAATCCTGATTTGAAAGACTATATAAGGGAGAACTCTAGCAACTGGGAAACCTAATCCCCACACCACCTGTGTGATACTAGTTGTATAAGCTAGAGTCGATTCTCCTTTAACCTTAGGTTTCTGCCAAGACCCTGTAGGTTAACGACTTGAAGACTTCATTGGGATTGTGAAGCCAAACCGATACTACTTTCTCGTAGTTGTGTGATCTAATCTTGTTGTTTCTATCGTATTGAGTACAATCGTAACGATTGGATTGAGATTGATATCTCCGATAGGCAAGATATAAAAGTAATCACAAACATATTCGTCTCATCTTTTGTGATTCCATAATATCTTCTTTCGCCGCGTAGATTAAGATTATTGTGAGGTGATTTATAATACCGAGCTGTTCTTCGGGAATATAAGTCTGGTTTATCAATTGGTTCCTGTTCACCTTGATTTATCAAAAGACGAAACAAGACTCGTAGGTATTTCTGTGGGAGACAAATTTATTTATTACCGTAGACTTTTATGTGTGATACGGATTTGTTAAAGTCTTCGACTTTGGGTCGTAGCAACTCTTAGTTGTGGGTGAGATCAGCTAAGGGAATCAAGTGCGTAGTATCCTGCTGGGATCAGAGACGTAAGTGATGAGGTTTTTTTTATTGTCGTTGTAGTAATAAGATTCGAACTCTAAGACTTTTTAAGATTACATTTAAAGATTTAATAATAAAGAGAGAGTTACTAGGTCTAGGATTCCACCGAATTCATATCTTCAGGCTCAATTATTTATTCTCAACAATTATCGCTCAACAAATAAAACAGCATCAACTTTGATTTTGCCAAGGTAGATTCTCAAAATATTAGTTATAAATCGTAAGCATGGGACATCAAACATGTAAGCAAGAATGACCCATCAAATAAAATAATAACTACCATAATTCTTTTTTACTTAGTGCAAAAGTCATATAGAAAATAAAATAAATTCACCCATGTATGAAGTTCGGCTTCCTCCGTTGACCCAGTGTTGGGGTTTAGCTTCTCATGATAAAAACACACTCAAAAATACAATTCATAGCTCAAATAGTGTTTTTATTGAAGAAAACTAATAATACAATGAATCTGCAACGGTGTACTAGCATTACAGACCGTTATAAGAAATTGTTGCAAATTCAAAACAAGTGTGCCAAACTGAATGTTGCGAGTACTGTTAATAAACGACAGTTCTCTGCGACAGTCAGCAGGCGTCAAATGTTCTTGCAGAGAAATCTGCTCTGCGACCCTCTGTTCTTCTCCCCAACTCTCGATATCCATCTATGAACCCTGTAATGCCTTTTTATAGCCAACTTCACCTCCAAATCTCTGAGTAAATGTGAATATCTTCTCTTTATTTCTCCCGGAAATAATTTACTTTCTTTTGATGTCGACACAGTTAACACGTTCAGTTCTCATCCATGCTGACGTTAAAAAAGAAGCATCCACAAGCAATTCTTCCAAAAATACACCCTTCATTAAAACAGAATATCTCCGGTTTATTTTGTTCCCTGTAATCTTCCAAAGCCAACAAGAATTTCCGATATATCTTCTTTTATGTTCTACACTACAGTTCCACACGTCTCTGAGTTGGCAAAGAAATCTCATAGATATAATGAAATCAATTAGGGAAGATATTCTCCCTTATCATTCACGTAACTCCCGTAGGATAACTACCCGTAATACTCTCTCTTCCCTGTTTTGTTCCAACCGAAGAAATATCCTTTGATTATCGAATCTAAAGCAGTTACTACCTTCTGTTGACCGTGAAAACTCGTCCTCAATCAAATACGGAAAGAAAATCTCACCAAATATGCTCGATTTCAATGCAGAAAGTCCTACCATCCACATACTCCCATGTTTCCTTCTCTCGACGAAATAGCTAAATTTAATCTGTTTAAACGGACATACCAACCCTGTTTAATCAAAACAGGATATTCTATACTAATTTCACCTGTTTAATCTCCTTCAAACCCGTCCAGAAATCGATTCACAAACTTCGCAGGTGAGAACTTCTTTTCCCGCCATTTTCTGATTTTGAATTTGGGAAGAAGATGTCCTCCCCCTAATCCTGTGCGGGTGTGCCTTTAGCACTTGCCTTATGGGGTGTAAATAGTACGAAAGGTGTCCCTTATCCGTTGAGGTTCTCCTTCGTAATTGAGGTGTCCCTTAACCAACATTAAGAGTCCAAATAACACGTGTCCTCCGGTTGCAAATAACATTTTTTCGAGCCAATTCTCCAAAAACGTTTATTTCCTAAAAATACCTACAAACAAGTTTATTAGTGATAAAATGAGTCCCAGCTAATGTATTTATGGGTGAAAATGTGTCGCACTTTCGTGCTCTTCAGTAAGGAACGCAACTGTACCTTGGATTAGTGTGATATTGATTGGGGTTCAACTACAGTCCATACCGAAGTTAATTTGTAGTAGGCTAGTGTCTGTAGCGGCTTAATACAATGTGTGTTTAATATGGACTAGGTCCCGAGGTTTTTATACATTTGCGGTTTCCTCGTTAACAAAACTTCTGTTGTCTGTGTTATTTCTTTTCCGCATTATATTTGTTTATATAATTGAAATATCAAAGGTTGTGCGTTGAATCAATCAATTGGGAAATCCAACCATTGGTTGTTGATTGAAATTGATTGATACTTGAACATTGGTCTTTGGTACCGTTCAAGTGATTTCTCTTGTATTCAATTAGACTCGCAGATTTCTATTTGCTTGAGTAAGTATTGAATCGAGAAAGAGAGATATAACTTTTTGATATACTTTTATAAGATTGAGTCTAACTGTCTAGTTGATTCTCTTAAAAGTATATTGGAGTTAGTCCATACAAATTGCTAATTGAAATATTAGGTGTGGTTGTTAGACCCCCGCTTTTTCAATTGGTATCAGAGCAGACGAACACATTAAAAACCTTATAAGTCTGTATTTGTAGCGATCTGATATGGACAAAAGTGATATCTCAATAAATGCACCACCAGATCCAGGGATTTCAGAATTCTCTTCCATGACTGATTTAATAAAATCTGTAAAATAAATTCTATCTAAACCTCCTTCAGGTTTAAAATCCCTTGAAGTGTTTTCAGGGCTAGAAAAGAAACTTGAAAACTTATCTCTTGATGTTGATTTATACCTTCAGAAGGAACAAGAATCTCTTGAAAAGCTAAATCAAGTTATGATGAATAATCCTCATGTTAAGGTTGTTATTGATTTACTCATTAGTAAGAGCAATGCTCCTCCTCTGTGTAATCCACTTGGTTGTAGTAAACTAAACGTATAACAAGATGAGTTTAAATCTCAGTCATCTGACGGTATCACCTCAAAGCATGAATCAATTCATTGGTCAATTCCTGATACACTGTGCCATGATAATTGTTTTGTTTATTTTTGTAAACATGTCAGGATGTCTTCTTACACCAAAAGAGTTTCTCTGTGCAGTACTAAACATTATCAGCAGACACTGTTTTTATTAAGTTTTAAAATGAGACATCAGGGACTCAATCTTTTGTGTATCTCTCTAAAGTCTTTTGCAAAACTTGTAAAAACATATTCTTGGATGTTTCTCAACTTTGTTGAATGCAAAAGTAGTTGGAAAGAAACTCTTTCTTGGTACCATGGTGAGCAAGAAATTGTTCACCTCAACACAACTTGATTGTGTTGAAAGTGCACACTCACCAAGGAATGCCCTGCTATGTATACGGTGAGGGAAGCACGAGAATTTGGGCACACAGATTATGTTCAGTAAGGCTGTAGAATTCGATTGGGTTCTTCTAAAAAGGTATTCCTATAAACTTAAGAAATATTTGTGTTCTTATTTGCTTAGAGTACTTATAATGATCCATGTATCTTGCTTATCGTTTGTTTCTACCTAACTTGATCTGATTTTAAGGTACTTAAATGTTTAGGTTTGAAAATAGTAGTTCGGGATGTTTGGACTTCATGGAACACATACCAAGTATGCATACCATCATTTAAAATCAAAATCCAGGGACTTAAGTACGCATACCCGTTTGCATACTGCCCCAGGTCATGAAAATTCGTTTGCATACCCGTTTGCATACTTTCCTGTAAACGTCGTTCGGTAAACTTGTTTTGGCCGTATCTTCTTCGTACGAACTCGGAATGGCCTCATTATTTTAGAATTATCTTCCTTTTTGAATTCTCTTCAAAACGGATATGAGAAACCTTGAATTTGGATGAGTTAAGATTGGTATTTGTCCTGTCTCGTTTTTTGAGTGTTTTGCTCCGTTTCGTCGCACTTGTTCCAATTTTCTTGGACTTGGGCACTTGTATTCTTGGATTAAAACTCTTCTAAGCTAATTTGTAGCTTTTACAAGAATATTGTTGGTGAATCACAAAGAAGGATGTTTAAGAATGGTCAGTAGTAAGCATTGCTATGGGATTCTTGAATGTTCACAACCATCTTTTGTGAACTATGGTGCATGGTCGTTAATGACTTTGTATGTTCTTCTTTGTTAAGAAAATCTTTTTATACGCCTTAATTTGGTAGCTATTATTGGTATAAATCCGGGCAAAAAAGATTGATTCTACCCTATAAGGACAAATCATCTTATATGTGCATTACGAGTTTGTCTTGATGCCTAGGAAACTTCTTATGAGAATTTATTTTTGTGTTTGAGAAGGATTACTAGAGTTTGGAATATCAATTATTGTGATTGCACATAGCTATTTCCAACGTTTTCATCTTCATTGTTTTTAGATTTATTTATTTAAATTCTAAGTTGTTTGGAAGATTATTTTTGCAGTATTAATCTTTATGATTTTATGAAAATTGTTATGGGATATGTTGTTTACGTTCGTGAACCAGTGACTGTCCCATACTTGTTCAAAAGTTATCTTTATTATGTTGGTATGAAAGTATTGATAGAAGATAGAATGAACTTTTGACATTACAAAAGTTAAAGCCTATTATATGTCATTATGCAAATATTGATGGAAGATAGGATGAACTTTTGTTTACAGGGATTATGTCTATTGTATCTGGCCGACCTTGACCCCGTATTTTGGGGTCGTCATTGTGCAAATAGTGATGGAAAATAGAATGAATCCTTGTCTATTCTGTCTTTTCCGCAGTATTGATCTTCCCTGATCTATATTTTATGTATATATTGTGCGGCTCCGTAAGTTCGCTTATGTTGAGCATTTCCGATTAAATTAATCATGGGTATTCTTGTGGTTAATTTAATTGAGTATTTTTGGATTCAAATTCATATTAGTATGTGATTTGTCATGTCCAAATAAATCCTTCTTTTCTTATGAAATTAAGGTCGCTCTTGTTGTTCTCTCGGGAATGACATATTATGGGGTGGGTGGGGGGTGGGGAGGGGGGGGGGGAGTTCTTAATTGAACTTGTGCTTAATTGACAAATCTTTGAGGGGAGTGCGGCTGTGGAATATTATAGGGGTTATCTTGTATCTTTATAAACTCCTTGATGAAAGCATTTAGCTTCGACTTTATGATTGCATCCAAATAAGTTGATATGTTCTTGCTTTTGGTCATGAAATGTCTCTATGGAAATTGTCATTAGGATCCCGTTTTCATACTTTTGCCAATTTTATTGGCAAAAAGGGGGAGAATTAATGTGCAGTTCACACTACAAATACATATGGTTTTCAGATCATTATGTAAGGGGGAGTGGTTTCCATGTGAGATGGAATATTGACCAAGGGGGAGTGATACATATCACCATAATATTGTTGTCGAAGTTGTGATACAATTGAACTTTGATGCTGTGTAATAATATTATGCCACAATATAACAATGATTGAGAATTCTTGTTTTCTCATTGTTATAGCTACGGATTTTCAACAACGATGATGCTAAACTTACAACCTTTGGAATCATTAGAGTACTTGGAAGTGACGAATATTTCGAGTAATGTTGGAGATTAGTCATGTGGAAGAAGAGCTACAAAAGTTTATTTATCTATTTTTGTATTCCATATGTATTGATAGTTTTGTCACTAAAATTGACAAGGGGGAGATTGTTAGAGCACTGCTCGGTCGAACTCGCATGCGTTGCTATCTCAAACATGTTTGTCAATGTTAGTGATCAAAACAATAAGTCTTGATTTCTAGTATACTATAGCTAAGGTCTCGGACTAGGATAGAAAGTGTAATTGATCTCAAGAACTCCATGGCGATCATCGTACAAGACGAAGCACTACTCAAGGAACTGGTGGAACTTCATCGACTAAAAGGTATGTGGAGACTTGAACTTATCTATCACTCAAAAGTCTATCTACTCTATCTCCTATCTTGAGACAAACGTCGTTTTTCTATATAGACTTTGATTATACACATTTGCTATTTCGAACAGAGTTTATCTCGCTTATCTATTTCTCAAAATATGTGTTGGTAAGCTTTCGCTTTGGACAAGTTCATCTTGACTTAGTGACAAAAGTCATGTTATGTTTCAATCACTTGAAAATGGCTTTGACGAAAAATGGTTTGTGAATAACAACTATATAACGTCCTCTAAGAATATTTCAATGATTGAAATGAGAGTTTAAATTATATAACCATTGTTGGATATAAGCATTGTTTGGTAACACATACATGTATAAGCCTTATTCCTTGAACCAAAGTATGCGTACTTTGCTGCTCAGGAAAACCAGAACAGAGTCCGCGTACCCAGTCCGCGTACTGTCGGAGGTTCTCTTCCCGAGAAAATCTGCTGGAGTTTGTAAACCTTTTACAAACTTATTCCGGTTACTTAAGTCCGAGTACTTAGGTTGTTTATTTTCTAAAAACAATTATCCGTGAACTTATACTTATATAAACTAAGGAATGCAAGTTTGCATACCGTGGATATAAAGTTCATGAATCGATTCGAGTGAATCAAATCGTTTTTGCTTCGATTGTGTCTTGTATACTTCTATAAGATCTAAGCAATTGAACAACTCCCTAACTAGTTCATTTGAGTCATTTGAACTAGTTACGGTAAAGAAGAATATGGTTGATATGAAAGTACTCATATGGCTAACCATTTTGTTAACTACTGTTGAACCAACAAATGTACATGTTTGGGTACGGTTACACAAACCTAAAACTTGAATTTCATTTGTGTGTAACAATATCTTCTCCGTCTCATCATTTGTGATTCCACAATATCTTCTTTTGCAGCGTCGATTAAGATTATTATGAGGTGATTGATAATACTGAGATGTTCGTCGGGAATATAAGTCTGGTTTATCAATTGGTTCATGTTCACCTTGATTTATCAAAAGACGAAACAAAACTCGTAGGTATTTCTGTGGGAGACAGATTTATCTATTACCGAAGAATTTTCTGTGTGATACAGATTTGTTTATTAAAGTCTTCGACTTTGGGTCGTAGCAACTCTTAGTTATGGGTGAAATCATCTAAGGGAATCAAGTGTGCAGTATCCTGCTGGGATCAGAGATGTAAGGAATGCAATTGTACCTTGGATCAGTGTGAGATTGATTGGGGGTTCAACTACAGTCCAGACCGAAGTTAGTTTGTAGTAGGCTAATGTCTGTAGCGGCTTAATACAGTGTGTGTTTAATCTGTACTAGGTCCCGGGGTTTTTCTTCATTTGCGGTTTCCTCGTTAACAAAACTTCTGATGTCTGTGTTATTTCTTTTCCGCATTATATTTGTTTATATAATTGAAATATCACAGGTTGTGCGTTGAATCAATCAATTGGGAAATCCAACATTTGGTTGTTGATTGAAATTGATTGATACTTTAACATTGGTCTTTGGTACCGTTCAAGTGATTTCTATTGTATTCAATTAGACTCGCAGATTTATATTTGCTTGGTAAGTATTGAATCGAGAAAGAGAGATATAACTCTTTGATATACTTTTATTAAGATTGAATCTAACTGTCTAGTTGATTCTCTTAAAAGTATATTGGAGTTAGTCCATACATATTTCTAATCGAAATATTGGGTGTGGTTGTTAGACCCCCGCGATAAGATTTTTTGATTGTCGTTGTTATAAATAAAGATTCGAACTCTAAGACTTGTGAAGATTAAATTTAAAGGTTTAAAGAAAATAATAAATAAAAGAGAGTCATTGGGTCTAAGATTCCACCGAATTCATATCATAAGGTTCAGTTATTCATTCTTCAGCATTTATAGCTCAATAAATAAAGACATGGATTCTTATTTTTGCCAAGGTAAATTCTCAAAATATTAGTTATCAATCGTAAGCATGGGACATCAAACATTTAAGCAAGCATGACCCATCAAATAAAATGATAACTAATTAATCAAAATCATAATTCCATTTTAATTAGTGCAAAATTCATATAAAGAATTAAATGAATTTACCACATGATGAATTTTGGTTTCCTCCGTCGTCCCAGAGAAAGGTTTAGCTCCACATAGTGAAAAACACGCTCAAAAAATATTTTTATAGCTCAAATGGTGTTTACAAAGAAGAAAAAGGAGGAAAATAATATAAACCAGAAGTTAGCAACGCTTAATGGTCGTTACAACTCACTGTTACAACTGTGGCGAAGAACTATAGTTATATGGTGTCGCAGAAGAATTGCCGTTTATGGTATGAATATGTGACGGTCAAGAACGACAGTTCTTATTGGTTATTTGTTCTTCAGGTTCTCCTTCTCTGTAGCAGCAGAGAAATCTGCTCTGCAGCTTCTTATTTTTCTCTGTAGCCTGTCCAAACTCTCGATACCCCTCTCAGCTTCCTCAGAATCGTATTTATACACCACAGGAACTCAAATCAGGTGAGTTAATTCCCACTATCTTCTTTCCTTTTTCACTGCAGATCCCGGAGATTTTTATTCTCCATTCCTTAGCCGCTGCACGTAAACATGCTGTCAAAAAAAATATTTTAATCAATGCAGAGTAAACTTCCAGGATATTATCTCTTCCAGAAAATCTTTGAATTCACTTCGAAATATTATGTTCTTTCTTTGACATAAAGTTTTGATATTCTGTTGATTCCCTTTCCTCTTACGCGTCTTCTAGTTCAAACCAAACTCCTCCAGGGATAAAACGAAATCTCAGAGAAGATATGCTTCCATTATTTGCACGTAACTTCCAAAACTAATCCATCAGAAAACCCGTAACACTAACCTTCCCCTGTTAACATCAAATCACGAAGATATCCTTCCTTTTTCAAAAAAAAAAAGCAATTACCAGTCCTGTTTGAGTCGAACAAGCCCAATCCAACCGATTTTCGTGATTTAGTCTGACTTAAACTCCACACAAATCTAAGAAAATCTTTCCGGGATAAACCCGAGAATAACATTCCCTTTTTTCTTCCAACGGTGATTCCAACCAATTCTAATCGAATCCAAATCCATTACCAGGCCTGTGAGGCTCAATCAAGTCATCCCAATAATTTGCAGCCTTTTAGTCTCCCTTAAACGTCTTCAAATCACGAACCCTAATTTCACAGTCTGACAAGAGTTTTTTTCCCGCCATTTTCTGATTTTGAATTTGTGAAGAAGATGTTCTCCCGCTAATCATGTACGGATGTCCCTTTAGCAGTTTCCTTACGAGGTTCAAATAGTAAAAAAGATGCCCCTTATAAATTGAGGTGTCCTTTAGTAATTGAGGTGCCCCTTATCCAAAACTGAGAGTACGAATAACAACTGTCGTCCGGGTGCAAATAACATTTTTCGAGCTAATTCTCCACAAGAGCTTATTCTTCCAAAAACAACTAAAATAAGTTTATTAGTGATAAAATGAGTCCCATCTAATGTATTTATGGGTGAAAATGCGCCGCACTTTCGTGCTCATCGCCCCGCTTTTTCACAAGTCATTAACACTAAAGTCATGGATCAAATATCCTCGAGTTCATACGTAGATGCATGTTTACCGTCATAGCAATTGTTAGATCATTGCTCGGTTGAACCCACCAAGCGTTGGTATGTCAAGTTTGGTTATCATATTTTTGTATCAAAATTCAATTAGAGTCGCTTGATTAAATGTACTAGAGTCAACTTCGTTTAGGTTAGACTATAAAGTCTAGGAATGATTATACATACAAGTATTACCTTAAAGAGATGAAGATCGTGAAGGCGTATCGACTATAATGAAGACATCATCCTTCCACCTAAGGTATAGTGATACTAACTTGACTTGTTTCCATTCCTATCATTACTTTAAAGTCGTTTAAGGTTGAAAATATAACATGCAAGGTTATATTTAATACTCTAATATTAGAATTGGCCATTTTATTATGATCAAAGTGTCAAGGAAGAATATTTGATTACGAAGTATATCGTTTATATTTTGAACTTCGTAAATGTGATATCGACATAATCTATGTAACTCGTTACTTGATTTTGTATTGGATATAGGTGTAATTTCATCCTAGGAAACTATGTTTGATTACATATGTTTAAAGGAAGTATATATACAAAACTTGTTTCGTAATTGAAAGGAAATCAATAGGCATTTTCGTTAGGTTTTCATCGAAGATCTATTGGATGACCAATTCGAACCTAGGTAAGAATTTTGGTAGAACCGATCTTGACTTATGTTTAGAGTTATGGTAAAACCGATCTTTATTAGTTTGGGATATGCGGTAGAACCGATCTTAACTTATGTTAAGAGTCTTGGTAGAACCAATCCTTACCTATATTGGGATACATGGTAGAGACGATCTTAACTATTGTTGAGAGTCTTGGTAGAACCGGTCCTTACCTATATTGGGAATCTTGGAAGAACCGATCCGAGATATTATTGTAAGTCATGGTAGATTTGATCCCTATCTATATTTGGAGAATTGGTAGAACCGATCTTAACCTATGTTAGGATTTCATGGTAGAAACAACCCCAAGAGAAAAACAGATCCTCCATATTCATATATTACTTTACAGTTTTGTGTGAATTTGGAATTAGGGTTTGCTAAATAGGAAAGTTTTATATGTCGACATAATTTGGACATAAATATAATTCTTATCTTTTATTGTCCAAAGATATTCCGTGATACTCAAGGTGATCCCAATCCGAAATATTGAGAATCTTTGAATTAAGATTTTCGATTATATGCATTTGATTTTCCGGCAAATCAAAACATATCTCTTGGAAAGTTATATTAGTTTAGCACTACATATCTCTTGGAAAGTTATATTAGTTAAGTGCTAAACTAATATTAGATATTTTCTGATGAAAGATTTCGCAATTACAGGTTGGATATTAGCTGGCAATGGAAAAACCACAATTGGGTACTTATTGAATATCTTGAGAATATTTTCGGTTTTGGAGTTTCCTTAATGTACAAACAACCTTGGTTTATTAATATTTACGTTTGCATTTCTTGCAAACTATCCTAAGAGCCAGGAAAATTTCATTCATGTTGTTTCTGGTGGAGCCGTCTATCCTCAGAGGAAAGTACCTTAATTAGGTGAAATTTTTTACGACCGCTAGTTTAAAGTCTTTTGTGGGATCAAGAAGCTCTAGGAGTACCATTGGTGGAAAATTAGATAATTGCATTGTTATTTTAGTTTTCGATTATTGATTTGATTGACTAATGGTTGTTGAAACTTTGATTGCACCTAGTTTGATTGTTCTTGAGAGCCTTATCTTCTGACATAAGGGTCGGTCAAACTAGAGCAAAGTACTGACGGGATCTTTAGAACTGTTTTTAAATCTAAATACAACTTGTGATCATCCATTGTTAACAGACTTCGTTTTGTGTGTGATCGATCATAAGTGGATTCATGTTTGTGGTGTGCAGGTACATAAGAAGGTGAAGGCAATTGAATATTTGAAGACAAAAAGATTTTTCTTATTGGTTTTCGTATCTCGTGATTTGTTCACACATCTTGACTGGATGGGATCCGACTTAGATCCGATTTATCTTTGATAAATTTGATCATATAGTCGTTTAGATCGACAACAATCATTTGGTGGTATTCTTCAATATCCGATTCTGATATCTGCGAATCCGAATCTAAGTTACAGATTTGGATTGATCTTACCCGACAAAGGAGTTTCCTAGTTTAAACGGAAGAGCCTTTGTTAAAACTCAAAGAATCTTTTTCTAAAGAATTATTGGAGTAGTTACCAAAAAACTTTGTTCATTTCCCAAAGGATTTGAGGTGCTTAAGAATTTACATCGGTAAAGCAACTCAAGATAATGATTTTCTGTCTTGGGATTCACATGCGTGACCAGACGGTCGTAGACGCAAAAACTAAGTAACTAAGGGTAGATTACTTGGTTTCAACTATAAGAAGTTGAATTTATTTTTTTTATAGCGGCTTATGATAAGTGCATAATTCATATGATTTTAGTATCCATTCCATACTTGCTTTAGCTATTATTCTTGCATATTTTCATATTATTACTCTTGTTTTCTCTCATTTTCCTCTAATAGGTGAATCATGCAAAACGGAGCTACAAATTGCTGAAAATATCTAGGAAGAGAAGTATTCCAAGTGCCCAAGTCCAAGAGAAGTGGAAGAAGTGCGACGAAAAGGAGCAAAACGCTCAAAATCAAGAGAAGGGCCAAATACCGATCTTAACTCATTCAAATTAAGGATTTCTCATCGTCCTCTTGAATAGAATTGAAATATAAAAATAATGCAAAAATAATGAGGTCATTCCGAGTTCGGATGAAGAAGTTGTGGCCAAGACAAGCTTTTATTGAATACCGAAGACAGTAAAGTTCGCGGACGGGTTTCACACTTTAATTCCGAAAATATTTGCTGGGATTTGAAGTTCGTGGACTGGGTTCGCGAACTTAGCAAGTGGAAAACGTGTATTAACACCTTGGAAGGCCTAAGGGCACGTTTGGGGTCGTATCGGGTTCTTGAACCAAACTAAATACTTGGAGACCAAGCAATGTAAACCTATAAAAAGGTATTAGGTTATGTAAAATGGGATCATCGATCTCATATCACAAGTTTTACATCAAAAACCTAGGGTTTACCCCTTTAGGGGGACCCACCATTATCATCTTCTTTGTAATATGAGTAACTAAATCCTTTGTTGATTAAGGATGAATTCAATGTTCTAAGCGTGAAGCTTTATTTTTAATACAAATATATTGAGAGAATTTTTATCATCATCGTTTGTCTTTACCATATCTAGGGTTTATGAATGATTCTTAGATTTATTTGGGATGCATACTAGACTAGTCTATTGATTGTTCTATTGCTAGTAGAAGTTATGAGATAAGTAATCGTCGATTAACTCTCTACACAAGTAGAAATCGCGAGACCTTACAGAGGGATTTTTTGGAGGAATCGTGTTTGAAGACAACACCAACAAGTAAACCTTGATCTAAGAGTTTAACTACTGGGATCAACCTAAATTCACAAAGCTTAAGGCGTTCGATTGGATTACACCTTGAGTGATCTACTACCTGGTGGTTCGTTGGATAGAATCTGGTAGTCGAGAACTTCCGTATCCATTGACTGAAGGAGTTTTGGGGATAACACTGATCTAGCTGTTATTCCACGGTTGGTGATGAATGGTTCTTACGAACGATAGATAAGTATACTAATCCATATATCGCTTGGTAACGGCGAAGGATTCCTTAATCATCTCTTTTCTTTATTGTCTTTATATTTATCTCACAACAAAACCCCCCATTGTTATTTACTTTATTTTGCTGATCAAATAACCTATCAATTACATAGCTCTCTGTAGGAATGATCTCTTACTACCGCTATATTACCAGTTAATTAGTGGAAAATATATTTATTAATTTGTTGAGCCTACGACAGCCCAAACAGCTTACTTATGAGAGTATTCAAAACTGCACTAGGTCCCGAGGTTTTTCAGCATTTGGGATTTCCCCGTTAACAAATTTTGTTGTCTGATTTACTTTTACTTTCCGCAATTATAATTATTTTATTATAATTAAAAATAAATACACTAGTACGTTAATCTTAGTCACTTGACGTTGATATTATATTCAAACGGCCTCGTACCGTAACTATTTTTCAAGTGAATACCTTGTAGTTGTAGTGTCTCGACTTTGTCCATAGACGATCACACTTGGTATCAGACTTATGGTTTGAAACGAAAAAACGTGGTGTATTTGGGTATCCTCGTAATTTGAGCAATTGTTCCATAGAGTGAGAACTTGTTTCGATAGATTAGAAACGTAGAATTGACAAAGAATCTGAATGAAATCAGTCACCGTATACCTTTGTTGATGAAGTACTCTTTGATGTCTTCGTTTGATCTTCGATCTTCATTCTTCGAGGGTTATACAGTGATGTCTGATACTCAACTACACACTTCTAATCCTAGTCCGAGACTTGACTTTAGTAAACTAGTACATCTAATATTGACAACAAGCTTGAGATAGCAAAACTTGGGGGCTCAACAGAGCAGTGCTCTAACAATGTCCCCCTTTGTCAATTTAGCGACAAAACTACTCAGTACATAAGGATTTAAAATAAAATGATCTTTTATCTCAATATACACTATGCTTGATTTCATTGGTTCTTCAACAAGCTCTTGAATTCTTCGTACTTCAAGTTCTTTTATGGTTCTGCATTTGTTCATTCAGCACCGTTGTTGTTAAAGATCCATAACGGTAACATCTAAAGAGATTTAATAGAATGATAAATCACTCTACTCAATAGTTTTTATTGTTAGAGCACTACTCGATTGAACTCGAAAGCGTTGCTATCTCAAGCTTTTTTGTAAAGTTTAGTTGATGAAAACTATAGTCTTGATTTCTAGTCTACTTATAGGATTTTCATACTAGGATATATTGTGTAGTTGAGTTTTAGACTTCACAGCACCTACAACTGAAGACGAATCTACTGAAGAACTCGGAGGAACTTCATAAACAAAATGTATGTGGAGACTAAAACTTATCTATCACTCAGAAGTCTGTTTTGTTTTATTATATCTCCTATTGAGACAAAAGTCGTATAGCGATATAGACTTCATATCATACACATTTGTTATTTTGAGATGAGTATAACTCGCTTATCTATTTCTCGAAATATGTGTTGGTATCTTTTTGCTTTAGCTACATTCATCATTATTCTTGACGAGTTTAGTTGGAAACAATTTATTTGTTGGAAACTAAATAATAAGTCAAAATATGATCATGTGGAAATTTCCTTGAAACATCTTACATGATTTGCATGAGACAGTTATTTGATGTCGACTTGAAAGTTTCGTATCGATCATTCAATCACTTGAAAATTTCTTATAAACTAATGGTTTGTGCGAGACAGCCATTGTCGTTTTCTAAGAATGTTTTAATGATTGAAATAGAAGTTTAGAATTAAAACCCAAGTCTGGAAAACATCACAGTATGCGTACTTTGTGTACAAACTGTGTTGGTATGATTCAGGTTTGAAAAGCAAGTTTGCATACTAGTATGCGAACGTTTTTAAATGTTAATGTCCGGGAACCAAGTTTGCATACCAGTATGCGAATGGTTCCACTTGAGTTAGGTCCTGAACGACAGTTTGCGTACCTGTTTGCAAACTGTTGGTCAAGACCAAATTCCGAAGCTAAAGTTTGCATACCCATTTGCAAACTTAGTGGTCAAAGTTCTAAAATCGGTTTATTATGTTTACATACTCATTAAAAAATACATTTATGAAATAAGGAATGCAATCTATGGAAACCGTGGCTTAATATTCATGAACTGATTCTTGTACTTTGTACATTACGAATCAATACGATTTTGCTTCAACTGGATCATATATACTTCTATGTGATTGTCAACAATTGAACAACTCTATGAGACACAATTAGATTCATTTGATTATCTTTCATGATTGATTGATATTCATAGTTGATCTAGATGTGTTAGATGAATGTGGTTAAGACAAAAATGATCATATGGCTAACTTTGGTTAACTATTATTGAGCCAACTCAATATACACGTTTAGTATGGTTAGTCACATCTAAATGAAAGTGTATTTCATTTGTATGTGACAAGCTAAGACCATCTAACGCTGGAGAGATATTGCTTTAGTTTCAAGCAAACTTAGCTTATATCTTAAATCAGATTTTCATCTAATGATAAATGGAATGCTTTGTTTCTAATCTAACTTAGCAAACCCTGAATTGAAATGTTATATAAAGGATAACTCTAGCAACTGGGAAACCTAATCCCTACACCTCATGTGTGATAGTAGTTGCGACTACAGTCGATTCCCCTTTAACCTAGGTTTTTCCTAAAACCATTATAGGTTAACGACTTAAAGACTTTATTGGGATTCTGAAGCCATATCCAACTATTTTATCTGTAGTTGCATATTCTAATCTTACTTGTTATATCATGTTGAGTACTATCTTCTCTAAGATTTACTCGAGATTTATCTCTGATAGGTAAGATATAAAAACTAATCACAAAGCTCTTCGTCTCATTCTTTGTGATTCCACAATAACTTTTTCTACTACTATATAGTTAAGTTATTGTGAGGTGATTGATATTTCTAGGCTGTTCTTCGGGAATATAAGACCGGATTATCAATTGGTTCCTGTGCACCTTGATTTATCATAAGACTGGACAAAAATTCATAGGTATTTTTGTGGGAGACGGATTTATCTATCAGAATAGACATTTCTGTGGGAGACGAATTTGTTTATAACTCTTCGACTTTGGGTCGTGGCAACTCTTAGTTGTGGGTGAGATCAGCTAAGGGAATCAAGTGCGTAGAGTCCTGCTGGGATTCAGAGGCGTAAGGAATGCGACTGTACCTTGTTCAATATGAGATTGGATTCCAATCCGAAGTTAATTTGTAGTAGGCTAGTGTATGTAGCGGCTTAATATAGTATGGTGTTCAAAAATAAACTAGGTCCCGGGGGTTTTCTGCATTTGCAGTTTCCTCGTTAACAAAACTTCTGGTGTCTGTGTTATTTCTTTTCTGCATTATATTTTTTATATAATTGAAATATCACAAGTTATACGTAGTTCAATCAATTAGTGAATCCAACCTTTGGTTGTTGATTGAAATTGATTGACACTTGAACATTGGTTTTTGATACCGTCCAAGTTATTTTTCATATCAGTCGGAGTCACAGATTTTATATCTTCTCGATTGCAGATTGTATTGAGAAATAGAAATACCAGCTCTTGGATATATTTCTTTAATTGAGTCTGACTGTCTTGTCGATTCTCACGGAATCATATTGGAGTTAGTCCATACAGATTTCCGAACGATATATTGGGTGCGGTTATTAGACCCCCGCCTTTTCAATTGGTACCATAGCAGGCAAACACGTTAAAGACCTTATAAGTCTGTGTTTGCCGCAATCCGACTCTATGGACAGAAAGGCTATCTCTGTAAACGTGCCGCCATTATTCGATGGCTCTAATTATTTATGATGAAAATTTCTATGCGTGCCTTTCTCCAAGCACGTGATTTTCAATCATGGGTTCGTGTTGTAAATGGCTATGATCCTCCCTCAATTACTGTGGGCAACGTAACTGTACCAAAGGATATTGGTGAGTATGTTCCTGTCGAGATTCTCGCTGCAAAGAAAAATTCTTACGGATTGAATGCAATCATCCATGCCATTAGCCCAGATCTTCAGCACCATGTGACTATGTGCGCTTAGTCTAAAGATGCGTGGGATATCTTAGAAACTGTATTTGAAGGAAATACCTCTGAAAAAGAAGCTAGGCTTCAAAACCTAAATCCTAATTACTAAACCTTCGTATGGCTGAAGAAGAGTCATTTGACGAGTTTTATCACAAAGTGTCTGAAATTGGAAATACATCTTTTGCATTGGGTAAGACTATTTCTGAAAAGGACATTGTGACGATTCTCAGATCGTTATCAGTCAAATACGATTTTAAGAAACATGCCATCGTTGAAGGAAATAACCTAGAAACGCTTTCCAGAAATACTCTTGTTGGAAAGTTAAATATCTTTGATCATGAGCATACATTCAAAGCTGAAAAGGATATTGCTTTCAAAGCACAAAAGAACACTAAACTACTTGATAAAAGTAAAAGTTTTGGCAACCAAGTGAATGATCCGATTGATACTGAATCATCAGATGAAGATCTTGACAACTCAGTCTCTCTGACCACAAGACATTTTAGAGATATTAAGTTAAAGAGGAGTAAATGTTTCACCAGGGATAAACCCAGATCATCAGTCAAGCCTCATGATCGCATTCCTCCTAAAAGCGGGTATACTGTCGATACTGATAACGAGGACATGCCACGATGCTTTAAGTGTAAAGTTTTTGGTCATTTTGCAAATGAGTGTCCAAATCGTAGAAAATACACTGGAAACAAAGGTTTTGGTTTAACTCTTGATGAAATGTTTGATCACTATGATTCAACTGAAGACAATACTCATATCAATTTTTATATCCTTTCTGGAGAAGCTTCTTCGACCACCTTGGAAGATGAAATGGATTTTACTCTGTCTAACGAAAATTATCTGTCACGAGTTTTAGGTACTTCACTGTGTTTAGCAGCATGTTCTGCCACCATGTCGGAACCTTCCTCCACCTTGACATGTTCTTATTGTATTTTAAATGGCCACGAACTCTCTAAGTGTTTTAAGTACAAACATAAACTAAGATATTTCAACAAACTTCAACGGAGAGCAAACCGGCTAGCAAACAAGCTCAAACTTGTGCTAAAATCAAATCCATCTGAGGTATGTAAATTTAACTCATCTCCAAAGAAGTTAATTTCTAAAGAAAAAGTTAGACCTCTACAAAGAACTAGGTCTAAACGATCCATGAAACAGGGAACAAAAATTTCCGTACAGGAATCAAATAATGGACAAATTGTTGTCCACCCCGATACAGCCTAACTGTGTTGAAGGTGCATCTTGTCTCATGTGCCCGAATTCAAGAGACAAGAGTATTTGTACAATCAGGCTTTAGGAAAAGAAAATTTATTATTTATATTTTTGTTTTCTGTTAACCTTTTCATATTCAAATTGTATTGAAAAGGTTTAGCCTGTTTGGTTAATAAAAAAAGGGGTTAATTTCGTTACCCTTTCTAGGGTTGAGAGTTGCGTTTGCGTGAATCCTACTTACTCTGTATATAGGTTCTGTAACCCTACATTCTTTTTCCTTCCCTGAAAACTATTTTTATCAAAAGATTGCTTGTGGTGCTAGTTTTGTGTATTTCTCTCACAATTCCATAATTGAATGGAAACTACAAGCATCACGCCTTTTGATGAAAAAGATGTTAATATGATTGTTAATTCATCAATCAAGAAGGAAAAAGGTGAATCTCATCCCTCTACAACTTTAAAGAGAAAAAGGAAGAATATGAAGAAACCAAGGGCTAACCCCTCAAATCTTCAGAAGTTTTCTGGTTTTCAGGAAGAGTTGAAAGAAACAAAGGTGGAGATGCAGCAAATAAAGGTTATTTTTTTAAGAACCCCTGAAATTCAAAAGGCCCTGGTTCGGCATCAGTCAAGAAGGTTTGTTGGAATTGACTCATTTCTTCATGAACCTTATATTCCAATATCTGTTGACGACAAGGAGTTCAGGGACGATAAAGAATTTTTCAAGAATCTTAATGTCTAGGAAACTTCTTATGAGAATTTATTCTTGTGTTTTAAGAAGGATAACTAGGGTTTGAAATAGCAAATATTGTGATTAAACATAGCTATTGCCAACGGATTTTCATCTTGCAATGTTTTAGATTTATTTGTTTAAATTCTAAGTTATTTGGAAGATAATTTTGCAGTATTAATCTTTATTGGTTTTATATATTGTAAAAATATGTTATATGATATGTGTGTTTACGTCCGTGAACTATGATTATCTCATATACGTCAAAAGTTAAGTCTATTGCGCAATTATGCAAGTATTGATGGAGAATATAATGAACTTTTGAATATTCTGCAATATTGATCTTTTCCTGGTCCACTTTTATGTGAAAGTACTGTATGGATCCGTAAGTTTTCTTATGTTCAGCATTTCCAATTAAATTAATCAATAAGGTCTCTTGTGGATTAATTTATTCGAGTTTTCTGGATACAAATTCATGTTTAATTTGTTAATGTCCAAAAAAATCCTTCTTTTCTTGTAAAAGTAAGGCCACTCTTGTTGTTGGTTCGGTAATGACATTTTATGGGGAGAGTTCTTAATTGAACTTGCACTTAATTGCCAAATATTTGTGGGGAGTGCATCTGTGGAATATTTTAGGAGTTATCTTGTATCTTTATTAACTCCTTGATGAATACACTAAGTTTCGACTATGTGAAATCATCGAAACAAAGTTGATATGTTCTATTTTAGTCATGAAGTATCTCTATGAGAATTTCATTAAGATCCCGTTAGTTTTCTTACCTTTGCCAATTTATGTTTACAAAAAGGGGGGGAATTATTTGGTAGTTCACACTACATACATATGGTTTACGGATCATTACGTAAGGGGGAGTGGTTTTCACTGTAAGATGAAGTATTGACGAAGGGGGAGTGATACATATCACCATTGTATTATTGTCAAAGTTGTGATGCAATTGGACTTTGATGCTGTGTAATAATATTATGACACTGTATTATAAATATTTGAGAACAACTGTTTTCGTATTGTTATGGCTACGGATCTTCAATAACAATGATGTTGAGTCGAACACATTCAGAATCACTGGAATATTTGGAGCGACTAAGAATTAAAGGAATGTTGAAGAACCAAGGAAATCAAGCATGATGGATGAGAAGCTGCAAAGTTTATTTATTTTGTAATCCATATGTATTGATAGTCTTGTCACTAAAATTGACAAAGGGGGAGATTGTTAGAGCATTGCTCGGTCGAAATCGCAAGCGTTGCTATCTCAAGCTTGTTTGTCAAGTTTAGTTGATCAAAACTATAGCCTTGATTTCTAGTATACTTATAGGAGTTTCGGACTAGGATAAATTGTATAGTTGATCTGTAGACTTCACAGTTCTTACAACTGAAGACGAAGATCTACTGAAGAACTCGTAGGAACTTTATCAACAAAATGTACGTGGAGACTAAAACTTATCTATCACTCAGAAGTCTATTTTGTTCTATTATATCTCCTATTGAGACAAAAGTCGTATAGACTTCATATCATACACATTTGTTATTTCGAGATGAGTATAACTCGCTTATCTATTTCGAGTCGTATAGACTTCATATCATACACATTTGTTATTTCGAGATGAGTATAACTCGCTTATCTGTTTCTCGAAATATGTGTTGGTATATTTTTGCTTTAGGTACACTCATCATTATTCTTGACGAGTTTAGTTGGAGACAATTTATTTGTTGGAAACTAAATAATAAGTCAAAAGATGACCATGTGAAAATTACCTTGAAACATCTTACATGATTTGTGTGAGACAATCATTTGATATCGACTTGGAAAGTTTCATAATGATCATTCGATCGCTTGAAAATTTCTTATAGGATAATGGATTGTGTGAGACAACCATTGCCGTCTTCTAAGAATGTTTCAATGATTGAAATGGAAGTTTATAATTAAAACCTATGTCTGGAAAACATCACAGTATGCGTACTTAGTGTACAAACTGTGTTGGTATGATTTAGGTCCGAAAACCAAGTTTACATACCAGTATGCGAACGGTTTTAAATTTTAAAATCCGGAACCAAGTTTGCATACCAGTATGCGAACGTTTCTATCTGAGTTGGGTACGGAACGACAATTTGCGTACCCGTTTGCAAACTGTTGGTCAAGACCAAAGTCCGAAACTAAAGTTTTCATACCCGTTTGCAAACTTAGTGGTTAAAGTTCTAAAACTATTTTAGTATGTTTAGTCATGAACAAATACATTTATGAAATAAGGAATGCAGTTTTTGCAAACCGTGGTTTAATGTTCATGAACTGATTCTTGTACTATGTACATTATGAAACAATCTGATTTTGCTTCAATTGGATCATATATACTTCTATGTGATTGTCAACAATTGAACAACTTTATGAAACACAATTAGATTCATTTGATTATCTTTCATGATTGATTGATATTCATAGTTGATCTAGATGTGTTAGATGAATGTGGTTAACACAAAAGTGATCATATGACTAAGTTTGGTTAACTATTATTGAGCCAACTCAATATACGCGTTTAGGCACGGTTACCCATATCTAAATGAAAGTATATTTCATTGGTGTGTGACAATCTAAGACCATCTAACGGTGGAGAGATTTTGCTTTAGTTTCAAGCAAACTTAGCTTGTACCTTAAATCAGATTTTCATCTAACGATGAATATGGAATGCTTTGTTTCTAAGCTAACTTAGCAAACCCTGAATCGAAAGGTTATATAAAGGAGAATTATAGCAACTGGGAAACCTAATCCCCACACCTCCTGTGTGATAGTAGTTGCGACTAGAGTCGATTCCCCTTTAACCTAGGTTTTTCCTAAAACCATTATAGGTTAACGACTTAAAGACTTTATTGGGATTCTGAAGCCAAATCCAACTATTTTCTCTGTAGTTGCGTATTCTTATCTTACTTTTATTATCATGTTGAGTATTATCTTCTCTAAGATTTGCTCGAGACTTATCTCTGATATGTAAGATATAAAAAGTAATCACAAAGCTCTTCGCCTCATTCTTTGTGATTCCACAATAACTTGTCTACTACCTGTCTTGGGTAAAAATTGATTCTGCTGTTTTTGGTAATTTGGGGTGTGTTGATGAGAAACGAATTCAAACCCTAAACAAATGCACTACACTGGAATGCTTTTAGGTTCGAGAAATCGATCTGTAAGACTCTATCCTAAACCAAGAAATGGTCGTTCCAGATTCAATTCGGTCACAAGGTGAAGGAGAATGGTTAATCTTAGGGAGGGAAGCGGAGAAGATGTTTGAGATCAGAGTACCATTGAATTATGAAGGTGTGGCTATTTATGACTTGTGTATCAAAAAGTGGTTTCTGGCTACTTGTGTTGATAACACTTGTATTCTCCTTTTTTGAAATAGATTGAAAAATCTATTTATACAAGTCATTGAGCGCACCCTGATCTCTTAGGAAGTGGAGGAAGTGAATTAGTGGAGAAGTGGGTTTGTGCTGAATGTAGTGATTATCGTGTTTCCGTTATGAAGGAAAACTGATCACACGTCCTTCCACTACTCTCACTATTGTTAACCGTCCATATTTCCTGTCACGTTCTCGTTATGGACGCGTTGCACACTGCACGTTGTAAACCGCCACACCAATACCCCAGTAAGCATCCCCCAGTTTGTAACATGTTTGATGTCTCGAATAAGTGGGTCAAGTCGTGGGACCTGCCGTGGAGAATAACATGGTGTTATTAGGTGAAACAACCAAGTTGTTAATGAGGCCGACATAAAATATCGTATGTATTTGATGCATGTGAAGCATCGTGTTTAAGCAGCTCAATTTAATCGATGTGTATGAAGCATCATTGTTTTAGAGCCTGATTGAAAAAGTCGCGGATAAGCGTCTTAAAAGGGTAGCGGGGTCGACCACTTTGGGTGATCGTTTGAGTATATTATGGGAAAACTACCATCTGGTCGATCACTCCCTATGGAGGAGTGATGGCCGGTGTTCACAGTGCCACTTTGTTAATTTTCTGAGAATAAATCTACACCGTCCTACTAAGCTGGTGAAGTTGGATGGTTGTGATTGATTTGCGACAGTTGTTCAACGCCGTTGACGCGATTTTTAGGGTTTGGAGGTCGATCAATCAACTCCCTTTTGAGTGAGCGATCGACCATGTACAAAGGTGGGTTGCCAGTGAGCACGCTGACATCCCCTGGGTCACCTAAAATTAAATCTAAGACACTCTCAATTTGGCTGGCGAAGTTGGATGGTTGTGATCGATTTGCAGCAGTAGTGCGTTGCCGCAAACGTAATTTAGGATTTCTAAAGCAGCTCATTCACCCTACTTTGGGTGAACGATTCTATACGTTATCGGCTTGCCGTGAGCAAGTCGACCAACCATGGGTGTAGATGGGTTGCCGGTGGACACGCCAGCGCTTCTTTGATCGCTCAAGATGCAATCTAAGCCGTCCAACTAGGCCGGCTAAGTTGGACGGATGTGAAGCGTTTTGAGACCGTCTTTGCCGGTCTCAATTCGTTTGAGTTATTTTAAACAGCGTGAACGCCGATGTTTGGGTAAGCGATTGAGCACTCTATAGGTTTGATGCATGCAAGTCGATCGACTAGGGCACTAATGGGCCCACTGATGATCATGATTGCGCTTCCTTAACTGTTCGTAAGAGAATCCAAGCCGTCCAACCAGGATGGAAAAGTTGGACGTTCTTGATGCTTCTAAGACCGTTTTTAACGGTCTTAGATAATTTGAGCTTGCGCGAACACCCATCTTAGAGTTGGCGTTCGGGGCACTTCGGAGATAATTAAATAAAACTCGATCAACTAGGGCTTTAGTGGGCCCGTCGGTAGCCATCGTAATGATTGCCTAATTCCGTTAGGAGCAGTCTAGGTCTATTGAATCGTGCGGCCAAATCGTGCGGCCGCGATTATTTTTGAGACTGATATTAACAGTCTAGATTTTCCTTAAGGAATTTAAGTGTGTTCGATCGCGCCAACGTTTAATTAAAAGGTGTGCGAACGCGCTGATCTCTTTGTCAGAGAGTGGTGTGGCCTATGTGGGTGTTTTCATGCAGGTCTCAATACTGACACTTCGGGAGATTCATGCTACTCTGTTGCGAGTGAATATTAATCGTCATGTCATGCCAATATTGAGAGTTCGGCTGTGGAATATAGCATACGAAAACACTAGGCAGGCTATGCATTAGTGAATAATGCTGGTGCAAGATAAAATTTATAGAATATTCGGGATTGTTGCTACATGCACCATTCTGAGTAAATTTTATATACATAAATATATTGAATTTCTTAATACATATATGAGCGAAGAAGCTTTAGGCACTCAACACTTTTAAATGGCTCCATTTCATTAGTGAATAATGCAACTAGGAGCTTAAATACTCATTAGGCTCTATACTAGTGAACAATTCATCTAGGAGCTTGAGTTTCAATACAATATGAAGAGCGGCATAGTTACCCATCAGATTTTGATATATTCTTCAAATTCCTTGTGGAATATAGACATATCAAGGTCTATTACTTCTGATGTCGGGTCAGGTAGATAGACTTTTACAATTTTCGTCCTAAACTAAAAACCATCATCAACATTAAGTCCCCTGCTTAGCACGTAACAGTGACATTATTGCGGGGTAAGCACTAGATGGTGATAGACGAAAAACAAAACCAATAAGATGAAGTAGATAGATGTTACCAGAGGTATATCGCTTGGTTTGAACTTCCTTTGCAGTCGTACTGGCGAAAAAACTTTCAATCAGGGGACACCAACAAATCACCGCTCTTGCTCATCAATGGTAGGAAAAAGAAAGCGGCATGTCTGGTCAAGTCTTTGGAGCTCAAATAGATTCTCTAAATCCCGTTTGTATGAGCGAGAGGAAGAAACCCTTTCCATCTTTAAAATTTCGTCGGGTGTAAAGGGAGCTTATGCTCTTTCCTGTTTTGCACGAATATCAAGACCCACCCATCTTCATGTACACCAAACAAGGTAAGTCCATATCGTCTTCATATTCTTAATGTGAGTGCAATATCCACGTTCAATTCGATGTGATTGACTTTATTTGTCAGCAGCAGAGCGAGTATCAACAGCAACAAAGCAATTTGGGGATATTTACGCCACTAAGACAAGGGGAATTAATGATTCCAAAGACACGCCCAATATGGATGATGAATTCTTCGAAGTGTCCTATACAATTGTTAGGACTCATCTTAATCATGTGACGATTCTTCTTCCTGGACCAGAGGGTGTAGAAGTTGTACCATCGACCTTCTCTGGAATGTGTAATTTATGTCTCCGGCCTCTCCAGTAAATTTCAAAAAATTTTGAACTCCGTTGTGCTCTATAGAAAGATGCCTTGACTTTAAGTTGTTCGGTGGGCGTATGAGTGGTATCCTCTAGGCAAGGTGGAGGCAGTCCCCAGAAAAAAATAGGTTCTATCAGAGAGGATTGCAGGTGGTGCTCGAGAAGCTACAGTGATCTCCAATTCTTTTGATGTACGTGCATGTACATGTTTTCTTCTGTTTGATTGGCCGAATTATCTGGATAGATTTGAACTAATCTTGCTCAACTTCTTTCGTAGTTTTAATGCTTTGAGAAGATGAACGCCCCCTTGTTGGACTTACATGTATCCGGGATGACGTTGCAGGAAGAACCGAGAGGTAATGGAGGCGACCGACGGTTTTGAGGACGTGACTGCGCCCTCGACCCTCAATTTGATGCTCCTCGTGTAAATCACGTGTTAATTAGGGGGTTCAACGTGTCAGCGAAGTATGCTGAATTGTATGCCCAAATATTGAAGAAGTATGGACACATTTCTGTAACCAAATGTGTAGTATGATCAGGCACGCTGCTTCTGAATGAGTGATCGAATATCGGAAGTATCCTCAAGACATGTGAGTGGACTTCGAATTTAATGTTTCCTGGTTATGTGAAGGGATTTCCAAAATCCCAAATTTACATTGAGAAACTGTCTCAGGAGTTGAAGTTGAAGCAGGCTACTCTTCGGGATATAAAAAGTGTTTTCTCTAAAAAAGATGAAATGTTGCTGAATGATTTTCCTTGAATGACTTTATTTCCTTCCCAGGACTTTTCCTTTTAGGTGTTTTAGAAAAACGAGACATTCCTTTGTGGTTTGATTTGGTTTTGAACAGGTGGGCGGCTGCTCTTGAAGAATAAAGGTTTTTGTTTTGTAAAAGAAATGGTGTTTCACTGAAATCTTAACTATAAATGCAAATTGGTGCAAACATTTTGGATGAATCGTAAGTATTGTATGAAAACAAGGGAAATACTAGGGAAATGGCAATATAATGTTTCAGGAACTGGCGGGAGCTATCTAGTGTGTATTACTACTCCTCCCAGCTGTCAGTACCAAGGAGTTTGCAATAGGCACCTTGTTTAATTTCAGAAACTAGATAAGGCTCCTGCTATTTGACATTTGGACCTCTTATCCTCGATCGAGACTTCTTCTAAATATTTAATAAAATATTGAGAGCGACCAGCTTCCTCTTCACATCTCCTAGTCGCATTCGGATTGACGATCGGATCAAGTCCCCAGTTCTTAATGAGATGAGGATTAACAGACTGCAAAAAGAGGTTGTTAGAGAAGACTTACTCGTGTGTTTGATCCTCTGGATATACAATATGGCGCTTCTGGACTTCCCTTCGTATTCCCTGCGTTAATCAATGCTTTTCCCAACTCGACATCTCTAAGATAAGCAGTGTTAAGATCCCCCAGCCGCTTATGCCAATCATGTCTTCCAGAAGAGATTTAGGTCTGGGGGAAACTTCATCGATCGAAGGTATTTGCTTTCCCGATACAACACAATTTAGAGCGGAAAAGATATCTTGACGTTGTGCCTTGGAGAAAGAGAAAATTTCACACACATGTTCCATGGTTGACTGCGCAGTTTTGTAAACGGAGTCCCTAGAATGCATGCAATAGCTTCTAAAAGGAGGATGGTATTTGTACACTCCTTCAATGCCTAGTTGAAGTTCTACTGAGTCAATCTTCTCATGGAAGATGTGCTTCAATTTGTTGCAGTCACTGGTAGGATGGTTGACAAACCTATGGAAGCGGCAGTACTTGGGATCTTCCATTTCTTGTTTAGTTGGAGGACATTTGACACGAGGTAGCTTGATTATGTCATCCTGTATCCAGACCTCCAAGAGTTCAATCACCTCTTCCATTGGAAAGGGAAAATCTGGGAATGGTGGAGTCTCATTTGTCCTATGTGAAATGGGAGTCGGATGCTTAGATTGTTGATAGTTGTTCCCCGGATGCTTTCTCTTTCCACCCTCACTAGTGATTAATTGGAGGTTGGGACTTTTATTGGAAGGACACCTGCTTTCCTGAACATCTTTATGAGTTTCTTCATTCTGGGAAGGTTCGGATCGACTGAGTAAAGCAGCATCGGATCTCATAACAGCTTCTGATACAATATGGGAATTGATACTTTCCAGGAAGGACGCACATAATGAAAACACCTTTTCATTGCGAGGACTCTAATGAGATCGTGCTAAATCCCACGAGTCTTCTTTCTGAGTTTGAGGAAGTATCTCTCGATCTTCATGAGCAGACAAGTTAGGTTGGTGGCTACTTTTCCATTCAACACGATCATAGGCTTCATCTTCCTCACCAGGAATAGGAATATGAATCTTGGAAAAAGGACTACTACCATCAGTATTGATCCAAATGGATTGTTGGTGGCGTTTCCTTCAGAATTAATGCGTGTTGGTTCCTTCGATAGTTGATCCGTGAGGACTTTCAAGAGTGCAAATACTTCGTCCCGTGTCTTGACAATAGTAGCTTGATTCCTGACAATATCATTCAGGATTTTAATCAAATCATGAATAGTTGTTAAATATCGAGACTCCATAGCCTCGACAAGGGTTTTGAATGAAAGAACGGATTCATGAATAACATGTGAAGTATTGTCAGTGCTGGGAGAAGTAAAATTGGGATTGAGGGTTACTGAACCATTCCTAAAAATAAACCATATTGAGAATTTTAGGAAATTGAAAACATGATAGGGAAAATGATTTTTTGCAACTGAGAGATCGATGTCCCACCGTGATCGCCAGTTTTTTTGGGGTAAAAATTGATTCTGATGTTTTTGGTAATTTGGGGTGTGTTGATGAGAAACGAATTCAAACCCTAAACAAATGCACTACAGGGGAATGCTTTTAGGTTCGAGAAATCGATCTGTAAGACTCTGGCCTAAACCAAGAAATGGCCGTTCCAGATTCAATTCGGTCACAAGGTGAAGGAGATTGGTTGATCTTAGGGAGGGAAGCGGAGAAGGTATTTGAGATCAGAGTACTGTTGAATTATAAAGGTGTGGTTATTTATGACTTGTGTATCAGAAAGTGGTTTCTGGCTACTTGTGTGGATAACACTTGTATTCTCCTTTTTTGAAATAGATTGAAAATCTATTTATACAAGTCATTGAGCACACCCTGATCTCTTAGGAAGTGGAGGAAGTGAATTAGTGGAGAAGTGGATTTGTGCGGAAGGTAGTGATTATCGCGTTTCCGTTATGAAGGAAAACTGATCACACGTCCTTCCACTACTCTCACTACTGTTAACCGTCCATATTTCCTGTCACGTTCTCGTAATGGACGCGTTGCACACTGCACGTTGTAAACCGCCACACCGATACCCCAGTAAGCATCCCCCAGTTTGTGACATGTTTGATGTCTCGAATAAGTGGGTCAAGTCGTGGGACCTGCCGTGGAGAATAGCATGGTGTTATTAGGTGAAACAACCAAGTTGTTAATGAGGCCCACATAAAATATCATATGTATTTGATGCATGTGAAGCATCGTGTTTAAGCAGATCAATTTAATCGATGTGTATGAAGCATCATTGTTTTAGAGCCTGATTGAATAAGTCGCGGATAAGCGTCTTAAAAGGGTAGCGGGGTCGACCACTTTGGGTGATAGTTTAAGTATCTTATAGGAAAACTACCATCTGGTCGATCACTCCCTATGGAGGAGTGATGGCCAATGTTCACAGTGCCACTTTGTTAATTTTCTGAGAATAAATCTACACCGTCCTACTAAGCTGTCGAAGTTGGATGGTCGTGATTGATTTGCGACAGTTGTTCAACGTCGTTGACGCGATTTTTAGGGTTTGGAGGTCGATCAATCAACTCCCATTTGAGCGAGCGATCGACCATGTACAAAGGTGGGTTGCCAGTGAGCACGCTGACATCCCCTGGGTCACCTAAAATTAAATCTAATACACTCTCAATTTGGCTGGCGAAGTTGGATGGTTGTGATCGATTTGTAGCAGTAGTGCGTTGCCGCGAACGTAATTTAGGATTTCTAAAGCAGCGCATTCACCCTACTTTGGGTGAACGATTCTATACGTTATCGGCTTGCCGTGAGCAAGTCGACCAACCATGGGTGTAGCTGGGTCGCCGGTGGACACGCCGGCGCTTCTTTGATCACTCAAGATGCAATCTAAGCCGTCCAACTAGGCCGTCTAAGTTGGACGGATGTGAAGCGTTTTGAGACCGTCTTTGCTGGTCTCAATTCGTTTGAGCTATTTTAAACAGCGTGAACGCCGATGTTTGGGTAAGCGATTGAGCACTCTATAGGTTTGCTGCATGCAAGTCAATCGACTAGGGCACTAATGGGCCCACTGATGATCATGATTGCGCTTCCTTAACTGTTCGTAGGAGAATCCAAGAAACGGTCTTAGATCATTTGATCTTGCGCGAACACCCATCTTAGAGTTGACGTTCGGGGCGCTTCGGAGATAATTAAATAAAACTCGATCAACTAGGGCTTTAGTAGGCCCGTCGGTGGCCATCGTAATGATTGCCTAATTCCGTTAGGAGCAGGCTAGGTCTATTGAATCGTGCGGCCAAATCGTGCGTCTGTGATTATTTTTGAGACTGATATTAACAGTCTAGATTTTCCTTAAGGAATTTAAGTGTGTTCGATCGCGCCAACGTTTAATTAAAAGGTGTGCGAACGCGCTGATCTCTTTGTCAGAGAGTGGTGTGACCTATGTGGGTGTTTTCATGCACGTCTCAATACTGACACTTCGGGAGATTCATGCTACTCCGTTGCGAGTGAATATTAATCGTCATGTCATGCCAATATTGAAAGTTCGGCTGTGGAATATAGCATAGTAAAACACTAGGCAGGCTATGTATTAGTGAATAATGTTGGTGGGTTGCCAGCGAGCATGCTGACATCCCCTGGGTCACCTAAAATTAAATCTAAGTCACTCAATTCGGCTGGCGAAGTTGGATGCTTATGATCGATTTGCGGCAGTAGTGTGTTGCCGCAAACGTAATTTAGGGTTTCCAAAGCAGCGCGTTCACCCTACTTTGGGTGAACGATTCTATACGTTATCGGATTGTCGTGAGAAAGTCGATCAACCATGGGTGTAGCTGGCTCGCCGGTGGACACGACAGCGCTTCTTTGATCGCTCAAGATGCAATCTAAGTCCTCCAACTAGGCCGGCTAAGTTGGACGGACGTGATGCGTTTTGAGACCATCTTTGTCGATCTCAATTCGTTTGAGCTATTTTACACAGCGTGAACGCCGATGTTTGGGTAAGCGATTGAGAACTCTATAGGTTTGCCGCATGCAATTCGATCGAATAGGGCACTAATGGGCCCACTGATGATCATGCTTGCGCTTCCTTAACTGTTCGTATGAGAATCCAAGCCGTCTAACCAGGCTGGCAAAGTTGGACATTCGTGATGCTTCTAAGACCGTTTTTAACGGTCTTAGCTCGTTTGATCTTGCGCGAACACCCTTCTTAGAGTTGACGTTCGGGGCGCTTCGGATTTAATTAAATAGAACTCGATCTACTAGGGATTTAGTGGGCCCGCCGGTGGCCATCGTAATGATTGCCTAATTTCGTTAGGAGCATGCTAGGTCTATTGAATCACGCGGCCAAATCGTGCGGCCGTGATTATTTTTGAGACTGATATTAACAGTCTAGATTTTCCTTAAGGAATTTAAGCGTGTTCAATCGCGCCAAGTTTTTAATTAAAAGGTGTGCGAACGCGCCGATATCTTTGTCAGAGAGTGGTGTAGCCTATGTGGGTGTTTTCATGCAGGTCTAAATACTGACACTTCGGGAGATTCATGCTACTCCGTTGCGAGTGAACATTAATCGTCATGCCATGCCAATATTGAGAGTTCGGCTGTGGAATATAGCATAGGAAAACACTAGGCAGGCTATGTATTAGTGAATAATGCTGGTGCAAGATAAAATTTATAGAATATTTGGGATTGTTGCTACATGCACCATTCCGAGTAAATTTTATATACATAAATATATTGAATTTCTCAATACATATATGAGCGAAGAGGCTTTAGGCACTCAACACTTTTAAATGGCTCCATTTCATTTGTGAATAATGCAACTAGGAGCTTAAATACTCATTAGGCTCTATACTAGTGAACAATTCATCTAGGAGCTTGAGTTTCAATACAATATGAAGAGCGGAATAGTCACTCATCATATTTTGATATATTCTTCAAATTCCTTTCAGAATATAGACATTTCAAGGTCTATTACTTCTGATGTCGGGTCAGGTAGATTGACTTTTACAATTTTCGCCCTAAACTAAAAACCACCATCAACACTACCATATAGTTAAGTTGTTGTGAGGTGATTGATATTTCTAGGATGTTTTTCAGGAATATAAGCGGATTATCAATTGGTTCTTGTGCACCTTAATTTATCATAAGATGGAACAAAACTTCATAGGTATTTCTATGGGAGACAGATTTATCTATCTGAATAGACATTTCTGTGGGAGACAGATTTGTTTATAAGTCTTCGACTTTGGGTCGTGGAAACTCTTAGTTGTGGGTGAGATCATCTAAAGGAATCAAGTGCGTAGAGTCCTGCTGGGATTCGGAGGCATAAGGAACGCGACTGTACCTTGGTCAGTGTGAGATTGGATTCTAATCTGAAGTTAATTTGTAGTAGAATAGTGTCTATAGCGGCTTAATACAGTGTGGTGTTCGAAAATGGACTAAGTCCCAGGATTTTTCTGCATTTGCAGTTTCCTCGTTAACAAATCTTCTGGTGTCTGTGTTATTTATTTTCCGCATTATATTTGTTTATATAATTGAAATATCACAGGTTGTACATAGTTCAATCAATTGGCGAATCCATCTTTTGGTTGTTGATTGAAATTGATTGACACTTGAATATTGGTTTTTGATACCGTCCAAGTTATTTCTCATATCAGTCGGACTCACTGATTTCTATCTGTTCGATTGCAGATTGTATTGAGAAATAGAGATACAGCTTTTGGATATATTTCCTTGATTGAGTCTGACTGTCCAGTTGATTCCCACGGAATTATATTGGAGTTAGTACATACAGATTGCCGAACGAAATATTGGATGTGGTTGTTAGACCCCCGCTTTTTCAGTTATGTAGAAACATAGTATCATTACCTTCCTCAAAGTTCAATTGCACCAAATTTGAAGAAATTTTATGGTAATATATTCTTCCCCTTAGTCAATAATTACATCTTTTGCAAAATAGGTAAAACCTATATAACATAATCCGTTCCCCTTACATAATGCCCTAAAAATCCATATGTAGTAGTATGATACTACTTAATAATTCTCCCTATTTTTTCAACAAAACTGGTAAAGGCGAAAAACAAGGATGATAATGAATATAACAAAAGAGTATTAATACTGGAAATACATACTATCTTTTAGTTTGAACGATTTCACCAAAAAAACTTGGTTTTCTTCAAGGGGACGTATAGGTACAAGTATCTCTTACAATTGAACAATTTTTTCCCCCACAAAGATATGTAAATTAAGCACAAGTTCAAAATGACTCTCCCCCATGTCGGTTTGGGATCTCACATAGTGTCAAGGAACATCTTTGAAAAATAAAATATAAAATTTGTGCTCATGTTTAAATTACTTATTATATCGACATCTTGAACTTTCCTATTTTGCAAACCCAAATTACAAAATCACACAAACCCTAAAGTCTCGTACGTGACTAAAAAAATAGGTTTTGCATTTTGGGACCAGTTCTACCATGACTCCCAGTATAGGTAGGGATAGTTTCTACCTTGACACCCAATATAGGTAAGGATCGGTTTTATATTGATTCCTAACATAAGTTAAGATTCCCTATATAGGTGATAGACACATTTATGTGTCTATTTTCATCTCTTTTGTGTATTTTGTTAATACCCATTTGTTCTTATTACGGTGTTTTTATGTTTGTTTAGGTGTTTTTGGAGAAAATACCCTTCTGTGGAAAGAGTTGCTCAAAAAGTGATGATTTACACCCCGGAGAAAAGTACTAAAGGCACCCCAGAAATGCACCGGAAACGTCCCAGAAATGTCCCGGAGGAACCCAGAAAAATTACTATTTCCACCCAAGAATTACTATTTCAGCCCAAATTGCTAAAGGGACACCCGTACAGGATTAGGGGGAGGCCAGTTTTCTTCCCAAATTCAAATTCCAAAATTGGCGGGAAACTTAATTATCGTCTGCATGATTTGGAGTTGAATTTTTGGACGTGTTTTTGCGAGATTCAACACCTGAAATCAATTGGGCTGGGCTTGAATTCACATGATAGAGTTAGTACAAGCATTTTGATCGAGCAAAATGGGCCAAGTAAGCCGTGGGAGGAAATCAAAGTTAAACAGGGGAAGATATTATCGGGTGCACTGTGAGCTAAATTTGGAAAGTTTGTGGACAAACAGGGGAAGATATCTTCTCTTATAAAGTTTGTATGTGGCTTATGGAAGTATTACAACTCATTTGCGCAAGCATAAGAGGTGGAAAAGATCGTATCTTGGATGACAGTGAAGAAAATAAAAAAAAATATTTTCCCGAGTAAATGAGAATTATATGGAGTTATTGCGAGGGATTAAATGCTGCTGTTGGGTATAAATTAACTCCTTGGGTCGATTAGAAGGGCTGTCGAGAGTTTGGGGAAGCTTTGGAGGCTACAGAGTGAAGAAAAATCGAGTTGCAGAGCCACCATTTCTGCTGCTGCAACTCAAGAACACGAAGAACATTAGACAACCAGAGACAGTCGTTCATACTACAACAACAACGACTGTCATCTGTGGGTCATAGTATTCTGTATACTACAGCACTTTCCATTTATCGTTCTTTGTAACGGTGTTTGCAACAATTATAAACGTTGCAAACACCCGATTTTCATTATTATCTCCATTTCATCATTTGTACACTTTTGAGCAATGAAAAATTCCTTTGAGCGTGTTTCCGATATGCGGAGTTAGAACCCAACACTGGGGCGATGGAGGAAGCCTTATTTCACACTTGGGTAATTATATTTAATTCTTTTCATGACTTTTGCATTAATTTTAATTGAAATTATGATTTAAATTAATTAGTTGTGATTTGATTTGATGGGTCATGCTTAGCTTAGATGATTTGATGTCACATGCTTAACATTTACACCTAATATTTTGAGAATCTATCTTGGCAATAAATTAGAGTCGATATACTTAATATACCTTTCGAGCTATTATTGATAAAAGAATTATTATTTGAACCTTAAGAAATGAATTTGGCGGAATCCTAGTCCCAGTACCTCTCTACCAATTTGTCAATGTTTGTATATATATTTATTTTCTAAAAAAATTATCCTTCACAAGTCCGAGAGTTTGAACCTCATTACTACAACCACGAAAAATCTTTAATCTTTTTGGCGTCGCCGACGCGGATTTGTGCTTAGGTAGAATTTTTTTAGGTTTATTATTTTTTTTAGAATTGTTTGTTCCTTTTTACGTTTCTTTTTGTCTTTATTTTGCAGGTTCAAAGTGAAAACTAAGGACTTGGAGAGGAAAAAGCTTAAAGCGAAAAGCGAAAAGAGAAGGAAAAAAAAAAGCCATAATTTTCTTTTTTAGGATTTAATATTTATTATTATTATTATTTTTTTTTCTGTATATAGCTTTTATTTATTTTTTTTAGAATTTGTAAATAGGCTTTTTTTTTCATCATTTTTGTAATTTTTTTGGACTTTTTATTTGGACTTTATTCTGGACTTTTGGACATTTTTTTAACCCTACGGAAGGGTCTTATTATTAATAAAAAAAAAATTATATATAAACTGTGTGCAGGGAAGGACGACGATTACTATATCGTCTCGGCCCCTCGGGTTCGTACATGACATAGGAGTCGTGGCCCGAGTCAACTTCAACGGTTCATCCCCCGTCTGGTACGGGAGGTAAGTCCATCGAAACACTCGCGAATCTCCTGTAAGCGAGTTACTGCATTCCTTAAGATGATTCATTGATTGAGGACGAATTTGGACTGTTTTTTTAAATTCCTAGTAAAGGGAAAGGCCTGGCCAATACAAGATAAGGGTTCGGATTTCATCACCGCTCCCTTCTTGCCCGCCTTAGGAAAACGAAACCTAACGCGAACCCAAGCTTAAAATTTGGAATAGAACGAGACCGATAGGGTAACGAGCTTAATAGGAAACTCGTTCAAAAAATATTGGTTGCTCTTTAAGCACACTCCAAAGTTCATGATGGTTTCTGTGAGTTGAATGCGTGACTGCGCCGCCTTATGATAGCGGTGAGGCCTTGGGTATCAAAGCTCCACTGAGCTTCCCTCGCCTCAGTTCAACTTATTTTGACTCGGATTGATTCCAGAGGGGTTTGCTCAAATTGCAACGAATTCCCTTTCGAAAGATAGAAGCTGGTCTAGAAACAATCTAAGTGGAGCCATCATGCTTTTTGTTTGCTAGAAATCTTTAGGTTTGCTTTGGTGGAGTCGAGTCGGCCTTGTTTTTGTTGTGTAGAATTCTCTTGTAATTAAGAATGTCGAACTGGTATGATAGAAGCCAATACAATGAGTATCGACCTGAATTTGAATATGGACATCATCCTTTTTATGACCATGTTGGGAATAGTGGTTGGGAACGCCATCCTTTGGAAGGATATGGGTCATACCATGGTGAGCCCAATTACTATCCACACATGCATCAGTCTTACGAGCAAGAAGATTATAGTACTAGTTCTTCGTCTCTAGAGGATACAATCAAACTATTTGAAAACTAGTCCCTATTATGATCCTTCTGAACCTGTTCTTCCTTTAGAAGAGTCTCTCAAACAATTAACTGAGAATACAAATAGGTTTGTGTTAGAAATGAATAAACAAAATGCACCCATGAGTGAACCTTCTATACACGATACCATAAGGAAGTCATGTGAGTCGATTCAAAATCTTTTATTCGAGGCCCAGAACAGAAATGCTCAAGATAGTCTTAATTTCCAATATAGTGTTTCCAATTCTACCCTTGATATCAATAGTGAATATTTGCCCAATCTAGAGGACGAGGTTAGAATAAAAGACACTACTTTAGATGAGGTTCATGATGATTATGATGAAGATAATATTGATGAAGAATCATACATTTGTAGGCATAGTGATCCGGAACTAGTTACTCCATTTGAGCTTCATAATGATAATATTATTTCTGGTTCAGATCCCAATAATTTTAATGATTATTCACCTATTCAAAAGGATGTGGATCTGACTAGAGATACCACCGTTTTAGACGATGTAGTTCATGATCCTTTAGCCTACAGAGTATTGGACAATCCATTATTTGATGAACTTATTAATGGATCGGAGGAAGTAACTTTGATTAACACCTTAGTTAATGAGCCTTTATATGAAACTTTCTCTGATAATCCTTTATATGATTGTGATGATGGTTTAGAGGAAAGAGTTTACCCTGAGAATACTGTTTTAGAATCTAGCGATTTAGAAACACTAGTCTTAGAAGATGATAAACTCGTAGAAATGAGTGAGGATGAACCCAACTTAGAAGAATCTATTGACCATTTCCAGGAATATGATGACCTAGAAATTAGGGAATTTGTGACTAGTCTTCCTAGAGACACAGAAAACTCTAAGTTTGGGGGTGATTATCATTCTCCGTGTGCTTTAACTCTTAGAAAGTACCCTCCTGTAGGACTTGACATTTGTGCCTCAACCATCTTACAAGATTATCTTCGTACACGTTTTCCCGAACCTAATGATATCCAGAAAGAAGCTCAGTTGTTAGAAACCCATCATATGGTTGATGTGGTTAACCCAGGATATGATACCAAGATTGACTTTGTTTTCCCACAAAAAACTTTTCAACCAATTGTGGGAACTTTTGATTTTAAGATGTGTCGGTTATTAAGTTTTGAGACTAAACCTAATCACTTTAGGATATTAGGGTCGACACATTTTCTTAAGGAAGACCACCTCTTTCATTGTGGTCAGCTGTGTGAGTCAAATCTGATTGACTTAGAGGATCCCCAGTTATTCAGGTTGTTGTTATGTGCTTATAAGTTCTTAGTTGAGTTTTTTCAGACTCTAATACCTGAACCGGATCTTAGCTTTGAGGAAATCCAACCGATGAAAACCTGTTATCTAGACCCAGTTATAGAACCTGAACCTGAGCCACAACTAGATATAGTTGTCTTAAACAAGGGTATGTTCGACATCTTTTTGGTCTGTTGCAGTTTCCTCTTCTTGTGGGTAATACTTTTTGATCCAGACGACCCACAGTTATTCCGACTACTTCTATATGATTCTATGAGGTGACTAATTCCTTCCGATGTCTGGCTGAAGACTTTAAACTTAGCACTTCTTGGGAGGTAACCCAATCTCATACAACCCGGTAATATCCTTCCTTCACTCTTTTGCTTCAAATAGTAACTGTCTCTCCTTGTTCATGCTTTTAATTTCATCTTTAGAACATTGAGGACAATGTTAATTTTAAGTTTGGGGGTATGGGAGAAACTTTTTAGTTGCAATAAATAAACTCCAGAGCCTAGAAATTTACGCCTATTAAGGATAGCACTAACCAATTAAGGATGGAAACATTTTTGTTTTAGGAGTTGAGGAACCAATCTGACTAGATGGAAACATCTATAGAGTCTATTCATAAAAGCACAGAGCTCAGGTGTTAGAATTAACATGATAGTTTCGCCATATCTCGTCGAGTCCTTTTCACTTTCTATTTTTAGTTTTCTTTTATTTCAAGTGATTTGGTGGGGCACACGATTCAAGTTGTTACCTTTCCTAGGGTGAAATAGAGTGACTGAGTTACCTTTTCAAAAAAAAAAAAAAAAAGAACGGACCAGTTAGACCAATCGGAATAAGTATTAACACTTGGATAGCAATATGCGTGTGTTCTCCCTGTTTCCGTCGCCTAAGCAAGCGTGGAATGCAGGACCCGTGGGAACTATCGTGTAATCTGCTGACAAGAAGCATGCGCTTGGATCCAAAAGATCTATTCATGTCGTTAAGTTAAAAAAAAAAAATGGTTATTGTTATGTGTAGTCAACTGCTGGTTCCCTTGTATTTGCCAGTTTGTTGATCTAGATTTAAGTTATTGACCACTGGTTCCCTTGTATATGCCAGTGCGTTAATATTAGTCAGACCGGTATCTCAGTCATTTAGGTTAGGTTCACCTTGGCAGAGGCCTTCAGACAGATATGGGAAACACCGTTCACTTTTCAACCATCTACATTTTTCTTTTCCCATCTTCTTAATATTTTCATGTGATTAGTCTGACTCCGAGTATGATGTCCATCGTGAAACTATCTTAGTAGAGCTCTGTCACTTATATGAATTTTAGTATGCTTGAGTGCAAACTCGTGTACATCAATTGGAATTTCGCATCAGGGTTCTTCCTCTTAGAGTCAATATTTGTATGCCAACCAAGGAGGTTCTTTAGTGCTTTCCAAGATTTTTCGTAGATAGCTAGGGTCTGGAGTATTGGTTTTTGTGGGTACACCTCTGATAAACCCACCCGAGATTAACTCGGTCACTTTTCAAGAATAAAATTTTCTCGAGGACTAGCAAATAATAAGTTTGAGGGTATTTGATAGACACATTTATGTGTCTATTTTCATCTCTTTTGTGTATTTTGTTAATACCCATTTGTTCTTATTACGGTGTTTTTATGTTTGTGTAGGTGTTTTTGGAGAAAATACCCTTCTGTGGAAAGAGTTGCTCAAAAAGTGATGATTTACACCCCGGAGAAAAGTACTAAAGGCACCCCATAAATGCACCGGAAACGTCCCAGAGGAACCCAGAAAAATTACTATTTCCACCCAAGAATTACTATTTCAGCCCAAATTGCTAAAGGGACACCCGTACAGGATTAGGGGGAGGCCAGTTTTCTTCCCAAATTCAAATTCCAAAATTGGCGGGAAACTTAATTATCGTCTGCATGATTTGGAGTTGAATTTTTGGACGTGTTTTTGCGAGATTCAACACCTGAAATCAATTGGGCTGGGCTTGAATTCACAGGACAGAGTTAGTACAAGCATTTTGATCGAGCAAAATGGGCCAAGTAAGTCGTGGGAGGAAATCAAAGTTAAACAGGGGAAGATATTATCGGGTGCACTGTGAGCTAAATTTGGAAAGTTTGTGGACAAACAGGGGAAGATATCTTCTCTTATAAAGTTTGTATGTGGCTTATGGAAGTATTACAACTCATTTGCGCAGGCATAAGAGGTGGAAAAGATCGTATCTTGGCTGACAGTGAAGAAAATAAAAAAAATATTTTCCCGAGTAAATGAGAATTATATGGAGTTATTGCGAGGGATTAAATGCTGTTGTTGGGTATAAATTAACTCCTTGGGTCGATTAGAAGGGCTGTCGAGAGTTTGGGGAAGCTTTGGAGGCTACAGAGTGAAGAAAAATCGAGTTGCAGAGCCACCATTTCTGCTGCTGCAACTCAAGAACACGAAGAACATTAGACAACCAGAGACAGTCGTTCATACTACAGCAACAACGACTGTCATATGTGGGTCGTAGTATTCTGTATACTACAGCACTTTCCATTTATCGTTCTTTGTAACGGTGTTTGCAACAATTATAAACGTTGCAAACACCCGATTTTCATTATTATCTCCATTTCATCATTTGTACACCTCTTTTGAGCAATGAAAAATTCCTTTGAGCGTGTTTCCGATATGCGGAGTTAGAACCCAACACTGGGGCGATGGAGGAAGCCTTATTTCACACTTGGGTAATTATATTTAATTCTTTTCATGACTTTTGCATTAATTTTAATTGAAATTATGATTTAAATTAATTAGTTGTGATTTGATTTGATGGGTCATGCTTAGCTTAGATGATTTGATGTCCCATGCTTAACATTTACATCTAATATTTTGAGAATCTATCTTGGCAATAAATTAGAGTCGATATATTTAATATATTTTTCGAGCTATTATTGATAAAAGAATTATTATTTGAACCTTAAGAAATGAATTTGGCGGAATCCTAGTCCCAGTACCTCTCTACCAATTTGTCAATATTTGTATATATATTTATTTTCTAAAAAAATTATCCTTCACAAGTCCGAGAGTTTGAACCTCATTACTACAACCACGAAAAATCTTTAATCAATAGGTTAGGATCGGTCCAACCTTAGGTCTTCAATGAAAACTGGACCTTCAATCTTATCAATTTCGTTCCACTATGAAACAAGTTCGTAAGTCTACTTCCTTAAACTTATTAATCAAACATAGTTTTCTAGGCATGAAATCAACCCTAAGTTCACTGCACAATCTAGTAACGAGTTACAAAGATTATGTTGATGCCGCAATTACGAAGTTCAAAAGATAATCATTATACTTCATAATATAATATGCCAATATAAACCATTCACAACTATTGATATATTCTTCCTTGGCACTTTGATCATAATAAGATGATCAAGTCTTTAATAATAGAGTTTAATGTATATAACTTCGCATGTTATATTTTCAATCAGAAACGACTTGGAAGCCACGATATCAAGTCATCTATTACTAACCTCAAGTGGAAGGATGATGTCTTCGTTTATGTCGATACGTCTTCGGATTTTTCAGGTCTTCAGAGTAACACTTGTATATCTCAACATTTCTAGACTTCGTAGTCTAACCTAACAAAGTTGAATCTAGTAGTTTAATCAAGCCACTTATGAGTTTTGATATTAAAATATGACAACCAACCGTGACATACCAACACTTGGTGGGTTCAACCGAGCAGTTCTCAAACAATCTCCCCCTTTGTCAATGTTAGTGACAAAATTTTATTACATATGGAGAATAGACGAATTAAAAGATAAAGATATTACATTACATAACATTCTCTTAACTCATTCTTCATACGCTTGATTCCAAGTTTCAACAACACAAAGAACCTTCACATATTCAAAAGTAAATGATGTTTTTGACATATTTGAATAACAAAGCTTTACTTCCCCTAAAGGAAAGCTAGATAGATATTCAATTCGAACCTATTTGTTATTCCCTTTTGTAGTATGAAATACTACACATCATGATTATATGTGTTTCTCACAAAAATGACAAAGACATAAAAAATACAAAAGCAAACGGAAAGGATCTTACAACTTTAATTTTATTTTACCTGCAGATCTGTGTATGCAATACGAAAATAACATAACTGACGATCTATGTATCTTATATTTCATTGCTAAATATATTGAGGATTTGAATGAAAACGGGAAAAAAGAAATTCAAAAGAATAAAACCTGCCAATAAGAGAAAACAACAAGCAAAAAAATGCAAAAAGAAAAAGAAAACTAATTCTACAAAAAAAGTTGAACCACAACTTTTTTATCTACATGAGAAAAAAGTAAAAAAGTCTCGGATACAATGAGCTGCATAAGAATATGAATCCCAACGACAAACTCAATATAAAAAAATAAAATCCATTTTGCTTATACAGGTAATTTCACAAACCTAAAAACTTTGTACATACCGGATGAGAAAGATGGGTAAAGTGCATAATCAAATACCCACTTAAAAAAGAAAAAGCATATGTTAGTGCATCATCCAAAAAAAAAAACATTGAAGCAATCTAAAAATAAAAGATGAACATTAGATTACTTAATTAAACTGATCATATTGTTTTTCTTAAAATTTATTGTTTACTAGTTTTTCAAGTTGAGAGATGTGTTGCTAAACGAAGAAGTTATAAATTCATCGTTATCGGTGAAATACTCTACAACTCGAGCAATTGTTGTTTAATGATTATGTACAAAATGAGCTATTCCATTTTTACATACATCGAAAGAAGAAAAAAAAAAGTAGGTGCTTTAAAAGTTTTGAGAAGCTGGATGACCACAATTGCGTCAACTATGAATAGTCAATAACCCGCTTATCTTAAATATGTAATATTTGTTTAACTTTGAGATACATTACATAACAAAAAAGAAAACAAACTTTATTTTTATTTTTACCTACAGATCTATGTCTGCAATAGCACGACTGACAACAAAAAACTTGTGGTGGATGATTTCACAGATGATATGGATGATAATTTGGATTGTTTGATGATGCTATTAAGGATTCACACGAACCACGCGATACTGGATCACACTGGATTTTCTTGATATTTGATTTTAAAGATAAACAATGGAAGCACTATAAGTCCTTGTTTTCGCACGCAAAAACTTCCAAGGAAAGCCTTGTTTTGTCTTATTCTGGAGTAAGATCGACCAAATTCACATAATTTTATATTTTTTTTTTGTATTTTTACGATATTAATTTGGATATCTTTAAAATGTTTTGTTATCTTGTGCATCGATCCAATCATTCACATGAAAAATTGTAAAATAATAAAATATACGAAAGTTAATATTTACTTGCAGTGGAGAATTCATAATGATAAACAACTTAGGATTAGTCTACTAGAGAAGACCAATTTTTTTTCTTTTATCCATATTTTTGATTTAGTGTGCGCGGGTTTCGCTCCTCCCCGTGGCTATGCATTTTTGATTTGGTGTGGTAGGGCGAACCGTCTCGATACATCCAATTGGTGGAGAAAAGATAGGAAATATGTGCAGATTTTATTTATTTTTTACTTTTATTTTCGCAGAAAATATAATGTGAAATATGTGGTTTTTTGTTTTTATTTTATGTATTAATTTGGAAGGCCTATTTTGTGTTTCCTCCCCAAAAAGATCAAAATTAGTGTTTCCTCCCGTCGTTAGTTTTTCCATTCATTACTCAGTTAGCTGACTCAGCACCTATGCACGCGTGGCGTAGATTGTACACGTGTTCCGTGATCTACCCAAAATACCCACTGAAAACAAACTTTAAGCACGTGTTTAAGAGTACCACATGTTCTCCTTCTTCTCCGGCACCAGTACGCCATCACCGATTGGAATGGACTCGAACTGATTGAACCTAATCATTGAAATCCAGGTAAACCCGAACTCTAATCTTCCTTCTTTTTCTCAAAATCTTCTTCGTATCGATCAAACCCAAGATTTCAAATTAACAGTTTGGGGATTATTTTGATTAGATCTGCTACTCACAGGAAAATTCGGGCCACTTCAGTTTCTGCAGGGAAGGAGATAGCTAGAGAATGACTTCAATTCGATCGGCAAAAATTTGTTCTCAGAGACCATACAACATTCATAAACAATAACATTCATTCAATCCAACAGTAACACCATTATCATCTTCAATTCGATCGGCAAAGATTTGTTCTTCCCTGACTTCTCGATCATATATCTTCACTAATTATCCTCATGAATCGTTGGGAAATCTTCTTCTCGTCGATCAAACCCATCTAGAGTTTTTGATGAGATTCATTCACAGATGGTTACCCCTTATTTTGAGATCCTTCACCATTAATTCCAACTATCAAGTTAATCTCTTCCTTCACCATAAAACTGGAGCTATTACCTTCCTTTAACTGTAATTGATTTATACTTTATTCTTTCACGAAGAATCGACGTTTTTTTTTTTTGCTTTTTTTTGATTGGGACGGAGAACCAGAACTTGTTGACGATAAGCAGAAGTAGAATCAATTTTGATTGTGAACGGGATGGTTGCTTGGGCTTAATTTGCCAAACAGATGAGAGTATTTTGGTAACTTTTTCCTACACGTGTATAAATTTGCCACGCATATAGTTTCGCTGACTCAGATAACTGGAAATGGGATGGAAAAACTAACGACGGGAGGAAATACTAATTTTGATCTTTTTGGGGAGGAAACGATAATTAGCGATCTTGGGAGGGGAGGAAACACAAGATAGCCCAATTTGTAAAAAAAGAGTCATAATATTGTAGGTACTCGACTTCTAAATTGAATTTTGACTTCCATAAAATTTCAAACACACTATGTTAAGTTTTTCTTTTGAGTTTGTAATTTTTAAATCAATCATAAATTGCCAAATGTCTTCACCAAAACCCACGTTTCAACAAACTCATAAAAGCTTATTTCGACCGATAAAAATTGAGAATTTTCTCATCGTTTAAGACGAAAGTTTTATTTGTCGAAACCTTTAAATCTTTAGAATTTGCATCGGAGAAATCTATCGTTGAGGATTAGTGGATTTGCAAGACCGGTACCTTGTTATACCAATCCGCTACAAACATATCAAAACGTCAACCCGGCCCGTTTCTAGTCAAGTAAAAGCCTTGTTTGGTGTTGCAGTAGAGAATTCTCCCGGGGAAGAACACTGCGTTATTGACTTCATTCTCTCCACAGAGACAGGAAACAAGGAAGGGGTTCTAACCAGGTAATTCAGGTCTCACTCAAATTCTCTGTTAATCTGAATTCCATCATTTTGTTTGCCAATTTCTTAAATAAATATCATTAGAAGTTAGGGTTTTCATTGCTTTTTTGGCTTCTGATATTCATCTTTGTACTAGCTATGAATTGAGAATACTTGTAAATGCAATTGAGTTGCCTTAAGAAGAACTTGATTAGTGCAGATATTGAGTAGTTAGAGTACATTATTCTGGTCCATTTCAGACGAAAACATGTACAGAGACTGAGGAAGATCAAAAACTTGAAATGTTAGGACTAGTGAGACTTAGAATTTTTTTAATGAAAATGGTAGAAAATAAAGAAAAGACCCCATCCCATGCTGACTTCGATAGTTTGAATCGTCTCGCACCATATGTACTTAGAATATTCTGGGAGTCGTGGTACAAGCACGATGTTAGTAAGAAAGTAGTGCATCATAGGAAAGGTTATGGAGGCAGGGAAAGTTAGAGGTTAGTTCTATCCAATTTTCCAGTGCCTTTGATTAGTCCTGCAGGAGGTTTGGAAATAGATGCTCTTGATAATCGAAATGCCTGTTCTACAAATGGAACAATGGTTTACATAAGTTTTGCCTTCCAGTTTAGTCAGATGACACAAGTACGATTATGGGTTTTTAAGTTTTATAATGTGGTAAGATCCTATCCACACACTGATTACTCCCAGAACCAGACAAAGTAATTGCTGCTGGCAAACATCCAATTGGTGGTATTGATGTTACTCCAATTCTCCTTGCTCCCAACCCATAAAAATTATGTAGACGTTGTTGCAAGCTTAACATTATTTCACTATAGTTGGTATCGATGTTGTATCAGATGTTGCACCCATATAGTTTGTTAATTACTTATATTAGCGTATGAGCTGCTACCTTATTTAGAATTTGGATATGTGGCTTCTTCCATTTCTCTTTGTCGGCTTGTTTTGATCATGTATGAGGTTGGAATTGTTGGCGGAGTATATTTTTTCTATTCGTTCCCTTTTTTTTTTTCGTTTGTGATGTACGGTTGTTTTGAATTTTGTATGTAAGTTGGCCATCTGGCAAGATTTCGCTTTTGTTATCATTTTATTATTTGAAAGGGATTAGCGTTGTTTGTTTTAAACTTGTTCTCACTCTTCTCAATAAGTTCCATCCTGCAATTGTAGATGGCTAGTAGGCCAACTCGGTCAACACGAGGTGCTGTTCAGAGGAACAAGCCAAGTTACACACAACCGGATCAGGAACAGGCAAGGGCAAAGTGGACAACACCCTTAACAACAACACTTGTAGACTTGATGGTTGAGGAGGTTGTGAAGGGAAATAAGCAAAACAATTCATTTGGAAAGATAGCATGGAAGAACATCTGTGACGAATTTAACAATAAAACAGGTCTGAAATGGGAGAATGAGCGATTGAAGATTCGTTATGCTGTTCTTAGGAAGCAGTACAATACTACGAAGTCACTTCTTGACCTTAATGACTTTACATGGGATGAATCCAGGCAGGTTGTTGTGGCGACAGATGAAGCTTGGGACACATACATCAAGGTATAGCTTCTCCCATATCTGAGCTGAATCTTTATATATATTCTTTCTCAATTTGTAAGATGGGATTTTAGTCTATTCCAAAAGGAAAAGAAAGTGGAAAGGGTACCGTACTGCCGTCGCCGCATCACCCATTTAAAATTGTAAACAAACAACCCCAAGAAATATACAAGTGTCACTTAATTGTTATTTCAAAGCTTAACTTTGCTTTTTACACACACATACAGGAGCATCCTGATGCTGAGACAATTAGAGCAAATGGGTGTCCGCTCTACAAACAACTAAGCATTATATTTCTGGACTCACGAACAAACGGAAATGACGGTTCAGCAAATCAACTGGTTAAAATGGAGGAGGGCCCGTGTCATAGAAGTGCAGGGTTAACTATTGATACAGGAGAACCATTGGTGCTTTCGAGAGATAAGTCTTTGTCAACCTCAGACAACTTACAAAGTCTTCAACTTCGGGAAACAAGAAATCTTGTGTGCCAATTGAAGATGTGATGGTCAAAGCTATACTAGAGATGGCATCATCATCAAAGTTGAGGGCAGCTGCTGTTAGAGAAGGTGAGGATAGATTTTCAATTACAAACTGTGTTAAAGCGTTGGATGAAATGCAAGGTATTGATGATTACCTCTATTATACAGCTTTGGATATGTTTGACAACCCTAATTTCAGAGAAACATTTGTCTCTCTAAAAATGGAGAAACGCGTGGTTTGGTTGAAGGGAAAGTGTAATTCTGTTCTTTCATAACACTGCCTGAATGCTCAAAATTGTAGAGTGAATATAATCCCATCTTTCCTTTTCTGTGGCTGTTTTGTGGCATTTGTTTCAGTGCTATTTTTCATTTTGAAAATTTCCATGAGAAAAAATGATATAAGGACTGCATGTATCCAAGCAATCTTGTCCTTAGATGTTGATCCCATATGCAGGGTCTACAATATAGCCTGTATCCGAACACTATCATATTTGAAGTGAAAAGCTTGGTATAGCCTGTCGAAGAAAAAGAACTTTACAGATAACTTGGACAACTTGGAGTATTATTTTAGAGGAACAATGTAAAAAAAAATATTGTATATAAAAACTGTCAAAAGGTAATTATCATTTACACATTGGCTGCCTAGAGTAAACAAATAATTATTGAAACTCAGTAAAGGAAACTGAGGAATCAGTCACTTATTCACATAACTGTGGAAAACAATTACTATGCACAAAAAAAATTAACCTATTGTTAGCAACTTCGAAAGAGTTTTCGTGGATTTTCGTGTATCATCTAATCACATCTATTAGTTACATCTTTGGACAGAGCAGAAAGAAGTGGTATCTAAACTATGTGTTAGGTTCTTCATGGTTCAGAAGGCTCTACTCTTTTGGGGTTCTCTTCAACCGATGTTTTCGTGGTCAAGCTCTTGACCATGTCAGCATTCTCTTCCTCGTTCTCCTCCTCATTGAATCTGTCCACGCTGTGAAGAAACACCCCTGCCAAAGATATTCAACAACATTAAAACTCTACTTTGTAAACATGGTTAAATCCATTGTTAGGAAGAAAGTTACAGATGTAACCCCTCGAAACAATTAGATTACTTTGGTTAAACTCTAAAAGATTAATACGTAGCGACTTTGTTAAAGTTAACATACCTATAAACCATACACCTGCTGCTACAGAAAAGATCGATGTGAGAATAAGTGCAGTGCTCCTCCAATTGTTGAGATGATCCTGTAGGAGGTTTACCAAAATAATAATATTATTAAAGAGAAGTTCAGATGCAGCAACAGACTAATCGTTGACTAATTTCTCGAACGGAAGAGGTGAAAAGATAAGATAACAGTAGTCAACTTGAAATCATTTGGTACACTTGGCAGTATAAATGGCACTTTGCATACAGTGAAGATTAAACTATATCCCAAGTGAGAAATACGAGAAGAACAGCATTACCTATCAAATTTCAGATAAGCTTATTCATACTTTGATATAATTGTCCAGCGTTAAATATAGATGTTAGGAAATTGGATTCTATGGGAATGCATTGGTTTGTTCCATGACTCTTCGATAAATCTTTACTCTATCTATCCTAGTACAACATATCAAATCACAAGAAAACTTAATCTATGCCAAGTATAAGCAGATGATTCATAATTGCTGCAACAATGATCATAAAGCTATAAAGTTCCAAATCAGGAATGACGAACCTGAAGGAGCCCAACAAGTGGTGAAGAAGGAACATCACCAAATATATGAATTGCAACTGTAGACATTGCCATAGAGATCGGCCTCAAACTGGGTTTAACACAATGAAGACATACGAAATTTACAGGTGCCTGGAACATGGAAGAAAATGTAATGGTTATATAGTATTATCAGCAGGACACCTTACGTCAATTAAAAAGATAGTTTCACCCAATTCATGCATAGTCACAAGCTGTTGTTATATTATAGATTGACAAGACATTGATGATCATTTGTTCAAGGATCAAAATAACCATTATTTCTTGTTATTATCACATAACCCCTTCAGAAACAAGATTCAATCATGGCTATCATTCAGAACTGCAAGTATAATCCCAAAAGCAGATTTATGTGGTAACTCCGAAATACCTGAGCTGCAAAGAGAAACAGTTGACCGAGTGCGAAAAGAGCTATGAATCCATACATGCTCTTGAAGCAAAAGGAACCAAAGCAAAGTACACCTCCTAGAATCGTTGCTCCAGAAAGAAGCTGTTACAGAATAAAGATGGTGTTTAGGAACAAACAAGGTTCGAAGTATGCAAAATGATGAAATAAAGAAGTGCACCCCACAATAACAAACAGCCAAAAAATGAAAATAAAAAAACCAAGTTCCTTTTGATACCCTGACAAATCATGGACTGAAGTGGTAATAATGTCATTTTGAGCTAGATAATCAGACTTATTGGTGTTCAGATCCATCTGACTAGAATATAAGGTGCAAGAATATTGAGAAGGCAAACAACCAACATAAGACAAACCATATCCATAGACCCTCATTCTGTGTGCATTACCATTTACCTTAAATGCATTGTTAATTGTGGAACTTATTCGATCAAGGAAGAAACCTCCAGCCAGCGTTCCAACTATTCCACAAATGATTGTGATCCCCCCAAACGTCATATCGGCATTGGTCTGGAGAAAGGAAACCTTTAGTAACAAGACAGACACTGGTAAAGGAGAAACAAAACATAGCATTTTCTGTAGGTGCCTCTCTAGTATAGATGGTAAAATTGTTGGGAGCCGGATCTGTGACCTAAGGTTGAAACTAGCTTACCAATTAATCACTAACCACTCCTCCATAACCAATATGAAAAGAAGAATGGCCACAGAAGTTTCTGATGCTGTGGGGGATTAAAGATTGTTCCCAGAGCAAGAAATGAGATATAGGTTATGGGCTACAACGACAGATCAGAGGCTTAAGCCATATTATGTTGGACAGTAAGAGTCATCTTTAGAAAGATTTGATAGGCATTAGTGACAATCAAGTGATTGCAGTGCATGATTTTTTGGAAACTTTACCATCTGATAAATACTGTAACCAGCCTTTGGCCCCCAGTACGAGTAAGCCCCTATAACAAAGGTGTATGCTACGTAACCTGCAGACATAAACTTAATCAGAAACTTACAACTTAACCTAAAAAAACATACAGAGTTTGCTTTTCCCAACAAGTTTCCAACATCTATCACTACCAGGAAAACTACGTAAGCAACCTTAAACAGCAGTAAAACTATGAGAGCATAGGCATGCATGACCAGGAATATTGCAAAGCTCCATTGGTCATTTTCTACAGTAGAAGGACACATTGGTCATTTTCTACAATAGAAGGACACAATGGTAACTAGATTTGCCAGTGTCAGGCAAGTGGACGCGTCCAATACTTCAGCAGGTATTTGCAAATAATAATAATGTTTAAAGTTGTGTGCATATCTTGCATGTACTTGCACATAGTTGTGCATGGACATTATATATCATAGATTCATAGGTAAATGTCTTTCATACATATATGTGGCAAGTGTTTGATCCAAGAAAACAACTTATAACCAAAACATAAAACACACAATTACTGGGAGTCTAGGACAATTAAATATGTGTACGACCATGTCCGCATTTTTAGCCTTATCTAGCTCACCAACCGTGACACCTTGAAGTAGTGTACAGCATATGCACCAGTATTATAATAATAAAACAAATAATTGCACTGTAGCAAGTAGGATTACATTCAAGTACCTAGAACATTAACCAGATAAACCTTTTCAAGCAAGAGCACTTTCATATCTTTCCCGAACCTTGAAATCTGACGGAAAGTACACTTTGACCTGCCATAAACAAATTTGCCATGAATATGTCATATTTTACACTTTATATCATCAAATATTTTGGCGCTCATCAAGATCTACTGCAGGAATGATATGTTGCATCCTTTACTTCATGTTAACTAACTCGGCAAATTTGGACGACATTGGATTGAACCTAGGCTTCTGGAGTATCCTTAAAAAACCTTAAAATACCGTAATACAAAATAACTAGAAAGCACAAACTCAAAAAACAGAACGTTCTTAACATGAAGAACAGTTTTCTCTGAACAAGTATCCAGCTGAATAGAATAAATCCAGCAACATAATCTTGGTTGTCCACTACATACTCACCAAGATGTTTTCTTTGGGATCTTGCCGCTGAACTGCCCCTGTCTAGCTGGGACATCATCTTTGCCCCTAGCATCCTCTGCTGCTATACAAAAAATTAGACTACAATTCTATAACAGAGATCGAGTTAAAGAGAAACACAGACCCAAAAATGTGCCAGTCAGATACGACCTACTGCTTATGAAATTTGGCTTACAGAGAAAAAACAATGGAAATGTAGAATAAACACAAAACTGGACTCTTTGTGTCGTACAATGTAACACAAATTAAGAGATTCAACAGGATAAGGGAAAATTTTGAAAATCGCTAATCCAAATCAATTGCATGTGCAGTACCTTTCACTCCAGATACAGGTTCAACTATCTCTGCAGAGGTCAGAGTCTTGGCTGCTTCACTAAAACCTATACTCACAGAATAAAATTTAGAATTTGAGGATGACTATAACCTTTCAACTGCTGATAGCAAGAAAGTCAAAAAATATCACCTTTCAACTGCAAAGGCTTCATAACAAAGCCAAGAACAGCAAAAGGGAGCATCAGAATTGCTTCACCGAAGAAAGCATAACGCCAACCAAGATGATTTCCGACCTAGCAATATACAGAAACAAAGAAGTAAATCACTGACTTCATTGTAAAGCTTAAAATTATAACACAATGAACATTTAACTAGTAACCTATGAGGGAAACTTGAAAGAATTTCATTTTCCTTTCATATGTCCCCTGTCTCTTTAGTTAAGAGATACTCCCTCCGTCCCACAAAAAGTGGGTCTTTCACTTTTCTAATTCTGCCTATTTTGCGGAAAAATTAGAAAAGCGAAAGACCCACTTTTCGAGGGGCGTAGGTAGTATGAAACAAGTGTGCTGACATAAATGTGTTCCGGAGGTTCATAGCGCTCATAGAAAGATTTGAGATGAACTAGTACGGTTTTCAGTGAGGATACCATCACTAATCTGTCCAACCTTACACTTTTCTAGAAAATAAGCTTTAGCTTACCAATCCACCGTAGACATAGCCAATTGCAATTCCAGTCGGTATACACATATAAAAGAGCGCAAGCCATACTGTTTTCTGGTAAAAACAAAAGAAACAACAGTGTCGAATTATATCAAAAGCTAGCCTATTTGCAAACCATATGTATTAATGCAGCATAGGAAAATGCGCCCAACATATAGAATGGTAAACTGAATAAAACGATAAACTTAATGTTTTAGAATAAGAAACACAAACCTGAGCAGCTGGAGCACTGTCATCAATAAAAGGAGCCGCGAGGCTTATAAAAGAAGCCTCACCAACACCTACCAACCTGAAAACAACAGTAGATATCATATTTCAGTAGTTTCTAGAGAGATGACTCACGTGCATAAATTACTCAAATTTCATGATATTGGTACTCACATGCGACAAACTGCAATGCTCCAATAATTGAATGAACCACCACAACCGGCTGTAGCTAAGGTCCAAACAGCTAATCCAACACCAATAAGCCTAAAAGGATTGTGGCTGCAATAAACAACATACAACAATTGATGTTCACAGAATCTCAGAGATTCTTCTTCGTTACTGTACAATAGAATCCGTAACATGAGCAAACTGGTATGTGTGCAAAATTGTTTAAACTCTTGACAGAGTATTAAACGAAAGACAAGGGGCTTAATGCAAACTCTTATTCCAATGAAGGCGACACACACAGAGCAATAGCACCATAACTCACAAGACTTACCTCTTTGCTAAGGATGCGAAGATTGGAGAGGCCACCAGAAGGCCAACCATGAAAGCAGATGACAAAACTCCATCCTCGAAATTGTTTAAGTCGAAGGTTCCCCTGTAAAACGATGAAAGTGAGCAAAGACAAACTAATTAGACTGTTGGAAGCTCTTTTCAGAATTTACATGTGATTCTATTAGTACAAATCAATCAATTAACAAACTCAGTTCTCCTGAGTCACATAACATAATATGCATACAAGTATTCCACACAAGATGTAATGAAAAAACTCTAGTATATCTTACTGAATTCCGGTCCCAGCAGTGCACACACCATTTTTGTCACACTTCTTACGGTCTCCATTCACACCATTGCTTGCAATTACTCCCCGGTCAATATAATTTAACATGTTTATCACACAAAAGATCACAAGCAACCTAAAAAAAAAATCAACAGTTAACACCAATACTTGAAATGAGTCTCAAATTAAATAAATTTCTCGGCCAACGCAGTAATTCCTTCTCTGCAATTCACTAAACTCCCTAAACTTACCACATTCAACCATCACTCCCACCAAAATCCTCGCTCTAATTAAAAAAAGTTTACTTTACCATTCAACATACAAATCTTCAATGTCATACAATAACTATTTTTTCGCATCACAATTGATAATTAAACAAATCAGATGGCAAAAAAGAAAAGAAAATCACATGTGAAACCCTAAGAAAACCCCATAACAAAACCGAGAATACCGATAGAAAGTTAATAATAGAGAGACAGTGTGTACCTAATGGGGGTACACCAAGAAGGACTACTACTCTTGGAAGAAGATGACCCCTCAACCGGAATCGTTCTCATTGCCGATTCTGACTCTGTTTCTTGAGGTACCACCACCACCACAGAAGAAGTATTCCCAGATTCCTCAGCTTCAGAGGATTTTGCTGCTGCTTCCCCCATTGAATCAAAGGTTTCCAATAATATAATACTATTAATAAATAAAGAAAGATATGGCCAGCTGTTTCCCTACGAGTAATAATATAAAGGATCTTCTTCAGTGGGTTTTTGTTATGGGAAGAGAATTGTTGGTGAGAGATAGAGTCTTCTCCTCTCTCACTGAAGAAGAAGAAGACTCATCTTCATCCCAATCAATTTAAAAATCAACAAATATTCTTTTGTTCAATTATTCTCCTTGTGATTTTTTTAATAATATTAAGAGCCGTTGCTCTAATGAAACGTTTTGGAATCTCTTTAGTTAGTTATATCTGGTTTGACTATTAACTAATTTTCCTTCAGTCAAGGTTAATGCGACAGCTAATTAACCTTTGGTTCGGTTGTTGGGGGTATAAATCCCTATTCCATCTCTTTGTATCTAACAGAAGAAAATCCGAATGTTCTGTGAGATATACGCGCCTTCGATATAGGGCGGGCCTCTTTGAATGTCTAATCCTATGACTCAAATCTAATTGCATTTGAACTCGGAATCGCTTCAGATAATGATGATATGTCTAATTGCATTTAAACTCGGAATCGTTTCAGATAATCATGATCCGATTTTGTGATTCAAATTATATCCTCTTTTCATTCAAAACAGTGGCATATGTTGGGCAGAGCAAAGAATGTTAATGGGAGAACTTATCCTTAACTGGAGAGCTATTCACACAAGGTGCTTTGACTGCCCAGTTTCATTCATTCTTTGATTTACACTCGCAAGACTAATCAGAAGCAACTCCAACAAGGATAGAGCAATAGCGTTCCTCCTTAGCAGTACAAATTATCAGGTCCACACACAAGTTTTTTGTTGGCCTCCACAGCAAAGTTGCAAAATCAATGTTAACACACAAGATCCATAAAAGGTTATCAGTTACAACTTACAAGGTAGACAATCCATGATAAAGTTGAAAACAATGTAAGCACACAATTACCAATGGACCATAAGACAAATGGCCCATCTCATGATCAGCTCAAGCATCAAAAGTTCAGATAGAACCATGCCATTCAGGTTTATCAACCCAAATTTAAAAACACTAAGCACTGCAAAAATCATCAAAACATAATCGAACCTAAATTATGACCAACAATAGAAATTCAAACATCTTTAACCCCATTGTATTTAGATAAAGATAAGATAGCATCCCCACTGTGTTCAGAACTACTATATAATAGGTCTCTACAGAAGTCAAACAGATGAATCAAGCAAGAGACATCTGTTTGTTTGGAAGAAACTAAAAGTGCAAAATGTCTTGGGAACAATTAAAAAACTCAGCTCCAACTATCAGGTACCATGTTATCTTCCTTACTACAGCAGCTTCGGTGGATACTTCAGGCTTCTGCAGATGAGCAAGATACTTCAGGCATGTCAAGAAAGAACCAGCATTCTACAACGTCCCTCTTCAACCGAAAGTAATCTACTTGGATCTTTGTCTCATCTTTCGGCGCTTCCTCTTAAGTCTCCTCATCCTCTTCTTCTTCCACTGCAAAGAGTCACAAGAAAAGTAGAAAACATCTTACTTGATTTTCTTAAAGGACCAGTCACCCAAACTCAATTTACAATCAAACTACAGCATAAAGTTTACATAAAGCTGTGACATAAAAAAAAGTCCTGTATATATCATCGGACAAGCATGCATAGGCGAGAAAATAACTATCTGTACAAGCAATAAGCATGACATGTATACAGAACAGGCACGGCAACAGCAGTGTTGGGAAAAAACAAAGTTCAAATGAATACAGTTCAGAACTTCAGACATGTGACTTCAAAATACAAAAGCTCATACACCGTGAAGACTGTGCATCAGAAAGTGAATTGATCCTCAAGGAGAAGTGAATGAAACAACACCATTAAGTTCAAAGTGAAAAAATATTAAATTAACTTCATCATCTGCACCTTTCAACTTTGATTTGAATCAACTATATTTATAAACCCTTGAGAAGTCAAGCTAAACATTATCTTCCTAAATAATTTTGTATCCAACAATGCTTACAAGATAATATTTAGTATACTGAATCCAACATTGCTTACAAGCTAAAAGACAGATCCAGATATCATTTCATGCACCAAAACTAATTGAGAAAGCAAAACACAAGCCTATTATAAAATAAGCATGACTAGTTAAAAACAGCAGAGGTAATACAGCTACACAATCACTACAATCACAGGGGAGAAGAACAAAAATAATAAAAGTCAACAGCAAATGCAAAAGACTTGGTAGTTTTTTGCATAATCCTTACCGCAGTTACTATAATGGTCGAATCCAATTCAAATACAAACCCAACAGAAAAAAATCTAGAAAAACACATAAAAACAGCAAAAGATACTTTATGAAGACTGTGCATCAGAAATTGAACGTATCCTCAAGGAGAAGTTAATAAAACAACTCCATTAAGTTCAAAGTGAAGAAATATAAATTAAACATCATCATCTGCACCGTAACAACAAAAAAACCCTAAAATACTTTCAGGAAAAAAAACCCTAAATACTTTCAGGAAAAAACCCAAATCTTAACCATGTAAAGAACACATCTAACAACTGCGAGAAGAAATCCACATTTAAAAAGCAGCAAAAACAACTCATACAGATTACAGGATTATGTTAAACAGTTAACACTATCTTCTTAAACATTTTCATAGCCACTACTTACAAGCTCAAACAAAAGTACAAGAAATCATTTTAAAGCATACAAAACGCAGAGAGAAACCCTAAAACAAACAGATCTAGAATGATAAAAGCTCATGGAATCACATATCATGCATAGATCAATCGATTTATACTATGAATCTAGATACTGAGATACTAGAGATATCTTACCTTAGCTCTCATCTTCGCTCCTCCTCTCCGTCTATTTCTTCCTCAAAACTTTTGTTGTGTGTGAGAAAGGAATGGAGGCTGAACTCTCGCTCGGTATTTAAAGGATTAGGGTTTCGAAGAAATGAAATAAGAGGAGGTTTTAGGGTCTGAGGGTAATCTGGTCATTTAACTAAAGAGGACACCTGGATAAGGTTCGCCTTGGACCGGATTAGTTTGGAAAGTAGTGATCCTTGTAAAAGTTAGAATAGGATAGGATAGGGTTGCGGATTAAGTTGTTCCAACTTGAAGCCACTTAAGTTTGGATTCTGATGAAACAACAGTTTTTAATACTTTGTCTCAGACACTGGAAAATTGAATTGCCAAACCAGATGCAGCTGATGGCACATAGTATAAAACTGTAAATGTCCCCATTTTAGGTGATAAAAAGGAGTCGAATGCACATTCAGTAGACAGACCAGGCATCCCTGATAAGTATTAGAAGGGCACTCTGGGTCTGGGGAGTAATGACCGAGTTGTTGTATGCGAAGAGGCTGCCTTCTGACACTCTAAGAAGTAATGAAAAGAGATATACAGCTCAAGTATGGGTGATCATTTCTGTGACATTTACTCCTTGAAATCACATTAAAAAACTGGAAAACAAGGATATACAATTGATTCTTACATAATAAATAAGAAGATCTGACTGGACATGATATCCCAAAATGAGTTAGTTTAGAATCCAGGCTGCCCATTGCAATTTTGGCACAAAGCATATGACAATTAGCAGCAGAGGGACGCTTCCTTTTTCTCAATGATTTTCACCACTGTACTCTAAACTCTAGAACTCAAAAGCAAATACAATTTAAGAACTGATAAAAAAATTCAAATACTTATTGAAGGAAAAAAAAAAACTAGCAGAAAATCTAGCTAGTCTCACAAATCAGAGTTATAAACCTCAACAATTTACAAGTTCGGCTATCCTTCTCTTTGTCTCTGGAATCTCCACGTAATCCTAAGTATTATGAGAATAATAGAACCACTGAATTTTCTCGCCTGGTTCTTCTATTTTGACAACTATATTTAAATTGCAATCGAACTGGTGCAACAGCTATAAAGAAAGAAAGACCAGCTTCGGTATATGAAACTTGTTGTTTAATCTGCAGCCATAAACGGATCTAGTTCTCCAAGATCAGCAACAAGAGGTTCCAGTTCTGATGTTTCTTCTTCTGGGGGGGGAAAGTAAGTTGGGAATGGAAGAGTTGAGATATTTGGTTTCTTGTACCAAGCATCCTTTAAAGCTACAAAGTTTCCTTCTGCACCAGGAACCTGCAACGCAAAGGTAAAACCAAATGCTATTGTAATAAGACAAGGTGCACGTAGACCTATTTAAGAAGACTATAAGTAGTACTCTGTGTTTGGTGTGACATGAAACTAATAACGAAGACATTTGGCTATACTAGCATATTCACTTTATCATCCAACTGGTACAATAAAAATACCAGTTGGTAATAATGATCAAACAAATACGAGTCTTTCAACTCATAAGATGACATTGCCTTTCCTGTATGTGTCTGTACCACATGACCAAGACGAATATTTGCTTTATTACCATCTATCGAGACAAGGATCTTCTTTGCATCAAACAGAACTCACGTAGTTAGGTAACTATACCTGGCCTCTCACCCACATCAAGTTCCTTGCTGGATCAATTTTGTAGACCCAAACATTTTTCACCGTGATTTGCACCCCACCCATTCGCCCAGGCATCTTTCTCCCCTTGAAAACCTGTTTCACATTAAAAGAATAAGAAAATGTGACTACCAAACCCACAATTGATAGCAACAAAGTACTAAATTAGATGCCAAAAAGAATGTCTGAAAAATAATAACACACACGTTCCAAAAAACTTTCCTGAACTAATCAGCATATCCAATAATCCTAAATGAATATGATCAGTGTAGAGCAGTACAATAACCGTCGTTAATTTATAGATATATATAGAGAACTGCAAAAACAGTCCTATTTATCGGAAAAAAATCCACAAACTCTAGCGCAAGAAAAAACAAAAGGTGAAAGTTAGATGCTATAGTGAGGAAAGTGTGCCCAGAAACCCTATAGTGAAGAAAGTGTGATGATAACCATTGCATAGAAGCTATCTGCCTGCAACAACAATGGAATTCAAATAAGACAGAATAGTGCATGATGCAACAAATATGCAGTTCATTAGATTCCTTAACATTCACTAAAAAAACATTCATTTGTAAAGATATATCAAAAGAAAAATTCTACAAACAAAAGATGCAGTTCGAAAATTAGTGCCAACACCACTATCCAACTATGCAACATAGTAGACCAAATGCACCCGTAGTTCATAAAACTGATCCGACTAAAACAACCTAGTTCTTACGTCATATACTTACTGTGATAATGCACCCTTATGCCTTAACAGTGTTTCTCTATTCATTCTTCTTAAAATGCAGAAAGTACTTCCAAAACTGTTACCAAAAAAACTCCCAGAAGTCCAAGTTATATACGAAATGAAAACAAGAAACAGGCCTGTGTCTGGGATCAATTTCTTCCATTGTAATCATGTACCTAATATTTTAGGACACTAGACAGTGTCAGCAGGGTGAGCAGAAGTCATGTCATGTTAGTGTGCCGTGTGTAATTTCATAACTAATATCTAACTGTACAAAACTCCTAGCTGGACCAAAAAAAGCTAATTTTACAAAGCAACCCATTTGAAAGTTTAAATTTCAAGTACTTCAGGTACCAAGAGAAATTTACATCATTATCACAGAACCACAGTGAAACAGCACTTAGTACAGTTAAGACTTGAGACCATAAAAATCTGGTCCAACTTAAGGATTTTTTTTTTTTTTTTTGAATGAACTTAAGGATTACTTAGACCAGGGATCACTTAAAGAAACAAATTATACAACAGAAAACAAAAGCAGAAGAGGAATGGTAATAGAACATAAAGGTGCCTCAGCCAATCTTCTCATCAGAGGACTCAACCCATAGCCTAGCTACATGTGGGCCGATTATGACCAGGAACCCAACTTTAAGAAATCCGAAAAATGACATCCCAACAACATGCAAAATTGCATCAAACTTCACGATAAAAGTAAAGGTGCATAAGCAAATCTAAAATCCAACTGACAAAACGTGAGTGATTGCAATTATGTCAAAGCTGATCTAGAGATATATTGCTCACGTAAAGTTGCATATATAAAAATCATATGCTCTGGAGTTTGCAACCAATCTCAAAGAAAATACGTAACAGTCTTAGTTCAATATTCTTCGTCATGACAAAACCCAACACCAGTGGGTAAACCAACCGCTGCTGAAACAGATTTAAGAATAGATCAACATGCCTCAAGATACACAATGTTCTGCAACTAAGCATGACAACGTATTCAAAACTACCATCCACTGTGCGCTCTAGACATCAGCCTAGAAATATCAAGGACAAAAAGAGAGAGCCAGCTTAAATCAAATTTGTTCACGAAATCTTCCAAAACTGTTGCGTAAATGAGAGCATACATAATGCAAATAATAATTTGTTCAAGAATGATTTCTACACATGGAATATATCATCAGAATTTCAACAAAAACGAATCAATTGTAACCAAAATCAATGAACCATGAAGAACCTAATGATAAACTACTTCAATCAAATTCCAACTCAAAGATAAAAGATCCTACTGATAAACTACTTCAATCGAATTCCAATGCAAAATTAAGGTAAAACCTTCTAGATATTCCAGCCACTATAAACTACATTCTTAGCATTTTATCTTAGAAGCTAAGTCGTGTGTTACTAATTTACTAGAACTTTAGAAGGATTTAAGCTCTACATCAATCTCTGAAATCAACATTTTGAGTACAAAGTAAACTAGAACAAATATGCACCAAAATTTTAGTGCACATACCTGTTGACTACCCCACCTTTAGACCTACATGCATCATACATAACACTTTATGTTTCAATTAACTACTTGAAGAAAAGGAGAACTTCTAATCACTTGAATACCCAACATGCTGACATACCCATGAGTCCTCTTTTGTTACATACAGCAGCAAAGATTTCATCAATTAACCATGTAGGTTTTAAACAAACTGACTTCTCGGTTACACTAAACTAATGTTCAAGTTGATCTTCCAGCAAAACACCAAAACATAGGATTATTTTTCTTTACTCAAAAATTCAAGACAACTGAAACACTCTCTCTCTCTCGAAAGAATATGAATACCAATGACAATTATCTAATTAATTAACAAACATGGTAAGCTAATAATTGATATGTTGTCTAAATTTCACCCTCTGCCTCCACGACCACCCTTGCCAATCTCATCCAAAAAGGTTTATACAGCTATAAACATCTACCATATTCCCCCTCCACCCAAATTCCAATTATTGAAACAGCAAACAATAATCCCAATTTTCTTAAGATCAATGATTCCAGTAAAGTAAATCACATGTTTCATATCACCATCATGTTACATATTTAACAAGTACCTTTCCAGGAGCATCCCTTTGACCAGTAGAACCAGGACCTCTATGGAATTTTGATGAACCATGAGATTCAGGCCCTCCCGCAAAACCGTGTCTTTTCATTACACCCTGTGTACAACACGAAAAAATATGCATTACCGTTATTTGAGATTGAGAGAGAGGGGGAATTTAGCTTACCATGGTAAAACATAATCATATAACAGAAAAACTAGAACTGATCCTACTATTACATTTGGAATGGGCAATACTAACATTAACAAGCACCAAAACAGCTTATCAATGTATGATTTGGTCCAAATCTCTTGTTCGGCTTTCAGCCATTTTAGTGAGGTGATTAAGATTAATACAGGTTTCATTAGCTTTCCAAAAGATCAGCTGATCAGCAAGAAAATGCACTTCCATCTGTATTTTTGGAAGAGCACTTGAAAAACATACATAGCAGCATGGTAAACAACATAATAGAGCAGTTGCTGGTTCTCTCTATCTCAACTTACAACTTCTACTGATACCAGGCACCATAAAATTAGTAAATTACTCGCTCTAATCTCAGTCCCTATTGCAAGGCCTACTGCCTTACCACCGTGTATACATTAAGGAGCACAGACACAGTTACACAAGCTGAAACAATAATTTTGACCCCTACATATGGACTCCAGACTCTTCATCCTCCTAGCTCTAACCCAAGATGTTACCAATCAATTTCAAAACCCCGCGAACTATGATCCGGTGCAATAACCGACAAAAAGACTTCAAAAATAAAATTATGACAACCAGTTTGTGTCTTCAATGGTTTGGACTTTGCAGTGATTACCTAAAGCAGCATAACCATGCAACGTCTGACAGTAATGTTAAACTAGTAAAACAATTCCGGGGGTTGAACGCTTGCAGTGATTGCCTAAAGCAACCGCCCTAGATTTGCCCAAATTCAATTACGAAACATATTACTTTTAGAAAATTGCATAAGAATCTGGAGATACGCTCAACTAACAATAGTTTAGATATATACAAATAAGAAATGTATGCAACTGGGTTGACTAGGAAGCAAGTACCTGAAAACCTTTACCAAGGTTTATTGCTGTAACATCAAGGTATTGCCCCGGAACGAAATGACGGACAGTGATAGGAGTACCAACAGGCAAAAGTCCATCTTCAGTTACTGGAAATTCCCTCAGTTTCCTCTTCATTGGCACACCTTGAGCTCTAAAATGACCAACCTCAGGTTTTGTCAAATGTTTTTCCTTTTTTTGCCCACACCCAACCTAGCTAACACACCAAAATACAACATTTTCAAAATCAAACCCTAAGAACCAAAGCTTTCATAAAAGAAAAATTGAAATCAAAATTACAAAACCTGTAAAGATGTAATCCCTTCTTTATCAATAGTTTTAACTTGAGAAACAATATTATCATCTAACCAGAGTATAGTAATTGGAACCCTAGCTCCCCATTTATCCCAAACTGCAGTCATTCCACACTTGACAGCTATTGCTCCCGTTCTTCTTGAATTTGGTGTCATTACTCTTGTTCTTGCTTCTGATCCATTACTATCATCAACCAATGACTCTGAACTGAATAATCTTCTAAACTGATATACCCCTCTTGTTGTTATCGATGGTAGAGATGATCCAAGTTTTGAAATGAGACCTCTTGATGTAGCAGCCATGGCGAGATTAGGGCTTAAGCACAATGGGAGTGTGTTACAGGATTTGTTTCAGAAGGAGAAGAAGAAGGTTTCTTTTCTGTAGCCCCATGTAGGGTTTTAGTGGACACCTGGATATGGTTCGCCTTTGGACCGGATTAGCTTGAAAAATACGGATCTTGTAAAAGTTTTTTCTTTTTCTTTTTTAGGAGTATTTTTTTTAATAAATTAATCATCTTCTAAAAGAGAATCAACAACAAAACTACTCCCTCTGTTCCTTTTTAATAAACTGGTTTTGTTTTTAGAAAAAATTTAAAGAAATTAAGAAAACTAATAATTGAAAGTGGTCCTCATGTCAATAAAAGAAGTAAAGTGAAATGGTCAAATGATATTATCAAAAGAAGTTAAGAGAAAGTGGTCCAAAAAAATTAAAGTAACATTTACTTTCCCAATTAGGAAACCAGCCTATTTTTCTGAAACACTTATTTATAAAAACTAGCCTATTAAAAAGGAACGGAGGGAGTAGTAAAAAGAAATTACATTTGTTTGCGCTAACATCAAATTTAGATAAATGATTGTGCAACCTCCTCAATAGATCCATGAAATCCTAACCAAGTTCCCCAAATATTGTGAAAGCTAAGGTGTCAAAGCCAAAATCTTGAACCAAGCATGTATCAAAGTATTTTTTTATGTTTACGTGAAATAGCATTCCTCAAAGCTAAACCTGGCTGAAAATCACAAACTTTTCCTCCAGTAAAAGGAGATACCCCAGTCACATCTAAACAGACGTCACGGCCCCTATCCCAGTTATAAATCAGAATATTCGCAGGTCTCAGCGCCCCACACTCATTAGATAAGAAATCCAAAGCGACTTCCTTCCTAGCATGCTCCCCAGCACGATAACACATATCAGCAATAGTGTCTCTAATAAGGTCATGCCGAAATTTGAGCCCACCTCATGAGCATAGTGCAAAGCGTGATCTCCAAAACAATCCATGTACCGATCTTGTACCAAAACTATCTACCTTAAAAAGGGGAATACCCAAACGATAATAAAGAATTGCACTAATTACATTGGCGCGCCCCAAGCCTCTGATTGGGTCCCTCAATGGGTAGAGCCTTGAGAAAATCTGAAACATGATTGGACTTGTTACATTTCCAGAGGGCACAATCGCGACCAGTCATGGAGAACTTCTCACTTCATTTCACCAGTAATTCCTTTGTAGAGCCTCCATTTTCTTAATTGATTTATCCGGAACATGCATACAACTCATTTGGTGTGGATCCATACAACCAACTATAGCCCGAATCTGAGTACTTTTGCCAGACTGATTCACTAATCTCCCCTGCCAAGATTGAAGATGATAACCTATTTTATCTATTCAGCAAAGCGATCATTCTTATTCTTACATATAAAAAAGAGGGATACCCAAATATGTTTCCATCAATGGCATCTATGCCGTGAGATCTTTCTAGATGACTCACACAGATTATTACTAAAGTGAATACTAGACTTAGGAGACTAACCATTTGACCAGATACCTCACATAATTGGTTAATAATATTCATCAAAATAAGAAGAGAATTTCCTGAAGCAGGCGAAATATGATGCAATCATCGGCAAAAAACATATTAGAAATTTTAGGACCATCGGAAATTAAACTGGATGTACCGGAGAGATTAAACCATAAATTTCAGTTGCTTGTAACATCCTGCTAAAAGCTTCCATGCAGGGAATAAATATATATGGATATAAGTGATACAGGTGTATCCCTACTCCTCTCTTAGTAAACCTCAAACTAAGTTGAGGGAAGAATCCTAAATTAGGGAGGAAACCTTATGTGGGCATAATTCCTTGTTATCAAGAGTTTTGTTTTAGGAAACACTCTTAGTTTAGGAAATAGATTCCTAGTAGAATACCTTGTCGGCTGAGTACGATGAAAGCTATAAATAGGGAGGTTTTGTTGTTAACTAGACACGGACCTAGAGAAAGCTTGTAGACAAATACTTGTGTTATTGTCAAAGGCAAGCTTTAGCAAATAGTTTAGGCTTAACTATTGTTTAGAGAGATTGTGCGCATAACAAAGAGAGCATTGTAAATCGTTTTCTTGTTCATAATCTAGAGAAGATACATTTATTTGAATTACTACTTATGTTCTGTTTTCCAAGTTTCTGTCTATTATTATTTTGAATTTCGCCTTTATAACAATAGTTACCAAGGTATAAAGATCATATGTATCAAGTTGGCATCACGAGAGGTTAGTTTATAGGGTAAATTTCTGTGGTTTATGGTTTTCACTAAATCTCTCTGCAGAAAGATTGGTGAGGTAATAGAGAAGCTAGAAGACGTTGGGAGAATAAGGGGATCAATGATGACGAAGTCAGGTGATGAACCTAAGCGAAGGGAACCACAAACTATGGAAGAAAATGTGGCTACGCTACAAACAGATATAAAGTCGATTCAAACCACCCTGAAGAATTGACTGAATGTATATTATTTCTCATACCCAAGCCGAATACGAAGAAAAAGATTATACCTTCAACTGAAGCTTCGGAATAAGAGAACGAGGAAGAAGAAGAAGAATAAGAAGATGAGGACGAAGAAAAGAAGAAAAACGAGTTTCTTAAAAGTATTACATCAACTGAACTTCATGGTAAGAATCTGAAAATTGATTTTCGTGTTGACATTCCACTTCACGATGGGAGTGCCGATGTAAAAAAATTGGATGATTGGATTGAACGTCTAGAGACGTTTTTTTTCTTCTTTGAATATGGTTCAAAGGAAAAGATTGCTTTCGCGACATTGAAGCTACAAAAGCATGCTCTAACCTGGTGGAAACCTTGTCAAGGAAAAAACCTAGGTAAGGGAGTATTGTCGTGGAAAATATTCAAGACAATTGTAAGGAAACAGTTTTATCTGGTTGGCTACCTTGAGGAGAGATGGTTCAAGTGGTACAACTTGAAGCAGTCCTACAACCGAACCGTGCAAGAATATACTTCGAAATTTTTGGCACTCCTCAAAATAATTCTCACCTCTGGTTTGTACGTATATAATCTTGTAGGTATACTTCTAGATACACCCTAAGTTGATGAATAAACTGCTCATAACCACAGTTCCCCGGTCTTGAGAGAAACTGATAACTCGAATGCACTGCTCAAGTTGACTCAACAAGTTAAGAACAAAAACTATAACAATTTCACTAGACAGTGTAATGTAACCATAAAAAGCTACAATTCTAATTCATTTTGTAAATCATTACAACCCAATATGACAAAGCTTATAATAGCTTCGTATTACTTCATTAACAAACTGAAAGAACTGTTAGAGCATTGCTCGGTCGAAATCACAAGCATTGTTATCTCAAGCTTGCTTGTCAATGTTAGTGATCAAAACTATAAGTCTTGATTTATAATCTACTTAAAGATGTCTCGGACTAGGACATAGATCGTGTAGTTGAGCATTAGACTTCACGACGTTCATCATTTGAAGACGAAGAACTACTAAGGTGAGCTTGTGGAACTTCATCAAAAAAATGTTGATCTTATATTATTGACGAAAGTCAAAAGATGATCATGTGAAAATTGCCGAGTAACATCTTACATGGTTTGCGTGATACAGTCATTTGGTGTAGACTTGGAATGTTTCGTAATGATTATTTCAATAACTTGAAAATTGCTTTGATGCTAATAATGTGTGAAAACGGCTATTGTCATCCTCTAAGAAAGTTTCAATGATTAAAATAAGATTTTATAACACTTAACCATTATTGGAATGTGACATGTTGTGCACTCTTGCACATATGTAATCCATGTCTGGGAACCATAGTATGCATGCCCGTATACGTACCTGTTGGTTTGAGAAATTCGGGAACCTAAGTATACGTACCCGTATGCATACTGGCGTGAGGTTCATGTCCGAGTTTTTATGATGGGATTGGAAGTACGTGTACCCGTTTGCGTACTGGCGAAACCCAATCTTTGTCCGGATATTTCAAGTATGCGTACCCCTTTGCATACTTGAAGGTTAAAGTTCTAAAATCGGTTGTGTACATGAACTTACGTTTATATATAATAAGGAATGAAATCTTTGCAAACCGTGGATATAATGCTCATGAATTGATTCGAGTGAATCAAACCGACTTTGCTTCAATTGTGTTCTTATACACCTCTATGATAATATATCAATTGAACAACTCTTTAACTAGTTTCATTTGAGTCATTTGAGCTAGTTATGGTTAAGATAAACAAGGTTGATATGAGAGTGTTCATATGACTAACTTCGGTTAACTATTGTTGAGCCAACTTGGTGTACACGTTTAGGTACGGTTACTCAAACCTAAATGAAGGTACATTTCATTTGTATGTGACAAGCTAAGTTCGATCTAACGGTTGAAAGATATTAGCTTGGGTTTAATTAGGTTTTCATCTAACGGTGAATATTGAATGCTTTGTTACCAAGGTAACTTAGACGGAAAACCCTGATTTGAAAATTATATAAAGGAGAACTCTAGCAACTGGGATACCTAATCCCCACACCTCTTGTGTGATACTAGTTGCATAAGCTAGAGTTGATTCTTCTTTAACCTTGTAGGTTAACGATTTGAAGACATCATTGGGATTGTGAAGCCATACCCAACTATTTTCTCTGTAGTTGCATGTTCTGATCTTGCTTGATTCTATCGTTTTGGTACTATCTTCTCTAAGATTTGCTCGAGATTTATTTCTCCGATAGGCAAGATAAAAATTAGTCACAAACATCTTCGTCTCATCGTTTGTGATTCCATAATATCTAGTTTCGCTTCCATACGATTGAGATTATTGTGAGGTGATTGATAATACTAGGATGTTCTTTGGAAATATAAGTCCGGTTTATCAATTGGTTCATGTTCACATTGATTTATCAAAAGACGGAACAAAAATCATAGGTATTTATGTGGGAGACAGATTTATCTATTCCAATAGACTTTTATGCGTGAGACATATTTGTTTATCAAGTCTTCGATTTTGGGTCGTAGGAACTCTTGGTTGTGGGTGAGATCAGCTAAGGGAATCAAGTGCGTAGTATCCTGCTGGGATCAGAGACGTAAGGAGTGCAACTATACCTTGAATCAGTGTGGGATTGATTAGGGTTCAACTACAATCCAGTCTGAAGTCCATTGGTAGTAGGCTAGTGTCTGTAGCGGATTAATATCGTATGGTGTTCAAAGCTGGACTAGGTCCCGGGGTTTTTCTGCATTTGCGCTTTTCCTCGTTAACAAATTTCTGGTGTCTATGTTATTTCTTTTCCGCATTATATTTTGTTATATAATTGAAATATCATTGGTTGTGCATTGAATTGATCAATTGGTAAATACAACCTTTCTTTGTTGATTGAAATTGATTGATCCTTGAACATTGGTCTTTAGTACCGTTCAAGTTACTTCTCTTATATTCAATCGAGCTCGCAAATTCCTATTTGTTGATTGCATATTGAATTGAGAGATAGAGATATAAACTCTTCGATATACTTTCCTATAGATTGAGTCTGACTGTCTAGTTGATTCTCTTGAAAGTATATTGGAGTAAATTCTCTCAGATTTCCAAACGAAATATTGGGTGTGGTTGTTAGACCCCCGCTTATTCAAGAACATATTGAACCCTGATCAAAGTTATTCCTTTACAAACCCCCAAATTAACCCTGATCTAAAAACATGCATTCACAGCAATAAGTGTCTTTCTTCATAAATAAATCAACTGATCGTTTCACTCTACCTTTTCTTCTCTAACCTTTTAATAGCTGGTTTAGTAATACCATGAATATTGTCTATCAATATTTTCCTGTATCTCCTTGAACCTCCTTTGCCTAATCCCTTTCCTCTTTCTGACATTTTTCACTCTCAGAATCTCTCTGGACTTCTTTTCTTCTTCTTTTTGTTTTTGGCTGCTTCAAACTAATATTCAAGCATGAGCGAGTATTTCGATGTATTGAAATACCTTTATGAAAACACCCGGAGGAACATCATATATTTCCTTAAAACTCTTACACGAATTAACATCATACATTTCCTTAAAACACTTAATTTTAAAGTCAAAGGATATCAACTTGTCCTTTGCTATCCTATAATATCAATCTTGATGAATCTTCACCTTCCTCAATAAGAAGCACATACAAAATGGAATGCTTTTATATTTGGATTGATGAAACAACTTCCTTACTAATAGTGACCAAGATTGAGACCTATAACTGAGTGAACAACCTTCCATCGTGGTCGCCAAAATGTATTTACCTAAAATCGGTGAGAGGTTAAAGTGAGATTCTAGGATTTCTGAAAGTGAGTTACGAGAGATTCAGCACGAACAATCTTCACCTAAACCACGCACAATGGTCGTTCAAAGGCTGCTTCAGTCATAGGAGAGGTTAGAGTTGGTCTTAGGGAGGAAAACAGATAAAGATAGAGATCAGAGAATTCTAAAGTTTGAAGAAGAATTGTTCTGAGAGCTCATGAGAAAGTTGTGTGTTATCTTGGAGAAGTAGATGACCTATTCATAGCTGAATTCTCTAATCTCCTGTCGGTGAAGATAAAGATTTTTTATCATGCCGTGCGGAGCAATTTTCCCATCTCTTCAGGAATAGATAGAGATAAACTAGATTGAGTTTATCTCATTATTCCACCGCCTTTACTTTATTCTATGGTGAGAAATAGGACGAGTACTTCTCACACGTGTCGTAGACCGCCAGACCAAAACCCTAATTGATATCCTCCCATTTTTGTGAAGTTGAGTCAGCTTTTGTGATGATGTGTTAAGAGAGAGAAATATTCTCTTTAGCCGAGTTGGCCAAGATAGAGATATATTCTCTTATTTTTGAGAATGACTAGGATGAGTCATGTGAAAAGGCATGTAATGCGTCAGAAATTGTTTGCAGAGTATGACCGTATTATTGCTTGTGGGTCCCGTTGTTGAGCATGCGGAGCTCAAGAGAGCTTATCCATGTTTTTGGATAGACATGTATAGTTCATGCTCAATTTACTAGACATGAGTATGTTTGAGAGGCTGAGAAATAGGCTTGAGCCTTAAGTGAGGCGTGTGCCTGAGTTTTATGCGTGTATGAAACTCTTCACACGAGATGGCTCAGTTTCGGATGAGGCCACCTGAGATTTGGTTGACGCGACTGAGGTCGTCAGAGATTTGGCCGACGGGTTTGAGGTCGTCATAGATTTGGCTTACGGGTTTGAGACCGTCTGATATTTATCTGAAGGGTTTGAGACTGTCTGATATTTGGCCAACGGGATGGAGTCTGTTCAAGACTTGGCCAACACGATGGAATCTCTCTGAAATCAGCTGGGACATGTTTGGGAGAGAAAATAATTGTTGCACGCCTAATAATGTCTCTGCGAGATGTCGTTTCACTTTTCTTTGACCAGCGTATCTTGCAAAGATGTGCTAGGAATCAATTGTATCCGTATTTATGGGGCCGTCATGACCAGTGTATCTCAGAAAGATGTTCTAGGAATCTGTCGAAAGGGACCAGAGGCAGAATAACTAACGTATCTCGCGGGGATGCCTTATGAATTATTCGGAAACCTCAGTAAGTCAAGACAGGGCCTAGGGTAGACATGACCAGTGTATCTCGTGATGATGTGCTAGGAATAATCCTTGATCTCAAATAGGATGAGTCGTTCTACAAAAGACATGTGTGTCTCCCCTCTGGGTTATAAGTCCGCCAAGAACGTTTTTACGCATCTACAGAGCCTACACGACAAGCAGTATCTTGTCTAGGATGTATACTATAAATCATACCATCACAATCAGCTGCGTCTCGCAAAGACATGCTGGAATTGTGGTTCTTTTGGTTCATAAGTCTACCGGGGACGTTTTACGCTATACAGAACGTACGTGACCAGCAGTATCTCGTGGGGATGTGCGTTAGCAATCACGGCATCACGACCAGCAGTGTCTTGCGGGGACGTATACTACAAATCATGGCTAGGGGCGCCTTGAGGGACAAGGGATTAATCTCTCACATGAGAGTTGAGTTTCATTTATGGTCTTGAAATGATACTTTTGCCCCTTATCCAAATTTCACCATCTACAGATGGGATATTCCTTCCCTACATTTCAAAGTGGATCAAATCTGATCCAGGTAGTAGGGAAGAGAAATGGCACGGAAACTCAGTTTATGTGTAAAATTATGTTTTACGGAAACTGAGTATTCGTTTTTTAGTTGAAATGGATATTCAATATCCGTGACTTTTTACACGGAACCTAAGTATTCGTTTCTGGTTTTCCAAGTTTTACATTAAAACTTTCCCTTTTCACACTTTTTTTTTTACGAAAACTCTTTGTTTTACCTATTATATCTTCTTTTTTTACTCTAAGTTATCTTTTTTTATCTATACAAATATTCCAACAGAAAAATATCGTTTGGTCCTTTTTTAGGTGGGCCCATGTCTGTTTGGTCCTTTAGGAAAACGCCTTTACTGTTTGGTCCATAATTCTTTAAAAATATTAAACTGACAAAAGTACCCTTCCGTGTTAATTTTTACTTATTTTCTTGTAGCAGTTCATTCCATAAATGAAATCCATATAAAAACCTATACAAATCCGAGTCCATTCCAGAAATGAAAAAATCCATATAAAAACCTAAAAAAACAGACTTCATTCCAGAAATGAAGTCCATATAAAAACCTAAAAAAACAGACTTCATTCCAGAAATGAAGTCCATATAAAAACCTATACAAACCAGAGTTCATTCCAGAAATGAAGTCCATATAAAAACCTAAATAAACAGACTTCATTCCAGAAATGAAGTCCATATAAAAACCTATACAAACCAGAGTTCATTCCAGAAATGAAGTCCATATAAGAACCTAAAAAAAAACAGACTTCATTACAGAAATGAAGTCCATATAAAAACCTATACAAACCAGAGTTCATTTCAGAAATGAAGTCCATATAAAAACCTAAAAAAACAGACTTCATTCCAGAAATGAACTATACCCTTTTGGCTCTATAAGTGAGACTGACTTTGATAATGGAATCAACTAATTCAATTGGGTACTCTTACTAAAATCTAAATAACATCAAAGTGTTGCAACTCGCAGAAAGAGAGTCCATGTAAAAACCTATACAAACCAGAGTTCATTCCAGAAATGAAGTCCATACAAAAACCTATACAAACCAGACTTCATTTCTGGAATGAACTCCATATAAAAACATTAGAAGCATCATCTTCATCTTCAACAACAACAGCAACAGCAAAGAACTTCATCAAAATTCATCGTCGTCATTCATCTTCAACAACAACAACAAAAAACGACGAAAAACACCCAAATCTTCATCTTCTTCATCGATTTCAACAACATCATATTCATCGTCGTCTTCAACATCATCTTCAACGTCGTCTTCAACAGAAACAAACAACAACATCGTCTTCACCTTCTTCTTTATCAAGACAGCAACAGAAAAACCCTAAAAACAGAGTTCATCTTCATATTCAACACAAGCAGCAACAACAACATGAGATTGTCGTCGTCTTCATCAAGTAGATCGGGTTCGTCATCGTCTTCAACATCAAATCTGATCAAATCATCAAGAAAAAAAAAAGAAAAGAGAGAGAGAAAAGTAGATCTGAAAAAGAAAAGAAGATGAGAGAGAAAGTAAATCTGAGAATGAGATATTTTCTAGTAATTTTGGTATATATGTGGTCACCCTAGGACCAAACCATTATTTTCTAGGACCAAACAATAATATAAGGATAATTCTGCCACCATACAATGAAAATTACATCATCCATGACATCACCCTAGGGCCAAACCATAATTTCTAGGACCAAACTATAATATATTTTCCCAAATAGGACCAAACAGACACATGACTGAGTCAACTGGACTAGACTCTATCTAATATATTATTCCTAGGACCATATGGTATTTCCTACAAAAACAAAAGGATATTCAGTATCCGTTTGGAATTATTTACACGAAAATTGAGTTTTCGTGCATTCTAGAGAAGGAATAAAAACAGATCGTAGTGAAGTTGTCTTGTGACCCATATCCCTTATCTACAAATAGGGGATGGGGAAGGGATATTCCTTCCCTACATTTCAAAGTGAATCAGATCTGATCCAGGCAGTAAGGAAGGAAAATGGCACGAAAACTCAGTTTTCGTGTAAAATTCTGCTTTACATAAACTGAGTATCCGTTTTTTAGTTGAAACGATACTCAATATCCATGACTTTTTACACGGAATCTAAGTATCCGTTTCTGGTTTTCCAAGTTTTACACTAAAACTTTCCTTTTCCACTCTTTTTTTACCAAAACTATTCTTTTACCTATTATATCTTCTTTTTTACTCTAAATTATCTTTTTTTACCTATACAAATATTCCAACCGAAAAAAAACGGATACTCAATATCCGTTTGGCACTATTTACATGAAAATTGAGTTTCTGTACAGTGTAGAGAAGGGCAAAAAATAAACTATAATGAAGTTGCCTTGTGGCCCATATCCCTTCTCTACAAACAGGGATAGGGAAGGGATACAGCACAACATAGTGCTTGGCCTTAAGGAAAATCTTTTTGAACCGACTATACTCGGTATGACTCTACCAACTAATAAGGAAACAAAAACACTAACAAACAATAATAATAGAACACCAAGGGAATGAAAAAAGGTGGTCAGTCCACCGGCCCATTAAGAAGTACAAATTACGCTTTGCTATTAGATACTCCCTCTGTTTCAAAAAGACCGTCTTTCATTCCATTTTGGTTTGTTTTAAAATTATGTCCAACTTCTGTTTATAGTCATATTTTTCCAGTGAACTCCCTAATATATCTTTGAGTTTTTATATTTATAAAATATTTTTTAATGGGACCAATCTAAAATATTAATGAAATTTGTGTAATTAAGGAAACAAATATATCTTTCATTCCTTTTTGTATTTCCTATTTACAATCCCATAATAATTTTTGGTAGTTTTTATTACTATCAGTTTTATTGAAATAAACTAGACCAGTATTTAAGGGTAGGCATGTAAACTATTATGGTCTCCTTAATATCTTGACAAAGTCGTGAACTGTCTTCTTGAAACAGAAGGAAATATGTGATTTCAAAAACTTGATCCCAGATTCCCATGGATTTAATTTGTTCCGCTCCGTCTATGCTTCTGAGATGATTTTTGTTATGTTACTTGTTGTGCATACTAAGGTGATTGAGGTTGGTTAGTTTGATCATGTTCCTGCTCAGAGTCTTACGGTATATGGAATGACTGCCGATTTTAGCTAACCTTATCCACGGTATGTCTGTATGAACGGTGGTGAATAAGCTTGTGACTGTTCAAATGACAATATTTAAAAATATTTTAAAGATTACCAATAATTCGAGAATATACATTTTGGTTAGATGCATTTACTTTCCATTGACAAGGGTGTACATGGTAAATGAATTTATAATTGATATTCTATTATGGTTAAGCCTTTCTAACACAGAATTCTTTGATAGGTAACTTAGCTCTTAATCATGTGTGGCAAGTCCTTTAAACTATGTATATCCATGTAAATAACCAGGTTAATTATAAACAAAATAATCTAATGTATCTGGGCAACGGGTGTGAGGCAAATCTCTGCCATGATAATTTGACAACTCCCACTGGAAACGTTGTGCAACATGAGTTGCATACTAGTCTTATTAGTTGGTAGATTTGTTAATGCTCTTCTTAAGAGTATTTTTATTCTTATTTTAGTCGATCTACTTATATACTTCGTCCAATAATAACAATGCTAGTAATCATAATAAAAGTAACTCTTATTTTCGTTAATGATGAAGAAGAAGACTTTGATAATGATGACAGAGATGATGATAAACATAGTGGTGATAAATTTGATTTTGTTTTTCGTGGGTGTTTTTTATTAACATTGCAGAAAAAAGAAAAAAAAAACGGGAGTTATAACCAAACCCGCTCGGCCCGGCCTAAGCAAACGATTGGTTAAGTAGAAACCGACCCTATGCTATGACATATAGGGTATGGTTAGGATATATGCTTATACCCACCTTCTGTAGGTAGGGTGGCGACAAAGGTCAAATCTGATCCTTTTTTATTTTCCAATTTTCAAGTAAGCTCAAATTTTTTGAAGCCTTCTCAAGCCAAGGGAATTGAGAGTAACATAAAATGAGGAGAAGGCCGAACACTTAACTCTCAAATTATAAAAACATTTACTTCTGGGACTCGTATCAAATCCATTAATAAAGAAAGATGTATATTTCCGGTAATTACAAAATAAAAAGAAATAGAAAAAAACAAAACTAATTTGTATTTAGTGGGTAATCTTTCTGGATTCAACGATGTCCAGAAATAAGCGGAAGGAGGAAAGGGTAGAAACTAATTTGAATTTTTTCTATTTCGATTTAAATTTAGATTAAGCTTTCAAACTTAAGGGTAACTTAGTAGTTTCCTACCACAGGGACACTCGTTATCTTTTTCTCTTGATGGTAACCGATTGGTATTCCCCATACAAAACAAGTAGTCCCGGTATAATGAATTTTGAGTCTCGGTTTTGTCTTGGATCGAGACATACTGACAATATTATCTCGGTGAAATCTTAGTGTGTTTGTTTCTAAATTTGAACCCGCTCTCTCGTAATGTCTTAGTTTCATATATATTGTACATCAAGAAAATCAACTTTTTTAGGGATGTATATCTTTTATGCAATTAAATACTTGTAGTACACCTAGATTATCTAACTTGTCTTGGCATAACATAGGCTGTCTCGGCATGATTTAATCTTGAGACTAAGAAACACATCTCAATGTGATCTCGTCCATCTCGGCAAACATTTAATACATAGAGCACTAGCCCCCAATAAATAAATCTGAAGGCACTAACTATGACACTAAAATGGTGGACGAGACTTCTCCACCGTTAAATTAACATAATGGGTCCAACCAATGATTTAAATATAATACCCCTATAGGGTCTGTGAACCAATTTGATTTATCTCTGTTGGTCCACCTCTAGCAAGGTCACTATTCAAGGTTGATAGTGCTCGAGCTTTTATTTAGTTTTTGGAATCTGATGCAAAATAGTATCACACTAAATAAAAGAAAGAAAACCCCGTTGGATTTGGAAATACTGTGACTTCTGAAACCTATTCGATTTCCGAAAAAAATATAAACGATTTTGATTCGGAGTTACTTTTTCGTAAAGAATTTCTATTTCGATAAAACATGGACATAAACCCTGAAAAGTTGCATAAAAGACAATAAAACATGCTTATATAATTTCATTTCACCTCAGAAAACCTACTGCGTTCTTGTGACGCTAATGTGAGCAGTTAAATTCTAGGGTTTTTCTTTCATTAACAATGGCTTCATCTTCGTCGCCAAAAACATTAGATGTAGGTAAAACCATGGAGAACTTACAACTGAAAGAAAATTGTGAGAAAACTCTAGCTAGGGCTGTTGCTACTTCATCCTCAACAACAACAAATGACGAATCTGAATATTCAATAAATTGAAGAAGAATCGGTAGTTGGTTCAACTAAACCTAAACATGATAAAAAGGAGGTCGCCTTTCAAATCGAAAAATTAACTGTTGTGTTGGCTACAACTATCACCCACATGATTGAAACTGGTAATGTTGCTGATAGTGACAATATTCCATTACCAAATATTTCAAATGAGACCTTGGAGAAAGTTGTGGAGTTTCTTAGAAAACATGGGTATCAAGAGATTGAGAAAGAATAATTAGGTAAGTGGGATGAGAAATTTATCTAGAAACTGGGTGATGACTAGAAATATCTTTTTGAACTAGTTACTCCAATTGATTATCTAGGTGTTAAATGCTTAGAGGATGTAGCTTGTAAAGCTGTGGCTGATTTTATTAAAGATACGCTAGTTGAATGGGTTTCAATATCAAGAGTGGCTGCTCTCTTGAAGAAGAAGCAAAAGTTGAAAGTGAGAATCCATGGGTGTTCGACGGTGAAGATGAGTAATATTGGTGATGTTCTGTAAGTTAGTATAGGTATTTGATGGTAATGATGAGTAGCGGGGATGTTATTAAATTAAGTAGAGATTCAGGGGTTTTTTTTTTAATTTTTCAATTGATTATAAAAAAGAGTTAATTATTTTTATGACCCTAGAAAATACGGGTCTTACTCTCTTGGCCCTAGGGTCATAGAAATAATTATGCAAATTATCCTCATAACCCTGAAACAATTGTTTTTATTGGAAGACCAAAATAATCTTTTAGTTGTGGATATTTCCTGCACATAATTCTTGTTGTAGATATTTTTTACATAACTTCATATTAATGTGTTTGTTCATTTTAAAAAATATGTATTATAAACTCATTTTCTTGATTTGATTGATTGTACATATTTTTTTGCATATATTTACTTGTGTGCATATATTGCACAAATTATGGAATCAATAGAGTTTTTTTTTTTAGCTCTTATAATAATGTATATACTATAGTATACAAAATTATGGAATGTTAATTTACAATATGGATAATAGCTAGACACTAGAAAAACATTATGGATAATAGATGCACATTAAAAGAAGTTGTAGATAATATCTGCACATAAAAAAAAATACGATGAAAAATAGTTATACTCTAGAAAACTATGTGGATAATATCTGTCACTAAAAAATAAAAAATAAAATTCAAAATCATTTAAGGAATAAAAAATTCTAGAAAAACGAATATTTGGTATTTGTATTTTAGCTCGTTATGTAGGTCATTCAACAACCTTTCTAAATATATCTAAGTTGGTTAGAAAATTGCAACCTTAAAAAAAAAATATCAAATTTTATTATATTTTTACACATAAGGATAGAGTTTATGTCAAATTGCACCCTCCTTTTTTTAGGGTTCATTTCAATAAAGTGGGTTAAAAAATAAATAAATGGATTTTAGGCCTAAAGACATTATGGTAAGAGAAATTGGGGAGAGGGCCAAACATTTAATTCCTACTAATATTAATGGGTTTGTTTATTGATTTTGTTCTTGGGCATAAGTTTCTTTGGATTTGATCTTCAAATGGTTTTTCCCACTTTTGCATTCTACATTCAGTGAAATTATAAAACAGAATAACTCCAGGGAATGTGTAATGTGCTACCAGCATACCACTACATACACGATGTCTGGCCCTTTTCAACATAGTGGAAGGAACTATATCAAATTCGGTTGACTTAGATCAAACTTGGTGGAACACAACAGTATAACTAGAACCTAATATTTGTACTATTTGTTACTGGTGGAAAGTAACAAATTTTATCAGATTTTAATTTTGCGAACTCCAAGTTGTATTTAATTTTGGTAATTTATAAAGGGATACCATTTTTTCGGGGGCTCGTATCATTTGCATATAGGTTCTTTGGGGTTATAAATTGCAACCTATACTTATTTTACTGTAAGCCGGAAGAAAGAAATAATTGTTGAAGAATCAGAGAGAGACCGTGCCTAAACTTAGAGAGATACTTGGAAATTCAGGATCTCTAGATAATCCTGTATGCACTTGAGCAGACTTAACCATGGAGATGCTTGAGTATAGAAAAGAACAGAAGACCTCATGCTTCGAATTCTATAACCAACTAGATCATTTTCTTAAATGTTAGCAGAAAATGTAGGCTAGATGATAGTCCTTGCATAAGCTATCAACGTTCCAAAGACAAACTCATATTACAAAGATTGCTTGGATGCAGGTTGACGCACACTGACACAAAAACACCATCTCAGTTAGTTATTACTTGTTTGTATGCCATTGTTTCATGTGGAAACTAGTGGTTAACCCATTCCATAACGGCACGGGAATGCATTGTTCTGTTAATGAAATTCGTAAAGATACGGTTCTGCTATTTGCTTTTGCAAGGAAACACATAACTACAAAAACTCACCGAACATGGTTACGCAATGTCTTATATAATAAAGTGAAAAGACGAGGGTACCCAAATATACCTCAATCTAAAACTTTTCCACCTATAAGTCCTTTCTCCAAAAGTGATTGTCTATGGACAGAGTCGAGACAATACAACTAACCGGTTCATACTTCGTGTGATTGTCTATGGATAGAGATCGAGACAATATAACAACGAAGTATGTTTACTTGATAAAGGGTTCAGACTTAATCAAACACAATAGGATTACTATCAAGTAAATAGGAATTAAAGTTTGTGTATTTTACTTCTAATTATAATAAAACAATTATAATTGTGGAAATAGAAAAGTAAGAAGACACAACAAGATTCTGTTAACGAAAAAATCGCAAATGCAGAAAAACCCCGGGACCTAGTCCAGAATTGAATACTCTCAGGATTAACCCGCTATACAAAATCAAACCAACTTCTTATAGTTGAGACCAAGCAACTAAACCTATAGTTCACCTAGTCCCGTCTGTATTCCCATGCCTCCAACTTATGAATAAGTCACGTACTTGGAACAATTCCTTTGGTTCGTATTCCAAACAGTAAAGAAACAACAAATATGTTTGGTATCAACTCTTTTCAACCAAGTGATGTGAGTTCGACAAAAGGCTCTTCCGTCTATCTCAATAAACTCCTTTGTCAGGTCCTTAGATCTATCCACTAATGACTACCAAAGTAATCGCCTAGATTTTGCAATCAATACCTTGAATCATAAAGAATCGTATTGATGCCGATCTACTCAACTGATCAATCCAATCCACCACAAGGATAAACCGATTATAGTTGGATCCTCTTTAACCGAAGCAAGTATTGTGCACACCAAAGATTATGAACCCAAATCAGAAATCTTCAAAGTCTTCTTTGTTTTCAAATCTTCTTAGATCTTCAATAAACACCTGCACACAATCAACTTGAATCTGTTGTGATCAATCACGCACAAAACGGAGTCTGTTAACAATGGATTATCACAAGACGTCTTTAGATCTACAAAAAGTCTAAAGATCTCCGTCGAAACTTCGATCTAGTTTGAGTGAATCTTATATCAGAAGAGAAGATTCTCAAGCATAAACAAACTAGGTGCAATAAAAGTTCAACAACCGTTAGTCAATCAAATCAATTGAAAACTAATAATAAACCGCAATTATCTAGTTTCCCACCAATGGTACTAATAGAGATTCTCAATCCCAAAGAAGTCTTTAAACTGAATGGACGTAAGAGATTTCACCTAATTAGGTTACTTTCTCTTCGAATAGGCGGTTCCACCAGTAACAACACAATTAGGTAGTTTTGCTGGCTCTGAGGATTAGTTTGCTCGAAATGCAAACTTTGGTATTTATAGACCAAGGAAGTTTGGACACCAAGGAATTTCCAAAACCGAAAATATTCTCAATATATGCAATATATTCCAGATTCGGTTTCCATAATTCCTGGAAATGCTTTGTCTAAACGTTGACCGGAAATCTCTTAGAAAATCTCCAATTAGTAAATGCACATTACGAATTTTCATTTTTATAAAAGTAAAATTAACAACCTTAATTAAAAGATTCTTAACTTATATTTCGATCCGGGATTTTCCTTTAGCTATTGAGGAATATCTTTGAACAATAAAAGATAAGCGTTATTTCTCATGTTCAAAGAATGCCAAAATCTTTACTTTGTAAGTCCTCTTTCATACTTACAATCTTGAAACCGAGTTTCCACACTCACAAACAAGTTTGGAATTGTTTCATCTGACTTTCAAGAACTATGTGATTGATTAAGAACACTCAATCACAAATCATAGGTTTAACGGTTCTACCAAAACAATTTTCGGTTCTACCTCCATATGAGTACTGTGCATAGTCACACTAGCTTTCCAAAAATTCGGTTGACTAGGTACTAGGATCGGTTCCCCACATACTTATGGTAACTACTTGTATTTACTGCACATATCCATAGGAACAGTTCCCCTTTCACTAAAAATGTGTTGTACATGTTCATAGGATTGGTTCCCCCATCTGCTAAAAATGTGTTGCACCTCTTACAAGGATCGATTCCCCTTTGTGATCGGTTGCACCTCTTCATAGGATCGGTTCCCCTTTGCCTGGAGTTGGTCATACCAATAACACTAAATCGATCATACCATTTCAGGTGATTACTTAAGATCAGTTTCACTAATAAAAGTCATACCAATACAAAAGTCAGGCCTTGTGAATAGTTTTACCAAGAACATAAACAAGTCATGAGCGGATATTCTAATCACACATATTGGTATTTCAAAAGATATGCAATGAATCATAATACTAATAAGCCTAGCGATTTCCCTTTCGATTCACAAAACGAGTTCATGAATGTACTTCCTTTAAACGAATGTAAAACATTGTTTCCTAGGATGAAATCTTCACCTCATACCCATACATAATCACAATAACATTCAAACGATTATGTCGATGTCTTATATACAAAGTTTAACGGTTTAAGCAATAAACTTCGTATTGTATTCCTCAATACTACGTCTAACTAGAGTGTAATCTGAAAAAGCGGGGGTCTAACAACACCATCCAATATTTCGCTTAGCAATCTGTATGGACTAACTCTGAAATACTTTCTAGAGAATCAACTAGACAGTCAGAATCAATCTAGGTAAAAGTATCTCAAGGAGTTAATATCTATCTCTTGTTTTGATTTACTCGGGATAATAGAAATCAATGAGTCTTTAATCAAACACAAGGAATAACTTGGATGGTACCAAAGACCAATATCCAAGGATCAATCAATGACAATCAACAACCAAAGGTTGGATTATTCTAATTGACGATCTAAACGCACAATCTGTATTATTTCAATTCTAAAGATAAAACAATATAATGCGGAAATTGAAATAACACAAACACCAGAAATTTTGTTAACGAGGAAACCGCAAACGCATAAAAACCCAGGGACCTAGTCCAGATTGAACACACATTATATTAAGTCGCTACAGACACTAGCCTACTCCAAGCTAACTTCGGACTGGACTTTAGTTGAACCCCAGTCAGTCTTCCACTGATCCAAGGTACAATTGTACTCCCTACGCCTCTGATCCCAGCAGGATACTGCGCACTTGATTCCCTTAGCTGATCTCACCCATAACTAAGAGTTTCTACGACTCAAAATCGTAGGCTTTGACAATAAACAAATCTGTCTCACACAGACAAGTCTATCAAAGGATCAATCTGTCTCCCACATAAAAACCCTAAAGTTTTTGTACCGTCTTTTGATAATAATCAAGGTGAACATGAACCAATTGATAATCCGGTCTTATATTCCCGAAGAACATCCTAGATAAATCAATCACCTCATAACAATCTTAATCGTATGGTAGCGAAACAAGATGTTGCGGAATCACAAACAATGAGACGAAGATGTTTGTGACTACTTTTTATATCTTGCCTATCGGAGATATTAATCTCAAACCAATCAATATGATTGTACTCGTACGATAGAAGATGCAAGATCAGATCACACAACTACGATAAAAGTAGTATCGGTCTGGCTTCACAATTCCAATGAAGTCTTTAAGTCGTTAACCTGGTTTTAGAAGAAGAAAACCAAAGGTTAAAGGAGACACGACTCTAGCACACAAACTAGTATCACACGTGAAGTTTGGAGATTAGTTTAGCAGAGTTGCTAGATGTCCCCTTATATAGTCTTTCAAATCAAGGTTTCTCCTTGGTCAAAAAGCAAACAATATTCACCGTTAGATGAAAACCTGATTTAGATTCAAGCTAATATTTCTCAACCGTTAGATCGAAAACTTATCTTGTTATACACAAATGAAATTCACGCTTCTAGGTTTGTTAACCGTATCCAAACGTGTACATTGTTGGTTCAACAATAGTTAACCAAAAGGTTAGCCATATGAGCATTTCATACCAACCACATTATTCTTCACCATAACTAGTTCAAATGACTCAAATTAACTAGTTAGAGAGTTGTTCAATTGCAAGGAAATCTTATGTACTACACAAGACATAATTGAAGCAAAGATGATTTGATTCACTCGAATCGGTTCATGAACTTTATATCCACGGTTTGCAAATTGCATTCCTTAGTCTTTATAAGTTTAAGTTCAGAAATCATCTTCAGATATATAACCTTCTTAAGTTCGCACACTAGGTTCGCGGACTTAAGCAACCGGGCAGAGTTTACAAACTCCAGCAGAAAATCTCGGCAAAGACTTTCCGCCGGTTCGTGGACTGGGTTTGCGACTGGTTTCACGGACTGGTACTCAAGCAACAAGTTTTTCAACTCCGGCAGAATTTCTCGGGATGAGAAGTTCGGCAGTTCGCGGACTTGGCAACAAGCCATTCTTCCGGTTTCTCTTGATCAACAAAGTTCGCAAACTTTGGTTCAAGGGATAGGACTTATGCACATATGTGTTTCCACAACAATATTTATGTCCATCATTGGTTATGTAATCTAAACTCTCATCCCAACCATTGAAACATTCTTAGAGGACGTTATGTAATTGTTACACCATTTCTCGTCAAAGAAATTTTCAAAGTGATTGAAACATATCATGACTTACGTCACTAGGTAAAGATAAACATGGTTGAAGCGAAACGCTTACCAACATATATTTCGAGATATAGATAGGCGAGGTATACTCGTCTCAAAATACCAAATGTGTATAATCTAAGTCTATATATAGCATACGACTTTTTGTCTCAAGAAGTAGGAGATAGAGTAGATAGACTTTTGAGTGACAGATAAGTTCAAGTCTTCACATACCTTTTTGTCGAGAAGTTCCACCGGTTCCTTGAGTAGTTCTTCTTCTTGTATGGTGAATCGCCATGAAGTCCTTGAGATCAACTACACTTTCTATCCTAGTCTGAGACTTAGCTATAATAGACTAGAAATCAAGACTTACAGTTTTGATCACTAATATTGACAAACATGCTTGAGATAGCAACGCATGCAAGTTCGACCGAGCAATGCTCTAACAATCTCCCCTTTTGTCAATTTTAGTGACAAAACTATCAATACATATGGAATACAAAATAGATAAAGAAACTTTAGTAGCTCCTATTCCACATGTCTAATCTTCAACATTCCTCGAAATCTTCGTCACTTCCAAGTACTCCAATGATCCCAAAGGTTGTAAGTTTAGCATCACCGTTGTTGAAGATCTGTAGCTATAACAATGAGAAAGCATCGATCTCGATCATTGTTATACAATGTCATAGTATTATTACACAGTGTCAAAGTCCAATTGTATCACAACTTTCACAATAATACTATGGTGATATGTATCACTCCCCCTTAGTCAATACTCCATCTCACATGGAAACCACTCCTCGTTACACAATGATCCGAAAATCATATGTATTTGTAGTGTGAACTACATATTAATTCTCCCCCTTTTTGTCAATAAAATTGCAAAGGTACAAGAATGGGATCATAATGAAATTTTCGTAAGAGACATTTCATGACTAAAATAAAATACATACCATCTAATTTAGATGCAATCATATAGCCGAAGCCAACATCATTCATCAAGGAGTTTAAAGATACAAGATAACCCCTTTAAAATTCCACATCCGCACACCCCTCAAGATATGACCATTAAGCACAAGTTCAAAAGAACTCTCCCCCATTTGATGTCATTCCCAAGGGAACAACAAGAGCGACCTTAATTTCAAAAGAAAAGAAGGATTTTGATTGGACACCAAAAACCATGAGAATGATTTTCTATATCCAAAAACTCAATCAAATTAATCACAAGTAAACCCATGATTAATTTAATCGGAATATGAAATCAAATTAAACACAAAAGTGATCAACTTAATTGATTATGCTCGACATAAGAGAACTTACGGAGCATACGACTAACATAACCATTAGAAAATGAATAGGATAGTCGTTCATATACTCAACATAAGAGGAATCTTACGGAGTATGAAAATACTCAACTAGATTAATTACAATAGAACCCATAATTAATCTAATTGGAATACACAACCAAACTAATTACAAAAGTAATCAATTTAATTGTCATTTGTTTTGCTCGACATAAAAAGACTTATGGAGCAATAACTAAATAACCAAACAAGATGATTAATTTAGTTCAATAATGCTCAACATAAAGTACCTTACGGAACAACCAACAAAGCTAATCAAAAATTAATCAACTTGATTGTATCGTGCTCAACATAAGACACATTACGGAGCCTCACAATATTACATAAAATATGGATCATTGAAGATCAATACTATGAAATACACAAGGATTCATTCTATCTTCCATCACTATTTGCATAAAGATATTTAATAGACATAATCCTTGAACACAAAAGATTTTAACCTATCTTCCATCAAAGAATTGACAATATAGGCTTAACTTTTGTATATGTCAAAAGTCTATTCATCCTTAAATAAATAAATACATGAATACCGATCACGAACGACTTTACTTTGACAAAATATGGGACAACATAGTTCAGGGACGTAAACACCAATATCCCATAACAAATTGTAATATAACAAATCATAAAGATTAAATACTGCGTACCATCATCCTCCAAATATTTTTAGAATTTAAACCAATAAACCTAAAAAAGAACAAGAAGATGAAAAATGATAGCTACGTGTAGTCACAATCATTGCTATTCAAGCACTAGTTATTCTTCCAACTAAACCAAAAAGAAGAAATACTAGGCAACTAAAACAAGAAACATGATTAAAACACTCTAAACTCTGTCAGCAACTAGAGATTGAAAATGGACGAGCTCATCAGTTGCCTTTTTCAGTTTTTTTCAGAAAATCAAGATTCCTTGTTGCAATTCCGAGTTGTTACGTACTACTTCAAAGTCTCGAAGAAGATTTCCTACCAGTTATGATGACATCTGAACTGGTAGTTTCTTTTCATGATCAACAACATGAAAGCATGTTATAGAAACAGGATTCAACTCAAGAAAATTGTCCTTCTCAACTTCATCTACCTTGTTGCTTCCATCCATTGTGTACAAAAAGAGTCCAGTAGAATCTTTTGACCTTATGGAACACAGTATTTATAAGGTGTTCCAAGAATCCCTAGGAACAATGACGTTCGTGTGGGTTCGGTATGTGTACTTGTTCAATCACACATGTGAGACCCGGGGAAAGGAGAAGCACAATTATTCAAAGAATTGCCGAGACACAGACTCTCGGAGAAGGGATGAAGGAACCCGAGGACCAAAAAAAAAACAAAAAACTTAACAACGAATTTAATACAACCTCGACAACTTTTCCAAGATGAGTCATCTTGAGAACAAGGAGCATCCACCTTTTACATAAAAGAGGGATGCAGCTTCAAGTAGTCATGGTGTATTAAGATGAGCATCTTGCTCATCAATATTTACTTCTTCTTTTCCTTTATCAAGGGTATTTAAATCTGAGACTCTGCTCATCTTGCCCAAATGTGTACATTGTTGGTTCAACAGTAGTTAACCAAAAGGTTAGCCATATGATCATTTCATACCAACCATATTCTTCTTCACCATAACTAGTTTAAATGACTCAAATGAACTAATTAGAGATTTGTTCAATTGCAAGGAAATCTTATGTACTACACAAGACACAATTGAAGCAAAGATGATTTAATTCACTCGAATCGGTTCATGAACTTTATAGCCACGGTTTGCAAATTGCATTCCTTAGTCTTTATACGTTTAAGTTCAGAAATCATCTTCAGATATATAACCTTCTTAAGTTCGCATACTAGGTTCGCGGACTTAAGCAACCGGGCAGAGTTTACAAACTCCAGCAGAAAATCTCGGCAAAGACTTTCCGCCGGTTCACAGACTGGGTTCGCAGACTGGTACTCACGCAACAAGTTTGACAACTCCAGCAAAATTTCTCGGGATGAGAAGTTTGGAAGTTCGCCGACTGAGTTCGCGGACTTGGCAACAAGCCATTCTTCTGATTTCTCTTGATCAACAAAGTTCGCAAAATTTGGTTCAAGGGATAGACTTATGCACATATATGTTTCCACAACAATACTTATGTCCATCATTGGTTATGTAATGTAAACTCTCATTCCAACCATTGAAACATTCTTAGAGGACGTTATACAGTTGTTACACCATTTCTCGTCAAAGAAATTTTCAAAGTGACTGAAACATATCATGACATACGTCACTAGGTAAAGATAAACATGGTCTAAGATAAACGCTTACCAACACATATTTCGAGATATAGATAGGCGAGGTATACTCGGCTCGAAATACAAAATGTGTATAATCTAAGTCTATATATAGCATACGACTTTTTGTCTCAAGAAGTAGGAGATAGAGTAGATAGACTTTTGAGGGACAAATAAGCTCAAGTCTTCACATACCTTTTTGTCGAGAAGTTCCACCAGTTCCTTGAGTAGTTCTTCTTATTGTATGATGAATCGCCATGAAGTACTTGAGATCAACTACACTTTCTATCCTATTCCAAGACTTAGCTATAGTAGACTAGAAATCAAGACTTATATTTTTGATCACTAACATTGACAAACATGCTTGAGATAGCAACACATGCGAGTTTGACCGAGAAATGCTCTAACATAATCATTCATGCTTCGCAGTTATGTTTTCAATATGCACGATATGAAAGATACGTTAGGGAATGGGACAATTCAAGTCAAATATCACTAACCTCAAGTAGAAGGATGATGTTGTCGTTGTATCTCCTTGCTTCTTCACTTCTTCAAGTCTTATCAATACTTGTAATGTCTCATACCCTAATACTTTCAAGCTAACCTATACGAATTTGACTCTAGTACATAATCAAGCGACTCTCTAAATGAGTTTTGGTTAACTAAAATATGACAACCAAACTTGACATACCAACTCTTGGTGGGTTCAACCGAGCTATGATCTAACAATCTCCCCCTTTGTCAATTTTAGTGACATAACTCTTACATCATATGGATAAAAAAATTATAAGAATTCATTACAGATACGCTTGATTCCCGAATTCAACAACACAATGAGCTGTATACATTCAATCTATAAATGCCGTTGTTGACATTATAATAAAAAAGCTAATACTCCCCCTAAAGGTAAGATAGGTAGATTTTCAATCCGCACGTCTTTGTTATTCTCCTTTGTAGTCCATATAACTACAATTATCATATGATATGCTACCCCCCTTAGTCTATGCTTTACCCTTTTCGTTAGATAAACGTTTTAGCACCAATGTCCTTTCCCTTAGTGATACCAATCAATATAAATCAATACCAGTATCACTTGTTTACTCCATATATTTCTCCCCTTTTTTGTCACAAAATGACAAAGAAACGAAAAAATAAAGGACTAATAGTAAGGATCTTACAAATATCAAAATAGACTTGCAAACCTATAAGAGTTAAGCACGAGGGTTCCACACACCATTTTTGATAACCAATATCAAAACCGAAACTACAAAGTAATTTTGTTTTAATATGTTACCAAGGAAACAATTGCCCGAAGCAATTTTCCCTAATATTTTAGCAAACCAAAAATCGACTAAGCACCTTAGTTCCTTTGCTAAACCGATTGTACAAATACAATCGCTTATTCGATAAGACCATAATAAAGATAACTCTATTTTTCTCATCAGGTTCTAATTATCCATATAACTTAGACCTTTCAATTTTAAACAAGACAAGTATTAGGTTAGTTAACTAGCATTCCTTGTTAAGGCATTCGATTAGACTTGAATAACCGAAACCTCCACTTTGATAAGTCTAACTAAGATTAGTTTCTCTTATACGAAATCGAATTGGACTAAACAATTCATCCCGTAAACCTTTTCTTTGGTTAAGCCATAAACAATTCATACAAACCAAATAAATCAACTTGCATAATTATTCACCTCAACCGGAAGCAATTGAAACAACATAGACATTAAAGCACCGCAATTGCACCAAAATTTTGTAAGCCTAAACAATTGATACCAAACAATAAAGCAAGATAACAATAGTTTTTCTTAACCGGAACCAATTGAATCACACACACATCCATATACAAATAATGGAATAAAACATCAATTGTACCGAAATTTTGTTAAGCAAAAGCATTAAATAAATGCAATAAACTCAGGCTTTTCTTAAACAGGAAAACGATTAACTAACAAAGTCATTGCCTCAAATTTCTTATCCACTTCTCCAATATGTTTGCATCTTCTTTCAGGGAGAATTGATATCGAAATATCATTATGTTGTCATCCTTATGCAAAACAAAAGAATAACAACAACCAACCTTTACCAGAGAAAGGTTGAAAACCGGTTTTAACTATTGCAAGCAAAAGTTGAAAAACGTGAAATACATATGCTTTTATGCTAAACCAAACGATTCAACATATTATGACTTTTTCACATATTATTTCAATCATAACCCCTCATGATCCTTTGATAAATCCTACCAACAAGGGCTAGAAATTAATCCTGCTAAACCAAAAATTCACCCAAACCATAAGGGTTCACAACATATGAGATCGAATATCAAGGTTATAAAACCGAAATCAAACATCCCATACACATACATATCAATAAGATAAAAGCATGCAAGCACATGCCATGTAAATCAAAAACTATGACAAGAAAAATTATAAATCAAATAATTTATTCATAATGAGAAGACGAGGGTACCCAAATATACCTCAATCTAAAACTTTTCCACCTATAATTCCTTTCTCCGAAAGTGATTGTCTATGTACGGAGTCGAGACAATACAACAAATCGGTTCACACTTGTGTGATCGTCTATGGATACGAGATCGAGACAATATAATAACGAAGTATGTTTACTTGATAAAAGGTTTGGACTTAACCAAACACAATAGGATTGCTTATCAAGTAAATAGGAATTAACGTTTGTGTAATTTACTTTAAATTATAATAATAACAATTATAATTGCGGAAAATAAAAGTAAATGACACAGCAAGGTTTTGTTAACGAGCAAACCGCAAATGCAGGAAAACCCCGGGACCTTGTCTAGAATTGAATACTCTCAGGATTAAGCCAACTTCGTATAGTTGAGACCAAGCAACTAAACCTATAGTTCACCTAGTTCCGTCTGTATTCCCACGCCTCCGACCTGTAATAAGTCACGTACTTGGAACAATTCCTTTGGTTCGTATTCCGAACAGTAAAGGAACAAATCTGTTTGGTATCAACTCTTTTCAACCAAGTGATATGAGTTCGACAAAGGATCTTCTGTTTATCTCAATAAACTCGTTCGTCAGGTTCTTAGATCCATCTTATTATCAACTACCGAAGTAATTGTTAAGATTTTGCAATCAATACTTTTAATCACAAAGAATTGTATTGAGCCGATCTACACAATTAATCAATCTAATCTACCACAAGGATAAACCGATTATAGTTGGATCCTATTTTACCGAAAAAAGTATTATGCACACCAAAGATTATGAATCCCAAATCAAAAATCTTCAAAGTATTCTTTGTCTTCAAATCTTCTTAGATCTTCAATAAACACCTGCACACAATCAACTTGAATCTCTTGCAATCAATCACGCACAGAACGGAGTCTGTTAACATTGGATTATCGCAAGACATTTTTAGATTTACAAATAGTCTATGAAAAGGCGAGGGTACCCAAATATACCTCAAGCTAAAACTTTTCCTACCTATAAGTCCTTTCTCTGAAAGTGATTGTCTATGGACTGAGTCGAGACAATACTACTAATCGGTTCACACTTCGTGTGATCGTCTATGGATACGAGATCGAGACAATACAACAACGAAGTATGTTTACTTGATACAAAGGTTCGGACTTAACCAAACACAATACGATTGCTTATCAAGTAAATAGGAATTAAGTTTGTGTAATTTACTTTAATTATAATAAAACAATTATAATGCGAAATATAAAAGTAAATGACACAACAAGATTTTGTTAACGAGGAAACTGCAAATACAGAAAAACCCGGGACCTAGTCCATAATTGAATACTCTCAGGATTAAGCCGCTACACAAAGTTACACTAACTGCTTATAGTTGAGACCAAGTAACTAACCCTATAGTTCACCTAGTTCCTTCTGTATTCCCACGCCTCCAACTTATAAATAAGTCACGTACTTGGAACAATTCCTTTGGTTCGTATCCCAAACAGTAACGGAACAACAAATCTGTTTGGTATCAACTCTATTCAACCAAGTGATATGATTCGGAAAAACGCTCTCCCGTTTATCTCAACATAAACTCCTTCGTCAGGTCCTTAGATCTATCTTATATTCAATCACCCAAAGGTAATCGATTAAGATTAAACCAACAACGCCTTTAATCCGAAGAATCGTGTTGATGACGATATACTCAATTAATCAACCCAATCTACCACAAGGATGAACCGATTATCAATTGGATCCTCTTTTATCGAGACAAGTATTGTGTACACCAAAGATTATAAAACCCAAGTCAGATCTTCAATATCTTCTTTGTCTTCAAATATTCTTAAATCTTCAATAAAAACCCACCCACAATCACTTGAATCTCTTGTGATCAATCACGCACAGAACGGAGTCTGTTAACAATGGTTTATTGCAAGATCTTCTTTAGAACTAACAACAGTCTAAAGATCCCCGTCGAAACTCTGAACTAGTTTGAGTGAATCTTATATCATAAGAGAAGATTCTCAAGAATAAACAACTAGGTGCAATCAGATTTCAACCACCGTTAGTCAATCAAATCAATCGAAAACAAAAGATAAACCGTAATTATCTAGTTTCCCACCAACGATACATGGTAGAGATTCTCAATCCCAAAGAAGACTTTAAACTGATCGGCCGTAAGAGATTTCTCCTAATTAGGTTACTCTCCTCTCCGAATAGGAGGCTACACCAGTAACAACAACAAAAGAGTAAATCTGTTATTACGAATGATTAGTTTGCTAGAAAGGAAAACTTCGAGTATTTATAGACAAGGAAGTTTGGACACCAAGGAATTTCCAAAACCGAAAAGATTCTCAAGATATTCATAAAAGCACAGATTCGGTTTTCATAATTGCTGGAAATGCTCTATCCAAAAATAACGATCGAAATCTCTAGGAAAATCTAATTAGTAAATGCACATTACTAATTCTTTAATTTCCCTACAAAATGAAATTAATAAACTAAATTAAAATATTCTTAACTTACTTATGTTTTGATCCTGGGATTCTCTTCCCTTAGCCGTTAAGGAATATCTTTTAACAATTAAAGAAATAAACATTCACAGCACGTGTTCAAAGTTTGTCGACATCTTAACTTTATAAGTTCTCTTTCACACTTACAACCTTGAAACCGATTTTCCACACTTCCAAACAAGTTTAGAATTGGTTCATCTGATTTTCAAGAACTATGTGATTTATCAAACCAATATTCAATCACAATCATGGGTTTACGGTTCTAACAAAACAAGTTTCGGTTCTACCTCCATGTGAGTACTGTGCATAGTCACACTAGCTTTCCGAAAATTCGGTTGCCTAGGTACAAGAATCGATACCCCACATATATATGGTATTACTTATATGTGTTGCACATGTCCATAGGATCGGTTCCCCTTTGCCTAAAAATGTGTTGCACATGTCCATATGATCGGTTCCCTTTTCTGCTATAAACCTTGCTGCACCCCATACAAGGATCGGTTCCCTTTGATGTACTGCACCCATTACAAGGATCGGTTCTCCTTTACTTTTAATTGGTCAGAAATACAGAATCCGATCATACCCACATGTGATTACTTAAGATCAGTTTTACTAATAAAACTTATACCAATACATAAGTCATGCCTTTGTGAATAGTTCTACCAAGAACACAACAAGTTGTGAGCGGTTATACTCTATCACACATATTGGTTTTTCATAAGATATGTAATGAATAACAAAACCAATAACACCTGGAAATTTCCTTTTCGGTCCACAAACAAGTTTATGAACTTATTTCCTTAGAACACATGTAAACGTTGTTCCCTAGGATGAAATCCTCACCTTATACCCATACATAATTACAATATCATTTAAATGATTATGGTGATGTCTTATCTACAAAGTTTAATGGTTAAACAATAAACCTCGTATTGTATTCCTTAATACTATGTCTATCTAGAGTTCGAATATGATTCGCAGTTATGTTTTCAATATGCACGACTTGAAAGATACGTTAGGGAATGAAACAGTTCAAGTCAAATATCACTAACCTCAAGTGGAAGGATGATTGTTGTCGTTGTAGCTCCTTGCTTCTTCACATCTTCAAGACTTCGCAATACTTGTAATGTCTCATATCCTAATACTTTCAAGCTAACCTATACGAAATTGACTCTAGTACATAATAAATCGACTCTTAATATGAGTTTTGATTCACTAAAATATGACAACCAAACTTGACATACCAACGCTTGGTGGGTTTAACCGAGCAATGCTCTAACAGTCTAGACATCCTCGTCGAAACTTCGATCTAGTTTGAGTGAATCTTATATCAGAAGAGAAGATTCTCAAGCATAAAAAAACTAGGTGCAATCAAAGTTCAACCACCGTTAGTCAATCAAATCAATCGGAAAAAAAAAGATAAACCACAATTATCTAGTTTCCCACCAACCGTACTAATAGAGCTTCTCAATCCCAAATAAGACTTTAAACTGAGCGGCCGTAAGAGATTTCTCCTAATTAGTTTACTCTCCTCTCCGAATAGGCGGCTTCACCAGTAGCAGCACAACTGAGATAGTTCTTGCTGTACGGGGATTAGTTTGCTCGAAATGCAAACTTTCATATTTATAGACCAAGGAAGTTTGGACACCAGGGAATTTCCAAAACCGAAAATATTCTCAAGATATGCAATATATTCCAGATTCGGTTTCCATAATTCCTGGAAGTGCTCTATCCAAAATAATGACCGAAAATCTCTTGGAAAATCTCCAACTAGTAAATGCACAAAACTAATTTTCATTTTCCTAAAATAAAATAAAAAACCTTAAATAAAAGATTCTCAATTTATTTTATTCGATACGAGATTTTCTTCCTTTAGCTATTAAGGAATAACTTTGAACAATTAAAGATAAGCGTTACCGCACATGTTGAAAGTATGTCGACATCCTTACTTTGTAAGTCCTCGTTCATACTTAAAATCTTGAAACCGATTTTCCACTCTTCCAAACAAGTTTAGAATTGGTTCATATGACTTTCAAGAACTATGTGATTGATCAAGAACACTCAATCACAAATCATGGGTTTAACGGTTCTACCAAAACAAGTTTCGGTTCTACCTCCATGTGAGTACTGTGCATAGTCACACTAGCTTTCCAAAATTCGGTTGACTAGGTACTAGGATCAGTTCCCCACATATATATGGTATCTAACTTGTACTTGCTGCACATGTCCATAGGATCGTTTCCCTTTTGCCTAAAAAAGTGTTGCACATGTCCATAGGATCGGTTCCCCTTTTTGCTAAAAACTTGTTGCACCTCATACAAGGATGGATTCCCATTTGTGATAGGTTGAACCTTCTACTAGGATGGGTTCCCCTTTACCCATAGTCGGTCATACCAATAACACAAAATCGATCATACCATCTCAGGTGATTACTTAAGATCGATTTCACTAATAAAATTCATACCAATACAAAAGTCAGGCCTTTGTGAATAGTTTTACCAAGAACATAAACAAGTCATGAGCGGTTATACTAATCAAACATATTGGTAGTTCAAAAGATATGTAATGAATAATAATACCAATAATGCCTGACGATTTCTCTTTCGATTCACAAAATAAGTTCATGAATTTACTTCCTTCAAACGAATGTAAAACATTGTTTCCTAGGATGAAATCTTCACCTCATACCCATACATAATCACAATAGCATTCAAACGATTATGTCGATGTCTTATATACAAAGTTTAATGGTAAAGCAATAAACACCGTATTTTATTCTTTAATACTATGTCTAACTAGAGTATAATCATTCATGCTTCGCAGTTTTGTTTTCAATACGCACAACTTGAAAGATACGTTTAGGGAATGAAACGGTTCAAGTCAAATATCACTAAACTCAAGTGGAAAGATGATGTTGTCGTTGTAGCTCCTTACTTCTTCACTTCTTAAAGTCTTCGCAATACTTGTAATATCTCATACCTTAATACTTTCAAGCTAACCTATACGAAGTTGACTCTAGTACATAATCAAGCGACTCTTAAATGAGTTTTGGCTCACTAAAATATGACAACCAAACTTGACATACTAACGCTTGGTGGGTTCAACCGAGCTATGCTCTAACAATATCCACCTTTGTCAATTTTAGTGATAAAACTCTTACATCATATGGATAAACAAATTACAAGAATTCATTACACATACGCTTGATTCCCGAATTCAACAACACAATAACCTGTATACATTCAATCCTTAAATGCCGTTGTTGACATTATAATAACAAAGATAATACCCCCCTAAAGGTAAGATAGGTAGATTTTATCAGTCCACACGTCTTTGTTATTTCCTTTTGTAGTCCGTATAACTACAAGTATATGATATGTTACCCCCTCTTAGTCTATGCTTTCACTCTTTCGTTAGATAAACGTTTAAGCACCAATGTACTTTCCATTAGTGACACCAATCAATATAAATCAATGCCAGTATCACTTGTTTACTCCATATATTTCTCCCCCTTTTTGTCACAAAATGAAAAAGAAACGAAAAAGTAAAGGACAAACCGAAAGGATCTTACAAATCTCAAAATAGACTTGGAAACCTATAGATTTAAGCACGAGGGTTCCACACACCATTTTTGATAACCAATATCAAAACCGAAACTACAAAGTAATTTATTTTGATATATTACCAAGGAAACAATTGCCCGAAGAAATTTTCCCTAATAGTTTAGCAAACTAAAAATCAACTAAGCACCTTAGTTCCTTTGCTAAACCGATTGTACAAATACAATCGCTTGTTCGATAAGACCAAAATAAAGATAACTCTATTTTTCTCATCAGGTTCTAATTATCCATAGAACTTAGACCTTTAACTTTTAAACAAGACAAGTACTAGGTTAGTTAACTAGCATTTCTTGTTAAGGCATTCGATTAGACTTGAATAACCGAACCTCCGCTTTGATAAGTCTAACTAAGATCAGAATTAACTTAGTTTCTCTTATCCGTAATCGAGTTGGACTAAACAATTCATCCCGTAAACATTTTTTTTCGTTAATCCATAAACAATTCATACAAACCAAATAAATCAACTTGCATAATTATTCACCTCAACCGGAAGCAATTGAAACAACATAGACATTAAAGCACCGAAATTGCACCAAAATTTTGTAAGCCTAGACAATTGATACCACACTATAAAGCAAGATAACAATAGTTTTTATTAACCGGAACCAATTGAGTCACACACACATCCATACACAAATAATGGAATAAAACATCAATTGTACCGAAATTTTGTAAAGCAAAAGCAATAAATATATGAAACAAAATCAGACTTTTCTTAAACAGGAAAACGATTAACTAACAAACTCGTTACCTCAAATTTCGCATCCACTTCTCCAATATGTTTGCATCTTCTTCCAGGGAGAATTGATATCGAAATATCATTATGTTGTCATCCTTATGCAAAACAAAAGAATAACAACAACCAACCTTTACCAGAGAAAGGTTGAAAACCGGTTTTTAACTATTGCAAGCAAAAGTTGAAAGCCGAACGCACTAGGTAATAATGTACCTTGACAATCCCTATGTATTTCCTTAGATTTTAGAAAGTTGCTCTATCTAAGGGTTTGGTGAGAATATCAGCTAGCTGACGCTCGGATGGAAAATACTCTAATTTGATAACACCATTCTCATATAACTCTCTAATAAAGTGACATTTGATATCTATGTGTTTAGTACGAGAATGTTCAACTGGGTTTTCAGTCAATCGAATAGCGTCTGAGTTATCACACAGTATGCTCGTAGTTGAAATATTTATTCCATAGTCAATGAGCATTTGTTTCATCCACAATAGTTGGGTACAACATGTACCGGCAGCAATATATTCTTCTTCACAGGTTGACAAGGACTGTGAACTCTGTTTCTTTCTAAGCTAAGCTACAAGATTTTGACCAACATAGAAGCAACCACCAGAGGTGCTTTTACGATCTTTTACACATCCTGCCCAATCAGCATGCGAATAGGCAACAAGACTGTTGTTCGTATCCATAAAGTATGATAGACCATAATCTATTGTACCATTAACGTATCTAATGATTCGTTTTACATCTTTGAGATATGATTCTCTAGGATCTGCTTGAAATCTAGCACAACAACCCACAATAAAAGCAATGTCTGGTCTTGTTGCAGTTATATATAGCAAGCTCCCTATCATAGATCTGTATAGTTTCCGATCAACTGATTTTTCACCTGGATTTGATTGAAGTTTTTCAGTAGTTGGCATCGGAGTTTCCATAGGTGTTGCACCTTTTAGTTCGAATTTTTCTACTGGATTCCTTGCATATTTTTCTTGAGAAAGTAGAATACTGTCTTTTTGTTGTTGTATTTGCAAACCAATAAAATATGATAATTCTCCAACATTACTCATTTCAAATTCTCCACTCATAAGATTCAGGAATTCATCTGTTAGATATTTTGAGGTGGATCCATAGATGATGTCATTTACATATATTTGTGCTACAAGAACATTTTTTCCACTCCATTTGGTGAAAAGTGTCTCATCAACACCACCTCTAGAGAATCCTTTTTGAAGTAAGAAGGATGTCAGTTTATCATACCAAGATCTTGGAGATTGTTTTAGACCATACAAGGCCTTCTTCAGTTTAAAGACATAATCTGGGAATAATGGATCTTCAAATACTTTAGGTTGAGCAAAAACTACTTTTTCTTTTAAATCCCCATTCAGAAATGCAGATTTAATATGCATTTGAAAAAGTTTTATCTTAAGATAACAAGCATAGGCAAGTAACACGATTCTAAACGAGCAACAGGAGCAAAGGTTTCATCAAAATCAATACCTTCAATTTGAGAATATCCTTGAGTAACGAGCCTAGCTTTATTTCTGACAATCGTCCCGAATTCGTCTGATTTGTTCTTGTAGATCCACTTTATTCCAACGATGTTTACTCCTGGTGGCTTAGGAACAAGTTCCCACACTTCTTGTCTTTTTGGAAGAATCCTAAATTAGGGAGGAAACCTTATGTGGGCAGAATTCCTAGTTAGGAAGAGTTTTGTTTTAGGCAACACTCTTATTTTAGGAAATAGATTCCTAGTAGAAGACCTTGTCGACTGAGTATGATGAAAGTCTATAAATAGGGAGGTTTTGTTGTTAACTAGACATGGACCTAGATAAATCTTGTAGACAAATACTTGTGTTATTATCAAAGGAAAACTTTAGCAAATAGTTTAGGATTAACTACTGTTTATAGAGATTGTGAGCATAACAAAGAGAGCATTGCAAATCGTTTTCTTGTTCATAATCTAGAGAAGATATATTTTTTCGAATTACTACTTGTGTTCTATTTTCTAAGTTTTTGTCTATTATTGTTTTGAATTCCGCCTTTATAATAATAGTTATCAAGGTATAGAGATACTATGTGTCAAGTTGGCATCACGAGCAAGATTACTTTGTACGGTAAATCCCTGTGGTTTATGGTTTTCACTAAATTTCTCTGCAGAAATCTTGGTGAGGTACTAGAGAAGCTAGAAGACGTTGGGAGAACAAGGGGATCAAGGATGACGAAGTCAGATTATGAACCTAAGCAAAGGGAACCAAAAAATATGGAAGAAAAGGTGGCTACGCTACAAACAGACATGAAGTCGATTCAAATCACCCTTGAAGAATTGACTGAATTTATTCGTTGTCATACACCCAAGACGAAGAAAAAGATTACACCTTCACCTGAAGATTCGGAATAAAAGAACGAGGAAGAAGAAGAAGAAGAAGAAGATGAGGACGAAGAAAAGAAGAAAAACGAGTTTCTTAAAAGTCTTACATCAACTGAACTTCATGGTAAGAATCTGAAAATTGATTTTCATGTTGATATTCCACTTTACGATGGGAGTGTCGATGTAAAAAAATTGGATAATTGGACTGAACGCCTAGAGACTTATTTATTTTCTTTGAATATGGTTCAAAGTAAAAGATTGCTTTCGCGACATTGAAGCTACAAAAGCATGCTCTAACTTGGTGGAAAGCTTGTCAAGGGAAAAACCTAGGTACGAGAGTATTTTCGTGGAAAAGATTCAAGGCAGTTATAAGGAAACAGTTTTATCTGGTTGGATACCTTGAGGAGAGATGGTTCAAGTGGTAAAACCTGAAGCAGTCCTACAACCAAACCGTGCAAGAATATACTTCGAAATTCCATAATCAAGCTATGATTTTGGATTTGGACTTAGGAGATTATGTTATCTATATGATATATATCTCCGGGTTTCATGAGTATACACGGAAGGAGTTGAAGATGTTTTCAGTTGATAATATTGCTAAAGCAAGTATAAAAGATAATGCCATTGAAGGCAGGCTTAAGAAATCTGATTCAAAGGGGACTACTAAGGGAAAATATGGAGGTACCATTGTGAAAAGAGGTGAAGGGAACAAAGAAGAAGGGAAGTCTAGTGACAAGGAAGGTTTTATTTGCACCTATTGAAAGCAAACAGGTCACGTTATCGAAAAGTGTTGGGTAAAGAACCCCATCAAAGCCCAAAGGGTTGCAGAGGAAAGAAGCCAAGAAGGCAGCACTAGTCGCTCAAACTCCAAAAGAAGTCCACGGGATAAATGAACCCAATTCAAAGCTCTCTCTTATGACAAGGGCAAAAGAAAAACTTTCAAAATATGATCTTATGGAGCGACTCTTCACAGTGAAGATGCAAGTCAAAACATCATTAGTTGATGTTGTTATTGACCCAGGAAGTCAGAAGAATTTACTTTCAAATTCTTTGGTGCAGAAGTTATGATTGAAAACCTCCAAACATCCAAAACCATACCTTTTAGGATGACTTCAAAAAGAAGGGGTCTTACAAGTTACACATCAGTGCATGTTCAAATTTGCTCTAAATGAGTCATACATTGACGAAGTTACATGCGGCGTAGTTCCTTTGGATGTTTGTCAGGTAGTACTAGGTAGTCCTTACCAATGGGATAGAGATGAAACTTTACACATGAGGGAACAAAAGTATATACCTTTACCAAAGATAGGGAAAGTTTTGTGATTCGGTCTTTAAACTCTATTAAAGCTAAGTCTGGCTACCTGCGTTAACTAAAAAATTAGTTGAACTACATTTAAAGATAAGTTCGGTCACCTGTTCTTCAGATATTGTAGCCGAAATTTTTAAACCTAAACAAGATTAATTTGTAAATTTTTCATTTTTCAGAATGTTTTGGCCAATTCAAGCATCATTAACAAAAATTTGAAGTATCCCTGAGTACACAAAACATCATACTCTGGTTGTGGCTCGTAAAAAAATAAAATCTATTTTTTTTCTTCCAAAACCCTTTTTTTCTTCACCTCCCTCTCAATAATTCTTATTTATAATACAAAACAACATGGGTCTTTGAGCCACCGACGGCCAGATAACATTTTGGAGACAAACGGATGATCCAACCATCCCAGTCTCATCCTAGCAATATACATCTGATGATCGTGGTGTTTGTTACCTCTTTCATCATAAACCTAAATTTATTAACCTTTAATTAATAGATCACCTTATAACTCAATATATTAATTGAAATATTAAGTTTTAAAAAATAATGGGGGTGACATATCTATTACGATTACAAACACATGATAAGATACTTTAAAATTTGATCAAACATAAACTGGCGGTTAGAATATCTAAAACCTAACTATACACTTACTCATTCTGTAGTAAACATTACAATGAAATCATATATGCATTAATAGGACTCGGTGGTGGTAAGGTGAATCTGATGGGAAGGGATACAGATATATACACTATTACTTAAATAATTTGATTGTTGGATTTTTGGTGATGTGTATGACTAATTTTATTATGTATGCATGAACACTATTTTTGGCCTGAAACAAAGTAGAGCACTCTCTTAAAATTGGAAGACTAAAAGACCTAAAAAAATATAAGCAGTGCCGTTACGATACATGTTTTTTCTACCAACCGAGGGCCAGATAACATTTGGGAGATAAACGATGATCAAATCATCACATTTTATCCTAACTATACATCTTAAGGTCATATATTTATAACCTTCCTCAATTATGAATTTACATTGATGAACTTTTGGTGGATATTCTTAACAAATGTCTGGGTCATTTATACCACCTCTTTAAGAGCATTAAAACTAATTAATTGGCTACGCAAACTAATATTATTAACATGATCATAAATATGATTAGTATAAGTAATGATCATAAATTCATACATTAAAATTAAACTAGGGTACTTTTTATTTTCTTACCAAAATATCATAATTAACCACCATAAAATAATTAAAATCTAATAAATTATTTATAAATTTTTATGATTAAAAAAAAGATGATAATAAGTAAAGTCCAACTTTTTTTTTCTAGCATAATATAAGTACAGGTTATTTTTCCGGTAGAAATTATTTAACATCCAATATCAATTCTTTGGTGCAAAACTTAAAAAAGCCGAAACCAAAATAAGTTTTAGCTAGGGATGTCAATGGATGCCCATTGCCTGGAACCGGACCCGGTAGATTCGAGTCTGGTTTTGGTTTCTAAACTTGGACCCATTAATAACTTGAGACCCGACGGGTAGTTTTCCAATTGGATGCGAATTTTAGCGGGTCCAAATAGGTAATACCCGTCGGATACCTGCAGGTATCGCGTACACGGTTATTCATCCTTCTAGCAAAATTGTACATATTTTGCTAAAAAGCCATGCTTCATGCATGAGTTGTACGTTGAACTATGATAATAATTCGCGAAGAGAATGAAAGTATGGATTTAAGGCTTTGCCGAAACCATGCAATGAAAATGACATGGGATAGTACCGGAATGAAATCATCAGGGCATATGGATAATGAACATAGGACGAAAGTGCCAGCAATGGAGGAATAATTTTAGGGAGAAAAGAACTACATTTATTGCTCAACCGATGAAGATTCAGCATAATGCCATGAGTACAATACAAATCAGTATAAAAGACTAACAATCATTGGGGATCGAGTAAGAATTATTATTTTAGGGAAAGATAAAACAATTTACCTAGCATTTTTATCAGAAATTATTATTTTACTCAGTTACAAGTGTAACCGAATTTATAATTATTTGGATGACCAAAGATTTTCACAACTAAAAGTCCACATGGATCAAAATAAGTCTTACCACCATTGATAGTAATTATGAAAATCAATATAACAAAAAATTATTCAGTGTCATGCCATGCCGTTACGACATGGGTTATTTCTAGTTCTAAACAAAAATCAACTTATCAATTTAATCTCACAAATCATTAATTAGATTAACTTAACTCACTTAACTCACTCATCTTTTCATCATTGCCGTGGAATTTTTATCTAGAAATTTTATGCATGCTGAGAGAAAGGTGTCATTAGAGGTGTGAAAGTTGCCAGGAGAGCTCCTCCTATAACCCATTTACTTTTTCCTGATGATTTCCTCATTTTTGGTGATGCTAGTATGAATCATATTGATAGTTTTTTGGATATTTTGCATAATTTTGGTAAGTATCCTGATCAACTGTTAAATTTTAATAAATCTTTGTGTATTTTAGTGGTAATCTTAGTCCTCAAGCTTGTGTTGATCTAGCTAAAACACTTAATATGACTATTGTTAAAGATTCTGAAAAATATTTAGGTGCCCCTCTTTTACTTAGTCACTCTAAACTGAAGCCTTTTGATCCAATTGCCCAATCCTTTGAAGTTGGGTAAGTGTTTCTTTAAACCAGGATGGTAGGTCCACTATGATTAAATATGTCCTTAACTTCCCGCCAGCTTATCAAATGGGTTGTTTTAAAATCCCATCTACTCTCATAAAGAAATTGGATTCACTCCAGAGGAATTTCTGGTGGGGTCATACGACTAATAAGGGTATTAAGTTCATTGCTCGGTCTAATCTGAACAAATTTAAGGATTTAGGTGGCATTGGATTTAGAAATCTAGAATTGTTTAACACTCATATTTGTAAGCTGGTTTGGAAGCTCAATATTGAAAGAGATGAGTTGTGGGTTCAAATTATGGAGGCTAAATATTTCAGAGATGTTAGTTTCCTAAATCAAGATAAGATTAGTGACACAAGTTCTTGGATATGGAAGGGTATACATATATGCAGATAGACTATAAAAATAATAATAATAGTTTTTGGTGTGTTAGATGTGGTACCAAGATCCATATTTGGTTAGACTGTTGGGTTGTTAGGATGGACTTTGCTCATATTCCAATTGCAGGTTTGGCTATCACTCAATCTCTTATTATGGTTTTTGATATTTTTATAGCTGGTACAAGAACTTCAAATGATGTTTGATCAATAATGTTTTTTCCTGTTGAAACTGCTTTTAAAATTCATTCTATGCATGTCCCTCAGATGGATGTTGAAAAAGCGGGGTCTAACAACCACACCCAATATTTTGTTCGTCAATATGTATGGACAACTCCAATACAATTCCAAGAGAATCAACTAGACAGTCAGACTCAATCACGGAAAAGTATCCAAGAGTTATATATAAATTTCCCAAATCAATCTGCAATCGAACAAATAGAAATCTGTGAGCCGGATCTGAAAAGATGAGGGTACCCAAGTATACCTCAATCTAAAAAATTTCCATCTATAAGTCCTTTCTCCGAAAGTGATTGTCTATGTACTGAGTCGATACAATACAACTAATAGGTTCACACTTCGTGTGATCGTCTATGGATACAAGATTGAGACAATACAATAACGAAGTATGTTTACTTGATAATAGATTCGTACTTAACCAAACATAATAGGATTGATATCAAGTAAATAGTAATTAACGTTTGTGTAATTTACTTTAAATTATAATAAGAACAATTATAATTGTGAAAAATAAAAGTAAATGACACGTCAAGATTTTGTTAATGAGGAAACCGCAAAAGAAGAAAAACCCAGGGACCTTGTCCAGAATTTAATACACTCAGAATTAAGCCGCTATACAAAATCTAAACCAACTTCGTATATGTAAGAACCCTCGAGCTCGTCAATGTTATTAGACCGGTCAAGTGATGAATTAGCCGATAATAACTCAATCAGCTAATATAGATGTTAATTATTAGAAATTAATCTAACAACGATCTAGGTATGAAACTAGTACCATTGTATTGATCTCGGAAAGTTATGCGGAATGGACTGCTCGAACGTGTCAATCGGATACCGTACGAAGAAGATATCATCGGAATTATGAGAAGAGAAGAATAGTCATTTTGCGGCTTATCCGGCATGGTCTCCCCATATCATTTTGTATAGTACCTTTATCATTCGTCTTTGACCTTATCATACCAAGTCGATCAGATAAGATCATTCGGTCTTATTCTTTCTCTTTCTTTCTCGTTATATCTTCTTTCCTCTTCTCTCTTCTTTCTTCCCCTGTTCTTCTTTTTCTGCGATTGTTTGAGAGAATCATTTGTTGAAGTTATCTAATAGATGATGAAGGTGGTGCGATTGTAATCTATGGAGAAGATCATTGAAGATTGATTTAGTTTCGAGATAAACTGAGAAGAACGAGATTAGGGTTTGATGTTCCTTGGAGATTAAGTGAGGTTGATGATGGAATCGGTCGATTGATGATAGGTTTTGTTTATTTAAGACATGGGAGAAGAATTATCAGTTGATTCAGTCAATTATGCAAACTCAGGAAAAAGGAAGAAAATGTAAATTAGAGTTTTGAGATTGATGTTATATGATGGTGATATGAGATGGGTTTTATGCGAATTATAGTATTGAGTCAAGCAGGGTTGTGCTAGCAGTGAATATTAATTCAATTGAATAATTAGGATTTCTGAAGTGGGTGAATAGAAGAATCAAAGAAAATAGATGATGGGTACGCTTAGATGGAGGTTATGGTGAATTTGAGATGAAAAATAACAAGAATTGAAAGATGATACTGGGGGTTAAGGTTAGGGTTTCATAAGAAGGAACTCAGCGAAGCAATTTAGAGGATGTACATCCTGGGTAAGTTGTTAAATTGCTTTAATTGTGATATTATAAGAATAATTGGTTAAATTGTTGAGTTAATATGTTGTAGAATGAAATTGAGTTTTAGATGAAGGGTATATGTGTTGTTGTGAGATTGAATGTGACTCTGAAATGAAGTATGGGGATATCGATGTTTTTTTGTGGCTGTTGTGATGTTATTGTATGTAGGGATGACATTGGATGTGTGCTGGAGTGGTAATGACAGTCTAAAGGGGGGTAGTGGCTAGATATGATGTTTTTTGTGTATCTTTGGCTACTTGTGTTGAGAGTTGAGTTATTGGTGAGTTTTATTATTTCAGATTGAATTAAGAGACGGCCTAGTGGTGTTGCTGGTATGAACTAAGAGGTGAAGGGATTGTTGAAGTTGTAACTGAGATTAATGGATCGTGTATGATCACAAGTGAAATTCAAGAAAAGAAATGAAGTAAAGATTTAGATGAATGTTAGGAGATTTCAGGTATTCATAATTGTTGGTGTTATCGAACTGGTAGCTCTGAGTTGGTTAAAATGGATGTGGTAATTGTTTGAATGTGCAGAAGTGGTAATCTTGTTAGTATTTCTATTGACAGAGATTGCAGGGGATGTAAATATGAACTGAGTTTGTGTTGAGCAGAGTTGGTGTTGTAGATTAGTAATGATGACTTGGAAAGGTTGATGAATGTGGATTACTATTAGTTTGTGAATAATAGAGATTAGGGAAAGTGATGTTATTGTAATGACGCTGGTGGTGCTGTGATAGAGATGCAGGTGAATTGGGGTGTGAGAAGACAATGACAATATAGTAGAGAGTGTGGATGTTGTTGTTATTGCAGAATTGGTGTTGGAGGTGGAACTATTAGCGGAACTGTGATTGTAAGTTGTGGTGGTAATTATGAATGTAAGAACTATTGTTTGTGTGTATTGAGAAGAATTAGAGGAGCAAGGATGTTCTAATGTTGGTGGTGATGCAAATGAGATGTATGAGTTGTATAGGTTAGTTATGGCAGTGATGTTTGATAGAAGTAATAGTGTTGAATAGATTTCAGCTGAAATAGTCTACAAAGTGGCTGCAACTGTTGGATTGTGTGTAGGAAGAGTATGGCTTAGCACTGCATTTGCAGGTAAAGCTTAAATTCCAGTTGTATATTGAATTCTTGAATTCTGTTAGAGTGAATATTTATGTAATGATCATTTTGGATAGAATCTGAGTTAGTGAAACTGTATGAATTCCTGCTCATGAGATTTAGGCTTGCTAGTGATCATAGTCTGATGTCTGACTGAGTTAGTTTAGCTGACTCGGTACTGAATCGGTGTTGACTCATCGAGTTACCTTGTCCTGACCTGAGTTAACCCAATTGACCGATTTAGACTTTATACTTTGACTATTTGACCCTGGACTTTGACCAGACCATTGGACGTTGACTGTGAGTTGACCCTTGACCGTCACTTTGACCGTTAGTTTGACTGTTAGTTGACTCGGATGGGTTGGACCTTAGTTAGTGGGCTTGGTTAGTAGACCTGGGCTTAGAGTTAATTCTCTTAATGGACCTGAAAGAGACCCTTATGGTCCGAATTAACCTTTGGCTTCTTCTACAAAGTTGTAGATGTTCACAAGACTTATCTAATAGACTATAGAACCAACCCAATTTAATTAGTAAACCTTAGCTATGCTAAAGATAGATAAATAAAAGATGTAGAACCTTAAATGGGATTAGAACAATTAGATATACTTGTATGATACTTTTGTGAGCCATTTTGGCTGGATTCTTAGAGTTCTTGTATGATTAACAGTTAGTCTCTATTAACAGCGATCGATTCAAAGGATGAACCAGTGGATCGTGGATATCGAGGTAGGCGTGGCTTGTCATCAAAAGAGGTGGGAATACATTTGACTCTTTTGTAACCATTGTTGTTTATTTTACGAAAGTTTATATTTAACAAACCATGCATTGTCTGTCTATACATTCCATGCTTTATTTATATTGCATTACTATACCTCTGTTGATTTTGTTAATCTTCCCATGGTTTGGAAAGGACTTGTGATGTTTGTTTGTCATATGAATTGTTATGGGAAATACGAATTTCCACTTGTGGTATATAGGATACGCTCCTTCACATTTATACCTAGAGCTTTTATGATATATTGGTCGACAGTTTGCGAGTTCGGAATTGTCGACATCCATATTTACGATTAGGTGTGTATTTGCGAGTTTGGAATTGCACAACCATAGTATACATTGTTTTAAGAAGGAGTTTATCCATATACATGTTTGTTTACTTCTGTGAGGATATGCTCTTTCACATTTATATCTACATGAATTCAGCTTTTATGCTTATATCGGTCGACAGTTTGCGAGTTCGGAATTGTAGACATCCATATTTACGATTAGGTGTGGATTTGCGAGTTCGGAATTGCACAACCATAGTATACATTGTTGAAGAAAGAGCTTGTCCATATTCGTGTTTGTGTATCTCATTGACTTGGTCACTATTTAATGTCTGGGAAAACATTATTGTTTTTCTTAATCTTGTTTATGATTACTTAGAAGTTAAATGTTAATTATTCCCACTTTCAGTTTTCAGAGACAGATCAGAGTTGCGCAGCGAAAGCCACAAGTGTTGACTCCGTTAATTAGTTAATTTCTGCTATGTTTATTATGTTGTTTATTGTATCTGTAAACCAAATGACTATTGTATATGTATCATTTGAGAGAAGTTCATGTATATATATTCTGAGCGGGGTTAGTTTTGGGATAAGTTTTGTAGCAGATTTCTTAATTGAATGTTTAAGTATTTGAATTAGATTCGTAGTGCCTCTTTATTTAGTTAATCTCTTGGATTAGTCAGCTGCTAGCTTAGGGGGCGCTACATTGTTGGTATCAGAGCTCACTATTAGATCTTATATGGGTGAGAATAGGATTAGCCAGTGCCAGTTAGTGAACTACATTAGTTTAGAACTGGGTTGGGTTGTGAGATAAATCTTAATTACTAAAATCTATCAATAATAAAAGATTTATTTGATTGATTTGTTTGTTTAATTGTTTGTATTTGTAATGAAGTAAAAATTCTAGGGTACACCAGTAACTTTAGTTAATAAAGGTTAGGGAATAATCAGACTAAGAAGTATGAACACATACATAATCCAATATTAGAAAAATAGTGATATCAACACCATTGATAAATTTTGAAAGTCATATAGAAATTTATCGGCACCTTGACTTATACGTAGGGTCAATAATTTATTATCACATAAATGCTAATAATACTTTTGGGACTCGATAATAATTGGAAGTCTAGTTAGAATAAGAGTTCGACCATCGATGTTAATAATAAAAATGTTATTATAATAATTATAGGATAGTAACAACAAAATGTAATTTTTATTAATAGTACAACTTAAAGATTTTTAGCAATAAATATAAAATTTGATTACGATTAACTTTTATCGGCCTAAGAAATAAGAAATAAATGTTATAATGATAATAAAATATTAATACCAAACGATTATGATAAATTGTTAGTGGTTATTTACTTATATTAAGTCAGATAATGAAATAAACAAATAGATATAAATTTATATTTGGATAATGGTAATAACATTAAGTTGTTCTTAAATAGTACATGATTTAAAAATTATTTAGTTATAATAGTATAGTTTCATTTGTAATTAAAATTTGATTTCATTAAAAGAAATAAATAATGATAATGATAAATAAAAATAAAATAAAATAAATTTTTATGATTAAATTGCTTAAAATGATGTAACCTATTTATATAAATTATGAAGCAAAATTTTTAAGCTAAATTAGTTAAAATAGAATTTAGAGATTGATTAGTCATAATAAGTTAGCATTTAATTAATGTAGCACTGGAGAATAGTAAAGGTTGTGTTTTCTCTGTTCGTAGGAAGGCATTGTTGGGCTTGGCCAACCTTGACAGGGCAACTGCATTCAGAGATGACCAATCATAGAAGTATGCTGTAAATTAATTTAGAAAACCAATAGATGTAAGTTCACTTAGAAAGATTCATATGATCCTTCCTTGAAGTTAGAGTCATATATTTGATAAAATAGAAATTAGAGTAAGAAACTTAGACTTCCCTATTTGATAGAATTTAAATCAACCTAGTTGAACCTAGAGCCACAAATTTTAGTTATAGAAAGCCATATAGGTTTGTGTTTTGTTTCTTTTCTTTGCGCTTAGACAAGAGATATGATTATTCTATAAGGTGGGGAGTTTTGAAGACCAGAAGGATGGTTTGATTTTCGAGGACGAAAATGAATAAGATGGGGTGAATGTATAGACCCTCGAGCTCGTCAACGTTATTAGACCGGTCAAGTGATGAATTAGCCGATAATAACTCAATCAGCTGATACAGATGTTAATTATTAGAAACTAATCTAACAAAGATATAGGTATGAAACTAGTACCATTGGATAGATCTCGGAAAGTTATGCGGAATGGACTACTCGAACGTGTCAATCAGGTACCGTACGAAGAAGATATCATCGGAATCATGAGAAGGGCAGAATAGTCATTTTACGGCTTATCCGGCATGGTCTCCCCATATCATTTTGTAGAGTATCTTTATCATTCGTCTTTGACCTTATCATACCAAGTCGAGCAGATAAGATCATTCAGTCTTATACTTTCTCTTTCTTCCTCGTTATATCTTCTTTCTTCTTCTCTCTTCTTTCTTCCCCTGTTCTTCTTTTTCTGCGATTATTTGAGAGAATCATATGTTGAAGCTATCTAATAGATGATGAAGGTGGTGCGACTGTAATCTATGGAAAAGATCAATTGAAGATACATTTATTTTCGAGATAAACTGAGAAGAACGAGATTAGGGTTTGATGTTCCTTGGAGATTAAGTGAGGTTGATGACAGAATCGATCGACTGGTGATGGGTTTTGTTTATTTAAGACATGGGATAAGAATTAGTTGTTGATTCAGTCAATTATGCAAACTCAGGAAAAAGAAATAAAATGTAAATTAGAGTTTTGAGATTGATGTCATAGGATGCTGATATGAGATGGGTTTTATGCGAATTATAGTATTGAGTGAAGCAGGGTTGTGCTAGCAGTGAATATTAATTCAATTGAAGAATTAGGGTTTCTAAAGTGGGTGAATAGAAAAATCAAAGAACCGATGATGGGTAAGCTTAGTTGGAGGTTATGGTGAATTTGAGATGAAGAAGAACAAGAATTGAAAGATGATACTGGGAGTTAAGGTTAGGGTTTCATAAGAAGGAACTCAGTGAAGCAATTCAGAGGATGTACAGCCTAAGTAAGTTGCTAAATTGCTTTAATTGTGATATTATAAGAATAATTGGTTAAATTGTTGAGTTAATATGTTGTAGAATGAAATTGAGCTTTAGATGAAGGGTATATGTGTTGTTGTGAGATTGAATGTGACTCTGAAATGAAGTATGGGGATATCGATGTTGTTTTGTGGCTGTTGTGATGTTATTGTATGCAGGGATGACATTGGAGGTATGCTGGAGTGGTAATGACAGTCTAAAGGGGGGTAGTAGCTAGATATGATGTTGTTTGTGTATCTGTGGCTACTTATGTTGAGAGTTGAGTTATTTGTGAGTTGTATTAGTTCTGATTGAATTAAGAGATGGCCTAGTGGTGTTGGTGGTATGAACTAAGAGGTGCAGGGATTGTTGAAGTTGTAACTGAGATTAATGGATCGGGTATGATCACAACTGAAATTCAAGAAAAGAAATGAAGTAAAGCTTTAGATGAATGTTATGAGATTTCAGGTATTCAGAATTGTTGGTGTTATCGAAATGGTAGCTCTGAGTTGGTTAAAATGGATGTGGTAATTGTTTGAATGTGCAGAAGTGGTAATGTTGTTAGTATTCCTATTGACAGAGATTGCAGGGGATGTAAATATTAACTGAGTTTGTGTTGAGCAGAGTTGGTGCTGTAGATTAGTAGTGATGACTTGGAAAGGTTAATGAATGTGGATGACTGTTAGTTTGTGAACAATAGAGATTAGGTAAAGTGATGTTATTTTAATGATGCTGGTGGTGCTGTGATAGAGATGCAGGTGAATTGGGGTGTGAGAAGACAATGACAATATAGTAGAGAGTGTGGATGTAGTTGTTATTGCAGAATTGGTGTTGGAGGTGGAACTATTAGCGGCACTGTGATTGTAAGTTGTGGTGGTAAGTATGAATGTAAGAACTGTTGTTTGTGTGTATTGAGAAGAATTAGAGGAGCAAGGATGTTTTAATGTTGGTGGTGATGCAAATGAGATGTATGAGCTGTATAGGTTAGTTCTGGCAGTGATGTTTGATAGAAGTAATAGTGTTGAATAGAGTTCAGCTGAAGTAGTCTACAAAGTGGCTGCAACTGTTGAATTGTGTGTAGGAAGAGTATGGCTTAGCACTGTATTTGCAGGTAAAGCTTAAATTCCAGTTGTATATTGAATTCTGTTAGAGTAAATATTTATGTAATGATCATTTTAGATAGAATCTGAGTTAGTGAAACTGTATGAATTCCTGCTCTTAAGATTTAGGCTTGCTAGTGATCATAATCTGATGTCTGACTGAGTTAGTTTAGCTGACTCGGTGCTGAATCGGTGTTGACTCATCGAGTTATCTTATCCTGACCTGAGTTAACCCAGTTGACCGATTTAGACTTTAGACCCTGAACTTTGACCCTGAACTTTGACCCGACCATCGGACGTTGACTGTGAGTTGACCCTTGACCGTCACTTTGACCGTTAGTGACCGTTAGTTTGACTGTTAGTTGACTCGGATGGGTTGGACCTTAGTTAGTGGGCTTGGTTAGTAGACCTGGGCTTAGAGTTAATTCTCTTAATGGACCTGAAAGAGACCCTTATGGTCCGAATTAACCTTTGGCTTCTTCTACAAAGTTGTAGATGTTCACAAGACTTATCTAATAGACTATAGAACCAACCCAATTCAATTAGTAAACCTTAGCTATGCTAAAGATAGATAAATAAAAGATGTAGAACCTTAAATGGGCTTAGAACAATTAGATAGACTTGTATGTTACTTTTGTGAGCCATTTTAGATGGATTCTTAAAGTTCTTGTATGATTAACAGTTAGTCTATATTAACAACGATCAATTCAAATGATGAACCAGTGGATCGTGGATCTCGAGGTAGGCGTGGCTTGTCATCAAAAGAGGTGGGAATACATTTGACTCTTTTGTAACCATTGTTGTTTCTTTTACGAAAGTTTATATTTAACAAACCATGCATTGTCTGTCTACGCATTCCATGCTTTATTTATATTTTATTACTATACTTCTGTTCATTTTGTTAATTTTTTCATGGTTTGGAAAGGACTTGTGATGTTTGTTTGTCATATGAATTGTTACGGGAAATACGAATTTTCACTTGTGGTATATAGGATACGCTCCTTCACATTTATACCTAGAGCTATTATGATATATTGGTGGACAGTTTGCGAGTTCGGAATTGTCGACATCCATATTTACGATTAGGTGTGGATTTGCGAGTTCGGAATTGCACAACCATAGTATACATTGTTTGAAGATGGAGTTTGTCCATATACATGTTTGTTTACTTCTGTGAGGATATGCTCTTTTACATTTATATCTACATGAATTCAGCTTTTATGCTTATATCAGTCGACAGTTTGCGCGTTCGGAACTGTCGACATCCATATTTACGATTAGGTGAGGATTTGCGAGTTCGGAATTGCACAACCATAGTATACATTGTTGAAGAAAGATCTTGTCCATATTCGTGTTTGTGTATCTCAGTGACTTCGTCACTATTTAATGTCTGGGAAAACATTATTGTTTTTCTTAATCTTGTTTATGATTACTTAGAAGTTAAATATTAATTATTCTCACTTTCAGTTTTCAGAGACAGATCAGAGTTGCGCCGCGAAAGCCACAAGTGTTGACTCCGTTAATTAGTTAACTTCTGCTATGTTTATTATGTTGTTTATTGTATCTGTAAATCAAATGACTATTGTATATGTATCATTTGAGAGAATTTCATGTATATATATCTGAGCCGGGTTAGTTTTGGGATAAGTTTTGTAGCATATTTCTTAATTGAATGTTTAAGTATTTGAATTAGATTCGTAGTGCCTATTTATTTAGTTAATCTCTTGGATTAGTCAGCTGCTAGCTTAGGGGGCGCTACAGTATAGTTGAGACCAAGCAACTAAATTTATAGTTCACCTAGTTCCCTCAGTATCCCTGCGCCTCCAACTTGTAATAATTCACGCACTTGGAACAATTCCTTTGGTTCGTATTCCAAACAATAAAGGAACAACAAATCTATTCGGTAACAACTCTTTTCAATCAAGTGATATGAGTTTGACAAAAGGCTCTTCCGTTTATCCCAATAAAATCCTTTGTCGGGTTCTTAGATCAATCTTTCAAAAACTACCAAAGTAATTTTTTAGACTATGCAATCAATACTATAAATCACAAAGAAATATATTGATATCGATATACACGACTATTGAATCCAATCTATCAAAATATAAACCGATTATATTTGGATCCCCAGCCGATCAAGTTTTGTGCACACCAAAGATTATGAACTTAAATAAGAAATCTTCTTTGTCTTCAAATATTCTTAGATCTTCAATAAACACCTGCACACAAACAACTTGAATATTTTGTGATCAATCACACACAGAAAGAAGTCTGTTAACACTACACCAAATTTAGTGTTTAGTAACATCCAGCTTCAGTTGCAAAGAGGTGTTGCAACAGTTTGAATCTGTTACGAAAGTCGATGTTGCAATTTTTCGCAACTGCACCTAAGCCGTTGCGAAATTTGGTTGCAACAGTTTCAAACTGTTGCAACCTAAAAATGACGCAACAGTTTGAAATAGTTGTGAAAGTTTATGGTCGCAACAGTTGCGAAAGTTTATGGTCGCAACAGTTTCAACCAGTTGCGAAATTGACACGTAGCAACAGTTTCAGTCAGTTACGAAATCTGGAACCAGTTTTTTTAAAGAACAGACAATTTTATCCGAACCGGCTATAATAGTTCCGGTACAAAGTTTGCAACAGAATCTAGCAGTTGCAAAACTTTTGTAACATCAAAAAAATAGTGCCAGGTCTATTTGGCCTGGTCAAAATTAGTTTTCCTGCAAAATGGTATCTACTGTCTAAACAGAGTTTTGCTGCAGGTTTGTCAGTAAAACACATCATTCAAGTAACAGTTTCTACACCACATCATTTGTGTAGATTGAACATAGAGAGGAGAACTTAGATAAGCAAGCATACAAGGGTTTGCTCTGCAGTTTATAAAGAATGAGAAAGGATATAACTAAGCAAACATAAGAGTCATTTCCAAAGTTGTTATATTTTCAACTAATGACAAGTAACAGCAAAAAAGCAGAACATGTAAGTACCATTAACAGTGCTCTTCTCATATTCTATATCCTCAACTTTTTCCAGAAAATCTAACTCAGAATATGTGATACCCAAGAGAACCTGCACAATGAAATCCCATTTATAAGATACAATCCATGAGGCCAATATTACGAAGAAAAAAAGTTCAAAATATGACATACCAGTGAGCAGTGAGTTTTTCCTGGTTCATTCTCGGACCTTGGGCCACTGTATAAACATCAAAAAGTAAGACATAAGTTCTTCAGTAGAGATACAGATACGTTGGATGAGATTAACATTGATAATTCAACTAACTGAATTGATTCACACCCAAAAAGTTATAATTTCATAATAACAAAATACAAAGTAACAAGTAATGTTACAAGGTAAAAACTGTCACAACAGTAAGTTGCATGATTTGAATAGTAAGCAGAGTAACCAAATTGTTCACCATGATCGTCATAGTACGTAGTAAACCTGTTGGAATTAGTTGTTTTACGTTGACCATAATTCTAGTAGTCATGCTCAAGATAGTACAAAGGAGCCACTCAGTGTCCACTGGTTTTGTGTTGGAAGCCTAGACATCTACCATTTTTTTTTCTTCGAAAAGGCACATCCAACATATAATCAAACCTCGGCCTATACATACATGAATGGTTAAACCAAGAACATGTTTAACAGATACGAAACATCAGCTGCAGTTCACATCTCCATTACAGAAAAGACTATTAAAGGAAAATAGGAAACTCAGGTACACAAGGAATGAAATCATAAGACATACCAGTGAGAAGTGAGTTTTTCCTTGTTCATTCTCTGACCTTGGGACACTGTTTAACCATCAAAATGAAAGACATAAGTTCTCCAGTAGAGATAATGAGTTGTGTTTAATGACTCCTAAAAGAAATTTCATGAATGGTAAAGAAGAACTATACCTGCACAAGTTGATGCTGATCCCACAACAGTTCACTTCTCACTCAGCAAAAATCAACATTCAGCACAATACCTGCAAGTAGATAGAAGATCAGATTCCTTAAACATAAACTTAATAATATAAGTGCAAGCAAGTGGAGTACTTACCAGGGATTTATATTTCCCCGGTTGGCTACTAGTACTTCAATTGACTTTAAATGAAGCCACCTGCGGAATCACATACAATAGAAAGACCACCCACATATACATATATACAACAAACAGAAACAAGGCAATAAAAAGTAGATATAATTCATAAACCGTTTCTGTTCACATACATATATCAAAAACATCAGTTGTTTCTAGGTGTAGTTAAATACTTCTTATGCGCAACTGCATATAAGTATTCCTTAAGCACAATAGGATAAGACTCTTCCTCATGCACAAATGCATAAGAGTATGCATATTAGTGAGTTCAACATGCATACAAAAGTGTGAACAGAAGCAAAAAACAAAAAAGAGTAAATCCATGTGTTAGCTAGACATTTATATAAGTGATGCAAGATGGATGAGATATCCATGAAGAACTTCATAGCTTATCTCCAAAAAAGTAATGAATTCATCTTAATCATATGTGACGGTGAATTTCTTTGGATGAACCACAAAACCTCCAACTCCAACATCTCCAAAGGTCGGTGCGAACGTGTTAGCTTTCACGTTTTTTTCATCTGGCAGGAGAATGTCGTCAAGCAACACCTTCAAATGAATAGCAGGTACAGGTGAGCCATGAGACAGAAGTGCTGAAATACCAGTACAAACTTTACCAGTTTCAATTATATCATCATATATGTTCAGCAATGAACACTGCTGATCGAGATGGTGATATGGCATGACTAGGTGAACTTGTGTGAGTATCTGGTGGTATGACATGACTAGGTGAGCTTGTGTGAGAAACTGAACCTGATTGAGGTGAACCATCATGACCTTGTTCACAGTTTTCACCACGTGAAGTGTTACACATGTTTGAGCCAACAACTGACGGCATTGCAACTTGAATATCCTTCACTGTGTAGAATAATGTTTTTAAGCCTTCAATAAGAACTCCCATCTTGCCACCTAAGTCTTCCACCTTGCTGGTAAGAACTCCATCTTTAGACTTGAGTTCAGTGGTGTGATGATTAGAAAGCACACAGAAACACTTGCAAGTATACAAGGTCAAGATTTGTAATAAAAGGGTGAGTAGGGGTTTGTCCACAGGGAGAGGAGCATATAAGAAGTTTTCCTAGCTAAGGTGTGTAGTGAGCTAAGGGCAGGCAAGGTAAATGGCATACAGACAAGAATGCAAGGTAAGTAAAGAAAAACAGACAATAACCAAGGCTTGGAAAGATAAGCAAAGAACCAAGGCTTGTAAGGTAAAGCAGCAAAGTAACAGCCAAGAAAAGCAGCAAATAACCAAGGCTTGGAAGCCAAGGGCAGGGTGAGGATTATGCACTGACTTCAGTGCACAAAAGCTACAAGGTGCAAGAAAATAAAAAGCAAGAAAATTAACTGAAGAAAATAACTGATCAGGAAGCAAACACACAGGACTGAAATTATAATTGACTGAAAGAGAAGTGGTGGGTAAGCCAAGGCATATGATCCACCTTGTGTCCTAATCAAGTGACATGTTTCTAGGTTATGTTCATTCCTAAGCATACAACTAGAAATGGAAGAACACCAACTTGCTCACTAGTCTACCCCTAGCATTGGCTGTCTTTTGACAGTACAGCCAATCACAGGCTCTATGAGCATTGGCATCTCTCATTTACACAATCAAAACATAGCAACAGGAAGTAACTATCCTAGCTCATTCACACTTGACAGTGCACAAGGCTTCACTGAGCCTTGGCCTGAGGCTGATTAGCTCATGCTAACCATGTTATGGCAACATACATACATTACATAGATAATTCATACACATTTAACAACATATCAGATAACTCAAAACATAAGCAATTGCAACTGTCAACTGAAAAGCACTGAAATTTGAAGTCATAAAAATTGTAGCAAATTCTCTACTGGCTAGTCCAGAGAGGTATAGTGTCTTCACACACTCCACATAACACCCATTTATACCCAATTACCCTTAGGGTTTTCCCCCAATTTTCCCCAAAGTCAGTAGAACTAGGGTTTGGTGAAATTGATTTACCTACTGTTGATGAGATACTCGCTCCATCTCGTCGACCCAATCTTCTCCTGCTTCTTCTCGTTCCTCTCGAGCTCCAATTGATGCTTTAATCATCATTATATCACCAATTTCTCACCTAGGGTTTCAGGCAGAGAGATGAGAAATTGAGGTTGTAAATGATGATTAAAGAGATGGTACGTGATGGGTTTAGGTAGAATAGAGTTGGGGAGAAATTAGTGGAGTGATTTGGGGGCGTCAGGGAGAGGTGGTGATGATGGTGGTGCGGCAGGTGAAGAAGGTGGTTCTGCAGCAGGGTAATGGCGGAGAAGAAAGGGTTCGATGGTTTGGGAGAGAAGGGTGTTGGTTAGGTGGATGGGTTCGGTCGCTAGGGTGTGAGGCGGCTTCATCCAATCTTGATGTTCTGTGACGCTGAGTCACTGGATGCGAAGCTGGTAGATAGATCGGACGGTGATGTGAAGTGAAGCTTGTAGAGACCGTCAGATTTTTTGATACAACGAAGTTAACGGCTCTAGATGGGGTTAGGTGTTGTAGTGTAAGGCGGAGATATCAAACGTTGATGAACAGCAAGGGAGCGACCGTTGGATTCAACTACCATCTAATCTGAAGGCTTGGAATTTCAGCGCTGTGGTGCTTGGCAGAGACTTCAGATTTTGATGCTCTATGAAGGAGCGACCATCGGATGCTTCTGGGAACTGATCTGACGGCTGAGAACGGAGGCGCTTTTGTGTGTAGAAAATGAGGTTGTGCGCACCATTCTTCGCGGCTTCCTTGCGTAATTTCTCCCGGCTTTTCACTACTTTTCTGCTCTTTTCGCTCCGCGACTCATCCGAACTTTATTTATTACCTAAAAATGCAATTAATTAATAAATATTTATTCTTGAAAACAATGAAAATACAGAATATGGGATAAAATGTAGAATTAATGCAAAAAGATGAGTTAAATGCCAACAAAAAGGGATAAATATATACAATATTTGGCACTCATCAAATACCCCCAAACCTGAATTTTACTTGTCCTCAAGTAAAACAAAACTAAGGAAATCCTAACTATACCACTGTCGCTGGTCTCTCGAATGCATTTAGCGTATGCACTAAGCCTTTTAAACCACTAAGTGTCCCTAGTGGACGAGTTGAAGTCTCGTGAAGGTTTGCTTAGAGTACCTACAAAGTTCTAGGTCAAAATATAAGCTCAGATTCCATCAAACGTGACATGTGCAAAACAGTTAAGCTCACAGCAAAATGGAGATGTCAATCTAGCTATCGAAGGCACAATCCTAGCACTGATAACAAAAAAAGACATGTGATAAGAGTGTAAAGTGTATCTACACATGTGTAAAGAAAGATCTGAAGTCATGACTACTAATCACCAAGAGATAGTTTCTCAGGCTAAGAACTGAGGTCGAAATCTAGCTAGCTGTCCGGACTTTACGAGAATTGTGAATGAGTTGGAGGTATTTCACAATTACTCGCGTTGTACATCAATGGCATACACCCTCCTTGCTTACAACAAAAAACACAAAAGATGACTATTTACATGACTCTTATTTACATTGACATTCTCTTTTTATTTTGGAACAAGAGATGATGGAATTGATAAATACTTGATTTTTTTTTTTTTTTTTTTTTTTTGAATTATACATCGTTTTTTTTTTTTTTTTTTTTTAAGAACACTTTTGATACATACAAAAGGAAACAAAATTACATGACACTTTGCAAGAGGTAGCCCTTTTTGATGCACCCAGTTAAATTCGATGGTTGTCTTTCTTAATGTAACCTCCACCTTCTATCCCAACCAACCAAAGAACAAGCTAGTCAAGTTTCGTTCAGTATTCTAAAGTGATTGGCAATCGTAACTTCCTATCAAACACCTTGAAGATCGAGGCCATACATGTATTGGTAGATCGTGCGCGTGCAAATTTCTTATCACTATGTGAATTGTGCTAGAATCAGGGTGCCTAAATATCTAGACTAAGACTCCTAATAAAAATACATATTTGCACAAGAGTCAACATTTCAAGGTAAATGAGCTCCATTTTTATGATTTTTTCATTTTTTAATTTTTTTGAATTTTGATTTTTTAATTTTTTTTGGAATTTTTCAATTTTTTCAAAAAAAAGGAGTTCGTTTTCAATTATGGCAAATTATCATGGTATCTACTCTATACCCCCAAACCTAAACTAAACATTGTCCTCAATGTTTCAAAATGGAAAGAATTATAAAACAATATATGAAGAGGAACATGCTGAGTAGAGTAAAAGGAGAGAGAATACCCGATTGTACGGTGGTAGCTCGATTAAAACTCCGTTATTCAAGGCAAAAATCCATCATATTAGCAGTCACAATGGATGAGCACAAAATATATACAAAAGGAAATTTAACTAACACATTATCTACAAGAAAATTTGGTTTTTAATGGGATTGGACTTTTTGGAAAAAATTTGGTTTTGTTGGGAACATTTGGTTTTGATGGGAAAACGAAAATTTTGGTTTTTAGGGAAATTTGGAAAACTGTTTGGTTATTTAGGGAAAGAGTGGACCAGTTTAGTCCACATAGACTGGGTCCTCCAGGTCGGTTGTTTCAATGTCGGGTGGAAATGGCTCAAGGAATGGCTTTAATCTCTGCCCGTTGACTTTGAAAACGTTCTTGTTGGAGACATCCTCCAGCTCTACAGCTCCATGAGGAAAAACTGTGCGTACTAGGTACGGACCCTTCCATCTGGAACGCAGTTTTCCTGGAAAAAGATGTAATCGGGAGTCATACAGCAAGACTTTCTGACCAGGAGTGAAGGATTTGCGCAGAATACGCTTGTCATGAAATATCTTCATCTTTGCTTGTACAGCTTGGCACTGTCATAAGCCTCATTTCTCAATTCTTCCAACTCGTTGAGTTGAAGTTTCCGTTGAATTCCAGCTTCGTCCAGAGAGAAGTTCAGCTCTTTGATTGCCCAGTAGGCACGATGTTCTAATTCCACAGGTAGATGGCACGGCTTTCCATACACTAGACGATAGGGGGACATGCCAATTGGTGTCTTATAAGCTGTTCTATAGGCCCACAAAGCATCATTCAATCTCAATGACCAATCTTTCCTGGACGGGTTGACCGTCTTCTCCAGAATGTGCTTAATTTCCCTATTAGACACTTCCACTTGTCCACTAGTCTGAGGGTGGTACGGAGTAGCAACCTTGTGAGTTATGCCATACTTGCGTACTAAAGACTCAAAGTACTTGTTACGAAAATGTGAACCGCCGTCACTGATGATAGCTCTAGGGGTACCAAAACGTGAAAAATGTTCTCCTTTAGAAATGAAAGTACCACCTTGTGGTCATTTGTTCTGGTTGCTATGGCTTCTACCCACTTAGAAACGTAATCAACTGCGACTAGGATGTACAACTTGCTGTCAGACATGGGAAATGGACCCATGAAGTCTATCCCCCAAACATCAAAAATCTCCACAATCAAAATGGGGTTATAACCGGAAAAGCCATCTAGAAAACAGTAGTGACTGTGTCCAGACACACGTTCTAGCATTTGGTCAATGAAAGGGAGCGGGAAGTGATCCTTCCTTGTTACTGTGTTCAACTTCCTGTAGTCGATGCATACTCGCCATCCTGTGATTGTACGAGTAGGGACTAATTCATTCTTGTCGTTCTGAACAACAGTAATGCCTGACTTCTTAGGCACAACTTGAATGGGACTAACCCATTTGCTATCGGGAATTGGGTATATGATACCCGCATCAAGTAGTTTCAGGATCTCTCCTTTGACTACATCTCTCATGTTAGGATTAAGTCTCCTTTGCATTTCCCTCGATGGTTTGGCATTCTCTTCAAGGTTAATGTGGTGCATGCAAATGGTGGGACTAATTCCTTTGAGATCTGAGATGGTCCATCCTAAGGCCTCTTTGTGTTCCTTAAGTACTTCTAAAAGCTTACTTTCCTGTTCCGTGTCTAAACATGATGAAATAATGACAGGTAAAGTATCAGAAGAACCTAGGAATGCGTACTTCAACGTACTAGGCAATGTTTTCAATTCAAGCTTGGGTGGCTCAACAATGGATGGAATAAGCTTGGAATCAGAGAATAGGGGTTGTTCCACTTCATATTTCCTTTCAGTGACGTCCATTTGAGGTACAGATTCGAGCAGAGATAGGACGTCACTACAGTATGCATCATCATAGAAATCAGGGTTAAAGTTCTCCATACATGCTTGAAAGGGGTCACGGATAGAATGTTAGTCAACGAATCTTGCATTAATCCTTCAATCATATTAACTTCATGCACATCATCATCATCAAGATTCACAGGTTGTTGACTAATATCGAACACATTCAATTCTACCGTCATGTTACCAAAAGACAGTTTTAACACTCCATTCCGACAGTTGATGATCGCGTTGGACGTAGCCAAGAAAGGACGTCCTAAGATGACAGGAATGTGACAGTCTGGGTTTTGTACAGGTTGAGTGTCTAAGACAATGAAGTCTACGGGAAAATAGAATTTGTCAACCTTGATCAAAACATCTTCGACCACTCCACGAGGAATCTTGACAGATCGGTCTGCCAGTTGTAGAGTGATAGATGTTGGTTTCAACTCCCCAAGACCTAACTGCTCATAAACAGAATATGGCAGTAGGTTAACACTTGCACCTAGGTCTAATAACGCTTTATTGACCGTGTGTTCTCCTATAGTGCAAGAAATTGTTGGACATCCTGGATCCCTAAACTTGGGTGGAGTTTTGTTCAGAATGATGGAACTCACCTGCTCAGCTAAGAAAGCACGTTTTTGCACATTGAGCTTGCGCTTTTGAGTACACAAGTCTTTGAGGAATTTGGCATAAGCAGGGATTTGCTTGATTGCTTCAAGAAAAGGAATGTTGATGTTGACTCTCTTGAACAGATCTAACATCTCATTGTAATGGGTACTTTTCTGTTGATAGATCAATCTTTGAGGAAATGGGCAACAGGAAGATGAGTTGGCAAAGGGACATTCACAGCAGTAGAATTGTCAGATTTTCCAACTTGCTCAGATTCTTTGGTTTTCTGGGGTTGTGGAGACAACGTGGAATTTGTATCAGACTCATTAGGTTCGCCTACGTTGTTCTCGATGACTTTACCACTTCGGAGGGTGGTAATGGCATGGATTTGATCAGGTGAGGTTTCAGTGCAGGATGTTGTGCCTGTTTGAAATATCCTCTTTGGATTTTGTTGGGGTTGGCTCGGAAGTTTACCCTTTTCTCTCTCACATATTTGATCCATCTTTTGATCTAGATTTTTCTGACTTTGCATCAAACTCTGGAACATTCCTCTAAGGTGGACAATCTCTTGTCGGTATTGTGTTGAGGATATGATTGTTGTTGAGAGTTTGATTGTTGTGAGGGTTTCTCGGGTGTTGATAACCTTGATTGTTCTGATATCCCTGATTGTTTTGATAGCTCTGATTGGGTTGAGATGGTCCTCCTTGAGTGGGTCCTTTTGACCATGAAAAGTTAGGGTGGTTTCTCCATCCTGGATTGTAGGTCTGTGAATAAGGGTTATGCTCTGGTTTTTGAAACATGGCATGTGCCTGTTCAAGCCTAGACTCCTGGACTGCAAGCAAATCTGGACAATTTTGGAATTGATGGTTGGGGTCGTTACAAGCAGCACAAACAGATGAAGCGACATGTTCTCGGAGAGTAGTGGTGGAAGGTTTTGAATTTTTATGTAGTTCTAACTCTTCTAATCTCCTAACTATTGATGCCATGTTTGCTCTACCCTCAAAATCCGCTTCAATCCTAAAAGCCTTTGCTTCGGATGTAGTCTTTCTGGTTTCACGGATGGATTCCCACTGTTGCGTCTTTTCAGCTACTTCAATTAAGAAGTCCCAAGACGCGTCAGCAGTTTTATCTACGAATAGACCATTACACATCGACTCAACCGTTGTTCGGGTGGACACATCTAGACCTTCATACAAAATTTGCACAAGTCTCCATTTTTCAAAACCATGATGGGGACAGGAGCAATAATTCATTGAATCTCCCAGGTATCTAGCTAAGGTCTCACCTTCTAATTGCACAAAGCTATTCAGACTTTGAGAATTGTCGCAGTCTTGTGGTTCGGGAAAAACTTTTTGAAAAACTCCTTTATGAGGTCATCCCATGTCAGATGGATGAGGCTGTAAAGCATAGAGCCAGGCCTTTGCCTTATCTTTCAGGGAAAAGGAAAAAGCCTTAACTTCAGGGTTTCGTCGGTCATTTGAGTGAAACGCAGAGTTCCACAAATTTCCTCGAATTCTCTCACGTGGTGGTACGGATTTTCATTCTCAACACCTCTAAAAATAGGAAGCATCTGTATTGTGCTTGATTTCAGCTCATAATGGCCATTAGCCTCGGGCAGCAAAATACAAGAAGGTTGAATGGCTCTAGTTGGGTACATATAATCCTTGAGAGTACGTGGTTCTCCCATTGTTTCTGGTTGATCTGGACTGTCTCCCTCAGAACATAGAATTTCGATAGGTTCGTCTGGGTTAATTCTAACAAGTCTGTTTGTCTGGTCTCTGTAGGTCACAATCATGTCCTAGTAGGTACCTTACATTTTAGTCAGAGCAATCGGAAACAGTTTGGCCCACAAGGGTTATGAAGATTTGGTTTTGAATGGGTTTTGGTTTAAAGAAGGGGTTTTGTTTTTGTTTAAAAAAATTTTGGGTTTTTGAAAAAAAATATTTTTGAACTAAACCTAGCATAAATTAGCACAACTCATAAAAGAAAATAAAAACAATAATAATAATAATTAAGACAAGCCCATAAAAGAAAAAAAAAGAAAATAAAAGAAAAAAAAGAAAAATAAAGAAAAACAAAAAAATATTACAGTCCCAAATATAAAAAAAAAGAAAAAGAAAATAAAAATTTTACAATCCCAAATAAATAATTAAATTAATTATTACAAGCCCAAATTTGAATTTAAATGAGGCCCAAGTGGGTTAACTCATGGGTTAGGCTTACTTGTTTTTGGAGGGAAGCCCAAAAATAGGCTTTTAGTCCCCTTTTAGTTGCACAGCCCAGTTGGGCTTTAGGATCGTCCTAAGCAGCTCACGTCCAAGCCCAGCAGCAACAGGTGGAGCAGAGAGCCAGCCAGCAGCAGCAAGCAGCACGGAGCCCAGCTGAAGTTGCAAGCCCAAGAGCAGAAGTTGCAAGCCCAGCAGAAGTTGAGGTTACTGAGCCCAGCTCAGTTGGTTCAAGCCCAGTTCAGAGATTGTTGCACAAGCCCAGCAGAAGAGGTTGGCAGCAGGCCTGGCAGCATCAGTTGGCAGCAAGTTGGCAGCAAGTTGGATCAGAAGCAACAGCAGCAGCAGCAGCTAGGCAGCTTCAGTTGGCAGCAAGCTTGGCAACAGCAACAGCTTGGCAGCAGCAGCTTCTCAGCAGCTTCAGCAACACTTGCAGCAGCAGAGCAACACTTGCAGTTGCAGCAGCAGCTAGGCAGCATCAGTTGGCAGCAAGCAACAGCAACAGCAGCAACTTGGCAGGGCCAACAACAGCAGCAGACTCTGAAAACTTCAAAAATATGACAGCCAGCTCCCCGGCAGCGGCGCCAAAAACTTGGTGTGATGATTAGAAAGCACACAGAAACACTTGCAAGTATACAAGGTCAAGATTTGTAATAAAAGGGTGAGTAGGGGTTTGTCCACAGGGAGAGGAGCATATAAGAAGTTTTCCTAGCTAAGGTGTGTAGTGAGCTAAGGGCAGGCAAGGTAAATGGCATACAGACAAGAATGCAAGGTAAGTAAAGAAAAACAGACAATAACCAAGGCTTGGAAAGATAAGCAAAGAACCAAGGCTTGTAAGGTAAAGCAGCAAAGTAACAGCCAAGAAAAGCAGCAAATAACCAAGGCTTGGAAGCCAAGGGCAGGGTGAGGATTATGCACTGACTTCAGTGCACAAAAGCTACAAGGTGCAAGAAAATAAAAAGCAAGAAAATTAACTGAAGAAAATAACTGATCAGGAAGCAAACACACAGGACTGAAATTATAATTGACTGAAAGAGAAGTGGTGGGTAAGCCAAGGCATATGATCCACCTTGTGTCCTAATCAAGTGACATGTTTCTAGGTTATGTTCATTCCTAAGCATACAACTAGAAATGGAAGAACACCAACTTGCTCACTAGTCTACCCCTAGCATTGGCTGTCTTTTGACAGTACAGCCAATCACAGGCTCTATGAGCATTGGCATCTCTCATTTACACAATCAAAACATAGCAACAGGAAGTAACTATCCTAGCTCATTCACACTTGACAGTGCACAAGGCTTCACTGAGCCTTGGCCTGAGGCTGATTAGCTCATGCTAACCATGTTATGGCAACATACATACATTAACATAGATAATTCATACACATTTAGCAACATATCAGATAACTCAAAACATAAGCAATTTGCAACTGTCAACTGAAAAGCACTGAAATTTGAAGTTCATAAAAATTGTAGCAAATTCTCTACTGGCTAGTCCAGAGAGGTATATAGTGTCTTTCACACACTCCACATAACACCCATTTATACCCAATTACCCATTTAGGGTTTTCCCCCAATTTTCCCCAAAGTCAGTAGAACTAGGGTTTGGTGAAATTGATTTACCTACTGTTGATGAGATACTCGCTCCATCTCGTCGACCCAATCTTCTCCTGCTTCTTCTCGTTCCTCTCGAGCTCCAATTGATGCTTTAATCATCATTTATATCACCAATTTCTCACCTAGGGTTTCAGGCAGAGAGATGAGAAATTGAGGTTGTAAATGATGATTAAAGAGATGGTACGTGATGGGTTTAGGTAGAATAGAGTTGGGGAGAAATTAGTGGAGTGATTTGGGGGCGTCAGGGAGAGGTGGTGATGATGGTGGTGCGGCAGGTGAAGAAGGTGGTTCTGCAGCAGGGTAATGGCGGAGAAGAAAGGGTTCGATGGTTTGGGAGAGAAGGGTGTTTGGTTAGGTGGATGGGTTCGGTCGCTAGGGTGTGAGGCGGCTTCATCCAATCTTGATGTTCTGTGATGCTGAGTCACTGGATGCGAAGCTGGTAGATAGATCAGACGGTGATGTGAAGTGAAGCTTGTAGAGACCGTCAGATTTTTTGATACAACGAAGTTAACGGCTCTAGATGGGGTTAGGTGTTGTAGTGTAAGGCGGAGATATCAAACGTTGATGAACAGCAAGGGAGCGACCGTTGGATTCAACTACCGTCTAATCTGAAGGCTTGGAATTTCAGCGCTGTGGTGCTTGGCAGAGACTTCAGATTTTGATGCTCTATGAAGGAGCGACCATCGGATGCTTCTGGGAACTGATCTGACGGCTGAGAACGGAGGCGCTTTTGTGTGTAGAAAATGAGGTTGTGCGCACCATTCTTCGCGGCTTCCTTGCGTAATTTCTCCCGGCTTTTCACTACTTTTCTGCTCTTTTTGCTCCGCGACTCATCCGAACTTTATTTATTACCTAAAAATACAAAATTAATTAATAAAAGTATTTATTCTTGAAAACAATGAAAATACAGAATATGGGATAAAATGTAGAATTCATGCACAAAAGATGAGTTAAAATGCCAACAAAAAGGGATAAATATATACATTATTTGGCACTCATCATTCAGCTAATTTAGCACGAGCAGGAGCAGAGAGTTCAACTTGCATACGAGAAACATGACCTACAGCACGAACATGTCCTCTTGAATCCTTCTCAAACAACTTAGTCACTGCACAAGTTTCTTCTACCAGAGTACCTGCATCGAGTTTTTCCTTGATGCCTTCTAGCACCTGAGTAAGTTCTGTAGTGTTGAGCATATATAATAATCACTTGCTTATAATACTGATCACTAACTAGTAAACATATAGTTAAAAAAGACTACATATAACTGAAATGAATCTGACTCACATAGTATGGTTGTGCACTAGGTAAAATTACCCCACCCTCCTGTGGATGAGCTTTAATCCACACATCAGAGGTAGTGATTTGTACTTCAGGGTTCGCAGCCACATGCATTTACAAATACAATGAGTATGAATCAATCATTGCCCACAACAGTTTCAGGTATGAGGTAAGTTGCATCATTGAAATGAAAGACCTACCAACTCATCTCTCGCCAAACAATGAGGCTTGCGGCCGGAGGTATGAGAGTAGTCATATAGTTCTCTTTTCCTCTTATTAGCAGCTCTTTTTTGTTGGACTGAGTCATCTTTCTCATTTTCACAGAATTTTATCCAATCCTCTGATTTGACACCTGGAGGAGTATTTGTAATCACAATCCTTTCTTCATGAGTATCATATATATCATAATAGTCGATTCACAGCTCAGACTTGAATCTCCTCCACGGATCAGACATCCCCTTTAACATAATGGGCTTGGAAGTCTCAGGTAAATTAAATGATCTCTGAAAATACAGAGGTAACCAGTGGGTTCCTAAATGTGTGATCCTTCAAATAAAGTAACTAAGAAGTAGAGCAAAAATCATTTCATGAGGTAAAATTTGTACCTTAAGTTCAGTCCAAACATCTTCCTTGTACTTATCAGGCACTTTCCTCCAGGTTTTGTACGAAATAAGAACATGGGTACGAACCAATGCGCCCTTCCTATGGCCTACTTTTGTTGCATTGGCAGAAATTGGTAGTCCATATTCATCGACCTCCACTGCTGCTGCCATAATAACCTGTAAAATACTAAATGTGAAAGATTAAGATCGCACAGGTGAAAACAAAGCTAAAAAAGAACATCAATAGAACATAACCATCCACATAAGAAAACAGAGAAAACTTCTCAAATAAATAGAAAGTATTAAGATAATACAAGTCATCAAACTAAACAATTCAAAAAAACAGCACATTCACAAATCCTTTAAACTACATAATCAACACAAATAAGATTTTCTAAACTCTCATTATCAATCAGAGTTGACTGATAAACTGTGAGAAATTCAAGCTTATCTACTGCGGACGTTAACTTCTGAGATGAATGCAACACCACAAACCATCCCTGTGGAGAAAGATCCGTTGAGTAGAACACTTGGGTTGCTTCAGATGCGAGGATAAACGACTCATCGACCACTCTGTTGATACTTTTCAGCTTGGACAAGTTAACCTTTATCACATTTGAGTTTGCATCAACTTGGCACCCATTAGTTTTATCTTCAACTCTGACCCAATCACAATAGAATATTGTTTCTTCAAATTCCAAGTAATTTAAATTGATGATCTCTTTAATGACTCCATAATAGGTAATTTCAGCTTCTTTGTAATTTATGTCCGCCGACTTAGCTCTATGACTTGTAATAGCTTTCATTGACACACCATTATTTTGTGATACCCGCTTCACATAGCAATCCTGTGGGGAGAAAGTAAATCCATTGACTTGACATTTTGCATATGATTGTGCTTTGAACAGAGGTTCTTGCACGAGTCGCCAAAGAACTGAATCAGTTTCATTGGCTTCTAACAACTGTAAAAGAACATGTTCAAGTTAGTTGCATAACCAAAACAACAATTGATTTTAATATAAACCAATCCTGAAAACCTAACACATTACCTCGTCGTGCAACCATAAATGAAAAGTCTTTGTGGTCTGGTTGGACGAATGATTTCTCTGACTATGAGACTTGGCGTGGTCAACGTAGGAATCATACTTCCTACAATCATATAACAATTCAAGCAATATTAGATAAATAACCTCAATTATCAACAACAACTCATCGTGTAAAACTAATACTTTTACCTTTGCCAGTCATCGATTCCTACATACTTAGAAAGTATCCATAGGCCAGCTTGTTCAAACTGCACTTGATTTATAGTAATGTCCTTGGCATTACTTAAAGGCATCTCATCAGCAAACTCGCCAGCATCATCCAGAAAGGCCTGTCGAGTATGTTTATGAGTACCATCACCATCTTTTGATATGTCCTCCATACAGTATAAGCTAGCTTCTCGCAGCGTATAGCCTCTTGCAATGCACCCGTCAATGTATCTTTTATTGCGTACCAATCCTTTGAAACCTTTCATTAACCTGCAGAAATCAGTGACAAAAATTTAATTAGCTCCAGTAATGCAGTTCAGCAACACCAACTGAACAAGTTATAAATCAGAAATCCTGATCATGTTTGGCTCATGAAAATTCTAAAACAACAAAGTGTTTCTCAGTACAAGTTATATATATATATGTAAAACTTGAAAAGTAATTTATAATATCAAAGTTAGTATCTTATATGCTCCTCAGTACAAGTTTAAATGGGACATCTTTCGTTGAATATCAATGCACATCGAATGTGGCAGGGACGAAATACTTGGCAACCTAGCATGTATTGATTCGATTCATTGTTCAAAATCTACATAGATTATGTATTTTTGCACATGTCAATGCTAGCTATGCTCTTAGCTTATGTATTCACAGCAGAACATGGACTACCCCTACAATAACAAAAGAAAACAACAGGAAAAAAATGATATTTCTAACTAAAAAAGTAAGTTGCGGTAGTTACCTCTCAAATGGGTACATCCACCTAAATCTGACAGGACCGCAGATTAGTGCTTCATCCGCTAGATGCACCATCAGGTGAATGCTAATTACAAAAAATGATGGAGGAAAATGTTTTTTCAGTACACACATTGCTTCCACTAGACTTTCCTTTGCTTTTAAAATATGTTCTCTGTTAATGACCTTTGCGCACAGGATTTTGAAGAAGATACTTATCCGGTGAATTGCAACTCGCAGATCTTTAGGTAGGGAGGTCGCGACATGAACCAACAAAGGAAATAGATGTTGTATTAGAACATGGTAATCATCAGACTTGAGGTTCTTTATCTCCGGAGGATTAATGCTGACGTTGTTACGAAGATTGGAAGAGAAATTTGAAGGGACCTTTAAGTTCTTCAAAATAGTACAAAAAATAACTTCCTCATTTTCGTCATCCCAAAACTACCCTCTGCCATTGATGTTTTACCAGTCACTTCATCTGTATGCAGCCATAACTTCTTTTTAATCCCCATAGACTCCAAATGTTTACGCGCATTAGCACTATCTTTTGACTTACTACTCCCCATTACAGTATTTATAATATGTTCAGTTATATTCTTATCCGTGTGCATAACATCTGTGCAATGCCGAACAGAGTTTGAACCCCAATTCGGTAAATCATTTAGGATTGATCTTCTTGAAAACAACTGGTGGTCAGATACCTCTTCTTCTTCATCAGCACCATGTTCAGATCCTCTTTTACGTTTCTTTGATGGTTGTTTTCCTTTCCCTCGTTTGCATTTCAGATTACGTACCATCTCTTGAACCTGCAACCATGTCAGTGGCCATGGAGCTGCACCGCGTTCTACCTTACCAGCGAAATTCAATCTATCATCTCGATACTTGTGTTTTGATGGCAGCCATCTACGGTGTCCCATGTAACAGATCTTCTTACTGAACGACATCCAATCATAAACTGTCTTGTCTCCACAAGTCGTACACGCATAATACCCATGAGTCACGCATCCAGATAAAATACCCAAAGCTGGAAAATCATGGATATACCATAACAGCCACGCTTTCATCAGAAATTCAGTCTTAGTGGAGGAGTCATATGTTATTACACCGTCATTCCATAAAAGTTTCAGTTCATCTATCAGTGGCTCTAAATACACATCAATATATTTCCCGGTGATCTTGTGCCAGATATCAACAGTGCCAACATTGAGAATTCCCGCAACATACAGTAAGAAAGAGCAAGGTTGTAAGGCTGGAGAATTACTGTCCAATAACTGTAGTTCAGACCGAAACATCCATTAGGGTTGAAGCCATCCTTTGTTATCCCAAGTGTAACATTCCATGGCTCCTTATCGAACTCTGGAGGAAAATTTATCCGCACACCGCCAAGCTGCAGAATCAACTGGATGTCGCATCACATTCATATCTGACTGTGCTTTAGAATGCCAATACATTGCCTCTGCTATCCATGAAATACTATAAAACCTTCTCAGCCTTTCAACAATTGGAAAATGCTTTAAAGTCTTTTGCGCAACTCGGGTCAGTTTTCTCTCATCATTGAAAACTTTTATATATCTAGGTTCTTCACAAACAGGACACTTCAACAATAGACTTTTATCCTTCCAATACAAGACACAGTCATTTACACACGCATCATATGTTATATAATCCATCCCTAGTTCTTGAATCATCTTTTTAACTTCAGCAAACTTACACGGCAAAGTATTTCCTTCAGGGAGCAACTCTTTCATCAATTCCAAGACTGCAGTAGCACCGTTGTCTGAGATTCCATATTGGGTCTTTATGTTAGTCAGCATCATAGCAACGTAAAGGGCTGTTTTTTCTTCAGGACATATATTGTACAAAGGTTGTCTTGCACGCTCATGTAGAAATTGTCTTCTCTTACTCCTGCTAGTTCCAGCATTCTCATCAACTCTATATCCAACATTCACATCTACACCTTCTCCAACATTCTGATTTGCACCTTCTATTGCAGCATTAACTGAAGGGCCGACAACAGGGTCCGCTGAAGGATCAACTACATGTTCAAAATTTTCAGCTACATCTCCTACGTTGGCATCTACACCTTCTATTAAATTATTACCCCTATGTGCTTGCTGCGCTTCAACCACAGAACTTTCACCATGAAAACGCCACATTTTATATGATGATACAATCCCATGTTTTAACAAATGGTACGAAATCTCACCAAGTGGCAGTGAGCCTTTACCGTTGTTACAGCGTTTACAAGGACATGAAAACATAGTACTCTGACCACCATTATTCTTGACAAACTCTATAAATGACCTTACTCCTTGTATATACTCTTTAGACTTACGAGGACAATCCATCCACCTCTTGTCAATACTAAACGACGTATTACCCTTCAAAATACAGACTTTAAAATATTAAATGAATAAGTCCTAGCGATCCAGGGTTGCCGAAGCCCTGTCAGTTAACGACGCTACTCCCATCTTATAGAAGAGAGTATAAGCTACAAGTAGCCTATGTAAAACCACTAGGACTATAGAACCACCATAAACTTAGTTATTGACTACAAGATAGCAAGGATACACTTAACTGAACCATTAAAGCATATGGTAAATGTACAGAACTGAAGTAAACACAGAGAGACAGAGAGAGAGGGTTCTTTCAGTTTCCAAAATCTTTTTCTTTTTTAGTTTCTATGTGATTTTTTTATATTGAAAATAATTCAAAATCCAAAATAAACAAACACCCAAATATTAAAAACCTTAACATAGAACATTCATTTCATATCTAATTTCAGTTACCTAATACTATCAGCAATACTCTTCCTTACTATAATATCATCATAGTTGTTTCACAAGCACTTATATCATAACCTTACAAAGCAATTAAAGATATGATTTTATATTACAATTAACAGCACCACAGTAAAGAAAGATACTTGACAATCTTGATATCCTAGTTCTATGTGATTTTTTTTTATTTTGAAAAAAAATCAAAATTTAAAATAAACAAATACCCAGATTAAAACAGCTTAACATTAAACCGAAACCATCACTCAACCTCTGATTTCATTTATCAAACCCTCAAATCTAACATACAAAGCAACTGACCTAATATTAATATCAGAAACACTAAATTTCAATTTTGCAGATGACAAGAAACAATTAGAAAAAATACCTAAGATTATCACGATTAATTGCGGTTGAAGATTAATTATCCCAACTGCAGCAGTACAAGTGAAATAAGTTAGACCTAATAATCGAAAAATAAAGATTAAAATCAGACCTAACAATTACAGATGAAATTATTTTGGTTGATGTACTTACACAGTGAGTTTTGTGAGACTTGATTGTTGTATTGAGGTTGAGTTTTCTTCTCACTCAATTTCTAGATCTAGTTCACAGAGGGAGGAAAGAGAGGGTGAGAAAGAGAGATAGATAAAGAGAAAAGAAGTGGTGGAGAATGCATCGTACAAGTAAAGAGGGGGAAACCTAGGAAATATCCCGCCCAAGTGGGGTATAAACATCGAAAGGAAATTTCTATTTGGGTGGAAATTTTTTGGAAGTGTAGGATGGCACGGTGACGACTCGCACGCGTACAACTCAAAACAGTTGCGAATCATAACTAACTCAAACAGTTACGAGTTTCGTAACTGAAGTGAACTGTTGCAAAATTTTCGCAACTAAAGTTCGCAACTGAAAATTCGCAACAGAAGCAATGTAGTTGCGAATTCTATTTACTAATCCTTGAATTTGGTGTAGTAGATGGATTATCACAAGACGTCTTTAGATCCACAAACAGTTCTAACGATCCCCGTCGATACATCAATTTAGTTTGAGTGAATCTTATATCAGAAGAGAAGATTCTCAAGCATAAACAAACTAGGTACAATCAAAGTTCAACAACTGTTAGTCAATCAAATCAATCGAAAACTAATAATAAACTGCAATTATCTAGTTTCCCACCAACGGTACTCATAGAGGTTACTTTCCTCTCTGAATAGAGGGCTCCACCAGTAACAACACAACTAGGTAGTTTTGCTGGCTCTGAGGATTAGTTTGCTTGAAATGCAAACTTCAATATTTCTAGACCAAGAAAGTTTGGACACCAAGGAATTTCCAAAACCGAATATTCTCAAAGATATGCAATAAAATCCAAATCGGTTTTCCTAATTCCTGGAAATGCTCTGTCCAATTAATGACCGAAATATCAGTAGAAAATCTCCAATTAGTAAATGCACATTACCAATTTTTATTTCTAAATATAAGCATTTAATTGTTGGAAATTAAAAGCATATAAAACTAAAAACTCTAATTAAAAGATTCACAATTTATTTCGATCCGGGATTCTCCTTTAGTTATTAACGAATATCTATGAACAATAATAGATAAGAATTACTGCACATGTTCAAAGTATGTCGACATCTTTACTTTGTAAATCCTCTTTCACATTTACAATCTTGGAACCGATTTACCACACTTCCAAACGAGTTTAGAATTGGTTCATCTGATTTACAAGAACTATGTGATTGATCAAAAACATCCAATCACCATTCATGGATTTAACGGTTCTACCAAACACAAGCTCGGTTCTATCTCCAACTGGCTACTAGGATCGGTCACACTAGTTTCCATAAAATGGCTAACTAAGTACCAGGATCGGTTACCACTTATTTATGGTACTTACTTGTGATCGGTTTCACAAGTTATAGGATCGGTTACACCAATTACTAAAACTTGTTAACCTACTACAAGGATCGATTACACATCTTGTGATTAGTCCCAACCAAGTACTATGATCGGTTGCCCAATGACTAGAATTGATTACACCAATTAAAAATATCGATCATACCATCTCAGGTGATTACTTAAGATTGGTTTCACTAATAAAAGTCATACCGATACATAAGTCATGCCTTGTGGTTAGTTTTACCAAGAACATAAACAAGTCATGAATGATTATACTAAACACACATATTGGTAATCCAAATATTTGCAATGAATAACAATACCAATAAACCTAGCGATTTCCCTTTCGATTCACAAAAAAAGTTTATGAATGTACTTCCTTTAAACGAATGTAAAACATTGTTTGCTAGGACGAAATATTCACCCATACCCATCCATAATCACAATAGTATTCATAGGATTATGTCGATGTCTTATATACGAAGTTCAAAAGATAGACATTATACTTCGTATTATAATTCCTTAATACTACGTCTAACTAGAGTATAATCATTCACAGCTTCGCAGTTATGTTTTCAATATATCACAACTTGAAAGATACGCTAGGAATGAAACTGTTCAAGTCAAAATATTAATAACCTCAAGAGGAGGGATGATGTCGTCGTTGTAGCTCTTTACTTCTTCATATTCTTCAAGTCTTCGAGTAATACTTGTATGTCTCATATCCTAATAACTTTCTAGCTAACCTATACGAAGTTGACTCTAGTAAATAATCAAACGACTCTTTAAATGAGTTTTGGTTCACTAAAATATGAGAACCAAACTTGACATACCAGCGCTTGATGGGTTTAACCGAGCTATGCTCTGACAGGATCAATATGAGAAATAACTTGGATGGTACCAAAGACCAATATTCAAGTGTCAATCAATTTCAATTAGCAACCAAAGGTTGGATTTACCAATTGATTGAACTACGCACTACCTGCGACGATCCAAACGTGACCGAAAAACAATTGGTAGAATCGTGCATTGATGGTATGGTTCCCATCTATCGTGCTTTAATGGAAAATCCGCGCTTCCAGACGTTCTCTGAACTTCATGAAGCCGCTAAGCGATCAGCTACGACCGCACCAGTGCTTTTAGAAAAAACCAGACCGGCCAGGGGTGAGGATGCACGCGAAACTCGAGGGAACGGGCGTCTTATCAACAAGCAATACAGTACTGGTCCTTCGGTGAGCGTGGTACGCGAAGGATGGAAAAGGAAAGCTCCAGCAACGAGCAACAACCCAAACACGCAGCGCCAGCGCAGACAACCCCATCCCAGAAAGCCACGACCAAAACTCCTGAAGCTGGGGATGCTCCATACTTTCCATTTCCAATAGACGAAGTTATTGAACTATTGGAAGCATGGATTCAAGATGATGCAATCAAGCTACCTCCTCTTAGGCGTCCACCAGCGGAAGAAGAAATGGCGAATCTCAAATAATGTCGTTATCACAAGTTCGTTAATCGCCCAACCAGTGACTGCAACAAGTTGAAGCGCATTTTGAAAGAGAAGGTGGATGCAGGAGAACTTCAACTTGGAAACGAAGGAGTCAACAGAGACCCCCTTCCTGTCAGGAGTTGCATGATTTCTGGGGACTCTGTTCACAAGACTGTGCAGTCTATGATGGAACGGTTGTGTGAAATTCTGTATTTCTCTTAGGCACCGTATTAAGACATGTTTGGGGATCTTAACCGTGTCGTATCAGGAAAGCGTCTGGTTCCAGTTAAGGAAGTTGCTCTTGAGCCTCAATCCTTCCTAAGAAACGCGAGATGTAACTGAGGACTCCTAGACGTCGCTCGCTTGAAAGATGTTGAGTTCGACAACGTGCTGATTGATGTGGTATCTGATTTCAACATCGTCACCGTCAAGGCCCTGAAAGCTGCAAAGATCTCGAAGCATGACGTTGTTCATGTCCCAACCACAATTAAAAATTCTGAAGGAGAGTTCAGAGACACTTATGGGTACACCGACCTCGAGATCAAGATAGGAGACGCTCTAACATGCGGTAAGTTTCATATTGTGAAATATTACCCGAACTATGATATAATTATGGGGCGCTCGTGGGTACACGACAACAAAGCAAAGTTAGGGGTGTGTCCTTTGTCGGTGTCTATACCTGGGGAAGGCACGTCAGTATACATTAGAAGGTTCCGAACCCAAGTGAGTCTCATCGAACAACCCTTTTTTCAACCAATTGCTCCTCTTTCTGATAGGTCTCGGGGGATCGCTCCAATCAACAACCCATCCGCTACTAGGAGATGTGAATGGGATGCTGGTCCTTTTGAATGCTTTGTTAAAAGTTTAGAAGCTGTCTCAGTCAAAGTGACAAGCCCAAAGATCAAGTATTTGTAAAACTCCCAAACCCATTTCAAATTGGATATTTGGTAATAAAGGCGACCGCGTTTCAAGTTGGGGATGTGACAGTGAAAGTGACCGCTCAGTCTGATTCACCTACAGAAAGGGAAGATGAACCGTATCTAGTGGCAGATGGTATCCTAGGCGGTTACTGCAAGCTCATCAATGCTGACAAACTGGAAGGCGTGATGATTCACTCACGATGGCTCGAACCCTACAGTACCTAAAACGTTGTGCTACCATTTCCTCCAGCGTTCTCCCCATACCTAAAACGTTGTGCTATCTTTTCCTCCAGCGTTCTCTTTAGTATTTATTTTAGTAATTTTCTCTTTCACGCAATATTTGTAATTCCTCCAAAATGATTGCACTGCTTGCATTCATAATTAGGGTTTCAATCTGTCAATTAATCAACGTAGTATTTCCTTTTAGAAATCTCTTTACTCCTGAATCATGACACAAAGTCTTGAACAAACCTAAAACTCTCATTACCCATCAATTCAAACCAGAAAGACAAAACCCTAAAAGATCTCATATATTTTGAGAAACATCGGAGGAATACGTGCAGGAAGAAAAGAAGCAAAGCAATTGTAATTATTAGGGCAAACGCTTCGAAGAGCAGTTTACTCCAACGATAAGGCAACTCCTCAATCACCACGTAATTAGGCGGATTACAACGCAATTGGAAGGCATGCAGGTTCGTGACCAATCTCTGGTTTCCATCATCGAACCCCTTCGTTATTTTTTTGGGTTGTACGCGATCATCATAAGAGCAAGTATGCATTCACATGAGAACATCAAATGTCACATGGAGAGATTCTATCGCAACCTTACTAGAGAAACACTACAACTAGGGTTCCCGGGTATCAAAGAGAAAATCATTTCATTAAAACCAGGCTCAACCACAAAACTACTGAGAGTACGAGAAGGAAATGTCTACAAAACCGTTGAAAGTGCTCAACTACAAATGAAAGCAACAAAGGGAAACTTTAGACGTTGGAAGTATCGGTGGGGTCTTCACTGGTGCTATCATTGGAAGCTGCTTCCACACTTTCATCACAATCCACCATTATGTCCTCTCTGGAAGACACATCTACTTCCCCTTTTGATGCCGCTTCGACGCCTTCCGCTTCAATATTCCCTCCATGAAACGCGCTGATATCGCCCTGGGAAGCCGCTTCAATATCTTCATCCTTGGAAGCAGCTTCAACATCTTCTCCATATGCCACTATCATGATCTCCTCAGCAGCCACTTCAGTGTTCCCTCCAATGTTTGCTTCGATGCGCTCCACAGAATCAACTTTGACCTCGCCCTCAAGAACTGCCTCAGCCTTATGAGGATACTCTGGTCCGTCCATGTTAGAATCAAGGATGATGACTTCATTACAGACAGGGTAATCATACTTGTTTTCACTGGAAGGCCGCTCATGCTCGATCCTTCGCCACTTCACCCGGGCTGCAAACCTTTCAGCTCTCGCACTCGGAAGCTGAGACGCTTCGCCGCGCCTCCATTCTTCCTCCATGCCGACCGAAGCCAAGAAATCCTGAGCACGCTCCCGAACGAAATGTAATTGCAGAAGAGACATACCCCGTATGGCACGATCAGCTTCACGAAATGGAGGATCTATTTTGGCCATCACCTCCTCGAACGCGCTAGCCTCAGGTTTGTCGACTTCGAAGCTCTTCTCTGGAGAAGTAAAAGAGTAATCATCACCAGCAGTTCCCGTCATATACTGCAAAAAGGGACGTTATGATCATACCAACAGCTGGTAAATAAAATTTTTATTATCAATCAAAAATCAAAACTGCACAATGAACATGGAGCGATACCTGAAATAAAGAAGAAGATTCTGCGATGGGAAGAAAGGATCAACATCTTCTTTATATTCCGGAAATTATCTAGATCCCGGGAAAAGAAGAAGTCTCTACTTGTCGTGTATAAAGGATCCGGATACGGGATAACAATCAAGTAGATGCTTATCCATCTGATGATAAATGACATGCAAAGAAGACGTGCTCTACTCAAGAACCGAGCCAACCCCTACCCTGGTAATGTGCATCAAACTTCTCTTGAGAATTACTTTATCTATCACCATCTAGTGCTTATCCCGCAACAATGTCACCATTACGTGCTAAGCAGGGGACTTAATGTTGATGGTGGATTTTAGTTCAGGGCTAAAATATAAAACCAGTATTTTATGCGTTGTCACCCTGCAAGGGAAAAAACCGTTTAAGAAGTGATGAGCGCAGAAAACCTCTTCACTGTATTTGAAACAATTTAATAAATACACGAAATTCACCCAGAATGGTGCGTGCAACAGCAATCCCAAATATTCTGTGAATTTTATTAGCATTTTTAATTAATACATTATTTGACTAGTATTTTCCGTGCTATGTTCTCAGCCGAACTCTCATCATTGACATGACATGACGATTGAGTGTTCACTCTCAGCAGAGTAGCATGAATCTCCCGAAGTGCCAATATAAAGATGTGCATTAAATGCCCACACAGGCTACATCACTCTCTGACAGAGAGAGTCTCGCATCGACGCGCTTTGGTTAGCCCGATCGAGCATACTTAATTTTCGTAAAGGAAATCTAGACTGTCCATATCAGTCTCAGAAACGATCACGGCCACACAAGTTGGCCGCACAATTTAATAAGCCTATCCAAACTCCGTCAAGAATAGGCGATTGTCGGGATGACCACCGGCGAGCCCACTTATGCCCCAGCCGGTTGGACATCACACGAACATCTACTAGCACCGTCAAACGCCAACCCAAAGTTGGGTGTCCGTGATACTTTGTAGAGATTCGATCGAACATAGGCTGTTCAGGGCAGTCTTAAAACAATCACGACCGTCCAACTTCGCCAGCCTGGTTGGACGGATTAGATCATCCCATGAATGATTGGGGAAGCGCTAACGCACAAGTTGGCGGGCCCACTCTACCCTTACCTGATCGGTTTGCTCACGACGTGGTCATGGAGCAATGAACGTTTGCCCGAAACATGATAGACGTGATGATTTCGAGGGTCGCGGAAATTCCACTAATGTCTTAAATCAATCACAACCATCCAACTTAGCCAGCCTATTTGGATGGCTTAGATCGCATTTAGGACCATCAGGAAGGTGCACATATGTTCATCGTCAGCCCAACATGGTCCCCACATGATCGATCTCCCCAAAGGAGAAGCACGGCTCGCCAAACCGTTTGGCCAAAGTCACGTGTGCGTAACTGTTTTTAAACCCTAATTAGGGTTTGCGGCAATGCACATATGTCGTAGTTCGATCGCATCCATCCATCTTCGCCAGCCTAAACGGAGGGTGTAGATATAGACTCAAGAGGTCCCAAGAATGTCAACGTGATCAACTTGGGCCCACCTTTGCGTGTGACCGGTCGGCCTAGGCAGACTATATCCCGGCGCCTCGAAACACACGCCAAAGGGTAGCATGCCACGCGGCCTTTAAATCCTTTGCAGCAATGAGTTTCTATCGCAAATCAATCACAACCACTCATCTTTGCCGGTCAAATTGAGTGGCCTAGATCGAACCTTCACGGGACCAAGAGGTGTAGACATGCACACCAACGGGCCGTCTCCACGCATGCCTATTCGGTCCCACCAAAATTAACGCCCAAGCTTGAATTCGATCAAGCCAAAGAGAAGATGTTTGCGCACCTCTAAAACCCTAAAATCCATCAACGGCAGTGAACATGGGCCGTAAATCATCTCGTCCGTCCAACTTTTCCAGCTTGACCGGACGGCTTGGATTAAAATTAGGAAATCGATGAAGCGTCTCAATGATTATCATCCGCCACTCTGTCACGGGGAGTGATCGACCAGATGGTGTCCCGCCCATGCGACCTCCAAACGATCACTCGAAGATGCTTGGACGTGTTGCCATTTTAATACGCTTAATCTGCGACTTATTCAATCAAGCTTTAAAACAACGACGCTTCATACGTATCGATTGTTTTGAGCTGCTTGCTTAAAAGCGATGCATTACATGCATCGAGTATACACGATATTTCATGAATATCAATTCCATAAATAATTTAGTTATTTAACCTGATAGCACTGTATGTTATTTCTTGCGGCGGGTCCCACGACTCGACCCACTCATTCAATACATCAAACATGTCATAAATTGGGGGATGCTTACTGGGGTATTGTTTTGGTGGTTTACAGCGTGCGGCGTGCAACGTGCCCATTACGAGAACGTGTCAGGAGGCATGGACGGTTGACGATGATGAGGGAAGTGGGCAAATACGTGATCGTGAGAAAATTACCTACACGACCCCACTACTCCATCACTTCACTTCCTACGAGATGAGGGTTGCGCTCAATGACTTGTATAAATAGGTTCTCCGACCTATTTTCAAACGGCACAGAAAAACCAAGTGTTGTCACAGTATCTAAAAAACACCAAAAACTGATAGCATACATTGTGCAAGCCAGTTCAACATTCTGATACAAGTCATAAACAACTAACACCTTCACAATCTCAAACACCTTCTTCGCTTCCCTCCCTAAGATCAACCATTCTCCTTCACCTTGTGACCGAATTGAATCTGGAACGGTCATTTCTTGGTTTAGGCTAGAGTCTTACAGATTGATTTCTCGAACCTAAATTAAAGCATTCCCGTGCAGTGCATTTGTTTAGGGTTTGAACTCGTTTCTCATCAACACACCCCAAATTACCAAAAACAACAGAATCAGTTTTCACCCCAAAACACTTACCTATCAGAGACAAATATCGAGTCAATCTTAGAGAAGATAGATTTAGCTTGTCACACACAAATGAAATATACTTCATTTAGATATGGGTAACCCTACCTACACGTGTATACTTAGTTGGTTCAATAATAGTCAACCAAGGTTAGCCATATGAACACTTTTGCCTAATCCACATTTATCTAACATATTTAGGTCAATTATGATGGTCAAAGATAATCAAAGGATCTAATTGTATTCTTCACACAGTTGTTCAATTGTTCATTATCTTATACTAAAATACATGAACGAAGCGAAGAAAAACCATATTTATTCGGAAGAATCAATTCATGAAAATTTAAGCCACGGTTTGCTAAGATAGCATTCGTTATTATATAAATGTATTTGTTCATGAGTATGAAATCATACTTTACCGATTTAAGAACTTGAACCACCTAAGTTTGCGAACGGGTATGCAAACTTAAGTTCCAGACATTGGTGACAAGCCAACAGTTTGCAAACGGGTACACAAACTTTAGCTCTGAACCGAACTCAGTTGAAACCGTTTGCGAACGGGTGCGCAAACTTGGTTCCCGGGATTCAACAGTTAAATCAGTTTTCGAACGAGTATGAAAACTTAAGTACCCTGACTTAAACAATTGAATAAGTTTGCGAACAGGTATGCAAACTTCCGGTCCCGAATTCCGTCAAAACAGTTCGTACACTAAGTACACAAACCTTAATGTATCCAGACATGGGTTTTAGTTCTTAAATCCCATTTCAATCATTGAAACATTCTTAGAAGACGACAATGGATGTCTCACACATACCATTAGCTAATAAAATTTTTGTAAGTGATCGAATGATCAATACGAAACTTTCCAAGTCGACATCAAACGACTGTCCCATACAAATCATGTAAGATGTTTCAAGGAAATTTCCACATGATCGCATTTTGACTTAAAATCAAGAATAATGATGAATGGAGTTAAGGCAGAAAGCTACCAATACGTATTTCGAGAAATAGGTAAGCGAGTTATACTCAACTCGAAATATCAAATGTATATGATACGAAAGACTATATCGTATACGACTTTTATCTCAATAGGAGATAAGTAAGAATATAATAGACTTCTGAGGATAGGTAAGTTTTAGTCTCCATATACCTTTTGTTGATGAAGTTCCTCCAAGTTCTTCAGTAGATCTTCATTTTCAGTTGTAAGCGTCGTGAAATCTAAAGCTCAACTATACAATCTATCCTAGTCTGAAACTCCTATAGGTAGACTAGAAATCAAGACTATAGTTTTGATCAACTAAACTTGACAAACAAGCTTGAGATAGCAACGCTTGCGAGTTCGACCGAGCAATGCTCTAACAGGTGTTGATAGACTCATATGGACTCCAAATAAAAAATAAGTTTTCTCTGTCAAGAGTGCCTATAACATCCTTAGTAGTAGAACTAATGCAATTGTTAGAAATCATTTAATTCCCAGTTATGTGTGGATAACTTTATGGAAAACTAAGATCCCACATAAAGTTAAATTGTTTGTTTGGAAATGTTTGAAAGACATTGTTCCCAATAGAAGTAAAATCTCTAGATATAAAAATGATATTGATCTTCATTGTGAATTTTGTAATTTCCCCTTTGAAACATCCAATCATCTCTTTATGGAATGTCGATATGCTAAATTTGTATGGATAGGTTCTAATGTGAATATGAATAATGTTCAGGCTAGGCACGATAATCTATTGAACTGGATTCTGAGTTGGTTTAATACTGCTTCTCAGCAGCAGGTAGGTGGGAATGTTGATGTTGTGAAAAAGATTTATCACCTGATGATAACTATCTGGTATATGTGGAAAGATATGTGATGTTAATCCTAATATGATTCTCTCTATTGAAGGAATACTAAGTCTAAGTAGTCATTGTTTATCTCTTAATAATTGTAACGTGTCTTCTAGCCCCTCTGTGTTGCAGGTACCAGCTTAGAATTCCCCAGATAAAGATTGCTACAAGATCAACATGCATGCCTCTTTTGTCAAGGAAACTCTGAAGGGTGGCATTGGTCTAATTATAAGAGATTTTGCAGGTGATTGTAAATGAGCAAAAGGAATATGCTTTGATGGAGGGTTGATTGAAGATCATGCAGTGGAACAACTAAAATGCCTTGCGATGATCAATGCGGTGTACTGGGCTGTGAGCAAAGGATTAGCATCAGTAATGTTTGAGTCTGATAATGAGGCTTTAGTTAAATCTATCAATCAACGAACATCATATGTTCGTTGGAGGAATTATGGTATAATTCTCGACATAAAGTTTATTTTGTAAAGTCATGCTGGTTGGTTTTTTAGTATTATTAGGAGATTTAAAATGGTGTAGGATATTTCTTGAAAAAGACAACCTGAAAAAGTGGGGGTCTAACAACCACACCCAACAATTCGTTTGGCAATCTGATAGGACTTACTCAAATAAAAAAGTATACAAAAGTATAGACCTTATCTCAAGAGAATCAACTAGACAGTCAGACTCAATATATAGAAAAGTATATCAAAAGAGTTTATATCTCTATATCTCAATTCAACCTGCAATTAGCAAATAGGAATTTGCGAGCCCGATTGAATGTAAAAGAAGTAACTTGAGCAGTACCAAATACCAATGTTCAAGGATCAATCAATTTCAATCAACAACTGAAGGTTGGATTTACCAATTGATCGATTCAACGTACAACCTGTGATATTTCAATTATATAACAAAATATAATGCAGAAAAGAAATAACACAGACACCAGAACTTTGTTAATATGGAAAACCGCAAATGCAGAAAAACCCCGGGACCTAGTCCATCTTTGAACACCACACTGTATTAAGCCGCTACAGACACTAGCCTACTACCAATGAATTTCGGACTGAACTGTAGTTGAACCCTAATTAATCTCACACTGATTCAAGGTACAGTTACTCCCTACGTCTCTGATTCCAGCAAGATACTACGCACTTGATTCCCTTAGCTGATCTCACCCACAACTAAGAGTTTCTACGACCCAAAGTCGAAGACTTCATAAACAAATATGTCTCACAAAAAAGTCTATTGGAATAGATAAATCTGTCTCCCACAAAAATACCTATAAGTTTTGTTCCGTCTTTTGATAAATCAAGGTGAACATGAACCAATTGATAAACCAAACTTATATTCCCGAAGAAAAACCTAGTATTATCAATCACCTCACAATAATCTAAATCGTATGATGGCGAAACTAGATATTGTGGAATCACAAACGATGAGATGAGATGTTTGTGACTACTTTTTATCTTTCCTATCGGGGAAATAAATCTGAAGAAAATCTTAGAGAAGATAATACTCATACGATAAAATCAAGTAAGATCAGAACACACAACTATAGAGAAAATAGTTGGGTCTGGCTTCATAATCCCAATGAAGTCTTCAAGTCATTAACCTATAAGGTTTCGTGAAAAACCTAAGGTTAAAGGAGAATCGACTCTAGTTTATGCAACTAGTATCAAAAAGGATGTGTGGGTATTAGACTTCCCATTTTCTATAGTTCTCCTTTATATAGTTTTCAAATCAGGGTTTGCAATCTAAGTTACCTTAGTAACAAAGCATTTAATATTCACTGTTACATGAAAACCTGATTAAACCCAAGCTAATATCTTTTAAACGTTAAATCGGACTTAGCTTGTCACACACAAATGAAAGGTACCTTCATGTAGGTTTGAATAAACGTACCTAAACGTGTAACCAAGTTGACTCAACAATAGTTATACGAAGCTAGCCATATGAACACTCTCATATCAACCTTGTTCATATTAACCATAAGTAGTTCAAATGACTCAAATGAAACTAGTTAAAGAGTTGTTCAATTTCTATATTCTCATAGAATTATAAAAGAACACAATTAAAGCAAAATCGTTTTGATTCACTCGACTCAATTTATGAACATTATAGCCACGGTTTGCAAAGATTGCATTCCTTATTATATAAATGTATTTGTTCATGTACACAACCGATTTAGACCTCTAGTTTCTTAGTAGAGTCATTTCATCCTGCATTTTGATCAATAAAGAATTCCTCAACCTCCTAAACTCAAACTCCAGTCCCATTAGCTGATCTGCGACTAAGGAGCCGATATGTGCTTTTGGTGGAAAAACCTTAGTTCGACCTCTTTCTAGAGCCCCGGTACAAATATCTTCATTAGTGCGAAAGCCAATTGTATACCACCACTAATAAACACCAGAATAGGAAATATTCACTGGTCCGAGAGCACCCCCTCGTCGAGAACAGAAAATGAAGCATAGACCGGCCATTTTTTGGTCGAGTTGGGTTCCTGAGCCCTCAATACTAACAGGAAAGAGACAGTCCAAATTGGCAAAAAACAGAAATTACAAAGAGTATCTACAGGAATGGGCGCATCATGACATCTCTTGATGTCTCACCTGAATGAATTAGTAGGTATTAGAAATGTTAGAAAAAGTGAATGAAAGGAGTAATAAGAAGTGAAAAGGACAGAGACACTTCCCAACCAGATTGAAAAGTTCCCACTGATGGTATACTTAGTGTAAGCGCCCTCCCCTTTAGCATGGGATTTCAAGCTGGTTGCAAACGAAAGGAACAAACTACCCAGTAAACGAAGGCGCCCCTGTATTATGCTCTTCAAGTATTGTGGTGTTTCTTTTATTTTTATGTTGTTTATCTGCTGTACCTGTACCACCAGTACTAGAAAAAGTGACGTGAGTGAATATCTTAGCACTTACATAAGTTAAACGAGCATCCCAGACCCAAAAGGTGCCCCACATATGCCTTCCCCAGAAAGCTCCAGTCACTAAGATTAGAACTTTAACCTTCAAGTATGCAAACGGGTACGCATACTTGAAATACCCGGACCAAGATTGGGTTTCACCAGTACGCAAACGGATACGCGTACTTTCAATCCCAACAGAAAATCTCGGACATGAACCTCATGCTAGTACGCGTACGGGTACGCATACTTAGGTTCCCGGATTTCTCAAACCAACAGGTACGAATACGGGTATGCATACTATGGTTCCCGAACATGGATTACATATGTGGAAGAGTGCACAACATGTCATAATCCAATAATAGTTAAGTGTTCTAAACTCTTATTTCAATCATTGAAACTTTCTTAGAGGATTACAATAGCCATTTTCACACACTATTAGCATCAAAGTGATTTTCAAGTTATTGAAATAATCATAACGAAACATTCCAAGTTTACACCAAATGATTGTATCACACAAACCATGTAAGATGTTACTCGGTAATTTTCACATGATCATCTTTTGAATTTCGTCAATAATATAAGATGAACTTGGTCGAAGCGAAAGCTTTCCAACACATATTTCGAGAAATATGTAAGCGAGTTAAACTCAGCTAGAAATATCAAATGTGCATAGTAGAAAACTATATAGATCTAAGACTTATGTCTCAATATAGGAGATAGAGCAGAAATAGACTTTCCAAGTGATAGATGAGTTTCAGTCTCCACATACCTTTTGTTGATGAAGTTCCGCAAGCTCGCCTTAGTAGTTCTTTGTCTTCGAATGATGAACGCAATGAAGTCTAATTCTCAACTACACAATCTATGTCCTAGTCCGAGACATCTATAAGTAGACTAGAAATCAAGACTTATAGTTTTGATCACTAACATTGAAAAACAAGCTTGAGATAGCAACGGTTGCGAGTTCGATCGAGCAATGCTCTAACAATTTCCTCCTTTGTCAATTTTAGTGACAAAACTATAAATACATATGGATTAAAAAATAAATAAAACTTTGTAGCTTCTCATCCAAATGCTTGATCTCCTTGGCTCTTCAACATTACTCGAAATCTTCGTCACTTCCAAATACTCCATGATTCTAAACGTGTTCAACTAAGCATCATAGTTGTTGAATATCTGTAGCGATAACAATGAGAAAACAATTGCTCTCAATCATTTTTATACAATGCCATAGTATTATTACAAAACATCAAAGTTCAATTGTATCACAACTTTGACAACAATACTATGGTGATATGTATCGCTCTCCCTTAGTCAATACTTCATCTCACAATGAAAACCACTCCCTCTTACATAATGATCCGTAAACCATATGTATTTGTAGTTGGTGTGGTTTTAAAAGAACCTACAACTGCACCTGCAAGTATACAGGGTTGTTGTAGATAGGTGGAGTAAGAAGGGGTTTGTCCTCAGGGACTTGGTGTGTGTAGTTGAATCTTTTGTTTTAACTACAACTGATTTCAGAACAAGAAGTAACACAAATAGGGGTTTTGTTTGCCGATACGGCTAGATGTTGGTTATGTAACACAAAATAGAAAACAAGAATGCAAATGAAAGGACACTAGGGCAGTCGAATCCACCACCTAATCTCAGCTAAGTCAGTTCAGTTTCAATAATGTTCTTGTCCCTTTTTATGGACACCGGACAAGATGCAAGTCTGCCGTTTATCCAGGGTCTCAATGGATGGTTTATTATCAACTAAGCCAATTAACTAATCCCTAGTATTAGCTGTCTTCTCACAGTACAACTAATCACAGATCAATTTGATAACTCAGATAATTAAACCTTTCCTAAGATGGATATTCTAATCGCAATTAGGGTATATTTCCAAAGCACTAACTGTCTTTTCAGGGCACAATTAGTCAAGGGATCAATAACAGACAATGAAGCATGAATTGCAGCACATTCATCACAGAAGTATTCTAACTACAATGGATGCATGACATACACTGTGATAGTAAAATGAGGAAGAGCTCAGATTATATTTATCCTAAACAAGTAAAGCACAACAAGAACAATATCAGAAACATGAATCAAACTTGGCAGTAAATTAATGGTTTCATCTCAACCCTAGTAAAAGTAATTAGAACATGATGAACACAATATACTACCACAGCTTGGTGCACCGGCTAGCCCGGGCATGCCATCTACAACACAACATACATCCTATTTATACCCAAATTTTAGGGTTTACAATTTTCCCCCAAATTGGCAGTTGAAATTAGGGTTCGACTTTACCTAATTTTGATGGCACAATCTCTCCCCCATGCGTCGACCCATTCTTCCTCTGACTCTCCTGCTCCATTCCCATGTGTCAATTGCTATTCTAGACTCGCCTAATCGATTGATTTTTCTTCTAGGGTTTCAGAGAGCCGTGAGAAGAAATATCAATCAAATAGGGGGCTAGAAAGAGGGGGTGATGATGGGTTTTGCTTTTATGGAAAATGTAGAGTGGTTTGGTGGTGTTTGTTGGCGTCAGGGAGTGGTGGCGATGATGGAGAAGGCGGTGACAGTGGAGTAGTGGTTCTGCAGAGGTGAGGTGGGGGAAGATGGGTTCGATGGGAAAGAAGGAAGGGTGCGTTTGGTTTGGTAGGGGAAGGTGTTAGGTGCTCGTGTGTTTGGCGAGTTTAGGAATTGTTGATGAACAGCGAGGATGCGACGTTGGATGCGAAGATGATGGATCGATCTAACGGCGAAACAGAAGGAAGCGAGGAGCGACCGTTGGATGCGGAAGTACAACGAAACTGACGGCTCAAGATGGAGTTATGTGCTGTAGTGTTTGACAGGAGCTTCAGACTTCGATGCACGACGATGAAGCGACCGTAGGATGCATCTGTGGATCCAATCTGACGGCTACGAGCTTAGGCAGGCTTTGGGCTTGGTCTTGGTCTTAGGTTAGAGTTTGGGCTTAGACAATTCTGAGCCCACTTCTTCTTTAAGAACAAATTCTTCCTTCCAAGCCCACTTATAGTTGGTCCGGCTCTTGCAAACATCATTCTTCGCTCCCTTTCTGCGGGAGTCTTTGTCGTTTCTTTGCTCTTTTCACTCCGTGAGTTAACCAGGCTTTATTTAGTACCTAAAAATGCAAAATTAATTAATAAAAATATTTATTCTTGAAAACAAAGAAAATACAGAATATGGGATAAAATGTAGAATTAATGCACAAAAGATGAGTTAAATGCCAAGAAAAATATATAGAAATATGCACTTTTTAGGACTCATCAGTAGTATGAAACATTAATTATCCCCCTTTTTTTCAATATAAATTGGCAAAGGTACGAAAACTAGTGGGATCCTAATAAAATTTTCATAGAGATACTTCATGACCAAAAGAGAACAACATATCAACTTTGTAGATGCAATCATATAGCCGAAGCTAAATGCATTCATCAAGGAGTTTATAAATATATAAGAAAACTCCTACGACATTCCATAGCCGCACTCCCTACAAAGATTTGGCAATTAAGCACAAGTTCAATTAAGAACTCTCTCCCATAAAAATGTCATTCCCGAAAGAACAACAAGAGCGACCTTACTTTTACAAGAAAAAAAAGGATTTCTTTGGACATAATCAAATCACATGAGAACATGAATTTGTATCCAAAAATCTCAATTAATTAACCACAAGGAAAATGATCAATTCAATTGCCATGCTCGACATAAGAAAACTTATGGAGCAACACTGTATATACACAAAGATGCGGATCAGGGAAGGACCAATATTGCGAAATAATCAAAGATTCATTTTATTTTTCATCACTATTTGCACAATGACATATAATAGACTTAATATTTGTAAATAAAAGTTCATCCTATCTTCCATCAATATTTGCATACGACATAATAGGCTTAACTTTTGTTGTCAAAAGTTCATTCTATCTTTTATCAATATTTTCATACCGACATATAATAGAGTTAACTTTTGAACAAATATAGGATAGTCAAGGTTCACGGACGTAAACAACATATCCCATAACAATTTGCAATATAAGAAACCATAAAGATTAATACTGCAAAAATCATCTTCCATATTCTAATTATCCTTCTTAAAACACAAGAATAAATTCTCGTAAGAAGTTTCCTAGAAAAAATCAAGACAAACTCGTAATGCACATACAAGATGATTTGTCCTTACAGGGTAGAATCAATATTTTTCGCATGGATTTACACCAAGAATATCTACCAAAGGAGTATAAAAATATTTTCTTAACAAAGAAGAACATACAAAGTCATTAACGACCATGCACCATAGTTCACATAAGATGATTGTGAACATTCAAGAATCCCATCAATGCGTACTACTGCCATTCTTGAACTTCCTTCTTTGTGATTCACCAAAAACATTCTTATAAAATATACAAATGAGCTTAGAAGAGTAGTGCTCCAAGAATCCAAGTGCCCAAGTTCAAGAGAAGTGGAACAAGTGCGACGAAGCGGAGCATAATACTCAAAAAACAAGAGACGAGACAAATACCAGTCTTAACTCATCCAAATTCAATAATTCTTATCTCCATTTTGAATATAATTCAAAGAGGAATAGAATTAAAAAAGAATGAGGTCATTCCGAGTTCGGACGAAGAAGTTACGGTCATCACAAATTTATCGAATATCGACTTTGCAAATGAATTTTCATGACCTGGAGCAGTATGCAAACGGGTATGCGTACTAAAATCCCTGGATTTTGATTTTAAATGATGGTATGCATACTAGGTATGTTTACCATGAAGTCCAAACATCCCGAGCTATTATTTTCATACCTAAACATTTAAGAACCTTAAACACCGGTCAAGTTAGGTAGAAATGAATGATAAGCAAGGTAAATGGATCATTACAAGTAATCTAAGCAAATAAGTAAAACACAAAACTTTCTCAAGTTTATAGACATACCTTTTTAGAAGAGTCCAATCGAATTCTACAGCCTTACCGAACATAATCAGCGCCCCAATTCTCGTGCTTCCCTCATCGTATACATAAAAGGCATTTCTTGATGAGGATGCACTTCCAACACAATCAAGTTGTATTGAGGTGAACAATGTATTGTTCACCACAAGTGACTTTTGGATTATCAATAAAGAGATCGCTTTTATAAACTTTCACATCCAAATCCAACTTCCCAAAGAACTTTTTAAGTTCCAACATCATGGATACTGCCTTCTCCATAGTCATGGAATTTTCTGGGAGATCATTCATGTTCACACTCAAAGCATCATTGACTTTCTTTAGTATCCACCTCTGAGTGCGTTTAGGAACAATCAAAACCTTCTTCCCATTACTCTCTTCTAGAATTCTCGGAAGAGAATCGGATTGACTATTCTTTTGCAAGTTAGTCTTTCTCCAACTGGGAGCATTGGATCTTGTCTTCGTCTTTACAAAGTTATCATTTTGATAGTCATTACGATTGTGAAAAGGCTTCTTTTGACGTTTATAGGCAAATCTCGGTTTATCCCAACACTGATTCCTTTGCCTAAAGGTTGGACAGTTACAACCTGTAGCATTAAGGGAATTACCCTTAATATATGATCTTGGTTTTACAACTTCTTGTGATGCCCAAACAAGAACATCATGAAGTTTCTCATTCCTTATATGGAAACGACATCTGCTTTCCAGGTGACCTTTATTTCCGCAATGGTGGCAAACATAAGGAATGTTCTTACCTCGATCCATATGTGCTGACTTTGGAGGTTGATATACTTTGCTCTTTTGAACCTTAACTGCGGTGAAGGTATTTCACTTTTGCTATCAGTAAAAACCTTTTGTTCAGAAGAATCACCAGCCTTGACAAATTTTACCTCTTTGTTAATACTTGGAGTATTTATTCCTTCATATCCCGATCCTCGTGTATCACGATGATTTTTACTTTTTCATAACATAATGGTTAATATGTTCGTACTAGTATTGAACTTTTTCAAGTCCTCCTATAACATCTTGATTTTATCAGAAGCAGCAGTTAAATCAGCCTCAAGGCGTTTTTCTCGAACGAGATAAGCGCTTTCCCTGTCATTGATTATTTTTTTTGTTGAGAGTCACACTTTGCTTCGGTTTCTGCAAGTCCTTCTTTCAACACAAAGAGATTGCGACGAAGATTTTCACATTCATATTTATTTGAACGTAGATCTTCCTCACGATCTTTAAGAATAGATTGTAACAAACTGTAACCACAATCATATCCCTTAAAGAGTTTTCTCACTTTCATGTCTTCTAGACAGAGAGGAGTCAGAAACTCAGTCAAGCAAGATGTTGACCCTTTCTTTTTCATGAGTTGGTCAGAAAGATTGATATATTGTGAGACTTCCTCATCAACACATTGTCCCTCATCAGAATCACTTTCATCTGAAAGATCATCCAACTGCTCATCTAGGCATGCTTCGCAGTTATACACAGTTTCAGACAATTGAGCAGGTGTGAGAGACTTCTCAGGAAAAACAAGGATTTGAACCAAATCAGAGTGTTTCTGAACTGGTGATGCGTTATCTGAGATATTATCGTCCATAATCAGATCGCTACAAATACAGACTTATAAGGTCTTAAACGTGTTTGCCTGCTCTGATACCAACTGAAAAAGTGGGGGGTCTAACAACCACACCCAATAATTCGTTTGGCAATCTGAGAGGACTTACTCCAATATACTTTCAAGAGAATCAACTAGAAAGTCAGACTCAATCTATAGAAAAGTATATCAAAAGAGTTTATATCTCTATCTCTCAATTTAATCTGCAATCAGCAAATAGGAATTTGCGAGACCGATTGAATATAAGAGAAGTAACTTGAACGGTACCTGATGAGTGCCAAATATTGTATATATTTATCCCTTTTTGTTGGCATTTTAACTCATCTTTTATGCATTAATTCTACATTTTATCCCACATTCTGTATTTTCATTGTTTTCAAGAATAAATATTTTTATTAATTAATTTTGCATTTTTAGGTAATAAATAAAGTTCGGATGAGTCGCGGAGCAAAAAGAGCAGAAAAGTAGTGAAAAGCCGGGAGAAATCACGCAAGGAAGCCGCGAAGAATGGTGCGCACAACCTCATTTTCTACACACAAAAGCGCCTCCATTCTCAGCCATCAGATCAGTTCTCAGAAGCATCCGACGGTCGCTCCTTCATAGAGCATCAAAATCTGAAGTCTCTGCCGAGCACCACAGCGCTGAAATTCCAAGCCTTCAGATTAGATGGTAGTTGAATCCAACGGTCGCTCCCTTGCTGTTCATCAACGTTTGATATCTCCGCCTTAGACTACAACACCTAACCCCATCTAGAGCCGTTAACTTCGTTGTATCAAAAAATCTGACGGTCGCTACAAGCTTCACTTCACATCACCGTCCGATCTACCTACCATCTTCGCATCTCGCAGCTCAGAGTCACAGAACATCAAGATTCGGTAGACCCGCCTCACACCCTAGCGACCGAACCCATCCACCTAACCAAACACCCCCCTTCTCTCCCAAACAGTCGAGCCTCTCCTCCATCACCTCCCCTCTGCAGCTCTGCAGAGACACCATGTCCGCCACCACCTTCTCCACCTCTGTCACCACCTGCTCCGCCACCCACTCTCTGTCACCACGTCAAACAATGATAACCCATCATTGTTCCCATCTCCCTAGTCCATCTAATTCACTTATTCCACACATTTTCAACCGAAACCCTAAAGTGTGAAATAGGTAAATTAGGTCGAGCTAGAGTGAAATTGAAGGCATGGAGAGGTAGAGAATGACAAATAGAAGCATGGGTCGACATCAAAATGGAGTGATTGTGTCAAATTGGGTGAGTAATCACCAACCCTAGCTACTGATATTTTGGGTGAAAATGGGTAGAACCCTAATTGTCTGTGGGTATAAATATGGGTGTGGGTGTGTTGTAGAAACTATGCTTGGAATAGCCAGCATCCAGGACTTTCATGTCATGTTAATGTTTTTTTCTCTTTTCAATTTCAGCTCAAACTCATTTCTGTTCATGTGTGTTAGTTTTAATTTCATGTATTTTCATATCCTGTTTAAGTTACTGTTAATGTGCTTGGTTTCATATCCTGTTAATGTGTGATGTTCCTGTTGATAGTTATTCTCATTGCTTTGTCACTGTTAGTGCCATGTCTAGTTTAGTGTTAAGTTTGTGCACTGTTAGTTTGATGGAATGCTAGGCTAGATACATTTGAAGCTTTGATTTGATTGTGCAATGGAAGAAATCAGTGCTCATAGCAAGCTGATTATCTTGCCATTCCTTGTGTATGCTTAGGTTGCACTGTTGATTGAGCATTGGGAGAAATTAGTGCTCACTAGTGACAATGAGCAAGCTAATTCTCTTCCCATTCTTTTAGTATACCTCCTGTAATCTTGCCTTAGCTTAGCCTTGCTCTGTTAGCTTCACCAATCCTTGCCCTTGGCCTTAGGCCTTGGTTCATCTTGTTTTGTTCTTTGCTTTTGCCATGTGTTGCCCTGTTTGTGTTTCCTTTTGTTTATTTTGTTAGCCATCTTCTTTATTGCATTATCTTTGCTTTACTGCCACCTTTGCTTCTGTTGCTTTGCTTCTCTTATTCCACTGCCTTGCAGCTGCTGTGCAGCACTTGTGCTGCTGCTGCATTGCCTTCTCTGCTGCTGCAACTCTGTTGTTGCTGCTTTCTTTGCTTTCCCCTGCTGTTGCTGCTCACTGCTGCTGCTGCCCTTCTGCTGTGCAGTCTTGCTACTGCTGCTGCCTGCCAAAGCCAGCTGAGCCCAATTCAGTTCATTGTTGTGCACTCAAGCCCAAAGCTCACTTCAAACTGAAGCCCAATTCAGTCAACTGTGGGCTTAACCAAAGCCCAGTTGTTTAAAACCAAAGCCCAAATTCATTAAGGCCCAATCCAATTCAGGCTTAATCAAAAGCCTAAGTTTAAGGCCAAAGCCCATTTGCACTTCAAAGACTAACTGAGCCCAAGCTCAGTTCATTTTATTATGAACAAACCCATTAGCACTCAAAGCCCAATTTAAGCCAAAAGGCTTCTAAGCCCAAAGCAAATCTAGGAACCCAATTAGCTAGAACACTCCAAACACACCCGATCTCTGTGGATCGACCCGTATTTGCACGAGTTACAACCGACGACCGTGCACTTGCGGTATTACTGTAGGCCCCCGCGTTTCATTTCGCTTCAATTTTATACGTTTTCCCGGGTCCACCAAGTTTTTGGCGCCGCTGCCGGGGAATGTTTTGCATTTAAATATAATATCTTTTACAAGCCTACCAAGTTTTTGGCGCCGTTGCCGGGGACCACCAAGTTTTTGGCGCCGTTGCCGGGGATTGGTGCTGTGTTTTATCTGTGTGTTTTCTTAGCTATTTTTGCATTTCATTTCATAGCATTTGCATCTGCATCTGCTTCACTTCATTTGCTGTTGGACCTGCTTTTCTGAACCTGTTTTTCCTCTGCTGGGACGCCACCAAGGAAAAGAACCAAAGCCCAACTGGGTTTTTGCAACAATATCAGAGCAGCTGGGCTGTGCTAAAAAGGTAAGCCTAAACCCATTCCATTGAGAGAACCCAACCTGTGGGCTTCCAAATTTCTTTAATTGTGGGCTTGTAATAATTAACCCAATTTTTTGGGCTTTTTATCTTTTTATTTTGGGTTTGTAATAATTTGTTTGTGGGCTTGTTGTTTAATTTGTGGGCTTGTATTTATTTTGTGTGGGCTTGTTTAAATTCTTCCATTGGACTTGTATTTTGGACTCTGGGTTTAAACCCAGCTGAGCTTGTAACCGATTGTGGGCTTGCTTCCACTCAAGAGTGGACCTCGAAACCAAAGTTTTAAAACAAACGTCGGGCCTTAACCAACTGGGCCAAATTAAACTTTCAAAATTAAAACTTAGTGTTTCTTGAGCCGCAGCTTTCCTTCCATTCCATTAGAGGACAAACAGTGGGCTTGCTCCCATTCAAAAACCAAATTTTATTTTTTTTTTAAAATAAAAAAAAAAAAAAAAAAAAAGTTTTATTTTTCTCCCATTTAAGTCCAATTTTAGTGTTTTGAAACTATCTTTGTCTCTACACTTTGTCTTTTGGGTTGATCCTCAACTCTTTAGATTGTTAGTGTATGGTGAATTTTTTTGTATATAATCCAGTAGATAAAATTTTAAAAAACCCTTTTGTTCCTTTTATATATATTTTGCTAATCCAATATGATCTCGGCTGAAATATGTTGGATTTTTGCCTTGAATAAACGGAGTTTTAATTCTGCTTTCGCCGAAATCGGGTATTCTCTCTCCTTTTACTCTACTCAGCATGTCCCTTTCCATATGTTGCATCTTAATTTTTTCCATATTTTGAAACATTGAGGACAATGTTTAGTTTAGGTTTGGGGGTATAGAGTAGATGCCACGATAATATGCTATAATTAAAAACGAACTCCTTCTTCTTTTTGAAAAAATTGAAAAATTCCAAAAAAATTGACAAATCAAAATTCAAAAAAAATTAAAAAATTGAAAAAAATCATAAAAATGGAGCTCATTTACCTTGAAATGTTGACTCTTGTGCAAATATGTATAATTATTAGGAGTCTTAGTCTAGATATTTAGGCACCCTGATTCTAGCACAATTCACATAGTGATAAGAAATTTGCACGCGCACGATCTACCAATACATGTATGGCCTCGATCTTCAAGGTGTTTGATAGGAAGTTACGATTGCCAATCACTTTAGAATACTGAACGAAACTTGACTAGCTTGTTCTTTGGTTGGTTGGGATAGAAGGTGGAGGTTACATTAAGAAAGACAACCATCGAATTTAACTGGGTGCATCAAAAAGGGCTACCTCTTGCAAAGTGTCATGTAATCTTTTGTTTCTTTTTGTTATGTATCAAAAGTGTTTTCTTTTGCAAAAAAAAAAAAAAAAAAAAAAAAAAAAAACGATGTATATATTCAGAAAAAAAAAAAAAAAAAAAACAGAAAAATACAAAAAAATCAAGTATTTATCAATTCCATCATCTCTTGTTCCAGAAATAAAAAGAGAGTAGTCAATGTAAATAAGAGTCATGTAAATAGTCATCTTTGTGTTTTTTGTTGTAAGCAAGGAGGGTGTATGCCATTGATGTACAACGCGAGTAATTGTGAAATACCTCCAACTCATTCACAATTCTCGTAAAGTCCGGACAGCTAGCTAGATTTCGACCTCAGTTCTTAGCCTGAGAAACTATCTCTTGGTGATTAGTAGTCATAACTTCAGATCTTTCTTTACACATGTGTAGATACACTTTACACTCTTATCACATGTCTTTTTTTGTTATCAGTGCTAGGATTGTGCCTTTGATAGCTAGATTGACATCTCCATTTTGCTATGAGCTTAAACTGTTTTGCACATGTCACATTTGATGGAATCTGAGCTTATATTTTGACCTAGAACTTTGTAGGTACGTTCTAAGCAAACCTTCACGAGACTTTAACTCGTCCACTAGGGACACTTAGTGGTTTAAAAGGCTTAGTGCATACGCTAAATGCATTCGAGAGACCAGCGACAGTGGTATAGTTAGGATTTCCTTAGTTTTGTTTTACTTGAGGACAAGTAAAATTCAGGTTTGGGGGTATTTGATGAGTGCCAAATAATGTATATATTTATCCCTTTTTGTTGGCATTTTAACTCATCTTTTGTGCATTAATTCTACATTTTATCCCATATTCTGTATTTTCATTGTTTTCAAGAATAAATATTTTTATTAATTAATTTTGCATTTTTAGGTAATAAATAAAGTTCGGATGAGTCGCGGAGCGAAAAGAGCAGAAAAGTAGTGAAAAGCCGGGAGAAATTACGCAAGGAAGCCGCGAAGAATGGTGCGCACAACCTCATTTTCTACACACAAAAGCGCCTCCGTTCTCAGCCATCAGATCAGTTCTCAGAAGCATCCGAGGGTCGCTCCTTCATAGAGCATCAAAATCTGAAGTCTCTGCCGAGCACCACAGCGCTGAAATTCCAAGCCTCCAGATTAGATGGTAGTTGAATCCAACGGTCGCTCCCTTGCTGTTCATCAACGTTTGATATCTCCGCCTTACACTACAACACCTAACCCCATCTAGAGCCGTTAACTTCGTTGTATCAAAAAATCTGACGGTCGCTACAAGCTTCACTTCACATCACCGTCCGATCTACCTACCATCTTCGCATCTCGCAGCTCAGAGTCACAGAACATCAAGATTCGGTAGACCCGCCTCACACCCTAGCGACCGAACCCATCCACCTAACCAAACACCCCCTTCTCTCCCAAACAGTCGAGCCTCTCCTCCATCACCTCCCCTCTGCAGCTCTGCAGAGACACCATGTCCGCCACCACCTTCTCCACCTCTGTCACCACCTGCTCCGCCACCCACTCTCTGTCACCACGTCAAACAATGATAACCCATCATTGTTCCCATCTCCCTAGTCCATCTAATTCACTTATTCCACACATTTTCAACCGAAACCCTAAAGTGTGAAATAGGTAAATTAGGTCGAGCTAGAGTGAAATTGAAGGCATGGAGAGGTAGAGAAGGACAAATAGAAGCATGGGTCGACATCAAAATGGAGTGATTGTGTCAAATTGGGTGAGTAATCACCAACCCTAGCTACTGATATTTTGGGTGAAAATGGGTAGAACCCTAATTGTCTGTGGGTATAAATATGGGTGTGGGTGTGTTGTAGAAACTATGCTTGGAATAGCCAGCATCCAGGACTTTCATGTCATGTTAATGTTTTTTTCTCTTTTCAATTTCAGCTCAAACTCATTTCTGTTCATGTGTGTTAGTTTTAATTTCATGTATTTTCATATCCTGTTTAAGTTACTGTTAATGTGCTTGGTTTCATATCCTGTTAATGTGTGATGTTCCTGTTGATAGTTATTCTCATTGCTTTGTCACTGTTAGTGCCATGTCTAGTTTAGTGTTAAGTTTGTGCACTGTTAGTTTGATGGAATGCTAGGCTAGATACATTTGAAGCTTTGATTTGATTGTGCAATGGAAGAAATCAGTGCTCATAGCAAGCTGATTATCTTGCCATTCCTTGTGTATGCTTAGGTTGCACTGTTGATTGAGCATTGGGAGAAATTAGTGCTCACTAGTGACAATGAGCAAGCTAATTCTCTTCCCATTCTTTTAGTATACCTCCTGTAATCTTGCCTTAGCTTAGCCTTGCTCTGTTAGCTTCACCACATCCTTGCCCTTGGCCTTAGGCCTTGGTTCATCTTGTTTTGTTCTTTGCTTTTGCCATGTGTTGCCCTGTTTGTGTTTCCTTTTGTTTATTTTGTTAGCCATCTTCTTTATTGCATTATCTTTGCTTTACTGCCACCTTTGCTTCTGTTGCTTTGCTTCTCTTATTCCACTGCCTTGCAGCTGCTGTGCAGCACTTGTGCTGCTGCTGCATTGCCTTCTCTGCTGCTGCAACTCTGTTGTTGCTGCTTTCTTTGCTTTCCCTTGCTGTTGCTGCTCACTGCTGCTGCTGCCCTTCTGCTGTGCAGTCTTGCTACTGCTGCTGCCTGCCAAAGCCAGCTGAGCCCAATTCAGTTCATTGCTGTGCACTCAAGCCCAAAGCTCACTTCAAACTGAAGCCCAATTCAGTCAACTGTGGGCTTAACCAAAGCCCAGTTGTTTAAAACCAAAGCCCAAATTCATTAAGGCCCAATCCAATTCAGGCTTAATCAAAAGCCTAAGTTTAAGGCCAAAGCCCATTTGCACTTCAAAGACTAACTGAGCCCAAGCTCAGTTCATTTTATTGTGAACAAACCCATTAGCACTCAAAGCCCAATTTAAGCCAAAAGGCTTCTAAGCCCAAAGCAAATCTAGGAACCCAATTAGCTAGAACACTCCAAACACACCCGATCTCTGTGGATCGAACCGTATTTGCACGAGCTACAACCGACGACCGTGCACTTGCGGTATTACTGTAGGCCCCCGCGTTTCATTTCGCTTCAATTTTATACGCTTTCCCGGGTCCACCAAGTTTTTGGCGCCGCTGCCGGGGAATGTTTTGCATTTAAATATAATATCTTTTACAAGCCTACCAAGTTTTTGGGTGAGTAATCAGGTAAATTAGGTAAATTAGGTCGAGCTAGAGTGAGTAATCAGGTAAATTAGTCTTTCAACCGAAACCCTAAAGTGTGAAATAGGTAAATTAGGTCGAGCTAGAGTGAAATTGAAGGCATGGAGAGGTGGAGAAGGACAAATAGAAGCATGGGTCGACATCAAAATGGAGTGATTGTGTCAAATTGGGTGAGTAATCACCAACCCTAGCTACTGATATTTTGGGTGAAAATGGGTAGAACCCTAATTGTCTGTGGGTATAAATATGGGTGTGGGTGTGTTGTAGAAACTATGCTTGGAATAGCCAGCATCCAGGACTTTCATGTCCTGTTAATGTTTTTTTCTCTTTTCAATTTCAGCTCAAACTCATTTCTGTTCATGTGTGTTAGTTTTAATTTCATGTATTTTCATATCCTGTTTAAGTTACTGTTAATGTGCTTGGTTTCATATCCTGTTAATGTGTGATGTTCCTGTTGATAGTTATCCTCATTGCTTTGTCACTGTTAGTGCCATGTCTAGTTTAGTGTTAAGTTTGTGCACTGTTAGTTTGATGGAATGTTAGTTTGATGTCACTGTTAGTGCCAAAGCAAATCTAGGAACCCAATTAGCTAGAACACTCCAAACACACCCGATCTCTGTGGATCGACCCGTATTTGCACGAGCTACAACCGACGACCGTGCACTTGCGGTATTACTGTAGGCCCCCGTTTTCATTGCGCTTAATTTTATACATATCTCCGGGCCCACCAAGTTTTTGGCCGGGGATAATTTTTACACCTTTTCAAAGCCTACCAAGTTTTTGGCGCCGTTGCCGGGGACCATTTTGCATTTAAATAGAATATCTTCGGGGCCCTACCAAGTTTTTGGCGCCGTTGCCGGGGATTGGTGCTGTGTTTTATCTGTGTTTTTCTTAGCTATTTTTGTATTTCATTTCATAGCATTTGCATCTGCATCTGCTTCACTTCATTTGCTGTTGGACCTGCTGTTCTGAACCTGTTTTTCCTCTGCTGGGACGCCACCAAGGAAAAGAACCAAAACCCAACTGGGTTTTTGCAACAATATCAGAGCAGCTGGGCTGTGCTTAAAAGGTAACCCATTTAAGAGAACCCGAATTGTGGGCTTCCAATTTTTTTAATTGTGGGCTTGTAATATTAAAGCCAATTTTTGGGCTTCTCTTATTTTCTGTTGGGTTTGTAATAATTTATTTGTGGGCTTGTTTGTTTAATTTGTGGGCTTGTTTAAATTCTTTCATTGGACTTGTATTTTGGACTCTGTGTTTAAACCCAGCTGAGCTTGTAACCGATTGTGGGCTTGTTTCCACTCAAGAGTGGACCTCGAAACCAAAGTTTTAAAACAAACGTCGGGCCTTAACCAACTGGGCCAAATTAAACTTTCAAAATTAAAACTTAGTGTTTCGTGGGCCGCAGCCTTCCTCCCATTCCATTAGAGGACCAACAGTGGGCTTGCTCCCATTCAAAAAAAAAAAAACCAAATTTTATTTTCTTTTAAAAAAAAAAAAAAAAAAAAAAAAAAAAAAAAGTTTTATTTTTCTCCCATTTAAGTCCAATTTTAGTGTTTTGAAACTTTCCATGTCTCTACACTTTTTTTTTGGGTTGATCCTCAACTCTTTAGACTTTTGGTGTATGGTGATTTTTTGTATATAATCCAGTAGATAAAATTTCTTAAAAACCCTTTTGTTCCTTTTGTATATATTTGCTAATCCAATATGATCTCGGCTGAAATATGTTGGATTGTTTGCCTTGAATAACGGAGTTTTAATTCTGCTTTCGCCGAAATCGGGTATTCTCTCTCTCCTTTTCTCTACTCTAGCAGCATCCCTTTCCATATGTTGCATTTTAATTCTTTCCATATTTTGAAACATTGAGGACAATGTTTAGTTTAGGTTTGGGGGTATAGAGTAGATACCATGATAATTTGCCATAATTGAAAACGAACTCCTTCTTCTTTTTTGAAAAAATTGAAAAATTCCAAAAAAAAATTAAAAAATAAAAATTCAAAAAAAATTAAAAAATGAAAAATCATAAAAAATGGAGCTCATTTACCTTGAAATGTTGACTCTTGTGCAAATATGTATTTTTATTAGGAGTCTTAGTCTAGATATTTAGGCACCCTGATTCTAGCACAATTCACATAGTGATAAGAAATTTGCACGCGCACGATCTACCAATACATGTATGGCCTCGATCTTCAAGGTGTTTGATAGGAAGTTACGATTGCCAATCACTTTAGAATACTGAACGAAACTTGACTAGCTTGTTCTTTGGTTGGTTGGGATAGAAGGTGGAGGTTACATTAAGAAAGACAACCATCGAATTTAACTGGGTGCATCAAAAAGGGCTACCTCTTGCAAAGTGTCATGTAATTTTTGTTTCCTTTTGTATATGTATCAAAAGTGTTTCTATGTTAAAAAAAAAAAAAAAAAAAAAAAAAAAAACGATGTATATATTCAGAAAAAAAAAAAAAAAAAAAAGAGAGAAAAAAATATCAGAAAAATACACAAAAAAATCAAGTATTTATCAATTCCATCATCTCTTGTTCCAAAAATAAAAAGAGAGTAGTCAATGTAAATAAGAGTCATGTAAATAGTCATCTTTTGTTGTTTCTTTGTAATAAGCAAGGAGGGTGTATGCCATTGATGTACAACGCGAGTAATTGTGAAATACCTCCAACTCATTCACAATTCTCGTAAAGTCCGGACAGCTAGCTAGATTTCGACCTTGGTTCGTAGCCTGAGAAACTATCTCTTGGTGATTAGTAGTCATAACTTCAGATCTTTCTTTACACATGTGTAGATACACTTTACACTCTTATCACATGTCCTTATTTGTTATCAGTGCTAGGATTGTGCCTTCGATAGCTAGATTGACATCTCCATTTTGCTGTGAGCTTAACTGTTTTGCACATGTCACATTTGATGGAATATGAGCTTATATTTTGTCCTTAGGTTTTGTAGGCACACCTCTGGTAAACCTTCACGAGACTTCAACTCGTCCACTAGGGACACTTAGTGGTTTAAAAGGCTTAGTGCATACGCTAAATGCATTCGAGAGACCAGCGACAGTGGTATAGTTAGGATTTCCTTAGTTTTGTTTTACTTGAGGACAAGTAAAATTCAGGTTTGGGGGTATTTGATGAGTGCCAAATATTGTATATATTTATCCCTTTTTGTTGGCATTTAACTCATCTTTTATGCATTAATTCTACATTTTATCCCATATTCTGTATTTTCATTGTTTTCAAGAATAAATATTTTTATTAATTAATTTTGCATTTTTAGGTAATAAATAAAGTTCGGATGAGTCGCGGAGCGAAAAGAGCAGAAAAGTAGTGAAAAGCCGGGAGAAATTACGCAAGGAAGCTGCGAAGAATGGTGCGCACAACCTCATTTTCTACACACAAAAACGCCTCCGTTCTCAGCCGTCAGATCAGTTCTCAGAAGCATCCGATGGTCGCTCCTTCATAGAGCATCAAAATCTGAAGTCTCTGCCAAGCACCACAGCGCTGAAATTCCAAGCCTTCAGATTAGATGGTAGTTGAATCCAACGGTCGCTCCCTTGCTGTGCATCAAAGTTTGATATCTCCGCCTAACACTACAACACCTAACTCCATCTGGCATCGTTGATTTTGTTGTATTATATAATCTAGCGGTCGCTACAAGCCTCACTTCACATCACCGTCCGATCTACCTACCAGCTCCATATCCCACGGCTCATCCTCGTTGTTCATCCAATTTGATGAAGCCGCCTAACACCCTAGCAACCGAACCTATACCAGCCACCCAAACGCACCCTACCCCAAACTCAGTCGCCCTCTCCTCCATCACCTCCCTCTGCAGAAACCGTACACCACCACCTTCTCCACCTCTGCCACCCACTCCATCTGCCACCACCACCAGCTCAATACGAGCTCTCAAACCACTCAACAACCCTAACCCACATCATTACTTCCCCTTTCACCAACTCTATGTCCTCCTAATCACTCAATTTCACGCGTCTCCCATGTCAGGAACCCTAGAGGTGAAATTGACAAATTAGGTGAAATAGAGTTGCAATTGGAGGCGTGGATAACATCAGGAGAACAATTAGAGGCGTGGGTCGAAGTCAGTAGCGTGTAATCACATCACTGTGGGTAAGAATTACCAAAACCTAATTCAACTGATTTTTGGGGAAGAACCCTAATTTTGTAATTTAGGGAAATTGTGTTGTGGACTATAAATAGGAACTATGGGTGTGTTGTAAAAACCATGCTTGGAATAGCCAGCATCCAGGACTTTCATGTCCTGTTAATGTTTTAAATTTCAGTTCAGTTTCATGTTCATGTCTACTATGTTCTGTTGATGTTACTGTTAATCCTTTTGCTTCCTGTTAGTGTTAGTTTATCATGTTAGGTTAAATTAATTCCTGTTAGTGTTTCTGTTAATGTGTTCATTGTAAATTTCAGTTGGTTATGTTAATGTTAAATGTTGTAATGCTCCTGTTGATGTTTGTTAATGTTCACTGTCATGTTTAAAATGCTGTCACAATTGATGGAATGCTAGGCTAGATATCTGTGAAGCATTGATGTGATTGTGCAATGGAAGAAATCAGTGCTCATAGCAAGCTGATTTTCTTGCCATTCCTTGTGTATGCTTAGGTTGCAGTGTTGATTGAGCATTGGGAGAAACTAGTGCTCATAGCAAGCTAGTTCTCTTCCCATTCTATAGGAATGCCTGTATTCTTGCCTTAGTATTGCTTCATTTAGTTTTTCCACAACCCTGCCCTTGGCCTTAGGCCTTGGTTCATCTTGCACTGTTTTATGCTTGTAGTTGCTGTGTTCTTTCCCTTTGCTGTTTTGCATTGCTCTCTGCTTGTTTAGTCCTTGTCCTGTAATTGTTCTTCATTGTCATCTTTGCTTGCTGTTATCTTGTTGTTTCCCTACCTTGCTTCTCCACTGCTTGTGCAGCTGTGTACAGTGCTGCAGTCTTCTTTTTTTGCACTGCTGCATTGCATTCCCTGCTGTGCAGCACTTGTGCTGCTGCTACTTCTTCTGCTGTTGTTTTCCTTCCCCTGCAGCTGCTGCTGCTGCCCTTCTGCTGTGCAGTCTTGCTACTGCTGCTGCCTTCCAAAGCTAGCTGAGCCCAATCCAGTTTTTTGAAACCAAAGGTTCAAAGCCCAAGGCCCAGTGCAATTCCAAAACAAAAGCCCAAGGTTTAGTTCACTGAGGCCCATTTCATTAAGGCTCAAAGCCCAGTTTAGGTTAAGTTTAAAAGCCCAATCCAATCAACTGTGGGCTTAATCAAAAGCCTAAGTTTAAGGCCAAAGCCCATTCACACTTCAAAGACCAACTGAGCCCAAGCTCAGTTCATTTTATTGTGAACAAACCCATTAGTACTCAAAGCCCAAGCTAAGCCAAAAGGCTTCTTAGCCCAATAGCAACTAGAACCCAAAATAGCTAAACACTCCAAAACACACCCGATCTCTGTGGATCGACCCGTACTTGCACGAGCTACAACCGACGACCGTGCACTTGCGGTATTACTGTAGGCCCCCGTTTTTATTGCGCTTAATTTTATACATATCTCCGGGCCCACCAAGTTTTTGGCCGGGGATAATTTTTAGGACCTTTTCAAAGCCTATCAGTACCAAAGACCAATGTTCAAGGATCAATCAATTTCAACCAACAACCGAAAGTTGGAGTTACCAATTGATCGATTCAACGCACAACCTGTGATATTTCAATTATATAACAAAATATAATGCAGAAAATAAGTAACACAGACACCAAAATTTTGTTAACGAGGAAAACCGCAAATGCAGAAAAACCTCGGGACCTAGTCCAGCTTTGAACACCACGCTGTATTAAGCCGCTACAGATACTAGCATACTACCACTGAACTTCAGACTGGACTGCATTTGAACCCTAATCAATCTCACACTGATTCAAGGTACAGTTTCGTTCCTTAGGTCTCTGATCCCAACAGGATACTACACACTTGATTCCCTTAGCTGATTTCACCCACAACTAAGAGTTGCTACGACCCAAAAAGTCGAACACTTGATAAACAAATCTGTGTCACACAGAAAAGTTTATTGGAATAGATAAATCTGTCTCCCACAGAAATACATATGAGTTTTGTTCCGTCTTTTGATAAATCAAGGAGAACATGAACCAATTGATAAACCGGACTTATATTCCCGAAGAACATCCTAGTATTATCAATCACCTCACAATAATCTAAATTGTATGGAACCGAAACTAGATATTGTGGAATCACAAACGATGAGACGAAGATGTTTGTGACTATTTTTTATATTGCCTATCGGAGAAATAAATCTCGAGCAAATCTTAGAGAAGATAGTACTCAAACAATAAAATCAAGCAAGATCAGAACACGCAACTACAGAGAAAATAGTTGGGTCTGGCTTCACAATCCCAATGAAGTCTTCAAGTCGTTAACCTACAAGGTTTCATGAAAAACCTAAGGTTAAAAGAGAATTGACCCTAGTTTATGCAACTAGTATCATACAAGAGGTACGGGGATTAGATTTCCCAATTGCTAGAGTTCTCTTTTATATAGTTTCCAAATCAGGGTTTGCAATCTAAGTTACCTTGGTAACAAAGCATTCAATATTCAGCATTAGATGAAAACCTGATTAAACCCAAGCTAATATAGTTCAACTGTTAGATCGAACTTAGATTGTCACACACAAACGAAACGTACCTTCATTTAGGTTTGAGTAACCGTACCTAAATGTGTACACCAAGTTGACTCGACAATAGTTAACCGAAATTTGACATATGAGCACTCTCATATTAACCTTGTTCATCTTAACCATAACTATTTCAAATGACTCAAATGAAACTAGTTAAAGAGTTGTTGAATTGCTATATTCTCATAGAAGTATACAAGAACGCAATTGAAGAAAAATCGGTTTGATTCACTCGAATCAATTCATGAACATTATAGCCACAGTTTGCAAAGATTGCATTTCTTATTATATAAATGTATTTTTTCATGTACACAACCGATTTTAGAACTTTAACCTTCAAGTATGCCAACGGGTACACATACTTGAAATACCCGGACCAAGATTGGGTTTCACCAGTACGCAAACGGGTACGCGTACTTCCAATCCTAGCAGAAAAACTCGGACATGAACCTTACGCAAGTATGCATACGGGTACACATACTTAGGTTCCCGGATTTCTCAAACCAACAGGTACACATACAGGTATGCATACTATGGTTCCCGGACATGGATTACATATGTGCAAGAGTGCATAACATGTCATTATCGAATAATGGTTAAGTGTTCTAAACTCTTATTTCAATCATTGAAACTTTCTTAGAGGATGACAATAGCTGTTTTCACATACTATTAGCATCAAAGCGATTTTCAAGTTATTGAAATAATCATAACGAAACATTCCAAGTTTACACCAGATGATTGTATCACACAAACCATGTAAGATGTTACTCGGAAATTTTCACATGATCATCTTTTGACTTTCATCAAGAATATAAGATGAACTTGGTCGAAGCGAAAGCTTGCCGACACATTTTTCAAGAAATATGTAAGCGAGTTAAACTCAGCTCGAAATATCAAATGTGCATAGTAGAAAACTATATAGCACTACGACGTATGTCTCAATATAGGATATAAAGTAGAAATAGACTTTCCAAGTGATATATGAGTTTCAGTCCACATACCTTTTGTTGATGAAGTTCCACAAGCTCGCCTTAGTAGTTCTTCGTCTTCAAATGATGAACGCCGTGAATTTTAATGCTCAACTGCACAATCTATTTCCTAGTCCGAGACATCTATAAGTAGACTAGAAATTAAGACTCATAGTTTTGATCACTAACATTGACAAACAAGCTTGAGATAACAACGCTTGCGAGTTCGACCGAGCAATGCTCTAACACAACCAGAACTACTATGTCTGTTTTTGAGTATGATGAGGTGGTTTCTCATGATATTAAAGATGTAATCCTTATGAATAAACCAATTGTAACCATCCATTATGTATAAATAAATTTTCTTCTTGTTAAAAAAAATCTTAATTAAAAAGCGTAATTTTGACATGAAGGTAAACATTTGGATAAGGTGCGTTTTACTTTACTTCCAAATGACCTACTAAAAAAAATAGAATCATGATCCCCTCCCAAATGAAGTGGTGCCCAAAAAATGTAACCTAGTGGATAGTTTTGCCTACCTAAAGTAACCAATGTGAACCCAATATGTTAAATCCAACAATGTAAAGCAACACTCATGTGACTGCACAATAAAACAAAAGCAACACTCATGTACAACAAAACAGCTTCAACATCATAATGTGGCATTAAACTTACATCTGAAGGGATTTCACTGGTTAAAATCATAAATCAGCAAAACATACTCCACCATCTCCAAGAAGTTGAGTTATGTTTCTGGTACCAAGTGGGAGAAGATTAAAAGGCAGTTTGTTACGTTTCCAGGTACTCATAATTTCTATGCTAGAGGTTCTCAAGATGATAAGTGCATTGGAATACAATATATATCTTGAATCAATTTGGGAGCTGATATTTGGTCAAAATTATAATCTAGTGCGAACTATTCACATATCTTATGTTCCTGATTAGGAGATTATTAGGGCCAATGAAAGCTGCTAAGTTTGCTGGGACTGATGAGATGGAGGGTTTGAATATTGGATTTATGTTGGATGAAATTCATGTTTTATTTTTAATGCTGATCGAGTGATAGTTCACCTTGGAGGTTCATGAAATATACATTTTGCTAATAACATTAAGTACGAGCCTCAGTGTCAAATTTTACAATCAGTACATATAGCAGTTATCGTTCCCTCTGTATTATTTGGTTATTAGTTGTTGGTATTGCTGTCCACAGAAGTATTTGAGTTACAGAGAAAAAATACCAGGAAAGAGATCTCTGACTCTACAGGTCCTAGCCAAGATAGTATTAAAACACTGAAAAAGATAGAAATAGGACTAGTAATCCGAAAACAAAGAAATACCAGTAGTAAAGGAGGCGTCACATGGCATCAAGAGTTATACTTTTCAGGCAATTGTTCGAGCGCATCTTGAACTATTTTCAACAGCTTCTCCTCAGTGCTGGAGTGCAGATAGTGAGAGACCCTATCTTTCTCCTTTACCGAACATATCTGGGCCTTTACCGCAAATCCTTTTCTAGCCCAATTCGAAGCTTTCCAGGCATAATAATCCCTAGTATCATTCAAAAACGCCGTCTCAAAACCATCAACATAATATTCCAGATCCTGCATGTACCTTGCACTGACTAATAGAGATACCCGAACAGCCTCATCAGGGGAGGCTTCTTCAAGAGCACTATAACACAAAGCTAACATCTGTTAGTTCTCTAAGATACACTAACCAAATCGAGTATCTCATCTGGAAGCAACTTATTTAAACATACCACATAGCACTTACTATCGATTCATTGCAAAAATGCTTGATAGTTGCGACTAGTAATGCATCAGCATGGAATGTGATTTAATCTCCAAATACTATCTGTACAATGAATTATTAGGTAACCCATTCAATTCAAGTAGTTGTTTCTTCTCCGTATGTATAAACTTCATATATGAATTTCATTGAACTAAAAGCCGTGAAAGTCCTAAACATTAGCAATGTTCGGAAAGATAAGGTTGGGGAGCATATCCTTGTTTCTTCATATCCAGAAGAAGATTCTTTAACATCAGATAAATCTCTGCAGATTCTGGGTGATTTTTATATGCAGCAACAAACATATGAGAAATGCCGTTGATCTCAATCCAACTGCAACCTGGTAACTTCTTGACCCCTCTTTCCTTCATCAATTCTCGAACTTTTAGAGCGCTAGCCCATTGACCAGCATCAGCATGAACATTTGCCATCAATACGTAATATCCCGAATTTTGTGGGTCCAATTTAAATAAATGCTTTGATGCCACCTCTGCGATTTCAACATTCCCCTGATTTCGACTCGCTCCCAGCAATGCCCCCCAAATACCTGCATCTGCTTCAAAGGGCATGCTAGTAATAATGTTTAGTGTTTCATCTAGGCGACCAGCACTCCCTAACAAATCAACCATGCATGCGTAATGCTCCATTCGAGCTCTAATTTCATAGTTTTCGGTCATAGAGCGGAAGTAATCTATACCTTCATCAATAAGTCCTGCATGACTACAAGCAGAGATCATGGCAAGAAAAGTTATATGATCAGGTTGAAATCCTTTCTCTAACATAGCATGGAACAAAAGTTGCGCTTCTTTAATCCGTCCATGTATACCATAAGCAGCAATAATGCTATTCCATGAGACTTCGTTCTTCCACTCCATCAAGTCAAAGACCCTACGTGCAAGATTCAAGTCTCCGCACTTACTATACATGTCTACTAGAGCACTCTCCGCAAAGAGATCAGTTCTAAAGGAACCTTTCATCATAAAACCATGGATTTCTTTCCCATCATGAAGTGCGGGTAAATTTGAACATGCAGAAAGTGCAGCTGAAATCGTGGCACAATTATAATTTGCACCCTTCAATCCCATATCACGGAACAGATTGATGGCTTCTTCTGGTTTCCCATTCTGCGAACAGCTCGAAATCATCGAATTCCAGGCCACAACATCTCTCACAGGCATTCTATGAAAAACGCAGTTAGCAAGATCCAGTCTTCCGCATTTTGCATACATATCAGTTAGGGAACTTCCAACATAACCTCCTTCCTCATGCCCATACTTAAGAATGTAACCATGAAGCTCCTTCCCCAACCTAAGAGAAGCCAAGCCAGTCAAAGCTGGCAAAACACTTGCTAGGGTGACTGAAGTGGGCCTCATTTGTGCCTCAAGCAACGGCTGAAAAGTCCGTAAAGCATCACTATGCATACCATGGAGCACAAATCCTGAAATCATAGCCGTATAAATAACGGCATCCACTGTTTTTGTCTGATTGAAAATACTGCATGCCATCTCTATTTCCCTGCATTTGAAGTATATATCGATCAGTGCAGTCTTCAAGAATGCATCCATAACCACACCATGCCTTACAATATAACCATGAATTTCCTTACCTTGCTTCAAATCTGCCAAGTCAGAAACTGAAGGAAGAAAACTCGAAAACGTGATAGAATCTGGTTTAGCACCAGCAGATAACATCTCACGGAACAAATCACAAGCCTCAACCAAAAACCCATTTTGAACATACCCTGCAATCATCCCATTCCATGTAACTAAATCAGTCCGAGGTGTCATATCAAATATCTTACGTGCTTCATATAAACAGCCAGACTTTGAATACATCGCCAATAATGTGTTTGCTACAGGTGACTCTGAATCCACTCCACAATGAATAGCAAGTCCGTGAAGCACTCTACCCATTTCAAGCTTCATTTCAGACGCACAAATAGACAGAACACAAGCAAATGTTACATAATTAGGCATTATTTCCGTATACCTCATCTGCGTAAACACTTCCATAGCTTTCTTCAAATCCCCATTTTTCACATACCCATTAATCATCACATTCCACAAAACAGAATCTTTAACAGGCAGTTTCTCAAACAACTCATGTGCATCACATATCGCGCCATTCTCAGCATACAATTTAATCAAAGAACTACCCACAAATACATCCATCCCAAACCCAGTAGAAACAACAGATTCATGAATCAACCTACCTAAACCCAAAGAATTTAAATTACTACAAGCCTTAACTACATAAGGAAATGTATATTTATCAGGTGAAATCCCACACCCCAACATCTTGAAATAGAACAATAATGCATTATTATAAGAACCCATCATAGTGAACCCTCTAATCATCCAATTCCAAGGAGAAGTATACCCCAAATAAATCCTAAAAAACACATTTTTAGCATCACTGAAACTTTTACAACGTACATACATACCCAATATTCTTGAACCCATATCATTATGATCACTCATTCCATGAACAATGATTTGTGAATGGACCTGATAACCTTGTCGAAGAGATGAAGATGACTGCAACATTGATGTGAACCTGCTCATTAAGGACAAATTTCTCTGGTTCATTTCTCAGCTGAGAGCCTGAGAGAGAGATAGAGATTGGCGCGTGTTTTTCAAACAGGTGGAGTTGTTAGTTATTACTGGAGGTAAAGGGTGCTGATAACCAAAACCAGAATGTTAAGGGCACCCAGTAAAGACAATGTTGGGATTATAACGAGGGTGAATCGGTATTTCCAAAGAAGAAGTTTATTAGTTTCAGACGGATTTGACAAAGGAGGAAATTTGAGAATGTCATTGTCTTCTTCTTGGTTTACTCTTCTTCATCATTTAATTCGATTTGCATTCACAATGTTGTTGTTCAGTTCAGGAGCTGACTTACTGATTTCAGCATGGAGAACCAGGTTAGAATACAATTTGAAGAAAAAAAATTCAATAAATCTTTTACACATGATCAGTTTTGTGTGATGGGTTCTATCTCCTGATTCTCATCCTCTTGTTAAACTTAAATTGGTTTCTGTTTTGTGCACTTTCACTATACATAAAATGTCGTTTCTTTGTTTGAAATGGAGGTTCATTAGTTGAGCTAAAAACCCTTGAATTATCTGATGTTGTTGGATACTTGGATGGATACCCTTTGTGTAAGGTCTCATATAATTGTCATTTGGCTAGTAGTCTAGGCAAAACTTGAAAATTTGGTTCAGTAGAATGACGGGAAGTAGGATTTGGGAGTTTTGGAAAGTGGAGTGCTCAAGAAAGACACTGACTCATCTAGGTAGTGCTATAGAGACTAGAGAGACCACAATAATAAATGCATTAACCAATTTTTTTTCTTCTAGAAATGTAGCTTCTGAGCTCCATCCAACTAAGAATTATTGACCCAGTGTTCTTGTTATACTGAATGAGGCCTATGTTTTTTTGTAAAATTCATGTTTAGGAGATTAAGATGTTCATACATTTGAACTTTACAGCTGTTGTATTTTGTAAGTACTGTAAAGTTCATTATAGGTTCTAATTGTGCTCCTTGATTTGCAGAAACTGTATCTACGCAAACGGGAAAACCCATTCCTTGATGGTATTGGAAGAAGCAACGGGGGATTCACAGATGAAGGTGTTATGTTTGACTTTCAGGGAAGTGTTAGCCACCGGAGTTCAGTAGACATCTCAGAGTCCAAAATATCATTTGGAGATCTCTCTGATGAATTATCAGAGAAACATACTAAGAATTTGGCTTCAGCGACTCATGAGTCAGGGAGAAAGTCAGGGATGATTTCGGCACCATCATTTTCATCTTTCAATATCCCATCAATGTCTCAAATGGATTTGGATGATGAGAATGATTTACTGAGAAAGTCTATTTTGAGGCCTAACAAAGCAGACAAGGCGTCCTTTGGCATTCCTACTGCAGTCAAGCTAAAAGTTCAAAGAATGTATTCGATGAATAAGATAAAGTCGGATATTTCTAGAATTCCACTCCCTCCTTCAGCAGCATCATTCTATAGTGGGAATGTGCCTCCTCGTGTTGAAATTGTTGAATCATGTGAAAGCATTGACAGGCTAAATCAGTACTTGAAAGACCAGAGAGATTTTATCAGTGTTGGTGTTCCTGGGAGGTTCTTACATGTTGTAATGGGGCAAGAGACTACTGGTGATTCCACTTTCTTCGACATCCTTTTTTTTGTCTACAGTTGTAGCTTTTATCTGTGATAATGCATCTTGGTTTGTTCTTTTATGTTGATCACATGATTCCAGTGTCCAACTTTTCTAGGTTTGTTAGTTATTTAGTTAAGGCTGGCTTCAATATCGAAACAATCTAATCTGCACAAGAATGATGTAGTTTTTGAATGCAACTGTGTTGAATTGTTAGTTCACCTCTTACGGACATGTTTTTCAATGATATGCAGATGCTGGATCCGTTGCTTCAACCATCTTGTACGCCTTTTACTTAAGTGAAACACTGAAGAGTATCCAGCTTTGCACTGTGCCCATCATCAACATGAAGCGGGGAGATCTAAACTCTCATGCGGAACTCACATGGTTGCTTGAATCGTGTCATATTGACCTGTCATCCCTGATTTTCATTGACGAGGTATTAAACATCATAGAGTATGTCAAACAAAAATGACTAACAGTACCTAATGCCAGATAAAAGAAAACCATTCGAATCTATGAATTGTGATCTGCATCTCATTGAGTTGATATATGTCTAATACGTGTCTTTACTGCCTACCTAGAACTTCTCCATATGTACCCGAGTACCCAGTCCTGAGTGCTGTCAGTATATATGTAAAAAGTCTATCTTTCTGGTAGGATAATTTTCACTCGTGCAAAACATGTTTAGGGATATAAGGAGGCTTCACACACATTGGCTAATTTCTCTCAACGTGAGCGTGTTTATAATTCTTGCACCCGTCTATCCTTCCTGTTGAGCCTGCATAGAGATGATTCCTGTGATGATTATTTGTGGGATGTTATCATTGCAAGATAGATCTTTAATTATCAGACCTAGGATCGTCTCCATGTTGGTTCACAGATCATTATGCTGGTGCACCAGTGTAGTATCACTGCATAGAGAAACAGTGGGTGTCACCCCTATATGCAAGCGCTTCTTTTTATTAAGTTTTAGAACCCGACATAGTAGACACTTGCGATGTTCAAGGCACATGCACAAGACTCTTACAAAAATAACCTTTGTTCTTCCAATCGAATCCTGCTGTTATAACTGTGGCTAATGTTTGAGCAGATTGATCTCTCTTATTACTACTTATATGGGAGTCTTAAACTAGTCCTGCTGAACAACCACAAAGTACCAACCAAGAATGAGGTAGCATTTAAAATATTGTTGGTTTTATTATCAATTTAAACTTCAGAAATGAAATCAAATGATGAGGCATGTTTAATGTGTCGTCAGTCTTTGAAGCATGCCGTGGTAGAAAGCTTCAATTGTGTAAAGGTACTTAATTGTTTTTTGTGGTCAGCCCGCCTTTTTTCATCTGTAAAGATGTGTCAAACTAACTTACTCTCCATTTATTGCAGGAAGATTCTACTTCTGTGCGGGTTGAAACAGTTACTAGTGGCCAGGTAGAAGTTGTCAGTCTTCATCTCCTAGCTGTAAAACTAAAACCAGTTTTCATGTTTCCTTGATAAACATAATTGCTAATTTTCCTTAATCTATATCTCCAATCTGCTGAAATGGGAAACTTCTGTGTAGAATCTCTCAGTATTTGGTGAACACAATATACTTGGTATGGAAGATGGACTTGACCTCTCGAAAAACACTAGTCTCTCTGAACACTTTTCACCCACTAGTCATAACTAAGTTCAAACCCGCTTGTAGATATCTCGTGTTATTCCTTTGTTACTCTATAACAGCTGGTTCTTTTTCTCTTGCTTATAATTAGGACTGCTCATGTTGTACACTTGTTGCTGAAAAGGTCTCTCTTGCTTCACCTGAGTTGTTGGCTGGACAAGGCTTCAGTCGGCTTTTGGTAATTATTCCTCTTTCTCACTTCCAGTTTATTTGTTCTGAATCTTTATTGTTTCAATCTAAATGCATATGCTGAAAGACGTAGTATATTAACTGCATGTTCCCGTTCAGATTTTTTAATTTTATTTTCTGTAGATGGTTTCAATCCGTGTTAATATCGCCTCTCCACCCGATTTATTTTTCTTATATTTTGTGAAACAGTTAGCAGGTATACTTCTGGATACAGGGAATCTGAAAAGCTCCCGGTGCACCTCCAAAGATAAATACATGGCCACATTGCTGATTAATGGTGCTGGTCGATTTGGAATTAATGGATTTTACCAGATATGTATGGCTTCTAAACTTGGAATTTTCTGTAGATGATTCTACTACTGTGCAACTCATTGTTATAGTTTGGCACTTGCAGTGAAGTATAAAATGTATGATATATCTGAGCTTAAGATAGGGGATATCTTGCGTAAGGATTTCAAGAAGTGGACAACCAAAGTAGGTCAGCATCCTATCTTTCTTGACCTTCTTTTCCAATTCTTATCTATAGCATAAGTGCTTCAGAAGCTTTTAGAATACATATAGGTGGAGGTTTGAGTCCTCTTCAAGGTGTAATATTAAGAATGCTCATTGGATGAGCAATTCAATAAGAGATCTCAGATCGATTCCTAAGCTTCAAATCAGTCATTAGCCCTCAGCAGGAATTTGAGCAAAAACAAAATTAGTACGCAATTCATTTTATGCTGCTCTCAAGGACCCACATAGAAACTATCCAAGGTCTTATATCCAGTTAGGGTGATCTGATTAGTTTTCAGATCATCCTCCTGGAAAGTTGGCTCATCCTAAAACTTAAGCTCGTATTAGTGAGGCTAATGAAGAAAATCCGCCCACATGTTATCATCCACTCTATTTAGATTTGGGGGTAGAGGTTTTAGAACTATATGATTTTTGGTGGGGAGGCCTTGCATGCCGAGCACAACATCCAATCATACCTTGGTCGTCACAGAGTCGGCTTCAAAGTGCTGTGCAAGACAATTACCATGCCTTCTTAGTAACGCTTAACTTACCAGCCCAGGGAATTAGTCACTTACTTACTACTCATTGCTGATAGGCTGTTTGTTCTTTAGAATATTGCTTGTTTACAGATTTATTGACTTGACCAAGTATGATTCCTGAAACTAGGAAAGCCTGACAATCCTGCTTCAAGATTGATGCTTCTATTGATTGGGATGAGTTCTGTCGGCATTTCTGTTGGGCAACTTCTCTCTCATACGGATTCTGCTGCACAAGAAATCATTCTTTTCCAGCGTGAGTTGAATGATATTGTCACAGGGTGTACCATTTTAGCTTTAGAACTATTGGGCCGTGAGTAAAAAATGCTTTGTTTAATTTGTTGTTAATTTAGTTTCTTTCTTGCCATGATTACAGAGTCGGAGAAACTGCGCCTGCTTATGATTGTTTCCGGTTATTATGATGTACAGAAGAACTTCAAGGTTTGTGATCCACTTTTTAGTCTCAATTGTTAAACCATTTAATGGCATATCATTTCATTCTCGTGAAGACATTTCTCATGGTTCCCTGATATCATATTTCCCTGCTCCAAGTTTAATTGGGTTAGCCAGTTAGGGATGAGGTCAGTCTACCCCGGATTAGACTTGGTCACAGCTTTCAGCCTAGTACGCCTTAGGTGCTTTGCTGAAGCTATGTTCTGATGCCCGTGACCATTTTCGCAGTTTCTCTTATTGTCTTTGATAGTCTGGAACAGCGAAACAAATAGTCATTGCTAGACCTAGTTACATCCTACACCCATGAAGACCTTCTCATGAATTCATGGTGAAGTAGGCGATGACCAGTTCATGCTCTTGCCTGTTTTTTATTCAGAGGGAGATCCTTGTCTCGGCTGAATCTTCAGAGCTAATGAGGAATCTACTACATTTTCTCAACGCCAATGCTTCTCAATTGCCGCTAAAAGATCTTCACAAACCAGGTAAGAACTGTTACAGCTTCTTTTTTATTTAATTTGGGGCAAACCTCGGCATGTTGAAGACTAAGCATAATTCAGATGAAACACATTGCATTATTCAGCAAAAGCTATATCTGCGGGTGGGAATTCAGCAGTTTCACTAGTTTAAAAGTTTAAGGGGTTGAGGTGATTATCTTCTTCAATAGTTCTAGAAACCAGAACCCCCATATGGATACCTGTACTAAAGCTGTGACAGTGATTGAACCTTGTAGAATCAGTACTTAGTTAAGTAAATGTAAATCAGTGATAGCTCATGCCGGTTCCAATTTGTTTGCTGTTATTTACTTTCCTGTTTTGCAGATACCAAATAACATATAATAAGTGAGTTTTTGTGCTTGCTATCTGTAGTTGATTCCAATTCCAATTCCAAGTTTAATAACTTAACAGGAATGACGTTTCGGGTTAAGTCGGTGGTAACTGCCCAAAATTGCATGAGTTACACTTAGGCCTTAGCTAAAAATAATTTCGGTTCGCAACGATTGGAATGGGTATGAATTAAAAGTTTTGGCACTCCATAAAATGATTCTAACCTCTGGTTCGTATATATATATATAATCTTGCAGGTCTTAGGGGTGAGCTGAAAGCGTTTGAGATTGATAAGAAGATAACATCAAGGAAAACCATAGAGCGTCTCTTGGAAGAATTTGGTGGAACATCTAGACAGTGATAATACATATACTAATGGCGGAACATAAATAATGTACATTTTCCGGTTGTAATTTCAGCAACAAGTGAGCTTTTGATGAATAAATCACAAATTTAAACCAACATATTCCTGGAAGTTGATATTTCTGGTGTTTTTCATAGTGGATTTGCTGGTAGTACTGCTCATAACCAGAGTTGTCTAGTCTTAAACGAAACTGACTACTTGAATGCACTGCCCATTCCTAGGAAGGGTTTTGCAACACCTCATGGACGGATTGTATATGACATAAGTTGTGTGATAATCTGTGGATTCATTTCGAACTTCACAAAGAACAAGACCATTACAAGAATGCTCTAATTTTATACGCGAGGTAAGGTCAACAGCAATTGGAATTTTGAAGGGAAATAATCAATACAGTTTCGTTCATCCAAGACCAAAGTTTCAAAATTGCATTCTATCACATATCCTGCCTCATACATGAATATTTTCTTCATAAATAGTGCAGGCATCGTAAGACGACATCTCTGACGATTATAGTTTCTTTCAAAGTATGGATCAGATATTAGAGAGTGCCATTGTTGTGATACGGTTTTGAATACACGCAAAGATTTCACTGGTAAACGATATAGAATGCCTGTTAAAAGATCACTGTTGTTGCCTACGGCTGATGCCGATGTTGGTGATAATCTTTTGTTGCACCGGTTGTTGTTACTAGAAACTGAAAGCATCTTTGAATGAAAGAAAAGAAAAGAAAAGGGGTTGTTTTTTACCTGATATTGAAGCTCAAAACTTACTCCAAAAACCCTAATTATATTCCAAACGGCATCTGCAATCCCGATCCAATTTCTTTGACAGTTAGATTACCCCCGCTTTATACTGTGACTTTGAAATCGACGGATTTCTTTCTTTTACTTTGTATCTACACTCGGCATTACTCATGGTTCCGCCAGGAATCGAGTTTATGACCTCAAGCCTCAAGGAGGAAACCAAGTTCTTAACTTTTTTCTCAGAAGACTTTCTAGTCCCACACTGCAAACAACGTACGCATGAGTTCATTATTTAACCTTAGAAATTAAGCACCGTCCCAAGCATACAGGCAGGCAGGATCTGTAGCTGTGGGTGGGTTCCGAGTAGTTAGCCTGCGCCCAAGCGCTCTGGTGATGCTGTGTGCTGCTCCTTTTTTTTCTCGCCTGATTTTTTATCAGAGTAGAAGTACAACAAGACAATTCTGCAGGTCCAAAGTACCAGCAAAGGTATTTATATCGACTCAACAAAGAACTGAAGACAAACATACCGAATTTCACCAAACAATGTAATGTAACCAAAATAAAGCTGCAATTCCCATTCATAAAACTAGATTACTAAAAGACATAGTATGCAGCAGACTGGCCAAAAAGTCTGCTAATGATATGTATACTGAAAACTGGGCTCAGAACCCCTGACCTTTTATCGCCTTTTTTGCTTGATGATGTTATGGGGAGAGCCTTCCCCAGGTTTGTAAGGCTCTAGTTTCAATGCATTTTCATTACCAAATAAAAGAAAGACAGTGTACAGGAACGTGTTTAACCCTCCCAGAAAAGAAAACGTCTTGCTGACAAATAACCAAAGAGAAGATATAAACTTAATTACTGCAGCAACTCGAGGCCAACTAACGATGCCTCAAACATACAACAAGTCATCTGGAGGATATCCCCAAACACTGAAACCATATTTGAAATACTTTTTAGTAGCTTCCAATAGTCCTTGAGGACCTTGACCCTGCTCGATTTTCTCAAGATAGTCGCTGCCAATCTCATACTCATTTTTATCAATCTTACTCATCTTGGCATTCCCGGCCTTGATTCTTAAGCATGGTCTGATAGCACTAGCAACCACGGCAACACCATATTCATCACCGTCAAAAGAACCAGAATCTTCAGTAGGCCGCAGTACAAGGGTCAAGCCTCTTATGCCCAAACAGCTGCACTCAATAGCATGTAAAATGTCACCAACACAACCCTCTTGGTAAGATAAAGGATTGATTAAGAAGACACTCAATGCTTCCATGAAAAAATTGTCCTTGAAGTCCTGTTTCAGCTCGTAGCACTCATCAGTCATCACTCTTTAATACTGCTTCAACTTGCTCCCGTGGGCCGTGTATATCCCCCGTTGGAAGAATGAATACCACCTTTTTACTTTCAGTAATTTTAAAGGTATCCTTTTTGAACCACAACCCAATATCTCGTTGCGCCTGCTCACCTGATACTTGAAGTAGACAGGATAGGCCAAGACGAAAGTTTTTCTTTTTTTCTCATCTATCGTTATATCTTCTGTCCTCCGTTTTTGGTCGCACTCCTCCATCATCGATGAATCTAATTGCAGACGGCGGAGTTGTAGAGGAGATAATGTTTTCCGACGGTGTTATATCTTTTACAACTTTGTCTGTTTGATTTGTGAGAGTTACTGAGATATTTGTGTCTCTACACTCAGCTTTATATTTATGGTCCCGCCAGGAATCGAGTTTATGACCTCAAGCCTCAAGTAGAAAACCAAGTTCTTAACTATTTCTCAGAAGATTTTAAGTCCCACATCTCAAACAAAGTAGACATGATTTCAGTATTTAAACTTGAGCATTGGCCAACCTAGCGCCGTCACAAGCATACAGTATCTGTGGCTGTGGGTTCGAGAGGTTAGCTTGCGCCTGCAACCAATTTTTTTTTTTTTTACGATGAACAAAGGGGGGCCGGTCACCAATTAGTGCCAAGTTTGGCATGTATCAACAGATTTTATTTACTCCCTAATAATGGCTCTCACCACTAGTTAGTGCAGGTCTTAGGGATGAGCTGAAAGCATTTCAGATTGATAAGAAAATAACATCAAGGAAAACCATACAGTGTCTCTTGTATAGACTTCGGACACAGGAGCAGAAGAGGTTTACACCATTTTAGAGCTTGAGAGTATTGTAAGGATTGGTGTACTGAAAATTGTTGCACTCGTCCTTTGTACATTTATATGTCATTAGCTGTTATTAGAACAATTACAGAACCAATTCTGGTGTATCTTTCTACATACATTTGTTTCATAGTTTCACCATCCCAAGTTTTTGTAAGATTACACCTATCTGGAAAATTGAAACAGGATATCAACTAAATTTATAGAAACGCAAGAACGGAAATGCCTGCCTATTCTGATCAGAACAAAAAATCTGATCAAAATAAAAAAGAAATGCCTGCCTATAGCTTATGTATTAGTATTAAAACAAAAGCTCAGGAATACAAAAGATTCAGCAACATAAGCTAAACAATACTTGAAAAAGCCAAAGCAAAGAACAAAAATGGCTAATAACAAAATCTAAAATATGCATCTGTTTCTGGATTATATACCAAAGCAAATGAACAGTAAATTGATCATACCACGGCATTATATATTAAACTTCGGTTACGATCAAACCAAGGAAGAATAAAGTTGCCACATACCCACAGACTTACCAAGCACACACAAAATTTGAACACAAACTAGACTTACAGAGGTTTAAAATAGCTCCAGCAAAGTGAAAAGTTGATCTCTTGAGACCTGTTCCATTAGACTGATTGATCATAATGTTCGTACGGCTTCTATATCTCCAATTTACATCTTTGAATTACTTCATTACAGAAATATAAAATTGTACCCAAACTATCCTGAACTTCACTTAAAAAAAAATAAAAGTGGAAACAGACAACCTCCAAATCAGGCATTCTTCCCTGTCGTTTCAAAGCATAAACCACATTCATAGCTCTAGCATGTTCAGTGCAAGTAAAAGCATAACGAATCACACTCTCAAGAAGGATCTTCAGCGCACCACGAGTCTCTTTATAGATCCACTGATACGTTTCACTCCACCTCTTCTTGCTAATCTTCTAATAGCTGGTTTAGTAACATGTCTCATTGCTCCTCCTTTGCCTAATCCCTTTCATCATTTTTCACTCTTAAGAATCTCTCTAAATTTCTTTCTTCTTCTTCTTCTTTTTCTTGTGTTGTTTCAAAGCAATAATATTCAAGCATGAGCAAGTGTTTCGACATATTGAAATCCCTCTACATAAACATCCGGACTGACATCAAACATTTCCTTAAAACCCTTATTCTAAAGGTCAAAGGATATCACCTTGTCCTCCGGCTATCCATAATATCAACCTTGATGAATCTTTGCCTTCCTCAATAAGCAGTACATCCAACCCAAAACGACAGAATAATTGAGGTCTTTCTAGTATAGTGCTGGGGTATACAGTTGTTCATAGTGAAAACAAACTCAAGCCCCCAAATTAGAACCCTAACCACCAAACTCGTAAAGAGAGTTCTCCCTTGTCGTTTCAAGCATAAACAACTCCCTTAGCTGTAACAGTCTTTCTCCTAGCATCTTCAGTGCAAGTAACAGCATCACAAATCAAATCCCCAAGAAAGATATTAAGAACACCACGAGTTTCTTCATAGATCAATCCACTGTCACTCCACCTCTTCTTGGTAATCTACGATTAGCTGGTTAAGTAATACCTTGATAATTATCTCTCAAAACTTTCTGTCCTCTTCCTGACATTTTTCACTCTCAGAATTTCTCTGGCTGTCTTTCTTCTTATTCAAGCATGAGCAAGTGTTTCCATATATTGAAATCCCTGTACATAAACATCCGGACTAACATCATACATTTCCTTAAAACCCTTATTTTCAAGGTCAAAGGATATCACCTTGTCATTCAGTATCCATAATATCAACCTTGATGAATCTTCGCCTTCCTCAATAAGCAGCACATCCAACCCCAAACGACGGAATGAAAAATCTCTATCTAGTAGAATGCTGGGGTATACAATTGTTAATGGACTAAGATCAACGTTATACTTGACATTCCATCCTGTATAATCCATACACATCTCCCAAATGTCAGCTCGGGGCATGTCATCTTTACGCATCTCCATAAGATGAATATGTTCCCTGCACTCTTTAAAGTATACAATACTCCTACTATAATCTCTTTCAGGATACGGCTGCGTTGGCATTGCAAGCGTCTTCATTAATTCACATTCAATATCAAAATAATGAAGAGTTGCGCTCCACTGATCGATCCAGTGCACTGAACCATTCCAATACATACCAGAGACCAATAATCTACCAGGTGGAGAGAAAGGAAAGGGATCTCCTGCATCTCTCCAAGAGTCTGTCTTGGAAGAGTAGATTTCAATATGATATATACTTTCACTGGTATCTGTATCGCAGAGAGCCAGAACCTCATAGTAACTTGATTTTGCGGGATCAAAAGCTATAGTGAAACTTAAGACACATGGGACACGAGTTTTCCTGAATGGAGGTTTAGGAAGGGTTCTGCAATTCTTCAGGGACGGATTGTATACAACATAAATGGTGTGATAATTAGATACATCATAAACTTCATAAAGAACAAGACCATTGCAAGAATGCTCAAATTTAATACGCGAGTAACGGTTAACATCAATTGGGATATTGATGGGAAAACAACAATCAATACAGTTTCGTTCATCCAAGACCAAAGTTTTGAATTCTGATTCTGTCACAAATGCTTCATCCATCAATATTTTCTTCATAAATAGTGCAGGAATAGAAAGACGACAACTCCGCAGATATAGTTTCTTTTAAAGTAAGGATCAGATATTAGAGACTGCCATACGGTTCTGAATACACACAGGGATTTGACTGGTAAACAATATAGAATGTCTATTAAAGTATCACTATTGTTGCCTATAGTTGATGCTGCTGCTGATGCTGATGAACTTTTGTTACTGGAAACTGAGAGCATCTTTGAATGAAAGGAAATAAAAGGGTTTTTTTTACCTGATATTGAAGCTTAAAGTTTACTCCAAAAACCCTAATTGTATTTCAAACGGCATCTGCAATCCCAATCCACTTGCTCCAGCAATTTCTTTGACAGTCATCATCTAAGATTACTCCCTTTATACTCTGTGACTTTGAAATCGAAAATCGACGGATTTCTTTCTTTCATTTACTTTGTTTGTTTGATTTGTGACAGACCAGGAAGGATTTGTGGTTATTGAGATGGAACATTTATGTCTCAGTACTGAGCATTATTTATGGTCCCTCCAGGAATCGAGTTTACGACCTCAAGCCTCGAGGAGGAAAGAAAGTTTTTAACTTCAATTTGGTTTGTTTTGGCTAGAATTTTAGTACCACATAGCAAAGATACTAGAGTTGAGTATATTATTTAAACTTAAGCCTTGACAAGGCTAGTATCATCCCAAGCATACAGGATCTGTGGCTGTGGGTTCGAGGGTTAGCCTGCGATAAAGGGGGGGTTAGCCCAAGCACACTGGTGTGGTGTGCTACTATCCTCTTAAGTTTTCATTTTTTTTTCATTTCTGAATACCAGACTAGCAATAAGGCAATTTTCAGGTTCAAAGTACCAGCGAAGGTACTAAAAGCATTACTAAAAACATGAGAGGTTAGATGGTAGTTGCCACGTTCTTAAGTGAAAGGAGAAAATTTTCCAAACAGGGAAAGAACCAGCACAGCCAACGCAAGCCAATCAAGTATTTACGATGAACAAACCATACTCAACTGAAGAAGCTAATGTGACACCGTTGCTAGACCAAAAGAGTTTGTCTTAGAGCAAAGATCAAAGACTAAAATGAACGACCAAATTTTAGTTTAGTCCATTGCGTGACGCAGTGGGAGGCGAGTATATTTAGTCAAGCGGAGTTATAGTCTTCATTTGGTTGTGGAGCGGAGGTATAAAGTGCGTCTCATTCAGGCGTTGATAAACATTACGCTCGATATGGGGCGTTGGTAAAGATTACGCCCGATGTGGGGCGTTCATAAAATTTACGCAGGGAGAAGGGGCGTTTGTATAATCTACTTTAGTCTGTTGCGTGACGCAGTGGGAGGCGAGTATATTTAGTCGAGCGGAGTTATAGTCTTCGTTTGGTTGTGGAGCGGAGGTATAAAGTGCGTCTCATTCAGGCGTTGATAAACATTACGCTCGATATGGGGCGTTGGTAAAGATTACGCCCGATGTGGGGCGTTCATAAAATTTACGCAGGGAGAAGGGGCGTTTGTATAATCTACGCCCCATGGGGCGTACGTAAAGTCCATAGAATCACTTCGAACAACAACAGATCAGCCGAGACATAACTCTCCTTCCTTTAACTCTAGCAACACCGGTATCTCATCTTTGCTCCATCGATTACACGGTGAATGATTACCACCACGGAATTGTTGCCGCACCAGATTCTTCAACACCCATGCAACAACCTCTGAACTCATAGTCACCACCACTGACTCCATCCCTGACTGCAGTTTCCATCATTCGACAGAAACATCTCCATTGATTCCCAAACTCCATTTAGCCACAGAAATAACCATCTATCTCCTGACCTTCCTCCACCAGTAGCTCAATCTCACGGAAAACCAGTTCATCACCAGAAGCTCCGATGATCCTCATTAATATCTCCTAATTTACGACCATCTGATTACAGGAAAAGCTTAACCCCAAAGTCACTCCAGCCATGCGTGCAATGTCAAATCATCGTTTAACACCACCACTTCCTTGTGTTGTCACTGGAATCCTTTGGAGTTCCATCTCAAAAATGTAATGGAAGCTGCTTGGAGAAACTCCCTTCTGTTCCGAACTTCATAATAAAATGGAGACGCTGCTCGAACTTCACAAAGAAAATGCTCCATTGGGGCGTTAACTATATAACCGCATGAATGGGGCGTTAGCTATATAACCGCCTGATTCCAGGCGTTAACTTCAGCTACGCCCCATCGGGCGTACGTTTTATCAACGTGCCATTGGGGCGTTAACTATATACCCGCCTCTTCGTGGGACGAACTCTATACAAACGCGCGGCGTGGGGCGTACATTATATAACCGTCCGTCGAGAAACGAAGATTTTATCAACGCTCGATTATATTTAGGTTTAGTCCTGGTCTCGGACCAAATATACTCTGGGATATAATCGATGGTCTGGATTTAATCGATACTCCGTTCCACTGTGTCTGGTTCTTTTACCATAAATTTGGTTATACTCGCCCACTGTGGATGCTCTTACAAGACTAATTTGCCTTGGTCACGGATCACATTGTTGAAGATCAGTTCGTTGTGACAATTCCATATGTCGTCCAACAGATTGCAGCTGGAAGGCGCTTCTGAAGATTGGCAGTGGTTGCTTCTAATTGCCACTAAAAATGCCTCACCAACAAGGTGAGAACAGCTTCCTTTGTATCTAATTTAAGGGCAAGTCTCAGCATGTATATCGGAGAATAACATCAAGGAAAACCGTAGGAAGAATTTGGTGGAACATCAAGATAGTGATTGTACTTATTGATGGTGGAACATAAATATTCTACATTTTTTTTGGCTGTTATTTCAGCAAGAACGGAGCTTTTGGTCAATAAATCACTCATTGATACCAATATATTCGTGGAAGTAGATATTTCTGATGTTTTTCATCCCCCATTTTTGAACTACCAATTTGCAGAAACAAAAAAAATCATAATAGATTGCTGGTAATACAGTTATGCAATCTTAAGTGAATTTAATTTGACTCAGCAGAGAATTTAAGAACAAAAACCAAATTTAACAGTTGAATTTCACAAAACATGAAACGTGACCAAAAAAAAAAAACTGCAATTTCCATTCATTTCCTAAATCAATACAATTAGATATGATCCTCCTGATAACTCTCAGAATCTCTCTGGATTGCTTTCTTCTTCATTTTTTTTTTTTTGTGGCTGCTTCAAAGTTATGTTCAAACATGAGCAAGTGTTTCGATATATTGAAATCCCTTTACGCAAAAACCTGGACGAACATCATACATTTCCTTAAAACTCTTATTTTTAAGGTCAAAGGATATCACCTTTTCCTTTGCTATCCGTAATATCAACCTTGATGAATCTTCGCCTTCCTCAATAAGCAGCACATCCAACCCAAAATAATGGTAGTATCTTCGTTGGAGAATGCTGGGGTATACAGTTGTTAATGAACTAAGATCAAAGCAGTACTTGGCATCCCATCCCGTATAATCCATACGCATCTCCATAAGATGAAAATGTCCCCTGCACTCGTTAAAGTATTCAACCTGCCAATTATCATCTCCTACGGAACGCGGCTGTGTTGGGATTGCAACTGTCTTCATTAACTCACAATCAATATCAAAATAATGAAGAGTTGCGCTCCACTGATCGATCCAGTGCACTGAACCATTCCAATACACACCAGACAGCGCTAATCTACCAGGTGAAGAGAAAGGAAAGGGATCTCCTGCATCTCTCCAGGAGTCTGTCTCGGAAGAATAGATTTCAATATGAAACAAACCTTTGCTGATATTTTCATTGCAGACACTCACAACTTGATAGTAACTTGATTTTGCAGGATCAAAAGCTATAGTGACACTCAGAATAATAGGGACACGAGTGTTTCTGAATGGAGCCGAAGGAAGGGTTTTGCAACACCTCATTGACGGATTGTATATGACATAAGTTGTGCGAGGTCTATGATCAACAAATTTACAAAGAACAAGACCACTGCAAGCATGTTCAAAGTTTATGCGACAGGTAAGGTTAGCAGGAAGTGGAATATCGAAGGGAACGTAATCAAAACCGTTTTGTTCATCCATGACCAAAGTCTTAGGTTCTAAATCTGTCACAAATTCTGGCTCCATCGATACTCTGTTGATAAACAGTGCAGGCATCCTAAGACGACAACTCTGACGATTATAGTTTCTTTCAAAGTATGGATCAGATATTAGAGAGTGCCATTGTATTGATACGGTTTTGAATGCGCACAAAGATTTCAGTGGTAAAAGATATAGAATGTTTATTAAAACATCACTATTGCCGCCTATAGTTGATGCTGATGATAAACTTTGGTTGTTACTAGAAACTGAAACTGAAATCATCTTTGAATTTTTGTTGTTGCTGGAAACTGAAAGCATCTTTGAAAGAAAGAAACGAAAAGGGGTTCTTTTACCTGATACTGATACTGAATCTCCTCCCATCTAGTCGACGTCAAAGTTTACTCCGTAAACTCTAATTGTATTTCCAATGGCATTTGCAATCACGATCCACTTGCATCTTCATACTATGGAATCGAAACTAAACCAACCCAGAAAAAGATTTCTTTCATTTTTTTTCTTTTGATTTGTGAGAGATGAGTGAGAATGGTGGTGAATCTGGTGATGGCGGTGGTCATTTTATGAGTCCAATTTACGCGTTGAATAAAGTGCGACTGAATAAACAAAAAAAATCTACCTCGCAACTTTTCAGCCTAGTACACCTTCGTCGAAGCTGTATTCTGATGCCTATGACCATTTTGGCAATTTCTCTTATTGGCAATCTATGTCATTTTCTCAGCGGCACGAGTTCCGTCGGTGGTAACTTCACAAAATTGCACTAGTTACACTTAGGCTCTATAGTTGCTTCTGACCCTCAAACCCAAACCAAATTCCTTAGCTTCAATCTAAGTATCGAGTTGATATGCGGACACATAATTGATTGACATGGAATTAACAGCATTGCTCGGCGAGATTTTCTTTCATAACAGGTTTTTCTTCAAAAGACCCTTAATAATGGCGTTGTACGTGATAGCATATCGTACACCAAAGTTTTAACATGCTTTAGGGTAAGATACCGAAAGAGCTGACAGTTTCCTTGATTGGTTTTATTTCTAATATTTGATGTCGCTGAAAATTATGCATCTAATGCGAAATTAGTAGACAGTATTGATACTGTTCTCTTCTCGAATTGAGTAAGAAAAACTTTCTTTGTGGTTCTTGACTACTTATGATTATTGTCCTTGAATCCAAGACTACATAAGCGTTACACTTACGGTCATTTATGCGTGATTTTTCAAGTGCAACTCATTGCTGTAAAATCACATTCCACAATATTAACTTGAATCACATCTTAGTTATTCAGGGTTCAGCGTCTTAAAAAGTAATATCAAAAATTTCTAACCAAACAAAGTGTTATTACTGTCTAGAGGGATAGGAATCTCATGGATACGGAAGCACATGGCAAACTTGATTAAATCAAACGTATTAGTAGATTACTCTTTGAGGAAAAAAAACTACTACAAAACAAGTCCCTAATTATAAACAAAACTTAAAGTTAAGAAAAGCAAATAGCAGACGAGACGTCTAACTATTTAAATCTTCAAAATAATCTTGCTGCACCGATCTATGAAGAACGTCTTGAAGTTGTTGGTGTTCTTTTACACAGCTAAAGCTATTTCATTATAGTAGCTTCAACACCAGCAGCTTTCCCTCAATCACCTTTTTGCTTAATTATTGTCTTGGACATTCTCATAGATATGACATAATACCAAATCATACGGATTCATGCCGCTGCATCCAGCTTTTTCTTGTTGTTCATCAGATATTTCATATTCTTCCATAAGCCAGTTTGTTTTCCCATCCTTACTTTTCTTCTGACCAGTGAAGAAAACAAGGCCACTCTTATGACCGATAACCCTACCGTCGACTCCCTTGACAGGTTTCTTTGATGTCGACTTATTCCAGAGTCCAGAACCATCTTTTACTACCCGGTTAGCTCTATCCCCATGTCCAAATTTCTTCTCTCTTCGAGAAAACAAATATGCATCTTTGTTTCCTTCTGAAAATCCATACGTATATAAAAGATGTTCGGGATGACAGTCGTAGATAATGGCATCAGGCATAAACTCAACGTGAAACCCTCCTGGATTTTCAATCTTTTTCTTCAAGTATTCTAACACCAAATCTTCGTCCGCAGGTTTAAACTGGAAACCTAGAGGAACACTTTCTGGACGCCGAATCACGACCATGTCTTGCATGATGCTGTTGCTGCTTGCCATGTATATCTACTTTGTTTTGCTAGAGAACACAAGAAGCAAGATCTCTTTGCTGCTCTTTGTCTAGCTTTGCTGTGTTGAATAGCATATAGAGGTAGAGGTATGACCCTGCTTATATAGTAGTAACACCGGCTGACTTTCTTAGTTACAGTTTTCCAATACTGACATGAAATTGGATTGTTCGTTGACCTGGGAGGAAAATTGCGAACTTTCCCTTTTAAGATTTTTTTTTTTGGTCAATGTTGACCTCGTGTAAAGTCATCGCCGGTATTATCCTTGTTCTGATAGGAAATAGATGTAGGGTCAACTGGTGGCGCCCCCAGTGTAATGAGCCCAACTCTAACAAAATTACACGAAATATATATAGTGTGTAGTATCCTGGCATAGTCCGGCTATTAGTGTACCGTAAGTGACTTGGCTGGGTTTCAGTCCTTCTTCTGCATTTACTCGATGAGTTGCATAGCTTCATCCATACCTAGATCTCTCGCAATATACCCCATTCATCAATACACTGAAGAAGTTTTGGACATCCTGCCCAAGCCCCTTCGCCACCATTGAATCAAACAATCTATAGCTTACCCGTCAACAGATCACCCATCAGCCAACTGTACATCATGCAGGTTCTTTGCCTAAAAAAAAAAAAGCAAAACCAACCAACTGTGAATGGAGAGGCTCATAGTATGAGTTTTGAGAATTTTGTGGTAGCTGAAAGCCCATGTAGGACTATGCTGCTGCATTCGAAAGACTGCCAAATTTCCATAACGTACTTTTGTTTGGCTGATAGCCAATATAGGGCTATTAGTTTTGAGCATCCGATTCACAGTCGATTGGCGTACAGCATTCCAATCCTAATACCATTTAAAAATAGTTCTTACAATCGTAGCCCCCAATGTGGGACTAATGTTAAGCGCTTATCACACCTTAATACACTATCAAGTCACACAAGACATGCGGCTTGTAGTTACACAAGGTGAGATCTTCACGAGTCTTTGAGGACGAAAACTGTGAACCAGTTGGATGGTACTTCAAAACAGAAAAACATCCAAATTACAAACCAATTCTTTTATCAGCCGGATTCAGTACATATCAAGTAGGCTGTGGATTCGTCCAGTTTGGTGTTTGTCGTCAAGGGATTCAAAGGAAATAACGTTCACCAGCCTTTACCAATGAGCCACATCCAATTTAATGCTATACCAAGACTTTGATGAACAAAATTTGACTCAACAAAGACTTAAGAACAACAACCAAATTTAACTAAACAATGTAATGTAACCAAAAACAAACAGCAATTCTCAAGAAAAATCTAATTAAGAACACCACGAGTTTCTTCATAGACTGATCCACCGCCACCGGTACGTTTCACTCCACCTCTTCTTGCTAATCTTCTAATAGCTGTTTTAGTAATCCCTGGAATATTATTTTCATATCATCAGTCTTTTCGCTTTGCTGCTTCACAGTAATATTCAAACATGAGCAAGTGTTTCGATATACTGAAATCCCTCTGCATAAACATCCGAATTAACATCACACATTTCCTTAAAACTCTTACTTTTAAGGTCAAAGGATATCACCTTGTCGTTCAGTATCCATGATATCAACCTAGATGAATCCTTGCCTTCCTCAATAAGCATCACATACAAATCAAAATCTCTTTCTGGTAGAATGCCGGGGTATACAGTTGTTGACGGACTAAGATCAACGTAATACTTGACATTCCATCCCGAATAAGTCCATTTGCATCTCCCAAATGTCAAAACTGGGGATGCCATTTCCGTCCTTGCGCATCTCCATAAGGTGCATATGTCCCCTACACTCGCCAAAGTACTCAACACTTCTACTATAATCTCCTTCGGAACACGGCTGCTTTGGCATTGCAACTGTCTTCGCTAATCCACAATCAATATCAAAATAATGAAGAGCTGCCGTCCCCTGGTCAAGCCAGTCCACTGAACCATTCCAATACACATCAGATTCCGATGTACCCAGGAGAGACAGAGGTAAGGGATCTCCTGCATCCCTCCAAGAGTCTGTCTTTGAAGAGTAGATTTCAACATGCTGCACACCTTTGCTGATGTCTGCACTGCAGACACCCACAACTTGATAGTAATTTGATTTTGCAGGATCAAAAGCTATAGTGCCGCTCAGGAGATTAGTGTAACGAGCATTTCTGATTCTGAATGGAGGTAATGGAAGGATTTTGCATTGCTTCATGGACAGGTTGTATATGACATAAGTTCTGAGAGGTCCCTGATCAAGAAGTTCACAGAGAACAAAACCATTGCAAGAATGCTCAAATTTTAAACGCGAGCGAGGGTTAACAGCGATTGGAATATTGAAAGAAACGTAATGAATACCGTTCCGCTCATCCATGACCAGACCTTCAAAGTCTAATCCTGTCCAACGTCCTGCTGCATTTAACGATTTTCTCTCCATAAATAGTGCACGAATAGAAAGATTACAGCTCCGAAGATTATAGTTTGTTCAAAGTATGGATCAGATATTAGAGATAGCCATTTTTTTGATACAGTTTTGAACGCACACAAAGATTTCACTGGTAAACAATATAAAATTTCTACCAAGACACCACCATTGTTGCCTATCCTTGATGCTGATGCCGATGCTAAACTATTGTTACTGGAAACTGAAAGCATCTCTAAAGAAAAGAAAATGGTTTTTTTTACCTGATAACGATGATAAACGTCTAGCCGCAGCCGGCCTCAAATTTTACTCCATAAACCCTAACTTTCCGATGTCAGATTTACAAAGAAATGGTGTTCAATTTTATACCAGAGGGAGGGTTGGATGAAGTGGTTGTGTTTGTATATTGACCGTCAGATTAGAAACGTTCGGTTGAATTCACAAGTACTTGGTCAAAGCCTTTGACCTCACACCTTTCAGCCTACGGCACGCCTTGTCCCTTGGGTGCTTTAAAGGCCTAGAGCATTCAGCTGAAACACGCTGCAATATTCAGCCAAAGTTGTAACTGCGATTGAAAGTCAGCTGAAACCCATCGCAATGTTCAGCCAGAGCCAATGTTATAGTGATTCTCGTTTCTCACATCTGGTTTTCTGCAAAATTCAACTTTGCAGGTCTTCGGTATGAGCTGAAAGCATTTGCAATTCATAAGATAATAAATTCTAAGGAAAACCATTCAACACCAAGACAGGAGTATACTGATTACATACAGATACATGTGGTTGTAATCTCAGCAACAAGAGAGATTTTGATGAACAAAATTTGACTCAACAAAGAACTTCAGAACAAAACCAAAGTTAACAGATCAAATCAATTTCACCAAACAATGTAATGTTTACAAAAAAAAAAAAAACTGCAATTTAGCTTCCTTTCCTAATCATTTACAACTGGAAATGACAACTTGTGACAGCTCCGATTTACTTCATTAACAAACTAAAAGAAAATAAAGTTCCAAACCTTTCCTCTTCCCGACAATTTTCACCCTCAGAACATCTGGATTTCTTTCTCCTTCTTTCATTTGGCTGCTTCAAAGCAATATTCAAACATGAGAGAGTGCTTCCATGTATTGAAATCCCTGTACACGAACACCTGGATTAACATCATACATTTCCTTAAAATTCTTATTATCAAGGTCAAAAGATATCATCTTGTTCTCCGGTATCCATAATATTAACCTTGATGAATCTTCGCCTTCCTCAATAAGCAGTATATCCAATGCAAAACGACCGAAGAATTGAGCTCTTTCTAGTAGAATGCTAGGATACACAGTTGTTAATGGACTAAGATCAACGCAATACTTGACATTCCATCCCGAATACTCCATTCGCATCTCCCAAATGTCAAAACGGGGGATGTCGCCCTTGACCATCAACATAAGATGCACATGCCCCTTGCACTCGCCAAAGTATAAAATATGCTTACTATAATCTCCTCCGGAATACGACTGCACTGGCATTGCAACTGTCTTCATTGATTCACAATCACTATTAAAATAATGAAGAGTTCCGCTCCACTGGTCAATCCAGTGCACTGAACCCTTCCAATACACGCCAGACTGCCATAATCTAACAGGTGATGGGAAAGGAAAGGGTTCTCCTGCATCTCTCCAAGAGTCTGTCTTGGAAGAGTAAATTCCAATATGAAGCACATCTTTCCTGATATCTACTCTGCAGACACCAGTAACTTGATTTTGCAAGATCAAAAGCTATAGTGACACTTAGGACCTGAGGCACACACATATTTCTACTTCTTTCTATACCGATGACAGGAGCTTCTCTGAATGGAGGTGCAGGAAGGGTTTTGCAATGCTTCATGGACGGATTGTATACAACATAAATTGAGTGATAATATGTAGATTCATCTTGAACTTCACAAAGAATAAGACCATTGCAAATTTGCAAGAATGGTCAATTTTTCATGCGTTTTACGGTTAACAGCAATTGGATTACTGAAAGGAACGCAATCAATACCCTTCCTTTCATCCATGACCAAAGTTTCAAATTCTGATTCTATCCTGTTTATCAATTTTCTCTCCATAAATAGTGCAGGCATCCTAAGACGACAGCTCTGACGATTATAGTTTGTCTCAAAGTATGATATTAGAGATATAGAATTGACACAAGAATTTTGCTGGTAAAAGATATAGAATGTTTATTAAAACATCACTATTGCTGCCTATAGTTGATGTTGATGATTTTATGGTTTTGTTGCACAATTTCTTAGAGCAAGTCTTACGGTGGAATCCAAACTATTCCAAGTGTGGAAAAACCATGGAATGTCCAAACTATTCCAAGTGTGGAAAAACCATGGAATGTCAAGTCTAGTGGCTTCGGGGTCTTCCACAACAAATTCAAGCAAGGTTCCACGGTTTCGTGGAAGGGTTCGTGGAATCCATCTGAACGCCAATAAGAATAGCGTTAAATGCAATTAAGAATGGAGCTAAAAAACGCAATTAAGAATTGCGTTTTTTTTTATCCGTAAATTTAAAATGAGTTGTTCAAATCTAACGGCTGAAAAAAAAACTTCATTCTTAATTGCGTCTTTTTAGGTCCATTAAGAATAGCGTTTTTTTTTTATCCGTAGATTTAAAATGAGTTGTTGAAATCTAACGGCTGGAAAAAAAAGCTTCATTCTTAATTGCGTTTTTTTAGCTCCTTAAGAATAGCGTTTCTATTATTCCACCATTACACTTACGCTTCCATCCACAGTTCCAAATGCTGAGGTGGCGTGGAAGATGGATGGATTCCACCATAAGACTTGCTCTTACCGGAAACTGAAAGCATCTTTGAACGAGTCAATGAAAAGAAAAGGTTCTTACCAGATTTTTGAAGGTCCGGCCAGCCTGAAAGTTCACTTTACGGCCCTAACTTTGTGAGAGATGAGGATGGCGGTGGTTATTGGATTCTATTTCCCGTCCAGGTTAAACTGGTTACGGGTCGGAGCCACTCGACCTATGATTGGACTGGGTTAAAAAGCATTGCCCTCACAACTCGCAGCCTAGTACGCCTTGGTTGTTGCTAAAGCTGGAGTTCCAAAGCTATATACTCCGGCTTGTGCTAAATTCAACTTCGCAGATCTTAGAGATGATGGCCTGAAAGCATCTGAGATTGATAAGATAATAAAATCAAAGGAAAAAGAAAACCATTCAACATTGAAGGCTGTAATTTCAGCAATAAGAGATATTTTGATAAACAAATCTCTAAAGTAAAAAGTTTCTGTGGAAAGTAAATTTAAGTGTTCTTCGATACTGATGATTCAAAATCAATTGAATCTGGTAGAGATTGTTAAAAAACCTAATTAGATTCTACTACTTATCAGATTATGATGTTCAAACTGATTTTTATTCTTAAGATGTCAATTGCGTTCTAATATGAACACGAAATTAGGGCACCAGAAAGAACATCAATAAACTCAGAAATTAAAAAAAAAAAATAGCAGATCGAATTTACCCAGAAACTGAAATTTTTCATTCATTTAGAAACTATTACAAACCAAAAGGAAACTTATAACAGCTTCAATTACTTAACATACTAATTAAAACCCAGAGATTACCGATACCCTAGTACTAATACATTTACAGAAAAACCCCCAATTTCAAGCAAACCAAACCAAACCCTAACCTCCAAAACCGTAAAGAGTTCTTCCCTGTCGCTTCAAAGCATAAACCACATCCATAGCAGTAACAGTCTTCCTCCTAGCATGTTCAGTGTAAGTAACAGCATCACGGATCACGTTCTCAAGAAAGATCTTAAGAACACCACGAGTTTCTTCATAGATCAAACCACTGATACGTTTCACACCACCTCTTCTTGCTAATCTTCTGATGGCTGGCTTGGTAATACCTTGGATGTTATCTCTCAGAACTTTCCTGTGCCTCTTTGCTCCTCCCTTTCCCAAACCCTTTCCTCCTTTTCCTCTTCCTGACATTTTTTCTCACTCTGGATCTGAAATAGAATTTTTATTCTCTCTGGGATTCTTTTTGTTCTTTAATTGATTTGTGAGAGATGGTGGTGGTTTTTTATAGATTTAATTTGGACTTTGTCAGACTTTTGAGATGGTGTTTGTACCGTTCGATGGGATGGTGATCCGTGTAAATGATTTTTGTTTGTACTTCACCGTTAGATTAGGGACACTGGTCTTTTATTGGTCGAATAAAAAGTACTCGGATTGTGTTTTTTCTCTTGTTTCTGTGTTTTATACTTCGTAGGAAATGATGTTATGAACCGTTGGATGGGATAGTGATCCGTATGATTGTCTTGTAATTGTGTCATGATTGTTGGATTAGGAATATGGATTCTATTGGCTGGATAAGAAGCATGCGGATCGCAATCTCTTTATTTTTATTTTGCTTTTTGTGTTTTCTCTTAAGATGGTAATTTACGAGGTTACCCTGATTTGGTTTACTCTAATTCGCGAGAGAGTTTTTTTTTCTTGTGAATTCACCGTTAGATGAGATACACTGGCTTTCTATTGGTTGAATAAGAAGTGCTCGGATTGTGTTTTTTCTCCTGTTTTCACTTTTTGTGTTTTTTCACTTTGAGAAAGAAATGATGTTATAGACCGTTGGATGTCGTGGTAATCTGTATGACTGCGTAATATTTGTGTCGTAACTGTTGGATTAGAAATTTGGTTTCTATTGGCTGGATAAGAAGTACGTGGATCGCAATCAGTTCTTGTGTTTTCTTCCGAGAGGGTACTGCTATTGTGATGTGGTTGGGTCACTACTCGAAGTACGTGGCCTCTCTTTAGGTGAGATCATCCGGGTTTGGTATCTCTTTAAAACAGAGTTTTGTATCCTTTACAGCAACCGCAGCGCTGTTGCCAAAAGCCATATATGGCAACAAAACCAAGCGTTGGTTGACAAAAGCTAAATTTGTTGCCAAAATATCATATTGTCAAATTCAGTTTTTATATGTGAGAACTCAATTTGGTAATTCCTAAATATAGCATCACGCTGTTATAAAAATCTCTCACCTCAAACGTATTTTTAATTAACGTCCATCAGTAAACGTTATTTTTAGTTTCGTTTCTAAATTAGAAGGTATCTATAAACCCGTCTGGTACGGACGGTTTATAAAACTACGTTTAAGGAAACGGTTGTAAAAACTAAGTCTCCCACTGGACTCATTTTACAAATGCGTGAAAATGCAACTAGTTTAAATTTGCAAATATAATTTTAAAAAGCATTTAATAAAACGTATTTATAAAAACCGTCTAACCTCACACGGTATCAATAATTACGTTTCAGTTAGAAGTAGTTATAAAATAAGTTTCAGTTAGAAGTAGTTAAAGATTACTTTTACACACAAAAGTAGTTTTAAACTACGTTGTTGGATAAACTACGTTTTAAACTACGTTATAGTTAAAGATTACTTTCACACAACAAAATTTTCAAAAAAAAAGCTATATTTGGGATCGCAATTTGAGAATTTTATAACTTCAACACTAAAGTTGTTCTTAAGGCTATGCTAAAAGCATCAAATCTGTTGGTTTGCTTAATGACAAACTGACTTTTAGGCTGAGGGGAAAATTTTGCACGAAACAAGTTAGGCCTAGCAGTTCGATATAGGAGGGTCATCTCTTAGTGAAACGAGCCACAACCCGTCTCAGTATGGAACGACCATCCTATAATGATCCAACAACGGTCAGATCTAAAACAACTAGTTTCTTCTCCCTTATGAATAATCAATTCATTCAAATATTCAACTCGCACCAAAATTTAATTTTTTTCTTGAATTTTTTCCATTATAAATCCTTCTGTTAAAATGTCTCATAAGGCTATTTCTCTTTTTTGTGAAGCCAAACTTGAGGTTACTATAAATAAGATATGTGGTAATGCTAAAAAAAAAAAATTGAAAGAGTTGTGCAAGGTTTAGAAGTTATCAACCGAAGTTTCAAAAACAAAGGAGAAACAGTTCACGAGCGCGTTGAATGGAAGATACATCACATGAAGAAAACTAAGAGGACAAATATTGTACTAGGTTTGTATTGAAGTCGTTATTTAAGTTCTTATTATTGCCTAAGTTTATATCTTGTAATAGAAGTGAATGTAATAATTAATGAAAAATATTTAGACCTTTAATTAGACTTCCATTTCATATGACCGGTATTTATTACATTTAGACTTGCATATATACTTGATTTCATAACGACAATAGTAACGTCAAACTACATTAAATACAGCGATATTAACCTTAGTACTTAAACTCTCTTTCATTTTATTTAATAAACTGGGCTTGAGCCATGGTTTTCTGAAGAACAGATAAACAACAAGTTAGTTAATTAGTTAAACTATGATGCAGTTGGTCAATGAGGACAAAGGTATCAAGATACTCACCAATTCTTTATTGGACAATCCAGAGTTATCACTGTAAACCATCCACAAAACTTCTGTATAACGTTTGACACCCTTAGCGATGAATAAATATTTTAGTTCTAGGTTCTTTGTGTTTCCTAAATATTCGTTTCGCACCGTGACAAACCTTTGCAACACACTTTCCCATAAATAATCAACGGTCATATCGATCATATTTAACGTTATAATATGTATCCATCATCGAATGGAAGTAACATCCTCTTCCATAATAAATACATGGAGAGCCCTTCGGGTGTAGTACAGATGTGATTGAGATGGACCATATTTAAGAATGTTGAAATAACCTTCGTAAATAAAGGTTTTCCGTGAATTTCCTGTCATTCATCTAGATCTATTTACATTACTTTTATATCAGTTACAACATTAAAAAAAATTTATATCAATTTCCCTTACCTTAGCAAGAAATGACTGTGTGATTAATTGATTGAAATGAGCATATGAACCACGAGCATCTCGGTTTCCGGGGTTCATCGTTTCTGAAACGAACATTGTGAAAATATTATGCCAAAAAGACGTGTCTAACATGTCTTGATCACGCATAACATTTTTTATATAGTATGGAAAACGTAGGCGTTACAGATAACTAAAGCCTCTTCTCAAGTAAATTTAACACCACGAATTCTAGCAGACATTTTTCTAGGATTTTTGTTACAAAAGTTTGATAATGAAAGATTAAGATAAAGAACGTGCAATTTTGGAGCTGAAACCGTTTAAATTTTATAGGGAGATGAGACTAGCTAACGGTTTTATTATTACGGTCATATTTTTCCTTATGTAAATCATACATTGCGACCAATATTTTCCAAACACAACTAAAATGTTATCAAACAACACCATGTTCTCTAAAAGCAAAGGAAAATAAATATTATGTGTGGAAGTAAAAAAGGTTTGTCTAATATATTTCATGGATGACCATAGTCTGATGCAATGTCCTTGGATGTTGTAGACACCCCAGTTTTGCACGGTCACGAAAGTGTACGGGTGAATCGTATCCAAGGAAGGTCGAGTCAAAAATGAGTCACGGTGTGGGTGTTTTAGTACAAAATAGGCTTATCCTTGCTAAACCATGTCTTTGCTTTTTATAGGCTCTACATGATCACCAAATTAGTTAACTAGTGGGGGCTAGCCAGTCCATTTTATAAATCCATGTTCAGCCGTGACACCAAGTCCTAAATGTTAAACTATACTCCTAGTCTACGAGCCAGCACCCATTAAGTCTAGGCACCCATTAAGTTAACACTCAAAAGTGTCGACATCATTTCAACCTTAAAGGTCGGCACTAGTTTTCCTAGTATGCAAGTCTTTCCGTGTTGGACAAAATCCTAGGATTAAATGATATATAATTACAATTATAGTAATTGAAATAAAATAATTTTTAAAAATGAAAATAATATATGTTAATTTGGAAATGATATTTAGGTTTTTAATGTGAGCCGTCGGATCAAAGTCAATTAATCCTAAGGTGATTGTTATTGGAGAAAGAATATAAATAGAGAGCTAGTTTTGGAGAAAAGGAGATTCCGATAGAAATCTAGGAGGAAAATTTTAGGAGAAAAAAGTTCGGTAGAAATTCATAGGGTGAAAAATAGAGGAGAAATCGATAGAGTCACAAGGGTGAAAATTTATCTCGGATACGATTTTGCGGCATTGTTGGTTCTTCAATAATAAAGAATATTTGCAGCGAAACAGGTCGGTACTCAACCCTGTGTTTTTTACTGCTATTATTGAAAACTTGATTTGTCGATAATTGAAAGGGTTTGTTTCATAATACAAAAAGTTCATCCTTATTCTCCTTGTTTCATCTGAACTCCATTTGTCCGTCGTATGCAGTAGACATGAGTCTAATTTTATGCGTAGAGGAAAAGCATGTTATAGGATTGATTAAAGTTATAGCTATACTCAATGTGAACACATAAATCACGAAGCCATCCACGTGTTCACAAACAATATTCGCATACATTCTAATTCTAAAATTGTACGTCGTATGTGTAAAGGGGATGATTATATCGATTCATCGACTCAAAGCTTTCGAGCTTGTCATTGTCTAGTCGAATATTATCATAAATAATGTTCGTATAAAGGAGTAAACAGAGAATCAAGTATAAATGTAAAGCACATGAAGCTCAACGCTGAATGTAAAGTGTTGAAATATAAATAAGACAAAGATTTACGTGGTTCGGCACTAAGGCCTACATCTACGGGGATGGTGTTTCACTATGTATTGAATGATTACAAAGATAGTCGAATGACTTTAGAGTATACATAGGTCTGCGGAAGTAGGGGGATTCCTTACTCTTCCTATTTCTCTCTCCTATATTCTCCTATAATTGTTCTGGATTCGTCGACCCCTTCTCTCTTAGTGGAGAGGGGTATTTATAGGGTTGGAACGTGGGTCCCACTTCTGAGGTGTCGTTGTGATCTTATCTTTTTGTGCTTTGTGCCCATTACGCAGAGGTCTTCGGCATATGTTGCGGCCTAAGCTTGAATACGAAGGGTTATCCTCGCCTCTTCCACGAGCTGATTGACACGTGTATATCTCTTTGGTATTTAATGCGGGTAGATGGGTGTTTGCTCGTGTTAGACAAGCGTCTCTTTGTCTGGTCACATCTGTGTCAGTCAAACTTCCTCTCAGCCGTTGATCTGGGATCTTCCTCGGGATTGGGTGTATTAACACCCAAGGGGTATTATCTGGTGCTCCTCTAAGCCATCATACCTTTGTGATCCTCTGTCCCTGACCGTCAGATCTGCTGACCGGTGGCATATTCTGATGAGATGCTTGTTATCATGTTTTGATATCTTGTTTTGCATGCCTTCCACGTGTCTCTTTCTGTACACGTGGTGGATGATGAAAGGTGTACATACAATTTGCCCCTCTTCTTCTGACTTGGGCGCATTTTGCAATTTAGAAGAAGAAAGGTCGTCCTACACGTTTTATCTCTCCTGAAATAACTTCCCCTATAAATACGGGCACGTTTCCCACTTTGCATTAACTTTCCCCATAACTGCTCCTTGGTACGAGGGACAATTATTGTCTTCTCTAGCTTCATAAATAGGAAAGAGAATGTGAAAAAAAACTTTTATCCTCTTCTTGTCAGTGTTCATCCTCTTCTTGTTCTTTAGTCATTTATTATCGTCATTCTTGTGAGGAAGATAACAGCATTCAACTTTCTGTCTCTTTCGCTCTCGACTGTTGTTGCCCCTGTATCGCAGACAACTAGCTTTTGATATCTCCGATCCTCCTTTCTTCGACTGTGGTTGGTGTTTGTCGTCCTCTTATATATAGGTATGGGGTTTTTTATTAGCTGATCATCATTGATTTATCTATGTATCTACCCGTTTGTTTCCTGCTGCTGTATTCTTGGCTTTGTGATGAAGAACACTCATGTCGAAGCATATATGCTTGCCCCTGTTCTTTGTTACGAAGTCTGTGAGTCTGTATCTAAGTATTATCCCTGGAGTTTGATGGAGTATTTCTGGTTATTTTTAGTTCTTAGGGTTTTTAATGTTTACCCGGATGAACCATCAATTATGGGTTTTTTGATCTTTAGTGATCTCCTCGTATTCTTCTCTAAACTGTTTTTGTGTTTCCTTGTAGATATGTCCGATCGTCCGCGGGCTCCTTACCAAACCCCGCCGTCTAGTCCACCAAGATCCCCTCCGCGTCGAGATTCTGACAGATCTCCACTTGGGGAAGGTCCTCACAAGTATTCGCAATCGGATCCTCGGGGTCATAGGGTTTCATCTTCCTCTGGTGCAAAGGTTGTGCCTACTAAGAAAGGGGATGTGCCGAAGGGTCCTTTTGGGTCTAGGTATGCTGTTAACCGTGCCCCTTCTCGTCCTCGTGAAGATTCTAGGAGTACGCAGGCTCCTCCTCGTGATGACTCTAGGAGTACGCGGGCTCCTCCTCCTCGTAATGAAGCATTGGATGTTCCGCCCCTTCGTTCTATGGCTCCTCCTTCAGTGCCTTCGCAGAAATCTTTGCCGCCTCCTCCCACGATTTCTTTCAAAGGGAAGTACTCCAAGGTACTATGTCGAGAGCTGATCCGTCTAAAAATCTTTCTTCTAAAAGGAAAGCTTCGGAATTGAGTCCTACTTCTGATTCCGTAAACGAAGAAGAAACTGTCCCCGTGATATACAGCATTTCAGTTGGTAAGAAGAAGGTCACTTTCAAGCATATTGATCTTGAGATGTTCAAGGAAAAACATGAGCTTCAAGCTTTTGAGGTTCGCTTCTATGCCCCTGACGATGATATCACTTACGAGCTCCTTGCTAAGTATCAGTTTGACGAGTTTCATCTATTGACTACGGTTGGAGCCTTCGAGGCGGGTCTCATGTTGCCCCTATATAAGTCGGGTGACTCCTTTTATTATGACGTGTTGGCTAGTCGCGAAGGCTCTTCCACAAATACTCATAATCGTTCAGTGTCACAACTATCTGGGAATTATCTTCGTTCACTTAAGGAATGTTACATGCGAAGCAAGGGAGAGACTATGATGACCTGCTATGTTCCAAATCGTGCTGAGAGAGAGTGGTACACTCCTCAGAATTTTAACAGTTCCTTTGGGGATTATGTCAACAGTAGAAAACGTAAGCCGTGGAGTGTTAGTCTTCGTAATATTGTTGCTCCTCGTGGTGAAATTCGTCTTTTGAGTGAGGTGAGTGATGCCAAGCTGAAGTATGTTCCTGGTACTGAGGGATATGCTAAACGGAAACTCTTTCCTGCTCGTGAAAGGATTAAGCGTGACCATGATTATGAATGGCATGCTACTGTTATTGAGGTAGTTGGTCCTTGGGCTTATGGTTGGATTCCTGGTCCGCGCGGTTGGCGTCCTTCTGAAAACAGCAAGCCTCGTGAAACTCCTCCTGCTCGTTATGGATATTTCTGTCCTTGGCGTCCGAATTTCGCGGGCATGAATTTTCCTTACGCTCGTGATGTCGTTGATGGAGATGAGGAGGAGGTTTCTGGTGCTACCCATCCAACGAAGAGTGTTGCTGCTGCCAAGGTATAGTTTCTTCTTATATTCTCTATTCTATTTGCCCCTTTTTCCTTGCTTGAAATAATTTTCATTTTTGAAGTGAGGGAAAAAATGAGCCTTTGTGGAGATGTGTACTGGTTTGTAGGTGTCGAAGAAGAAGAAACTTGGACCCAAACAATCTTTTACTGTGGTTACCGGTGAGGCTGAGGTTTATGAGGAGGTTACGAGTCCTGTAAACGAAAGGTATGCTGAGGGTGAAGAAATTTCCGATGGAGAAGAGCGTACCGATACTTCTCACCCTGATGACGAAGGTGGTAATGGTGAAGAAGAAGTTGTCGCGGGTGGTGATGGTGAAGAAGAAATTGCCGCGGGTGATGATGGTGAGTCTGAGGGTAATATTACCTTTGGTGGTACTAGCGGGGGTGGATCTGCCCCTGTTGGCGATAATATTGTTGGTGTGGGTACTCTTCCCGTTATTTCCCCTGAATTTTCTTTTGGTAGGATATATTCCGCGGGGGAATCCTTTGATGTGAATGCTGCCATGGGTCTTGCCGAAGACTTCTCATTGCTTTCTCCAAATGATGATTGGGATGTTCTTGGGGATATTGGTAAAAAAGATGCCACCGGTCAGTAGGCTGAAAACGCCGGTGGTCATACTGAGGCTGGTGATGTCGAGACTTGCGCGAGTAATGGGAGAACGACCAAAGGGAAGTCTGCAGTTGAATCTCCTTCAGAGGATTTCCCTTACTCGCTAATGCCTGAAGGCGAAGATGCCATTTTGTCTTGGCTTAAGAAGAAAAATCTGATGTTCGTCCCCAACCCTGCCCCAGTGGTCCCTGGTGAGAAGAATTCTGACGCTTATACTCGTCAGATGATGCAAGTGTCATCTGAAGTCCGCGTTGCTGAGATGTGGGAGAAGAATCTGAGAGCTTCAGAAGCCAACCTAGTGGTTGACCCTCCCTCCTCTGTTGCTGATATGATGGCCATAGATGATGGGTACCAATACGATTTCACCCAGCAGCGTGTCTTAGAGGTAAATCCTTGTACTGATTCCCTCATGATATACGAACATTGTATTCTTCGCGATATCCGATCCCTTGGGTATAATAATGTTTGTCGTTTGTGACATAGATGATGAGGAGCGAACATTGTAACCATGTTCTATACCAATTCTTTAAATCAAAGTCTTTAAAGTTGGAGGCTAAGCTTCGTCATAGAGAAGAAGAACTATCTGCGGCCGAGATGGAAATAAGTGAACTGAAGGATCGCCTGAAGGAAAAGGAGCGGCTGGGTAATGCCGAGGAGAGTCTCCGTTCGGAACTTGCTATAGTCCGCAACGAATTGGAGCAAGCTCGCAGAAATGTATCATCCCTCACAGGTTCGTTATTTTTATTGGTCTTTTACTCCTCGTGATTCCCTATTTGTACTTTGGTGTTCTGTTTCAGTCTCCTCACCCTATCTTAAGTGGGTGGAGTCCCAGAGCTCATATGGCTTCGGAAAGAAAGGGAACGACAGAAATCCCGCATTGCAGAGTTGGTGGGTAAGTTGAAAAGCGAAGCCGTAAAGTGGAATGCTCGTGCTGATGAGCACAACGCCTTAGCAGCTGAGTGGCGTGAAAAGCGAACACTGATGGTTGATATGCAAAATAAGTACAATCATGACCGTCGTCTGTTTAATGATACACTGCTATGGACGTGTGACAACCTGCGTGATGCTCGAGGACATGCTTCGGACTTAGAGGCTAGAGTGCGCTTTTTGGAAGGAGAGTTACAACATGCTCGTTCTTTCTTAGGCCCCGGGGTTAGGGATAGTATGCTACATCTTTCCGAGAAAAGAGATAATGCTAGGGCTGAGGTTGGTGCTCTTAGTAAAGCCCTAGCAGCGTCTCGAGCTGATGTTGCTCGCCAAGTGGAATCTGAAATAGATCTTGAAGTGAATGTGTATCGACTCCATAAAAGGATGGGGGAGATGAATGACGAAGTCAACCATCTTCGTCGCTTGGATTCAATGAAGCAGGTAGACTTAGACGCGAGTCAATTTGCTCTTACGAACCTTCAAACGTATTATAAGAAACTATTCGACGAATATGACTTTCTTGATGAGGCTCGGGACGCAGTTGTTAATGAGTATGAAGAGGCTTCGGCTAATGTCGAAGGATAATGTCGAAGGTATAACCTCGTTTTATCGAGTATGATTCTTTTATTCCTTCGTTTTATCCCCTTGGTATTTCTTGTTTTCAGCACTCGAGGGACAGCTTCACGCAGCAAATGATGAGCTTAAAAAAACTCAGTATGCCTTAGTGCAGCAGGAAGGACAAGCCAACTATTTCAAAGGGTTGGCCGCGTCTCGTGAGGAAGCAGCGGAGATTGCCTCCAAGAAAGCGGAACGCCTATCTGCACTGCTGTCTCAGGCCAACCAGCGGACCACTGTTATCACTTATAAAGCTCGATGTCAGTTGGCTAAAGAGACCAACAAAGTCCTAGATAAGATTGAACTTGATCTTAAAGTCGAACATGGTCTTGTCAAGAATTATCCGCGTCGTCCCCTTCCCGCGCCCTTGCCTGGTTCTTCTGGGCCTTTTTCAGGTGGTAGCTTACCTTCATCTCGTAGAAACAACCCTGTTGATGGAGCTGTATCGTCCAAGTAGATTTCTTTTATTAGGCATAGAAAGTTGATCCTTGTGATTATATAATTTCGGATCATTTTTTGATGTGTTTCCTGCTTTATCTTATTTTATGAACTTGTAATCAACTCTTTATGAAATGGATCATCCTTTTGGCATACGTGCGTTATCAATTAATTTTTATTTTAAGTATTGTGAAGTGTTAAACTAGAAATAACTTGCTTTGTAAAAAGTTGAGAGTGTTTGGGTGCGACACCGAAGGTAAATACCTTCGTGATCGTCTTGAGACATGTCACCCCGCTGGCGAATCTTGGGCCAGAGGATTCCCAAACGGTGGGGGCCGAGGCAGCGTTCTAGGATATGGGATGCTTATTTGAAATATTTACATGCACCCATTCCGTCGACCCGCTGCCTTAAAATTGGTTGGGTATCTCTTTCTGCTGGGTGCCTTCCCCCTGGTCTTACACTCATAGACACTGATAGGGGAGCCCTGAGAGATTGTATATTAACTACTTTCCCCAATATTGTTAATTTATTATGTAATGTACATGCGTTCACCCAGCGGGCATTTTGACCATTTCGTTTGCTCGAAGATTTCCCAAAAAGTATTTGTTTGATTGATAGGTTGAGGCCTGCTACTCCTCGTCCAGAGATAGAAACATGTAAAGCGGTCACGCTGCCTTCTTCTTCTGGTATTCTTCACGCAGATGCAAAGCTGCGCTGCTCCTATGGGTAGTACGGTTTGAGCCATTTAGCATTCCACTGGTGCCGGAGGACCTCGCCTTTCAGATTACGAAGATAGTATGAACCGTTTCCCGCAATGTCGTGTATTATAAAAGGTCCTCCCCACGTAGGTGCTAACTTTCCCCATTTCTTCTCTCGTTGATACTGCGGGATTGTTCTTAACACATACTTCCCTTCTACAAAATTTCGAAGCTTAACCTTTTTGTTGTACTCTCTCGCTAATCTCCATTGATAATTTTCCATCTTTTGCAATGATGCTTCCCTCCTTTCTTCCAGGTCGTCCAGTCTCTCTAACATCATGTCTGTTGTGAGATTTTTCTCCCATGATTCGGTCTTTGTGGTTGGCATGAGGATCTCAGTTGGGATGACTGCTTCAGCTCCATAAGTGAGGAGAAATGGGGACTCCCCAGTGGCAGATCTTCGTGTTGTCCTGTATGCCCATAATACATTGTGTAGTTGTTCACACCATCGCCCCTTGTATTCGTCTAATTGCTTTTTGAGGATAAGGGCGAGGGTCTTGTTAGTAGCTTCCGCTTGTCCGTTGCTTTGAGGGTATATGGGGGTGGACTTGTTTTTCCTTATTTTGAAAGTGTCGAAGAGCATTCTATGTTTTTCCCCCGTAATTGTTTACCATTATCAGACACGATTTCCGCAGGTATGCCGAACCTGCAAATATTTTTTTGGAATATGAAAGTAAACACGTCCACGTCTCTGATCCTGGCTAAGGATTTGGCTTCCACCCATTTACTGAAGTAGTCCGTGGCTACTATCAAAAATCGTCTTTTCCATGATCCTTCGATGAAAGGCCCAACGATATCTATGCCTCATTTTGCAAATGGCCACGGACTATCCACATTATTCAACGTTGTTGCTGGTGCGTGTATCTTTTTGGCGAAACGCTGACATTCTTCACATCGTCGGGACATTCTTGCAGCATCTTGTATCATTGTGGGTCAGTAATATCCTTGCATTTTTGCTTTGTCGGCTAGTGATCTCATGCCATTATGATTCCCTGCGTCACCATAATGGATGTCGTTTAGAATTCGATGCCCCTCTTTCCTGGATAAGCAATGTAGTAACGGTCTGAGGAAAGATTTCTTGTACAGGACCCCATCTCGAAGATCCTACTTTGGAGAGTATTTTCCTGGTTTGTTTATGATCCGCGGGTAAGGTTCCATACTTGAGAAACGCATGGATCATCATTCTCCAATCATCTTCGTTGTTGAAATCTTCGTCTTGATTTTCTCTTGACATGATATCTTCTTCGTCAAAATCGTTACGGATGTCTTCTCCCACCTGATCTTCGATATTTTCTTCCACTGTATCTTGATTTGTATCAAAAGAAAATTGTGGTGCAATCGAAGGCTCGTATACCCTTGTTATTTTGATAGCTTCGATACTCTTGTCCTTCAGCATGGATGATATATATGCTAGGGCATCCGCGTGCCTGAGATCCCTTCTGCATAAGTGCCGGAACTTGATGTTCGGAATTTATGATGCCAATGTTTGGACCAAGGCCATGTAAGCTGAGAGGGTGTCGACATACACATTGTATTCGATCCCTATTTGCCGTATGACAAGCTGCGAATCACTTGTCAATCTTACATCAGTTACCCCCATCTCTATTATCAAGCGGAGGGCATGTACGACTGCCTCGTATTCGACGATGTTGTTAGTATGCTCTTTGAATTCTAACCTGAGTGCCTGTACGATCCTTTATCCAGTTGGGGTGGTGATGACAATGCTTATTCCTGCCCCTTCCTTATTTTTGGAACCATCAACGAAGACTTCACATTGTCTTTGACTCGCGGGTTCGAGGATATCAACTGGATCCTTGCTTTCCTCGTCAGCTTCTGGTATTCCCCTAATCTTTTCATCGTTGTCCAGGGAGAGGTCTGCTAAGAAATCCGCCAATACTTGGGATTTTTGGAAATTTTGAATTTCATGAATGATGTTAAATTGGTTCAGGTGGGTGTTCCACTTGGCTATTCTACCTACTTTTCCCGCGCTTTTGAGGACTGCTTCCAGAGGTGCTTTGCATGGGACGCGGATGAAGTGAGTTAGGAAATAGGTTCTCAGCTTTTGAGTAGCCCATACTAATGCCAGGATGAGTTTTTCGATCTTCGTGTAATTCCTTTCCGCAGAATTGAGGGTCTTGCTGACATAATAGATAGGCTGTTCTATCTTCGTATTGGTTTTGACCAACACTGCGCTAACTGCGTCTTCTGTCGCTGCTATGTACAATGCCAAAACCTCATCAGGATCAGGCTTCTTCAGGATTGGAATTGAAGCCAGGTATTCCTTGATTCTTTGGAAGGCTTCTTCGCATTCTGCGGTCCATTCAAATTTACTCCCTTTTTTGAGAATATTGAAAAAATGATTGCATTTGTCCGAGGATCGGGCAATAAATATGCCCAAGGCTGCTAAGGACCCATTGAGCTTTTGCACTTCTTTTAAATTCTTCGGAGATGGCATTTCCACTATGGCCTGAATCTTCGCGGGGTCTACCTCAATACCCCTTTTTTTTACCAGATATCCGAGGAATTTCCCTGAGGTGACACCGAAGGTGCATTTTTCTGGATTTACTTTCATGTGATGTTTCCTCATTGCTTCGAAAATATCTCTCAGGTCCTGGTGGTGAGATTTGCGCATCCTACTTTTGACGAGCATGTCATCAACGTAGACTTCTAGGATACTACCAATACATGGCCTGAAGATAGCATCGACCATTCTCTGGTAAGTTTCCCCTGCGTTTCGAAGTCCAAAGGGCATTCTAGTGTAGCAATAAAGGCCATGCGGGGTGTAGAATGTTGTGTGTAGTTGATCTTCTTCTGCCAGGGCTACTTGGTTGTAACCAGAATATCCGTCCATGAATGACAGCTCTTCGTACCCTTCCACTGCTTCAACCAGTTGATCTATGCTCGGTAGGGGATAGCTGTCTTTTGGACATGCCTTGTTGAGGTTAGCAAAGTCGATGCATATCCTAACCCCTCCATTTTTCTTAGGAACGACGACCATGTTGGAGATCCATGTGGAGTATTTGACTTCCTTGATGAAGCCTTCTTCTAGTAGTTTCCGAAGTTCTTTTTCTACTGCCTTATGATACTCTGGTGCAACTTTTCTTATTTTCTGCCTGAAAGGTGGCGTGCCTGGTTTGATGCGCAACTCGTGTTGGATTATTTTTGGATCAATCCCTGGCATGTCTCCTAACTTCCAGGCGAATACATCCGCGTATTCTTTAAGTAATTTGGTTAAGGAATCTTCTCTTTCTTCGTCCATTATGGTCCCTACTTTGATCATCTTCGGGTTTTCTTCTGTTCCTATGTTGATTTCTTTTACGGGCTCCACTGGTGTGAACACCGGCTTCGGGACCCCAAGGACTGGGACGTCCTTTAATTGCTATTTGGTATGTTTCTGTCATTCGTTGGCTGATGAAGTACTTTCCTCTGTGTTAAGGACATTATCATCTTTTGTCAGGCCCTTCCCTGCGGTTTCCTTGAGGAACAGGTCTATGGCCTTTTCTTTCGAATCTTCTTTGTTTTTGATCCTTCGGGTTTTTCGCTGCTCTTCCTGTTCGTTGTTGATACGATCCTGAGTGGCCTGACACTCTTTTGCAGAGATCTGATCTCCCTTGATTTCCATTACTCCTTCGGGTGTAGGGAACCTGAGATATTGGTAGTAAGTTGTTGCCACTCCCTTGAGTTTATGTACCCACTTTCGTCCAATAATGGCGTTATAGGGGGATGGGGCGTCTACCACGCTGAATCGTGTTTCTACTTTCATGGGACCAGCGTTCACCTGCAACACGATATCTCCCAATGGCTTTGTGGGCGCTCCGTTGAACCCGTAGATGGTGTAATAAGAGGTCATCAGCTGTTCATCATGGAGCTTCATCCGTTTGAAAGCGTCGTAGAATAGAACGTTCACTGAGCTTCCACCGTCGATGAGGATCTTTTTGAGGTTACATCCATCCACTGGTAGTGTGAGGACCAAGGGATCGTTATGGTCTACCATATCTTCTTCGATATCTTCAGTATCGAAGATGATAGGTGCGTCCATCCACTCTTCGTGCTCGTCCACCTCTACGCCATCAATCTTATATAATTCACAGTGGTCTTCGAATTTCTTTCGTAGCCTCTTTCCTATTTGCGCTGTAAGTGAGGGCTCTGCGGCTTCGGAACACGATATGGTGTTGATTGTGCGGTTTCGCTCTGGAAGTTGGACTTGCTTGGTTCGTTTGGATCTGTCCTCTGTGACTTCCTTTTGTATGTATTGCTTGAGTTCGCCAGCATCAACCAATTTTTGGATCATTATTTTGAGGTTTTTGCATTTCTCGGTCTGGTGTCCATTGAAGCAATGATACTCACAATAATCTTTATTCTTCTCGGTCCTTGGGGGATGTTTTCCCTTAGACCACGGCCACTCCAAATTTTCCCTTCCTTTGATCTCTCGCAATATCCGAGCGTAGCTAGCATTGAGCTTCGTGTAAACCTGATCTTCGAATTTGCGATCGTCTTTTCGTCGTTCATCTCTTCGTTCCTTCCTATCTTCGTGCGGTCGTTCCACTGAACTATTTCTTTTGGCCCCGCTGGTTTGTTCTGCGAAATTGGTACGGTGAGACCTCTGCGTTTGTGCCCTCGGGTTCTCACGTTGGATTTCTTCAAGACGAGCATACTTCTCAATAATTATTCGAAGATATCCTTCTGTCTTAGGTACGTTTCCGTGGATCTCAACAAATAGTGGACTCATTCGGTCTAATCCCCACTTGTAGCAGTTGATGCTTACTACGGGATCCGCACTCCCTATGGCTTGGAAAATCTTGGGGCTGATGTGTCATAGATTCTACCACCCCTTCTCTTTGTTGATGGATTTGGTTTGAAACCAAAGTCTTGTTAGCTTCTGTAGCCTGGAGGGCCGCGATAGTTGCGTTGTTCTTTGTGGATGCTTCTTTGAGAGCCGCGGCTACAATGGATTTAGTGTTCATATGTGAGGTGATTTCCGCAGCATCCTGCCTCTGAGTAGCTGTTTTAGCTTTGTCTCATTTCTGCTTTCTTCGGTTCATAACCGGGGTAATCCTCGGTGTCTCCTTTGATGAGGCTTTGGTTTTTCCTGCCTCTAGTATCTTTTCCATTTTTAGTCCTTTTCTTCATAGGGGAATAAATAAGAGAACCAAAGATATCAACGAGGATCGGGTTAGTGCCATTCGTATCCGCAAAATTTGTGGAATAAAAGGAAATGAGCTGCCCAAGGGCCTTAATAAAAAAGAAACATAAAGACCCCATCGGTCTAGTTTTCGCAATACAAATCCTCTAATAAACAATCATGGACCTTGTTTTCAGACTACTTTTGAAAAGGAAAACTCTTGAAAAGGCAGATCCGTAGCGAGAACTCATGAATCTGGATTATTAAGTCTTAGTTTAAAAAAAAACGCCTCACGTGCATATCTGTGATAGATAGCCGTGGATTTATCTGCTTTGAAATGGTGTTTGTGAAAATGAAGACCATGAACCCAGCATAAAAAAGGTTTTGAAAGCACGCTGAACCCAGAATAGGGCACAACCATAATGCGCGTTTAAGGTGAAATCACAGGATAAGATAAATCTTTTACCGGGACAAAGTCCCTGTTTCTAGCGCCAGATTGTGAACACATAAATACGAAGCCATCCACGTGTTCACAAACAATATTCGCATACATTCTAATTCTAAAATTGTATGTCGTATGTGTAAAGGGGATGATTATATCGATTCATCGACTCAAAGCCTTCGAGATTGTCATTGTCTAGTCGAATATTATCATAAATAATGTTCATATAAAGGAGTAAACAGAGAATCAAGTATAAATGTAAAGCACATGAAGCTCAACGCTGAATGTAAAGTGCTGAAATGTAAATAAGACAAAGATTTACGTGGTTCGGCACTAAGGCCTACATCCACGGGGATGGTGTTTCACTATGTATTGAATGATTACAAATATAGTCGAATGACTTTAGAGTATACATAGGTCTGCGGAAGTAGGGGGATTCCTTACTCTTCCTATTTCGCTCTCCTATATTATCCTATAATTGCTCTGGATTCGTCGACCCCTTCTCTCTTAGCGGAGAGGGGTATTTATAGGGTTGGAACGTGGGTCCCACTTCTGAGGTGCCGTTGTGATCTTATCTTCTTGTGCTTTGTTCCCATTACGCAGAGGTCTTCGGCATATGCTGCGGCCTAACCTTGAATACGAAGGGTTATCCTCGCCTCTTCCACGAGCTGATTGACACGTGTATATCTCTTTGGTATTTAATGCAGGTAGATGGGTGTCTGCTCGTGTCAGACAAGCGTCTCTTTGTCTGGTCACATCTGTGTCAGTCAAACTTCCTCTCAGCCGTTGATCTGGGATCTTCCTCGGAATTGGGTGTATTAACACCCAAGGGGTATTATCTGGTGCTCCTCTAATCCATCATACCTCTGTGATCCTCTGTCCCTGACCGTCAGATCTGCTGACGGTGGCATCTTCTGATGAGATGCTTGTTATCATGTTTTGATATCTTGTTTTGCATGCCTTCCACGTGTCTCTTTCTGTACACGTGGTGGATGATGAAAGGTGTACATACACCCAGTTTGGCTAGTTACTTTTTACTATATTTGATCGGTGCATATCATCTTTTGGGATGAAGTTTCCATGATTTCTCAAATGTCAGTATTAATAATAATGATTGTGAATCTTTGGTGATTGATATTTAATTTTGTTCTCATATTAATTGAATCTCCTTTCATAATGATATAATGATTGATAATTGATTAATTTGATCCCATAATACTTGAATTTCCGTTCATAATATAATATAGTAATTCTTAACAGACCGAGAATTTAGATTACGGGAAAACCGCCAGACACAGATTTTTCTGGAGGTTCCCAGTGAGCCCCGCGGAGAAGAGCAGGGGTTCCTGTTATGTGTCTCGCGGTTTTGTTTTTCGTTTTTTTCTTGGAGTCTGTTAAGAATTTTTGACAATAATAATAGCTTCTCTTGATTTTCTTTACTGTTAATAATTCTTTTTAGAATTTTAGTTGATTATTTTGTCAAGGGTATCTAATATTTTGATCTTTTACAGGTGATAATTGCACAAAGTCGATTTATTTTTATTTGTTTATATATATATATATATATATATATATATCTTGTTTACCAATCTAAAACCATAATATCTCAATTGTAAAGTAGAGGCCAATCTTTGGATTGGACGGGTTAGGTGCCTCACCCTTCCTAACCCGTATCTTGATTCCCGAACTATTTCTCTGTTTTGGAACAGTGTTTCTTTTGGGCCCCAACTCCCTAAGTTGGATGGCGTCTTTGATAATAATAATTCCCTCAATAATAATTATTTCCACGTGATTCCCATTTTGGATATTTGAGAGATCCTAACCGATTTTCGACGGTATCTACAGTGGCGACTTCACTGGGGACTTTGAGAATCTAACTCGAAAGATATATTTGGGATTTAGGGTTTTGATTGGACACTACTCGGTGTTGCACACACACTGCACGCACCCATTCACCTTGCATTTTCATTTTGCATCGTCCGAGTCCGAATCTTAGGAAAATCCGTGGATAGTAAAGCTGAACCCTTTGGGCGTTATCAGTCGAACACCACAAGCCTTAGTCTGGTACCAAAGAAGACTAGTTTCGGCTACGTCTGAGGTATATTCTTCTAAGGTAGCCCAAGCCTACCCAAAGTCTAGGAAAACCTGCATGCACGTGCATTGATTGTATTCTGCATTCATTTTTCACATATAACAATAAAATTGATCGGCCTAGCAATCCAGACTGATTGGGATTGAAAACAATACAAAAGGATCCGTGAGTTTCAAATTAAGAGATGAAAAGTGTTCTAGACTATGAATCCAATCAAAGTTTATACCTTTTTGAGCAATTGGTGAAGAAATCTAAAGGAGCCGCTTTTTGGAATGTTTTGAGAGATGTAGAGAAGGCTGCAAATCCAAATTGACATCAAGAAAACCAGTGATATAGATCGGAGAAGATGAATTTCGATCAAAGGAGGAACCTTTATGAGGAAGGTGGTGGTGTTGGTTGTAGTTTCTGTAGATGCTGATGGCGGTGGTAGTTGAAGATGAAGATGAAGCATTTTTTAGTTTTTTTGAAGAAAGAAGAAGAACGTGTCGAGGTATAGGTGGACGTGGCAGGGTAGTTGTGTCCATTTCACACAAAAGATTCTTTTGGACATTTGACCCAGACTGAAAGCTTACAAGTCCATATGGCCCAAGAAACACACAATTTTGGCTATATAGCCCATTTTCTGTAATAAAAAAGGATTACCTAGCATTTATCAGGAACATGTGTTACTAATAGCTCTTTTGCAAAGGTCATCAATTACAGGGTTTCTCCAGACTTTGGACGCAAAGCTCGAAAGGAAAGTGAGGATTACTTTCTACACAAGGATTACGTCAATCAAGATTGCTCGGAGCAAATTATGGATCATAGAAAGGACAAGAGATGATGAAAACATTTGAGTATAGTCTAAAAGATTGAAGAGCCTTTACTCAGACGATGCAATCGATGTTATGAAGTAGCATGTTATTAGGAGAATCAATGTAATAAAGTGATGTCTGTTTTCGCAATAGCTGGCACGACACCCATACCGCTTCGTCTGTTTTCGCAATAGCTGGCACGACACCAATACCGCTTCGTCATGATCCCTATCATGAGGATGTGTACTGGTTCAAAATTATAATTCTTAGAAATAATCCGGGTGAACTTTCTAGTGTCATTTCGGGTAATTTATAAGTGAGGAATCCAACAAAATATTTGTAATCGTGTTAAGGTGCAAAATAGGTGTGTATGTGATAGATGCATTTATGTGTCTATTTTCATCTCTATTGTGTATATTTTTAGTACCCATTTTTGTACTTATTTCGGTATTTTATCTCTTTGTATGTGTTTTTGGAGGAAAAACCCTAGGGAGAAGTTTAGAGCCTCAAAAAAGTGTAAACAATCAACATCCAGGAACCCCTTCTGCTGCTGCTGCCGCCATTGAAGACCTTCAAGAACACGAAGAACAGACACCTAAAGACAGTCGTTCCTCAACAGTATCAACGACAGTGAAGAACGGTCTTAGAAAACGGAGACAAAAGCAGTTTCTTTGTATCGTTTATCTGTGACACTTTCTGTAAGTCTTAAACTTCCTGTTTAAGTACTTCTTCATCTTTTAATCAACTTTTGAGCTGTAATCATGAATCTTGAGCAAGTAATTAATATGAGGAGCTAAACCCCATCGCTGAGGCGATAGAGGAAGCTATTTTTTTCCAATAAAGAGTGGTATTTTCTATTTATCTTTTTTATTGCAAATATTAATATGATTATTTTGCCTTGAATGATAATTGTTTGAATGATTTTCGTTAAGCGATTGTGATTTCTTTTGATATAGCATGCTTAGCTTAGGTTTTGATGCTTTATGCTTTGGATTTACAGTTGTTATTTTGGAAATCTACTTGTTGCAATAGTTTAGAATCGAATTAAACGGAAAAATTGCATAATATAAGTATTGGATTTAATCACTTTGAATTTGGAAAAATAGTGGAATCTTAAGCTTCAATGTTCTTTTATTATTGTTATCATATATCTCTGAGTTTTCTATTTAGTTTTGAACTTAAGTCTATATTTTATCCTTCACAAGTCTGAGAATCAAACCACTTTTACCACTATCTACAAATCACATCAGTATGTCTTTGACATTCAGTTATAAGCAAACCTCTGCTAAAGATGGACAACTGTAGACACCCAGTTTTGCACGGTCACGGAAGTATACCCGGAAATCGTATTCAAGGAGGGTCGAGTCAAAATGAGTCACGGTGTGGGTGTTTTAGTACAGAATAGGCTGGCTTTGCTTTTTATAGGCTCTACATGATCACCAAATTAGTTTAGTGGGGGCTAGCCAGTCCATTTTATAAATCCATGTTCAGCCGTCCACCAAGTCCTAAATGTTAACCATACTCCTAGCCTACGAGCCAGCACCCATTAAGTCTAGGCACCCATTAAGTTAACACTCAAAAGTGTCGACATCATTTCAACCTTAAAGGTCGGCACTAGTTTTCCTAGTATGCAAGTCTTTCCGTGTTGGACAAAATCCTAGGATTAAATGATATATAATTACAATTATAGTAATTGAAATAAAATAATTTTTAAAAATGAAAATAATATATGTTAATTTGGAAATGATATTTAGTTTTTTAATGTGAGCCGTCCGATCAAAATCAATTAATTCTAAGGTGATTGTTATTTGAGAAAGAATATAAATAGAGAGCTAGTTTTAGAGAAAAGGAGATTCCGATGGAAATCTAGGAGGAAAATTTTTGGAGAGAAAAAATTCGTTAGAAATCCATAGGGTGAAAAATAGAGGAGAAATCGATAGAGTAACAAGGGTGAAAATTTGTTTCGGATACGGTTTTGCGGCATTATTGGTTCTTCAATAATAAAGAATATTTGCAGCGGAACAGGTCGGTACTCAACCCTGTGTTTTTTACTGTTATTATTGAAAATTTGATTTGTGGATAATTAAAAGGGTTTGTTTCATAATACGAAAAGTCCATCCTTATTCTCCTTGTTTCATCTGAACTCCATTTGTCCGTCGTATGCAGTAGACATGAGTCAAAATTTTATGCTTAGAGGAAAAGCATGCTATAGGATTGATTAAAGTTATAGCTATACCCGGTTTGGCTAGTTACTTTTTACTATATTTGATCGGTGCATATCATCTTTTGGGATGAAGTTTCCATGATTTCTCAAGTGTCAGTATGTCAGTATTAATAATAATGATTGTGAATCTTTGGTGATTGATATTTAATTTTGGTCTCATATTAATTGAATCTCCTTTCATAATAATATAATGATTGATAATTGATTAATTTGATCCCATAATACTTGAATTTCCGTTCACAATAATAATAGCTTCTCTTGATTTGCTTTACTGTTAATAATTCTTTTTAGAATTTTAGTTGATTATTTTGTCGAGGGTATCTAATATTTTGATCTTTTACGGATGATAATTGCACAAAGTTGATTTATTTTTATTTGTTTATTTATATATATCTTGTTTAACAATCTAAAATCCTAATATCTCAATTGTAAAGTAGAGGCCAATCTTTGGATTGGAGGGTTAGATGCCTCACACCTTCCTAACCCGTATCTTGATTCCCAGACTATTTCTCTGTTTTGGACCAGTGTTTTTTTTGGGTCCCAACTCCCTAAATTGGATGGCGGCTTCGATAATAATAATTCCCTCAATAATAATTATTTCCACGTGATTCCCATTTTGGATATTTGAGAAATCCTAACCCAATTTCGACGGTATCTACAGATGTATTCTAAGTGTACACAAGTAGGGTGTTCAGCTAACATAATGGTTATTGAATCGTAACCTGAAAAGCTCAGGTGTTTGCAATGTCAAGATCTTAACTGTCATGAAGAACCATGACTGTTGACTGATGTTATAAAGGAGCAATCAGTCGAAAAGGTATCAGCATCGTGGAAAAACTTGAAACTTAAAGTTGAAAAAACTACAACACAACCACTGCGGAGAAGTAGAGTTTATAAAACAAATGATTAGTGAATGTTCAGCACTAGTTGCAAATAAAATTTGCATTTGCACACTTTTACAGACATATGGAAAACATACACTACTGAAAATGTCCATCATGTTTAAAATTTGATTGGATTGATTAATTGTATGAACTTATTTCACTATCGTTATGTTGTCCAATGTTTAATTAATGGAAATGTATTTATATTTGCACCATCCGTGCACCAACATAACTAATTTGAACATTTGTTGTTGTTAAATCAAAGTATATAAGATTAAATAAAATTACATTAGGCTAAACTACTACTAAATCGTAAAAGCGAGGTAATAAACATCCTCATTCACGAAGCAGATGGTGGAGCATTTAGAAGGCAGAAAGGGTTAAATATATGAAGATCTCTGAAAATGTTGAAACAATCTAAAAACAAAAAAGCTCTCCCATTAGTTTGATGTCATATCGCTGCAGTTTTTTGGAACACTTCAGCTTCAGTTTCACCGTTAAATCTATTTTGGTTAATTTGCATTAGCATAGAAGAAATTGATTGACAACATGACTAATTGATTGAAAACGAGCAAATAATCCATTAGCATAATGGTTTCTCATATTCGCCGTTTTTGCAGCGAACTTTGTAAAAAATTGATGCAAAAAAGTAGTTTGCGAAAAATTATTAACACAGTGGATATTATGGCTTGTTTGAAACACAACAAATTGCTAAATCTTCTTCCAGGGTAAACTTAGGAGCACGAACTCTTATAGCCATTTTTTTGACGAATTTTGAGGTTGAAAGACGAAGATTGAAATGAAATTACAAGAAATTATGGGTGGAGAAGGTGTGGTTTTTGAGATGCAATTGATAAGAAGAAGCATTAGAGCCGTTGAATGGAACTAGCTATTGTCAGACCAATCAAGGATGCTCGGCTCAGCGTGGGGCGAGACGAACTCAGGTGATATGACGCTCGTCTCAGTTGAGGCCGGTCGACCCATTTTGATCTGCTCGGATCAGCTTGAGACTCGATGGACAAACCCTTTTATTTGAGGGTTTATCTGTCCATTTTATGTGTTCCCCAATCCCGCTCCCATTGGACTTTCCTTAATATAATAAATTGACACACTCAAAAATATCAAAGTGGCCTAGAATTACTTGTTGTTCTTTGAGGAGTCGTATGCAATTCTTTTGGATTTTGGTTTACATAGTAACTTTTACATTATTGTATAGCAATTTAGGACTGGCATAAATCATCTTACGCTACTAGCATGTTGGATGGTGGTAGCAGAGGTCAATTCTAAAAGTCAAAAGTACACAATGTTAGATATTCCAGACTGATCTTAGGTAATAATGTTAATGCTACTATTAAAAGCAATCTCTCCCAGAAAGTCGCAATTTTTATAAGAATTATGGCTATCATAAATGCAAACACTCATTATACCATTTTTAACGATTCGTAACTAAAACTCTTAACGGCTCAATAGCCGTTACAAATTTTCTTGTTATAAAAATCTGTTACAACCCAGTTGTAATAGGCCACAACCGTTACAATTTTGTTTTCGTTATTCGTAACAGAAGACAGTCGTTACGATTTGTAACATGCTAATTTTTTACGCGTGCTACTCACACGCTTGGTCACACTAAAGTCGGTAACAAGTGTTAGTTGAAGAAACTGTTTTCTATTGTGATTGGTGTTAGAGCACTGCTCGGTCGAACTCGCATGCGTTTCTATCTCAAGCATGTTTGTCAATGTTAGTGATCAAAACTGTAAGTCTTGATTTCTAGCCTATTTATAGATGTCTCAGACTAGGACATAGATTGTGTAATTGAGCTTTATACTTCACGAAGTTTATCATTTGAAGACGAAGAACTACTAAGGGGATCTTGTTGAACTTCATCAACAAAAGGTATGTGGAGACTGAAACTCATTTATCACTTGGAAATTATATTTCTACTCTATCTCCTATATTGAGACATAAGCCATATTACGATATAGTTTTCTATTATACACATTTGAGATTTCAAGCGGAGTTTAACTCGCTTATATATTTTTCGAAATATGTGTTGGAAAGCTTTCGCTTCGACCAAGTTCATCTTATATTCTTGAAAAAGGTCAAAAGATGATCATGTGAAAATTTTCGAGTAACATCTTACATGGTTTGTGTGATACAATTATTTGGTGTAGTCTTGGAATGTTTCGTTATGATTATTTTAATATCTTGAAAATTGCTTTAATGCCAATAGTGTGTGAAACGGCTATTGTCATCCTCTAAGAAAGTTTCAATGATTGAAATAAGAGTTTAGAATACCTAACCATTATTGGATATGACATGTTGTGTACTCTTGCACATATGTAATCCATGTCTGGGAACTATAGTATGTGTACCCGTGCGCGTACCTGTTAGTTTGTGAATTCCGGGAACCTAAGTATGCGTACCCGTTCGCGTACTGGCGAGAGGTTCAGGTCCGTGAATTTCTGTTGGGATTGGAAGTACGCGTACCCGTTTGCGTACTGCCGGAAACCAATCTTGGTCCGGGTATTTCAAGTATGCATACCCGTTTGCATACTTAAAGGTCAAAGTTCTAAAATCGGTTGTGTACATGAACTTAAACATTTATATAATAACGAATGCAAACTTTCCAAATCGTGGATATAATGTTCATGAACTGATTCGAGTGAATCAAACCTATTTTGCTTCAATTGTGTTCCTTTATACTTCTATGAGAATATAGCAATTGAACCACTCTTTAACTAGTTTCATTTGAGTCATTTGAACTAGTTATGGTTAAGATGAATAAGGTTGATATGAGAGTAATCATATGGCTAACTTAGGTTAACTATTGTTGAGCCAACATTGGGTACACGTCTAGGTACGGTTACATAAACCTAAATGAGGGTACATTTTATTTGTGGGTAACAAGTTAAGTTCAATCCATCGGTTGAAAGATATTAGCTTGGTTGAATCAGGTTTTTCATCTAACGGTGAATGTTGAATGCGTAGTTACCAAGCTTAGGTTGCAAACCCTGATTTGAAAACTATATAAAGAAGAACTCTATCAACTGGGAAACCTAATCCCCACACCTCCCGTGTATTACTAGTTGCATCAACTAGAGTCGATTATCTTTAACCTTAGGTTTCTATCGAGACCCCGTAGGTTAACGACTTAAAGAATTCATTGGGATTGTGAAGCCAGACCCAACTATTTTCTTTCTAGTTGATTGTTCTGATCTTTCCCGATTCTATCGTTTGAGTATTATCTTCTCTAAGATTTTCTCGAGATTTAATATCCGATAGGTAAGATAAAAAGTAATCACAAACACCTTCATCTCATCGTTTGTGATTCCACAATATCTAGTTTCGCCATCATACGATTTCGATTACTGTGAGGTGATTGATAATGCTAGGATGTTCTTCGGGAATATAAGACCGGTTTATCAATTGGTTCCTGTTCACCTTGATTTATCAAAAGACGGAACAAAACTCATAGGTATTTTTGTGGGAGACAGATTTATCTATTCCAATAGACTTTTCTGTGTGAGACAGATTTGTTTATCAAGTCTTTGACTTTGGGTCGTAGCAACTCTTAATTGTGGGTGAGATCAGCTAAGGGAATCAAGTGCGTAGTATCCTGCTGGGATAAGAGACGTAAGCAGCGCAACTGTACCTTGAATTAATGTGAGATTGATTAGGGTTCAACTACAGTCCAGTCCGAAGTTCATTGGTAGTAGGCTAGTGTCTGTAGCGTCTTAATACAATGTGGTGTTCAAAGATGGACTAGGTCCCAGGGTTTTTCTGCATTTGCGGTTTCTTCGTTAACAAAATTCTGGTGTCTGTGTTATTTCTTTTCCGCATTATATTTTGTTATATAATTGAAATATCACAGGTTGTGCGTCGAATCGATCAATTGGGAAATCCAACTTTTGGTTGTTGATTGAAATCAATTGATCCTTGAAGATTGGTCTTTGGTACCGTTCAAGTTACTCCTCTCATATTCAATCGGGCTCGCAGTTTTCTATTTGCTGATTGCAGATTGAATTGAGAGTTAGAGATATAAACTCTTTAATATACTTTTCTCTAGATTGAGTCTGACTGTCTAGTTGATTCTCTAGAAATTATATTGGAGTAGGTCCTCTCAGATTACCAAACGAATTGTTGGGTGTGGTTGTTAGACCCCCGCATTTGCAATTGGGTTACTGTTTGAGATAAGAATGCGTTCAAGGTTGATGCAATTTCAAAGCTTATAATAGTAAATTTGTAGATAAAAAGCAAAGATAGAGTGTCTGATGAGCCGTTTATCCTTGTACCTGAAGTGACTCAAGTGTTCTACTCGATGGATCTTTTTGACGAGGGATGGTCCATGGTGTTGTACTCACAACATGGGTTGACGTTTTCAGTAGATAAATTTGAAGTTCCTAAAGCTTATCAGTCGGTTCTTTCTGAAAGTGAGAATTTTCAAAATGATGGTATGCATTGGTTGTATATGAAATGAAACCGATGCCACCTTTGCGATGTGTTACACATCACGAATATCTACTATGGTTTTTGTTTGTTTGTTTGATCTCTTGTTATTTAAGAGGTGTTATTTCTTTCTAATCAGTTTTCTCTTGTGCAATATTTGCTATCATGATGTTTGTTTTTTACAGGTTATGGCAGCAAAAGAGGTCAATGAGTACGGATGTTGATACATGAAAAATAATACCCCTTAACGGGTTTGGAGTGCCCCTCAAGGAGGTGGAAAATCTAACATGAGACATGGAGACTTGAGGACTAGGCCCAAGTACAATTAGTAAATATTCATTGGATAGAAAGGAAAAGGAAGGGATTAGTGAATAAGGTGAAAGTTATATTAAGAAAAGAATTGCATTAGAAGTAATTAAAGAGGTTTAGGACACATGGCATGATGTCACAAAAGTAAGGGGCTTTTGGAAAGCCTATATAAGGGAGCACAAGGTACAGTGGAAAGGAAACTCTCTGTCTTACTATTCTTGGTAAAATGATGTCACTTGATGTAGTTAGGACGGGTAAAACCTAAACAAAAATCGCCCTTCAACATTTGGCGACCACACCCGGAGGCTCTTGCCTAGCTCACCATGACACACTTAGGAGGCGCTAGTTCAAGCGCGGAAGAGAATACACCGAACATCCCGCCACTCAACCCAGAGGGCGAGAGAGTAGGTATAGTGTCAGATCCAATTACACAAGCGAGAAAATCATACGCCCCTCTTGAGAAGGACAAACAACAGGAAGCCGAGAAAACGCCACTCACACAGCCCTCTCTGAGATAGATGCAGAAGGAGCTAGAGGACCACGTACGTATAGAGCAAGAGTTGAGAAAACTTATGAAAGCGGCCAGCGCCGAGCAGAATGCTAAAGAAGCAACGGAGGGTACGAGGGAAAAGGAAGAAGAACCCATAGCCGTGACGCAATAAGGGATGGCTAAGTACTTAGAGATGAACTATATGGTTGTAAAGCAAGATAACTACGATTTCATGGCTAGACCTTACTCCTCCGAAATCACAGAATATCAATACCCAGAGGATTATACTTCGCCGAAATTCAAGGTCTACAATGGTCAAGGAAATGCGAGGTTTTAGAGCATAACTCAGTTGAACCCACCAAGCATTAGTATGTCAAGTTTGGTTGTCATATTTTAGTGAACCAAAACTCATTTAAAGAGTCGTTTGATTATGTACTAGAGTCAACTTCGTATAAGTTAGCTTGAAAGTATTAGGATATGAGATACGAAGACTTGAAGAAGTGAAGAAGTAAGGAGCTACAACGACGACATCATCCTTCCACTTGAGGTTAGTAATATTTGACTTGAACTGTTTCACCCTAACGTATCTTTCAAGTCGTGCATATTGAAAACATAACTGTGAACCGATCCTATGGACATGTGCAACACGTTTTTAGGCAAAGGGGAACCGATCCAATGGACATGTGCAACACATTCAAGTTAGATACCATATATATATGGGGAACCGATCCTAGTACCTAGTCAACCAGATTTTTGGAAAGCTAGTGTGACTATGCATAATACTCACATGGAGGTTGATGGTATTTTCAATGATGTTGTAGTAAAGAGTTCGTTGAGGCTTGTGAAGATAATGAATTCTAGACTTAATAGAACTTAAAAATATATAAAACTTAACTCAAAATTGATTTCAAGTGATTGGAAAATAACCAAGACACTAGAATCCACTATTATACATGAATGATGTCAAATATTTCATAACTCTAATTATCCTTTTAATCATTTATTTCTTAATCCACAAATAATCAAACATATTCTCAAAAATTAATTGTATCCCTTAAGCATAGATTATCTAACCAAAGCATAACCTATCTAATTGAATCACAACTAATGAAGAAAATTATGTAAACTTTTAAGAACTCTGCAAAAGCAGTGATTGAGTGAATTATAATTAAATATTAGAGAAAATGAAATAGTTACCCATTGTTCATGTGTGAATAGCTTCATCCATTGCCTTGGTTACGAGAGAATTAGCCGCTCATCATGTTGGAAACACGCTCAAAAGTTGATTTCATTTATGCTCAAAGGGTTACAAATGATGAATAAGGGAGAATTATAATAAAAATCGGGTTTGCAATGCTTATAACTATTGCAAAAGCCGTTACAAAGAGCCGTTACTGTACTGTTTCATTTTTTAAGTCTGTCTCTGATCTGCGACCCATAGTATGAGTCGCTGAAACTGTTTAAAAACGACGGTTCTGGCGAGTCTGTTCTTCGTGTTCTTCAGTGTTCTTCAATGGAAGCAGCAGCAGCAGGTGGTCTCTCTGCAAATTCGATTTTTTTGACTCTGTGGTGCTCTAAACTTCTCCCAATATCTCCCCCCTTCTATGATATCCCAGCAGCCTATTTATACTCAACAGCCCCCTCGGATCTCGAGTTAAATACCACAAATTCTCTATTATTCGGCAGTAAATAAAAAATATTCTCCGGATATTTTTTTCTTCATCCGACCATCTGCAGCTTTCCAACCTTCCTTATTTTCCTTCTACACGCCTCTGCAAAGTCCAAACTCCATCCAAACACGAGCAGTACACGTTTCATTTTGTTGTAATCCCGTGATGGAGTTTTCCGGCCACGTACTCCCTGTTTTCTTCACCACGGAAATTCCAACCAAATTGGGTCGAAACAAACACCCATACCAGCTTTATTAGGACATATCACAACTACCCATTAAGTTTCATCCCTTTAGTCTACCCAGAACTGCTTCAAATTTCGATCGAAACTTCATCCAGTTTCAGTGCTTCTTTTTCCCGCCAAATTTAATTTTCAAACGAAGAAGATGGTGTCCCCCTAACCAGCTGTGGGATGCGAATAACAGCTGCCTGGTTTGGGGTGACCTGGGGTACCCCTTAGTAATTGAGGTGCCCCTTAACCAAATCTGGGCTCTGTGTAGCAAGTGTCCTCCGGGGGGTGTTCCGAGTGATTTTTCGAGCCGATTTTTCCAACAATATTTATTTTCCAAAAATACCTAAAAATACACAAAACACCATAATAAGGACGAAAACGAGTACCAACAATACGAAACATTGAGGACAAATTAGACACATAAATGCGTCTATCAAATACCCCCAAACTTATTATTTGCTAGTCCTTGAGAAAAACTAATAAAAAAAATAAAACCGAGTTAATCTCGGGAGGGTTTACCAGAGGTGTGCCCACAAAACCATTACTTCAGACCCTAGCTATCTATGCAGAACCTTGGAAGGCACTAAAGAATCTCCTTGGTTGGCATACTTATTGACTACAGGAGGAAGTACCCTGATGCGAAATTCCAATTGTTGTACACGAGTTTGCACTCAAGCATAATAAAATTCATATAAAGTGACATAGCTCTACTCAGATAGTTTCTGGACATCATAAACCGGAGTCAACCAATCACATGGATATATTAAGAAGATGGATGTAGAGAAAAATGTGGATGATGTTGACTAAGGTGAACCTATCCTAATGGACTGAGATACTGGTCTGGAATAATATCAACACACTGGCAAATACAAGGGAACCAGTGGTCGATAATCCTAACTCTAGGTCAACTCAGCTGGCATATACAAGGGTACCAGTGGTCGACTTTATTGTATTTATTCCGGTTGGTCTGATGGTCTGGTTTCATTTTTTTTTTTTTTGCATCTCAGTCACTCTATTTCACCCTAATAATGGTAAAAAGAAGAAAAAAAAAAGAAGTGATCAGGATTCTTTCGATGTTTCCATCACGAGGATATGTCGAAACTACCATGTTTTCTTTTCTAACACCTGAGCTCTGTGCTTTTATGAATAGACTCTTCTAGATGTTTCCATCTAATCAGATTGGTTCCTCAATTCCTACAATCATTATGTTCCCATCCACTTAGATCGGTTAGTTCCAACCTTAATAAACATAAATTTCTAGGCTCTGGAGTTTATTTATTGCAACTAAAAGCTAACAAAAAGTTTCTTCCCCACCCCCAAACTTAAATCTAACATTGTACTCAATGTTTCTAATGAAAAGGCAATACCAAAAAGTAAAGTAACATGAGGAATCAGTAAAGAGAGAAGTCGGAAAGATAGTACCTGGGTGAAGAGAGAAATCAAAAACTAATATACAACATACAATCGCCTGGTCAATCAAGGGTAAACAGGGTCCTCCAGAGGAACCTCCTCAACATCACCTGTTGGAAAGGGCTCTAAAAAGGGTTTCAATCTCTGACCATTAACCTTCGAAGAACTACTACCATCCGGTGTCTCGATCTCAACATCTCCATGAGGAAAGACAGTGCGAACAATAAAAGGACCCGTCCACCGAGAACGCAACTTCCCAGGGAAAAGATGCAAGCGGGTATCATACAGAAGAACTTTTTGACCTGGAGAAAATGACTTCCTTAAAATATTTTTATCATGCACAAGTTTCATTTTGTTCTTATACTCCTTCGCACTATCGTAAGCATCAATACGAATCTCGTCCAACTCATTGAGCTGGAGTTTCCTATGGGCTCCTGCCTTGTCAAGAGAAAAGTTTAGCTGCTTAACAACCCAATAACCTCTATGCTCTAACTCGACAGGTAAATGACATGCCTTGCCATACACAAGACGATAAGGAGACATTCCAATGGGGGTCTTAAACGCAGTACGGTAAGCCCATAAGGCATTAGTAAGCCTAGACAACCAGTCTTTCCGATTAGGATTAACTGTTTTCTCTAATATACGTTTTATCTCCCTATTGGAAACCTCAACCTGACCACTAGTTTGTGGATGATACGGGGTAGCTACCTTATGTGTAATACCATATTTCTTCATCAAAAGCCTAAAAGGTCCATTACAAAAGTGCGACCCACCATCACTAATTATAGCCCGCGGTGTACCAAAACGTGTAAGAATATTATTTTTCAAGAAATCAATCACAACCCAATGGTCATTGGTTTTACACGCAACCGCCTCAATCCACTTAGAGACATAGTCTACAGCGACAAGGATGTATAGGTTACCAAAAGAATTAGGAAACGGACCCATAAAGTCAATACCCCACACATCAAAGACCTCGACAACTAAAATAGGGTTCAAGGGCATCATGTTCCTACGGGAAATGGTTCCTAATTTCTGGAACGTTCACAAGTAACAGTAACTGTGGGAGTCTTTAAACAACGAAGGCCAATAGAATCCACACTGCAATATCTTAGCAGCAGTCTTCTTAGCACTAAAGTGACCCCCACAAGCATGATCATGACAAAAGGAAATAATACTGGACTGGTCACTCTCAGGTATACATCTCCTAATAATCTGGTCTGGACAATACTTAAACAAATAAGGATCATCCCAAAAGAAGTGCTTAACCTCAGCTAAAAATCTAGAACACTCTTGTTTACCCCAATGTGGGGCATTCGACCAGTAACAAGATAGTTCACTATATTCGCATACCAAGGTAATTGGGTAACAAAGAACAATTGTTCATCAGGAAAGTGTCCCTTATAGGAAGGGAATCATTAAGGGTATCCACAACAAGTCTAGACAAGTGGTCTGCTACTACATTTTCTGCACCCTTTTTGTCTCTAATGTCCGGAGAAAACTCTTGTAACAACAGGATCCACCTAATCAATCTAGGTTTCGTATCCTTCTTAGACAAAAGATATTTCAAAGCAGCATGATCAGTATATTACGATCTTAGAACCTAAGAGATAGGGTCTAAACTTGTCTAAGGCAAACACAATGGCTAACAGTTCCTTCTCCGTAGTGGTATAGTTCAACTGGGCATCATTCAGAGTTTTGCTAGCATAGTAAATTACATGAACTTGTTTTCTCGCTGACCTAGCACAACACCAATAGCATAATCTGAAGCATCGCACATGATTTCAAAGGGTAGGTTCCAGTTGGGTGCCTGGACTATGGGGGCGGTAGTGAGTAAAGTTTTAAGCTTCTCGAAAGCCTCTAAACAAGCATCATCAAAGACAAACTTAACATCTTTTGCAAGCAAATTGCAAAGAGGTCTAGAAATCAAGCTAAAATCCTTAATGAATCGACGATAAAAACCAGCATGCCCTAAGAATGACCTAATACCTTTTACGGTTTTTGGGACCGGTAAAGTTTTAATAAGGTCAACTTTGGCTCTATCTACCTCTATACCCTTTGAAGATACGATATGCCCTAGAACAATTCCTGAACGAACCATGAAGTGACATTTCTCCCAATTAAGCACTAAATTCTTTTCCTTACACCTAGTCAAAACTAATGACAAATGATGCAAGCACTCATCGAAAGACGAACCAAACACTGAAAAATCATCCATAAAGACCTCTAAGAACCGTTCTACCATGTCAGAAAATATGCTCATCATACAACGCTGAAAGGTCGCAGGGGCATTACATAGGCCGAAAGGCATGCGTCTATACGCAAAGGTACCAAAGGGACAGGTAAAAGTGGTTTTCTCTTGGTCTTCTGGGGCAATAGGAACCTGATTATAACCGCAGTATCCATCTAAAAAGCAATAATGGCTACGTCCAGCTAATCTCTCTAAGCATTTGGTCGATGAAGGGAAGGGGAAAGTGGTCCTTCCTAGTGACCTTGTTCAATTTTCTATAGTCAATACAGACACGCCAACTCGTGGTCATTCGGGTTGGGATTAACTCATTGTTATCATTCTGGACTACAGTAATACCGATTTCTTGGGAACAACCTGAACGGGGCTGACCCACTTACTGTCTGAAATGGGGTAGATAATGCCTGCATCTAACAGCTTCAGAACCTCGGTTCGAACAACTTCTTTCATATTAGGGTTCAGTCGACGTTGCATCTCCCTAGAAGGTTTGGTGTCACTCTCTAAATAGATATGATGCATACAATCAATAGGACTTATACCCTTAATGTCTTATGGTCCACCCTAAAGCTTCCTTGTTATTTGAAGGACAGTCACTAGCCTACTTTCCTGATCACTATCCAAGTCGGATGCTATAATCACAGGTAAAGTTTCAGAGGGGCCTAAAAACACATACTTCAGGGTATCTGGTAATGGTTTAAGGTCCAACTTGGGAGGCTTTTCCAACGAAGGAACTAGGGTAGACTCGGGAACGGGTAAAGGTTCGAACTTAGGTTTCCATCCATTACTAGTGTCTAATAAAGGGGTTGAATCTAACAAAGCATTCACCTCATTAATCACATCATCATCATCAAAATCAATCCCAAAGTGAGCTAGGCATTTCTCTAATAGATCTTCTATCAAAGTGTTTGGTAATGACTCCTCTACTAAGGTGCCTATCATGTTCACCTCTTCTACGCTCGAGTCGTCCAATTCCTGGGGTAGCTTACTAATGTGAAAGATGTTCAGCTCAATACTCATATTACCAAACGACAAATTCATAATACCAATTCGACAGTTAATGATCGCATTGGACGTTGCTAAAAATGGGCGACCTAAAATCACCGGTATCTGGTTCTCTGGGTCAGGGACAGGTTGGGTATCTAGGATAACAAAATCCACTGGATAAATAAACTTTTCGACCTCAATAAGAACATCCTCGATCACACCACGAGGAATTTTAACGGAACTATCAGCTAACTGGAGTGTCATCTGGGTAGGTTTCATCTCACCAAGTCCTAGCTTAAGGTACACATGGTATGGAAGTAAATTCACACTGGCTCCTAAGTCAAGCAAAGCTTTCTCAACACATTGTTTACCTATTGTGCAAGAAATGGTAGGGGACCCTGGGTCTTTATACTTAGGAGTAGTGGTATTCTGAATAATGGAACTCACGTGACTAGCTAGGAAGGCTTTCTTTTGGACACTAAGCTTACGCTTTCGTGTACACAAGTCCTTAAGGAACTTGGCATAAGACGAAATCTGCTTAATCGCATCCAACAATGGTAGGTTGATAGTAACCTGCTTAAAAACCTCTAATATATCATTAAAGTTGGACTCCCTAGTCGGAACTAGCATCTGGGGAAACGGGGCTCTGGGAACAAAGTCGGGCTCAGCAGGACCCTCATTGGTCTCTTTGGAGACTCTATCAGTCTTCTCATTCTCTGGCTCAGAAGGGTGAACTACAACATGTTCACTATTAGGCATGGAAACCTTGTTGTCTATCTCTCTACCGCTCCTAAGGGTTTTAATAGCATTTACATGATCGGATGGTCTTTCACCTATTTCATTAATTCCTCTAGGGTTTGGTTGAGTTTGACTAGGAAACTTACATCTTTCTCTTAAAGACTCATTTATATGACTAACCTGGGTTTTCAACTCGGAAATAGCCTGAGAGTTAGCCTGACCTATTCTCTTATTTTCTTCTAAACCTTGAGCAATAGATTATTGAAACTGCATAGTGTTACGAGTTAACAAAGCAAGAGACTCTTCTAAACTCATAATCTTCTTATCCAAGGGTTCTGAAACTGTGCCGGGGTTGAAGGATTCTTATGATAGCCAAAACCTGGGGGAGCTTGAGAGTTACTAGACTGACCTTGATTCTGGCCCTTAGACCAAGAAAGGTTGGGATGGTTTCTCCAGTCAGGGTTATAGGTTTCTGAATAAGGGTCAAACTTCTGACGATTATCGAATCTAGTGTTGTTATAAAGAGCATTGGCTTGCTCTTCAACAATATGGTCTTCCCAAAAAGGCTCTATTCTACCACTAGTACCACTAGAATGACCTAATTCCAACGCTTCTAACCTTTTGGCTATGGCTGCTATTTTAGCATCTGACTCATAGGATCCTTCTACTCTATTGACATTTCCTTTACTTAGAAGAATTGTTTTCTGGGGTTCCCTATTATTTTCCCATTTTTGGGTCTTATTGGCGATTTCATTCAAAAATGTCATCGCCTCATCAACAGTTTTATTCTCAAACCCACCTGTGCATAAGGACTCAACCATGGTTATTGTTGAATAATCTAAACCCTCGTAGAGGATCTGAACTAACCTAACCTTCTCTAAACCATGATGAGGACATTGAGATATTAAGTCATTGAACCTTTCTAAATACCTATATAAATATTCTCCCTCTTGTTGAGCAAAAGTACAAATTTGTGTCCTAATAGACGATGTTTTGTGCCTTGGGGAAAAACTTATGTATAAAGGCAGATGTAAGTTGTTCATAGGTTTTAATTGACTCAGAATCCAAACTATACAACCAAGATTTGGATTTATCTTTTAAGGAAAAGGGGAATAACCTAAGTTTCAGCGCATCATCACTTAGGTTCTTAATTTTCAGAGTACTACAAACTTCCTCAAATTCCCTAACATGAAAATAGGGGTTCTCATTCTCCTTCCCTAAAAACATTGGGAGCATCTGTAAAGTCCCAGGTTTCAGTTCATAATTTTCCTCGGTTTCAGCTAACTTGATACAAGACGGACGAGAGGTCCTAGTTGGGTTTAGCAAAGCTTTCAAAGTTGCCATTTCTGGCACTACCAAAGGACTAAGGGTAATTTGGTAGGCTTTTAAGAGTGTGTAAATAAGATGAATAAATGGATGCCTACAGTGATACCGCAAGTGCACGGTGTTGTTGCAGTGAGTGCACAAGTACGGGTCGAATCCACAGGGACTTGGGGTGTTATGAAGTTTTCCTACTTTCCTAAGCTAAGATTATCCTAAGAAGTAAACCAAGGCAGTGAAGTAAAATGATGAAGCAAGTGACAGTTAACAAGAAAAATCAGTGGCAGTGAGAATGAAGGTGTGATTCTAGGGTTAAGATTTCCCTTTCACCTAGCTAGTTCACCTAGGTTAAATCCTTGTCCCTAATGGACAAGAGGGTCTAGTTCAAACTAGTCTCTTGGCCAGGGCAATTCATGTGGCAAGTTATCTAACCTAAAATCCTTAGATTAACCCCTAGCATTGCCTATCTGATTAAAGCATAAACAATCACAGGTCATTTAGGTTTCTGGGTCTCTAACTAATATGGCTGGTTAATCCCTTAGAGCTACCACTAACCCCTAGCATTAGTGGTCTTTTTACAACACCACTAATCACAAGTCAGTGAGGCTTTTAAGAATTTATCTAGCCTAGACTATTTTGAGTTCTACAAGAATCAACCTAAAGGCTAACCAACATGGCTTAAGGGTCTTCTCACCCTAGTTGTGGATTTAGAACATGTTTAACATAATAAATATTTGAAATGAAATTAACTGAATTATGAACTTGAATTGAAATTGAACAGAAAATTAACAGTAGATTGAGAAGTGATAGTAGAGAGCACTGGCTAGTCCAGGCCTCTAATGGGTTCTGCTCTGGCTAATCCAGGCATGGTTACAACACACACCCACACCTTCTATTTATACCAAGAATTCAAAATTAGGGTTTACAATGTTTTCCCCCAAATTCTCAAAATTAGGGTTAGATATTTTACCTAATTTGATGTGACAAATCACTCAAAACGGTCGACCCATTTCTTCTCTGCCTCTTCTGGTCCTTCTATGCCTTCAATTGACGCCTCTGCTGCTCTAATTGTTCCCTAGTTCGAGTTATTTTACTCACCCCAAAACCTAGGGTTTCAGTGGTTGTGATATGGGGAAAATAACTAGGCTAGGGAGATGGGTTTGAGGTAGGGGAGTTGATGGTGGTTGAGACAGCGTCTCTGTGATGGTCGGGGAAGAAGGTGGAAGTGGTGAAGCTCGAGGTGGAGGCAGAGAGCAGTTCTGCTATGGTCGGGGAAGAAGAAGATGGGTTTTGGGGAAAATTGATTTAGGAAGAAGGAGATTTTTTTTTTAGGTCGATGGGTTCGAGGGCTAGGGTGTTGAGCGGAATCATCTGAAGTTGATGCGCAGCGAGGTGATCCGTTGGATAATCACTTACTAATTGAATCGAACGGCACGATGTAAACAAGCTCTGAGCGACCGTTGGATTAAGTGATACAACGAAGCTGACGGTTCCAGATGGAGTTAGGTACTATGATGTTTGACAGGAGATTCAAGATTTGATGCTCAATGATGAGGCGACCGTTGGATGACAAGATGGATCCAATCTGACGGCTCTCATGGAAATGGGTATGGATAATGGAAATGGATTTGGGTAAGGTTTTTGGGCCTTGGGTATGCCAAGCCCATATCTTCTTTAAGAACAATTCTTCCTCTTCAAGCCCACTTCTAGTTGATCCGGCTCTTGCAAACATCATTCTTCGCTTCCTCCTAGCGAGAGTCTTTGCCGTTCCTTTGCTCTTTTCGCTCCGTGAGATAACCAGGCTTTATTTAGTACCTAAAAATGCAAAATTAATTAAGAAAAGTATTTATTCTTGAAAACAACGAAAACACAGAATATGGGATAAAATGTAGAATTAATGCACAAAAGATGAGTTAAATGCCAAGAAAAATATATAGAAATATGTACTTTTTAGCACTCATCAAATACCCCCAAACCTGAATTTTACTTGTCCTCAAGTAAAACAAAACTAAGGAAATCCTACCTATACCACTGTCGCTGGTCTCTCGAATGCATTTAGCGTATGCATTAAGCCTTTTAAACCACTAAGTGTCCCTAGTGGACGAGTTGAAGTCTCGTGAAGGTTTGCTTAGAACGTACCTACAAAGTTCTAGGACAAAATATAAGCTCAGATTCCATGAAATGTGACATGTGCAAGTCAGTAGAAGCTCACAGCAAAATGGAGATGTCAATCTAGCTATCTAAGGCACAATCCTAGCACTGATAACAAATAAAGACATGTGATAAGAGTCTAAAGTGTATCTACACATGTGTAAAGAAAGATCGGATGTTATGACTACTAATCACCAAGAGATAGTTTCTCAGGCTAAGAACCAAGGTCGAAATCTAGCTAGCTGTCCGGACTTTACGAGAATTGTGAATGAGTAGGAGGTGTTTCACAATTACTCGCGTTGTACATCAATGGCATACACCCTCCTTGCTTATTACAATGAAACAACAAAATGACTCTTTACATGACTCTTATTTACATTGACTACTCTCTTTTATTATTGGAACAAGAGAGGATGGAATTGAAAAATACTTGATTTTTTTTGTATTTTTCTGATATTTTTTTTTTCTGAATATATACATCGTTTTTTTTTTTTTTTTTTTTTTTTTTTTTTTTTTTTTTTTTTTTGATAAGGAAACACTTTTGATACATATACAAAAGGAAACAAAAAATTACATGACACTTTGCAAGAGGTAGCCCTTTTTGATGCACCCAGTTAAATTCGATGGTTGTTTTTCTTAATGTAACCTCCACCTTCTATCCCAACCAACCAAAGAACAAGCTAGTCAAGTTTCGTTCAGTATTCTAAAGTGATTGGCAACTAAAACTTCCGATAGAACACCTCAAGGATGAGGCTATACATGTATTGGTAGATCGTGCGCGTGCAAGTTTCTTATCACTATGTGAATTGTGCTAGAATCAGGGGTGCCTAAATATCTAGACTAAGAATCCTTATGTTTACATACATGCACAAGAGTCAACATTTCAAGGTAAATGAGCTCCATTTTTATGTTTTTTTCAATTTTTAATTATTTTTTTTGATGTTTTTTTTTAATTTTTTCAAAAAGAAGGAGTTCTTGTTTTCAATTATGGCATATTATCAAAGTATCTACTTTTCACCCCCAAACCTAAACTAAACATTGTCCTCAATGTTTCAAAATATGAACAAAATTATAATACAACATATGAAGAGGATCATGTTGAGTAGAGAAAAAGGAAAGAGAATACCCGATTTCGGCGAAAGCAATATTAGAACTCCGTTATTCAAGGCAAGAATCCAACATATGTCAGCCGAGATCATATTGGATTAGCAAAATATATACAAAAGGAACAAAAGGGTTTTAAGAAATTTTATCTATCGGATTATATACAAAAAATTCACCATACACTAACAATCTAAAGAGTTGAGGATCAACCCAAAAGACAAAGTGTAGAGGTTTCAACAGCTTCACACAAATATAACAGGAAATAAACGCAAGTGAAACTGTGAAACAAAATGAGCTACCCCCAAACCTGGATTTTTCAACGGATAAAATTTTGGAAACAAAATCTCGCAGTTTTGGGGGTTCATCATGTACAAGGTCTAACTCAAAGTGAACTTTGCTAGGGACGGGCAAACATGCTAATTCCAACTGTGGTTCCTCAAAGATATTATACTTAGATGCAAAATAGTCCAAAAGGACTTGGGAAGCACACAGTTCCAAACCTAGATTAGGGACTCTCAGAAAAGTCGGTTTGACAATATGGGTACAAACCAAATCTAGGTTGGGTGGAAGGCCATCAGATTGGGACTTATGTAAGACGATAGCCACATCATTACTAATCACATCAACATCTCCTAAGTCTTCTACACGTGTCACAACATGCTCACAATCATCAAACAAATTGGCAAGATCACAATCAGAGTCATCAACATCATCAACAAATTTATTTTCATGCATCGGCAAATCAGGAGAAATATCACAATGTGACCTAGGTAGAGAATCAGACACATTAATTATATTTTCATGCATAATAACATTAGTGTCTACAGAAGATTCAACTATTCCTATGTCATGCTCATCTTCACAGAATAATTGTACGAATCCCATGTCAATATCAAAATCATATGAATTACAATGAGTATTAGAAAAAACAACATTCATGAAGGTCGAGGGCGAGAAGCCATATGTTATTGAACCAACAGGTTCCACAATATTTTCATGTTCTTCTAACATATCATCATAATCATCATCATGGTAGCATGCATATTGGTCCTCATTAACAGTGGTGGTGTCATTAGTCGATTCATGTTCCTCTAAATTAGGTTCATATTCAACATCATTTACAAGAATGTGACTAGACACTTCATTAGGGACAACATACATTTCCTCATGAATTTCCTCCTTTTGTAGGTGAAGCAAAATCTGATCTAAATATGCATGAATTCGTGATGTAGATCTATCAAAGTTTTGCTTACTGAGTCTTAAAGCTTCTGTGGTGGAGTCTAAATTCATGGGAGTACAAAATTCTTCATGTTCAAATTGTGGTGAATGCTACATGTGTGCATGGTCATTAGATTACAAAATATTGATCGCAACCCTCAAAGGATTGATTATGGTCCCAATGACTACCATTCTCACAATTTATGGGCATTTCATACCTTGGATTTTCTCTAGATTGCCTAAAATTATGCAAAATATAACAGTTCTCAACAGGGTGGTCTAAACTACCACATGCGGGACATGCATAGATTTCAGGTTGCCTAAGAAAATTAGATGTGACAGATTCCTCATGTGATTGCATTTCTAAAGCTGCGATTCGAGCTTCTAATTGATCGATCAGTGATGATTGTGTGAGTGAGGCACTAGCAAAATGTTCATTTTCACGTTGTGGTGAATGATGCATGTGTGAATAGTTATTAGGGTTCATGTATTGAGGCTCGGGACTTTGAAAATGTCCATAATAATTCCTATAACTATTGACATCATGGTCTATGGGAGGTTCATAACGTGGAGTATGTCCATACGCAAGTTCTCTAAGGGATTTGTTGTATTCCCCAACTGTAGACCAAGATCTAGACATGATTGGGCTCAAAAGCTAAGTAACTATGTTACAAAGCCCAAAATTTGGTTTTTAATGGGTTTGTATTTTTGGGAAAATTTTGGTTTTTATGGGTAACATTTGGTTTTGTCGGGTTTGAAAAGAAATTTGGTTTTTAATGGGTTTTAGAAAATTTGGACCTAATGGGAAAAGAAAACACTTTGGTTTATTGGGTTTTGAAAACTTTGGTTTTATGGGATAAAAGGCCAAGCCCACTGTTGGGTTTTGGAAAAATTGTTGTGAAACAGAGCCCAACTTTCGGCCTAGAGTTTGGGTACACGGCCCAACTAACGAGTTCAGCGAACCAAGCCCAGGACTGCACGAGGCCCAGCTGAGTTGGTAGGTTCAGTTAAACTTGTTTAGGTTGTTTGTTGGGTTTTTTTGAAACCCAAAATTTTGATAGGGACAATCCCACAGTTAAGCTCAAATACAAACCCAAAAGTTAACTTAAATTACAAGCCCAACAAAAAAGTGGAAAAAATTATTACAAGCCCACAAATTAAAAATGGAAGCCCACAGGTTGGGTTCTCTTAATGGGTTTAGACTTACTTGCTTAAGCACAGCCCAGCTGCTCAGTTTGGTTGCAAAAGCCCAGTTGGGATTTGGATCTTCCTTAGCTTTTAACTGGCCCAGCAGCTTTGCACCAGCAGCACCAGACAGCAGCAAGCAGGAGGGAGCAGCAACAGGAGCACAGCAACAACAGCAGCAGGCAGCAGCACAACAACAGTTCAGCGGTACCAGAGGCTAGCAGCAGCAACAGGAAGCAGCAGCAGCAGCACAGGCTCAGCACCAGCAGCAACAGGAGCACAGCAGCATCAACAACAACAATAGCAGCAGCAGCTTCACAGCAACAGCAGCACCACAAGCACTTCAACACAACAGCACCAAGTCCATCCCAGCCCAGCAGATCAGCAAAGCAGGGTCAGGCTTCAGCAACAGGCCCAGCAGGGTATTTGGACTACCACACCCAGTAAACTGGGTTATATTTGGCTGATTTCTGCCTCAGCTCACACCTTTGCTCAGTAACAGCACCAGCTACCTGTACACTCAAATGTGTGTGATCAGTACATAAAAAAAGACAGGCAAAGTGAGCAAAATTGAAGAACTGCAATGCAGTTGTGCAGTTGTAGATGGAGCTGAATGGAATGCAAAACTGCAAAATTGCTTGGTTAGCAGTGGCAGTGCAGGTGCAGTTCAGGCCAAATGAAAGAGCTGCAGTTGCAGTCAGTTAACTGATGCAGTTGAATATCAAAGTGAGCAGGCAGTTGGACTGATAAGGGGCTGCCAGATGCACAAATGCAAAAACTGAGATGCCAGATGCAGGTGCAATTCAGAAATGCAGAATGCAAATATGCTTGGACTGTAGTGGAGTTGGCAGTTTCAGTTCAGCTCAGTTAAGAGTGCAGAGATTATGTGAATGCAGGAGGCAGTAAGATTAATTGAAGGATGCAAGTTATGATGCAGAACAGTATGGAAAGAAGATGCAAAATGCAAATGCTACTAGAGCAGAGAAGATGCAGATGTAGTGATGATGCAAATGAACAGCAAGAGAAAAAGCTAAAAGATAAATGCAAGTACAGCTAAGAAAGTGCAAGAATAACTAAGATACAAGCCAAGAAACTTCAACACACAACGCCAAGTCCCCGGCAACGGCGCCAAAAACTTGGTAGGCTTTTAAGAGTGTGTAAATAAGATGAATAAATGGATGCCTACAGTGATACCGCAAGTGCACGGTGTTGTTGCAGTGAGTGCACAAGTACGGGTCGAATCCACAGGGACTTGGGGTGTTATGAAGTTTTCCTACTTTCCTAAGCTAAGATTATCCTAAGAAGTAAACCAAGGCAGTGAAGTAAAATGATGAAGCAAGTGACAGTTAACAAGAAAAATCAGTGGCAGTGAGAATGAAGGTGTGATTCTAGGGTTAAGATTTCCCTTTCACCTAGCTAGTTCACCTAGGTTAAATCCTTGTCCCTAATGGACAAGAGGGTCTAGTTCAAGCTAGTCTCTTGGCCAGGGCAATTCATGTGGCAAGTTATCTAACCTAAAATCCTTAGATTAACCCCTAGCATTTCCTATCTGATTAAAGCATAAACAATCACATGTCATTTAGGTTTCTGGGTCTCTAACTAATATGGCTGGTTAATCCCTTAGAGCTACCACTAACCCCTAGCATTAGTGGTCTTTTTACAGCACCACTAATCACAAGTCAGTGAGGCTTTTAGGAATTTAGCTAGCCTAGACTATTTTGAGTTCTACAAGAATCAACCTAAAGGCTAACCAACATGGCTAAAGGGTCTTCTCACCCTAGTTGTGGATTTAGAACATGTTTAACATAATAAATATTTGAAATGAAATTAACTGAATTATGAACTTGAATTGAAATTGAACAGAAAATTAACAGTAGATTGAGAAGTGATAGTAGAGAGCACTGGCTAGTCCAGGCCTCTAATGGGTTCTGCTCTGGCTAATCCAGGCATGGTTACAACACACACCCACACCTTCTATTTATACCCAGAATTCAAAATTAGGGTTTACAATGTTTTCCCCCAAATTCTCAAAATTAGGGTTAGATATTTTACCTAATTTGATGTGACAAATCACTCAAAACGGTCGACCCATTTCTTCTCTGCCTCTTCTGGTCCTTCTATGCCTTCAATTGACGCCTCTGCTGCTCTAATTGTTCCCTAGTTCGAGTTATTTTACTCACCCCAAAACCTAGGGTTTCAGTGGTTGTGAGATGGGGAAAATAACTAGGCTAGGGAGATGGGTTTGAGGTAGGGGAGGTGATGGTGGTTGAGACAGCATCTCTGTGATGGTCGGGGAAGAAGGTGGAAGTGGTGAAGCTCGAGGTGGAGGCAGAGAGCAGTTCTTCCATGGTCGGGGAAGAAGAAGATGGGTTTTGGGGAAAATTGATTTGGGAAGAAGGAGATTTTTGTTTTAGGTCGATGGGTTCAATGGCTAGGGTGTTGAGAGGAATGATCTGAAGTTGATGCGCAGCGAGGTGATCCGTTGGATAATCACTTACTAATTGAATCGAACGACACGATGTAAACAAGCTCTGAGCGACCGTTGGATTAAGTGATACAACGAAGCTGACGGCTCCAGATGGAGTTAGGTACTATGATGTTTGACAGGAGATTCAAGATTTGATGCTCAATGATGAGGCGACCGTTGGATGACAAGATGGATCCAATCTGACGGCTCTCATGGAAATGGGTATGGATAATGGAAATGGATTTGGGTAAGGTTTTTGGGCCTTGGGTATGCCAGGCCCATATCTTCTTTAAGAACAATTCTTCCTCTTCAAGCCCACTTCTAGTTGATCCGGCTCTTGCAAACATCATTCTTCGCTTCCTCCTAGCGAGAGTCTTTGCCGTTCCTTTGCTCTTTTCGCTCCGTGAGATAACCAGGCTTTATTTAGTACCTAAAAATGCAAAATTAATTAAGAAAAGTATTTATTCTTGAAAACAACGAAAACACAGAATATGGGATAAAATGTAGAATTAATGCACAAAAGATGAGTTAAATGCCAAGAAAAATATATAGAAATATGTACTTTTTATCACTCATCATACTTTCCTCAAAATTAGTATAATAAAATGTAGAATTAATGCACAAAAGATGAGTTAAAACACAGATTCTCAAAACTGAAGTTCAAAAACGGGGCTCTCTAAAGAAGAGTCTTCGAGCTCCCCGCCTTCACAAGAAGAACTACTAGGTTTATCACTAATTAGACGACCTAGAGTGTTTCTTTTCCAAGCCCGTTCTCTAATGACCTCGGGCATACACTAGAAAAACAAAACTAAAACGAAAAGCCCTAAAAGGGAAGGTAAGTTCTATGCAAACACAAACAAGGCTGACTCCACCACAACAAACCTACTGAATTCTAGCAAACAAAAAGCATGATGGCTCCACTTAGATTGTTTCTAGACCAGCTTCTAATCCTTCGAAAGGGAATTCGTTACAATTTAAGCAAACCCCTCTAGAATCAATCCGAGTCAAAGTAAGTTGAATTGAGGCGAGGTAAGCTCAGAGGAGAGCTTTGATACCCAAGGCCTCACCGCTATCACAAGGCGGCGCAGTCACGCATTCAACTCACAGAAACCATCATGAACTTCGAAGTATGCTAAAAGAGTAACCAATATTTTTCGAACGACTTTCCTACTAAGCTCGTTATCCTATAGGTCTCGTTCTATTCCGAACCCTTATCTTGTATGGCCAGTCCTTGCCCTTTACTAGGAATTTAAAACAGCCGTTTTCAGTTCCTCAACATATATGCAAACGAAGGAATACAATAACTCGCTGACAGGGGATTCGCGAGTGTTTCGACAAACTTACCTCCCGTTCCAGACGGGGGATGAACCGTTGTCGTCGACTCGGGCCACAACTCCTATGTTGTGTACGAAACCGAGGGTCCGAGGTGATAGCGTAATCACCGTCCTTCTCTGCAAACAGTTTAATATTTAATCTACCCTTCCGTAGGGTTTAAAAAAAATTAATGTACAAATGTCCAAAGTCCAAAAGAAAGGTCCAAAAAATAAAGTGAAAAAGAAAAAGAAAAATACAAAATAAAAAGAATTCCTAATACAATCTAATAAAATAACACTCTCTTTTTTCTTTCTCTCTTTTTCTATAAAATAAAATAAAATTCTTCTTCTTTAGCTCCTTTCGCTTTGCCTTTTACTTCAAGTCTTTAAATATTCGCCAAAAGCTTTGGAAAAAATTTATTTCGCTCCAAATTCCCAAAATCTGAAAGGAAAAGACAAAAACCCAAAAAAGTAAAGAAGAACAAAAAAAACTAAAAAAAAATTAATAAATCTAAAAACTCTATCCTAAAGACAAGTCCCCGGCGGCGGCGCCAAAAATTGATGGTATTTTCAATGATGTTGTAGTAAAGAGTTCGTTGAGGCTTGTGAAGGCAATGAATTCTAGACTTAGTAGAACTTAAAAATATAGAAAACTTAACTCAAAATTGATTTCAAGTGATTGGAAAATAACCAAGACACTAGAATCCACTATTACACATGAATGATGTCAAATATTTCATAACTCTAATTATCCTTTTAATCCTTTATTTCTTAATCCACAAATAATCAAACATATTCTCAAAAATTAATTGTATCCCTTAAGCATAGATTATCTAACCAAAGCATAACCTATCTAATTGAATCATAACTAATGAAGAAAATTATGTAAACTTTTAAGAACTCTGCAAAAGCAGTGATTGAGTGAATTATAATTAAATATTAGAGAAAATGAAATAGTTACCCATTGCTCATGTGTGAATAACTTCATCCATTTCCTTGGTTACGAGAGAATTAGCCGCTCATCATGTTGGAAACACGCTCAAAAGTTGATTTCATTTATGCTCAAAGGGTTACAAATGATGAATAAGGGAGAATTATAATAAAAATCGGGTTTGCAATGCTTATAACTATTGCAAAAGCCGTTACAAAGAGCCGTTACTGTACTGTTGCGTTTTTTAAGTCTGTCTCTGATCTGCGACCCACCGTATGAGTCGCTGATACTGTTTAAAAACGACGGTTCTGGCGAGTCTGTTCTTCGTGTTCTTCAGTGTTCTTCAATGGCAGCAACAACAGCAGGTGGTCTCTCTGCAAATTCGATTTTTTTGACTCTATGGTGCTCTAAACTTCTCCCAATATCTCCCCCCTTCTATGATATCCCAGCAGCCTATTTATACTCAACAGCCCCCTCGAATCTCGAGTTAAATACCACAAATTCTCTATTATTCAGCAGTAAATAAAAAATATTCTCCGGATATTTTTTTCTTCATCCGACCATCTGCAGCTGTCCAACCTTCCTTATTTTCCTTCTACACGCCTCTGCAGAGTCCAAACTCCATCCAAACACGAGCAGTACACGTTTCAATTTGTTGTAATCCTGTGATGGAGTTTTCCGGCCACGTACTCCCTGTTTTCTTCACCACGACAATTCCAACCAAATTGGGTCGAAACAAACACCCATACTAGCTTTGTTAGGACATATCACAACTACCCATTAAGTTTCATCCCTTTAGTCTACCCAGAACTGCTTCAAATTTCGATCGAAACTTCATCCAGTTTCAGTGCTTCTTTTTCCCTCCAAATTTAATTTTCAAACGAAGAAGATGGTGTCCCCCTAACCAGATGTGGGGTGTGAATAGAAGCTGCCTGGTTTGGGGGTGACCTGGGGTACCCCTTAGTAATTGAGGTACCCCTTAACCAAATCTGGGGTCCGTGTAGCAAGTGTCCTCCGGGGGGTGTTCCGAGTGATTTTTTGAGCCGATTTTTCCAACAATATTTATTTTCCAAAAATAACTAAAAATACACAAAAAACCATAATAAGGACGAAAACGAGTACCAACAATACGAAACATTGAGGACAAATTAGACACATAAATGCGTCTATCAGAGGTAGAACCGAAACTTGTTTTGGTAGGACCGTTAAACCCATGATTTGTGATTGAGTGTTCTTGATCAATCACATAGTTTTTTAAAGTCAAATGAACCAATTATAAACTTATTTGGAAGTGTGTGAAATCGGTTTCAAGGTTGTAAGTATGAAAGAGGACTTACAAAGTAAGGATGTCGACATACTTTGAACACATGCAGTAATGCTTAATATTTTATTGTTCAAAGTTATTCCTTAATAGATAAATGAAGAAAATCTCAGGATCGAAACATAATAAGTTAAGAAACTTTTATTTAAGGTTTTTAATTTTATTTTTGGAAAATGAGAAATAGTAATGTGCATTTACTAGTTGGAGATTTTCCAAGAGATTTTCGGTCAATATTTTGGACACAACATTTCCAGGAATTATGGAAACCGAATTTGGAAAATATTGCATATCTTGAGAATATTTTCGATTTTGGAAATTCCTTGGTGTCCAAACTTCCTTGTCTATAAATACTTGAAGTTTGCATTTCTAGCAAACTAATCCTTCGTACAGCAAGAACTTGCTCAGTTGTGATGTTATTGAAGAAGCCTCCTATTCGGAGAGGAGAGTAACTTAATTAGGCGAAATCTCTTATGACCGCTCAGTTTAAAGTCTTCTTTGGGATTGAGAAGCTCTATTAGTACCGCTGGTGGGAAACTAGATAATTGCGGTTTATCTTTTGTTTTCGATTGATTTGATTGACTAACGGTGGTTGAACTTTGATTGCACCTAGTTTGTTTGTGCTTGAGAATATTCTCTTTTGATATAAGATTCACTCAAACTAGATCGAAGTTTCGACATGGATCTTTAGACTGTTTGTAGATCTAAAGACGTCTTGTGATAATTCATTGTTAACAGACTCCGTTCTGTGCATGATTGATCACAAGAGATTCAAGTTGATTGTGTGCAGGTGTTTATTGAAGACCTAAGAAGATTTGAAAACAAAGAAGAGTTTGAAGATTTCTGATTAGGGATTCATAATCTTTGGTGTGCACAATACTTGTTTCGGTAAAAGGGATCCAACTATAATCGGTTTATCCTTGTGGTAGATTAGATTGATTAGTTGTGTAGATCGGCATCAATACAATTCTGTGTGATTAAAAGTATTGATTGCAAAATCTTAACAATTACTTCGGTAGTTGAGAATAAGATAGATCTTAGAACCTGAAGAAGGAGTTTATTTGAGATAAACAGAAGAGCCTTTGTCGAACTCATATCACTTGGTTGAAGAGAGTTGGTACCAAACAGATTTGTTGTTCCTTTACTGTTTGGAATACGAACCAAAGGAATTGTTCCAAGTACATGACTTATTCATAAGTTGGAGGCGTGGGAATACAGACGGAACTACGTGAACTATAGGTTTAGTTGCTTGGTCTCAACTATACGAAGTTGGTTTATTTTGTATAGCGGCTTAATCCTCAGAGTATTCAATTCTGGACAAGGTCCCGGAGTTTTTCTGCATTTGTGGTTTCCTCGTTAACAAAATCTTGCTGTGTCATTTACTTTTATTTTCCGTAATTATAATTGTTGTTATGATAATATAAGTAAATTACACAAACGTTAATTCCTATTTACTTGATAAGTAATCCTATTGTGTTTGGTTAAGTCCGAACCTTTTATCAAGTAAACATACTTCGTCGTTTTATTGTCTCGATCTCGTATCCATAGACGATCACACGAAGTGTGAACCGATTAGCTGTATTGTCTCGACTCAGTCCATAGACAATGACTTTCGGAGAAAGTGCTTATAGGTAGGAAAAGTTTTTGATTGAGGTATATTTGAGTACCCTCGTCTTTTCAATTGGTATCAGAGCAGGAAAACACGAAAACATCTAACAATCTCTGTTTGGTGCGATCCAACCTATAAGAAATTGAATCTATGTCTATTCAAGACGTTAGAAAAAGGAATTGAACAAAACCAGTCATATACTGATGAAATCAGTGATATCATAAGTGATAGAAAGCTGGTAAAAATTATGGAAATATTCTAAATTAAAGGATTCTCAAGGTTGTTCAATACCAACATCTAGACGTCGTGAACAGACTAAGAAGAGACAGTCCAGGATTTTTTTTTCAAGAAAGATGGAGTTTTTTAAATCACAATTTTTTTTTTGCAAAACATCTAATCAATCGTGTTAAGAATCTTTATAAGAACTTAACGATTCATCCTAAACCTTGTGAACAATGTGTGGGAGCATTTGCACTTAAAACAACTTCACCATTCCAGTGGTTTCTAGATAGTGTATGTAGTAGACATATGACAGGTGATCTCTCTTGGTTCACAAGGACATAAGACTACAAGGGAGGATCTGTAACATTCGGAGATGGAAGCAGCTGTCTTATTAGCAAGAAAGGTACTATCAAACTTCCAGGTATTCCCGAAATTCATGATGTTGTTTACGTTAAAGGAATGAAAGCAAATCTTCTGTCTGTTAGCCAAATTTATGATAAAGGTAACAAAGTTATCTTCAATATGAAAGGTTGTGATATTGAAGACAAGTCCGGAAAAATAATTTTTCGAGGACGTAGAAGTATGAATAATTGTTACCTTCTTGATATACAGTCCAATATGTATTGTAACTTGACTAAGGTTGAGTCAACCCATTTGTGGCATGAACGTTTTGGTCATATCAACTACCGAATGCTAGGAAATCTCATTAGTCATGAACTTGTCAGAGGCGTTCCAAAGATAAATACTAAATTTGAAGGTGTTTGTGGTGCCTGCCAAAAGGGTAA